>NC_031979.2:28487031-29200781 GCF_001858045.2 Oreochromis niloticus
AGCATCCACACTGCATTTTCGCAGGAAATGCAAATTTTTCTAGTTTTTAATTAACATTAGTATATATTTATTTTCATACATACATTTCAAGTGGATCAGGGATCCAGTGCAAATAGAACATATCTTTTGTAAACATCAGTAAAACCTCAGAGAAATAGTTTTGCTGTTAGTGTCTCACACAGCTTTTTCTGAAATCCACTATTGTGGTTTGGAGACACACAGGATAACACAGCGTGTACAAGTGAACTGACAGAAACTGACCGATCAGAAAATGAAAAACTGCCTTTTAAAATACTTCAAAAAATGAAAACATACTGAACAGTATTGCAAAACATCTGTGAAACTCATGCAATTTAGCCTTATTTATAACTACCCCCTCACTTCTTTGAGACTGTAAGGTTTTTCTGCAAGAAGAGAAGCTGGTCTACATGTTGTGGAGTCAGGCAGCTCCTTTGTGCGGTAACAATGTCACCAGCAGTTGAAAACACTCGTTCAGAAGGAACACTGGTCCCAGGTATGGAAAGATACTGCTTTGTTTGTAGAGCCAAAAGAGGATACTCCCTTTCATGGTCCCTCCACCAGATCAAAGGATCCTCAGAAAGTGCAACAGGCTCAACGTCCCTGTATCCATTCACTTCTTCCTTTGCCTTCTGAGTTGGTGTTTTCTGTGGTGCTGTGGTCTTTGTTGAGTAGGCTGGCCCAAGGAGAAAAATTAATGCAGAGTCCTTTGACCTCTTAATTGGAGGGGCATAATCCACTTCATCAACACCACCAAGAGAGATGTCAGGGACAGTTTCCTCAGATGTTTCACCATCAGACTCTCGCTGTAGAAAAATGAAAACTTATTTAATAAAGAAATTACTATTTATATTCTAACTCAAGTAGTGCAAAAAACAATAATTTTTTGTTTTTTATTCTGTAACTCACAATAGAATAGAATAGAATAGAATTCAACTTTATTGTCATTGCACATGTCACAGGTACAGGGCAACGAAATGGCTGCTGCTTCCAACACCAACTGAGAGAATGTGTTGTCACAGGTCTCTTTGGACAAGAATGGCAGGGCCTTAAAGCGAGGATCTAATGCTGATGCAATGTACAGCTTGTCCTTTAGGG
Organism: Oreochromis niloticus; assembly: GCF_001858045.2. Classification (NCBI taxonomy): domain Eukaryota; kingdom Metazoa; phylum Chordata; class Actinopteri; order Cichliformes; family Cichlidae; genus Oreochromis; species Oreochromis niloticus. Next base: position 28,488,148 of record NC_031979.2, read on the forward strand.
CCACATATCTTGAAAAGAGATTTTGCACATTTAACTCAGTTTATTATGTTGGATATACATGTGCATGGTTACATATACACTCATGCAAGATCAGAAACATTAATATACGACTTTGTTTCCATAATTTATATATAAACATCTATAGATAGAGAGATATAAAATCAAAAGGCCTATTACTAGACAAGAGGGCTTAACTAACATTTTTATAATATATATATTTTTTCACTATAGTAAGAATTTTCATGTAATACATGCATCCATACAGTTACACTCATTCATGGCATATACACACAATTCATAAACATACCTTGACTTCAAGTTGTCGTATACAGCAGTCTTGAGGTCTTTAATCAGTGAGGAGTCGTGAGAGACACTGATCATCTTCTCCAGCAGCTGTGCATGCAGAGGTGCAATGATGGAAAGGGTCGGGGACTTTTCTTCAGACATAACCAGTGTGGCTGCTTTCAGCGGCTTCAAAGCTTTCACTATATCTTCTCCATCAGTTATGTCAGCCTCTGTAAGACTACAGAGATTACTGTCACTTCTCCTCACTTCAGGTGAGAGCAGAGCTGCAGAGATTGCTGGTTGTTGCTCTAGGAAGCGTTCCAGCATCTCCAACGTGCTGTTCCATCTGGTCACCCCATCAGTCACCAGCTTATGGGCAGGTAGATTCAGTATCTTTTGCTTCTCTTTAAACTTGCGACTTGCAACAGTGCTGCGATGAAAAAAGGATGCTATGCGTCTAGAGCTGGGCGATATAAGATTTTTTCATATCACGATATGTTTTTTTCATTTCAGGCGATAACGATATATATCACGATATAAGCCAAATAACTATATTTGTAAGATTTAAATGTGCCGTTGCTCACAAGTAAAATGTGAAATAATTAACAGCTTGTTTTAATTAAAATATTTATTTCCCATAATAAGTTCAACAGGGTAGATGTACTTAAGGAACATGAGACTTCAGTTTCAGATAAATAAAGGCAAATATTGCAAACTACACAAAAGGCAGCCGCTAAAGCGTTTAAGTTTCAAAATAGAACAAACAAAACAGACTACTAAATTGTCAATTCCACTTAGAAACAAAATATTAATTCTAAAAATAAATCTTAGGTCGTTTTACAGAAGAACAGACAAAATTGACTAACGTTTGTCAATATCAAATAAACTGAGAACTAAAAGGAAATTCTCAATCTCTCCTTGTTGTATAGCTTAGCTTTTCAAACAGTTTTAACAGTTACTTTAGTCTGACAAAAGCCGAATCACGAATTAGCACTTTCAGTCAGAGATTGAGCATGCACCGCTTTATTGTATTTCCAGACTTGCTTTCGGCACAATTTACAGTGCGCGCTACTCTGTTTTTTGTCAGACTTGAAATAGCCGAAATACCTTCACACTACGGAACTTCTGTGGCCCTTCCGTTCGACAAGCTCTTCGGCATTGGAACCATCATCTGTTTTTTCTTCGGTAACCTTCGCTCACGCTCTCGGTTGATTTTTCTCTAGTCGGCAAACTCCTTTCCTTCATTACCCGGGCTGCACGGCTCCAAAAACAAATACACGTGCGCCTTGGCGCTTGTGCTGTACGTAACAAGTCACGTGACATGACGCTGCGGCTGTGATTGGTTCGGCTCTGCGCTACTTAATTTGGATTGGCTGTTCTTTTTTTTTTTTTAAGAGGACAAGAGAGATGAGGCCTATCGCAATAGTTTAATTTTTCTATCGAGAAAAAGTTATTTCACAATACATATCGTTATCGTTTTATCGCCCAGCTCTATATGCGTCTCACTCGGCCAAGCAGCTGAGCAACAGCTGGAACTTTCAGTCCTGCTTGTGAAGCTAAATTGAGTGTATGGGCAAAACAACCAATGTGCAACCAGCCCGTTATTTCTACAGCTGGCACCATATTTGCAGCATTGTCAGTTACGATGACTGGATTTTTGTTTGTAAGATCCCATTCTTCGATTGCTTTGAACATAATTTCAGATAAATTAACTGCTGTGTGGCTTGCTTCAGTGGTTCTTGTCTGTAAGACATAAGACGAGTCTCCACTCCTGGTCGATATGATGCGAGGTGATAGTCAGGTAGTTATCTGTCGCTCTGGATGTCCAGCTGTCACAGGTTATAGCGACTCTCTCTGCTGACTTGAGTGAGGCTGTAACATCGTGTTTCACTTTTTCATACATGTTTGGGATTACCACTTCACTCAAATGTTTGCGTGTTGGTAAAACATAGCGTGGTTCTAGCGTATTAATGAGGTTTTGGAAGCCATCATTTTCAACAACGCTGTACGGACGTATATCTTTACATATGAAAGTAGCGACAGACTGGGTTATTTTTTGGGCACGTGGAGAAGTGGATGCCAACTTCACTGCAAATGCCTTTTCGAGTGAGCATTGCTTGGTGTCGGCCGTTTTTGCTAGCGGGATATCTGGATGATGCCTCGTTAAATGATTTCTGAGATTTGTGGTATTTCCACAGTGCTTTACTTCCATTTTGCACATCTTACATACAGCTTTGCTTTTGTCCGGCTCTTCACTGTCTTCACAGTTCTTAAATCCAAAGTATTGCCAGACATCTGACTTTAGGCTCGGTGGCACATTCAGGGGAGTAGCCATGATGGTTCATGCGTCCAGGTCACTTAACTCTCGCGTGACTTCCTCATGTTAACCACTTGGAAGTTTCATACGTGGCAAACTACATATGTATAAAAAAAAAATCGATTTCAGGATTTAATGAATCGATATTGTTTTATTCCAGTTAGAATCGATTTTAATCGATGAATCGATTTTTTAAACCCACCCCTAATTAACAGGGAAAGGGGGGCACAAGGAAATACTTTTCTTTCTTATTCTCATTTAAAATGTCTAGCTTTTAAAAAAGAATTATCTGAGTCTTAAAACAAACGATTGATAGATTGATACATATATACCATCAGAACAGTGTACATCACTGTCACAACAGTGTTTGTTTTCATTCAAAGGCTTTATGATTTTTCCTATAATGGTGGGCCGGTCTCTAGTCAAAATGCCCGGGACGATTTTTTTTTCCCAGTCCAGCTCTGTATGCTGCTCATCTGCAGTCTGGTGTTACCTACATCTTCCTATTCAGAAGGCAGAATTTCCGAGTTCTGAGTACAATCGAAAGCACCACGACTGCAGTTTTTGTGTTGGATGTAAAAAGCGCAACTGACGCTGTGACGTAGGCTAGAATCATGGCGGCGGTCAACGACGGTCCAGGCGTGGGACTTCTCTTGTGGAAATGTGCACATTATTTTTTTCCTTTCTATTGGTAGGTGGCACAATGCACTTGTGGCAAGTAAGCAAGCTAGAAGACTGGCAATCTTGCTGGGTATCCAGTTACGGAAGCAACACATTAACAAGAGAATTCTGAGTAAAACCAAAGTTACTTTCCCTAGTAACTAGTTACTCTGAAAGTAACGAGTAACTTGAAGTAACTGAGTTACTTTTGATAGAAGTAACTAGTAATGTAACTAAGTTACTAATTTAAAGTAACTTACCCAACACTGGTGACCTAGACCTCAGTAGACGTAGTGGAAGGAGGCTAGTTAGCTAGGTCTCTGGATGAATCTGTATTTTATTGTGAAGTGCAAACAAAGACGTCTGATTTTATAAGTAAAAGTTTCCACCTGATCGCTACCATCAAAAAGAATCTGTGAAGTCGGTGTACTTCAATATCATGTAAAGTCATTGGTTAAGTTATTTTATGTTGTAAACGTTTACGGTTGTAAGAGTATGGATTTTTAACTTCCACGCTGTTTTTGTGTACACATTCCCACCTCTTACTGTGAAACTGAGGGTTTATTGCCATTAAACCTGAGAATTCATCAGTAAAGTGTCATCCTTCCTTCTACAGCATTAGTTTATGCTAGCTAACTAATAACAGAACCAATAACTCAGGGGAAAACAATGGGATTTATATTAAAAGTGACTCTAAGGGGGTCACTTTTGTACTGCCACTAGCTGTAACAGTGAGTTTTATGTTAAGAAACCAAGGACATTATTCTGCCCCTCTGTTGTTGCTTTATTGGGTTTCTTTGGCTGGGGCATTTCTCAGTTTTCCCACCAGTGGGCAGTATTACCCCTTGAGTTTTGTGGCTTCTTCTTTAGTTATTTTGTGTGCACTTCACTGCCCCCTTTTGGTGATGTGTTATAAGCAGCAGGCAAAGTTCACGCAGGCAGTGTGAGAAAATGCCTGGAGCAGAAAACAAGCTGCACAACTTTAAGCCCAGTTTACATCGCTGGGGAGTTTGTTGAACCATAATCTGTAAGTAAGCAATGTCTAGCTTTATTTTCTGTAAGATTTGTTACTTTCATGTTACTTAAGAGGTTATTTGAACTTATAAGGAAAGATGTTTATGGTGAATGTAAAGCATAACAAAAGCTATGTTGCTAACTTCTGTTTTTGGTTACATGATAAGTCGATACTGATGCTTACATATTATTTTACTGTATGTTCACAGTCTTACAAATTAAAAGAGGAAAAAACAGTCTTCAGTTAAAGACACAAAGACAAATGGCCTGTATTTATATAGCGCTTTACTAGTCCCTAAGGACCCCAAAGCGCTTTACATATCCAGTCATCCACCCATTCACGCACACATTCACACACTGGTGATGGCAAGCTACGTTGTAGCCACAGCCACCCTGGGGCGCACATGATAGAGGCGAGGCTGCCGGACACTGACATCGAACCGGCAACCTTCCAATTGCAAGGCGAACTCCCAACTCTTGAGCCACAATCGCCGATCGTGTCCTGTCGTTCCTGGAACCATCTCCTCTTATGTTAAGCTCGCTGCATAGGGTGAATAGCCATCTGAGGGCAGCAGAGATATACTGTCCACTCTGTCCACTCATTGCTATGCTCTTCCCTGGGCACTGTAAGTTCCAGATCAGATCCAGGGCTCTAGACTAACTTTTTGACATGGGCGCACCGGTACGCCTAACTTAAAAAATTTAGGCGTACCGGCACAAAAGTTAGGCGTACCGGCACAAAAGTTAGGCGCACTCAAATTTTTAAACCGCTTCGCTTAACACCGCAGTTTTACATGTGCACCTTCTTTGGGGGGGAAGTCCATACAGACAATATTCATTTCTAAATTATTAACTAACAATCTTGTGCTTAAAGTGCTTTGTCAATATTGTAGAAAATGTTAAACTTAATCATCATCTTGGCCTCCTCTGACGACCTGTTTGCTGTTGCATGCTGCTGAAAGGCAGTGGGGAGAGGGGACACTTGGGCAGTGCATTTATTGCAGCATAAAGTGTGTTTTCTGGATACACTGCTGCTTTTTCAGCATTCAAAGATTGATGGCACCATGTCAGAGCTGGCTATGAATTTCAGACGGATCAGTCCTTAACTTAACACAAAAGTTATCAATAGTTCTTTTCATCTTTTCTTATTACCCACAGCTACATCCACTTCTCTCAGGCCTAGGCTGCTCACTAGGGCTGGATATCATCACTGATTTCTATAATCCATTCGATTCCGGTTCTCAAAGTCCTGATTCGATTCAGTTTAGCCTCAGACAGTCAGAAATATTATAATTCTGATCATTTATCAGTACTGACACTTGTGAGACTTCATCAGAATTGTGAACATCACAGCAGATGCCTTTGTGTCATAGTAACTGAGAATAAAACACAGAAAAACATGAAGGAGATTTTCCTGGTCTGGCTTTTTATAGCAGATAACCTTAAAAATATTCTGCAATATTCTGCAATTTTGCATAATTTTAAGAAGTTTAAATTTCTTCAGTATTGAACAGCAGAAATTAGGCTTTCTTGTCGGACATCATTTACATGAAAAAAGAAAAAGACAGCGCTGTAAACAACGGTAGACTGGTGGGTAATAAGCGAATGAATAATCCAGAAAACAGAGATTTGAGACGGGAAACTGTTCTTGAAGTACACACAGGGAGCTGTGTAGGAAGTGTAATTTTTATCGTGGTGGAAGCAAAACAGCAAAAGTCAGAGGGAATTCATGACGACATTGATCAAATGTGAAGCGCAGTTTGCTGCTTCTTTTTGGCTCGGCGAATTTTGGTTGGAGAGACAAAACCTGCAGCTCAGAATCAGCGCAAAAAGACGGAAACACAGCGCGGACCCGACGCATCAGAATCGCTAAGCTCCGACAGCGTGTCCGTCTGCGGGCCGTCCGGTGAGAAAGCCGAGAAAGACAAAGCTGATTCTGATGCGTCGGGTCGCTCTGTGTTTACGTCTTTGTGTGGAATCCGTTAATGAATTGATATCGCCTTATTAAAGCTACTCACCTCCCTCTTCTACCTGCACTTTCCACTGGACCACGGCCAATCAGAGAGGTCCCGCCCCTGACTATCTCTGATTGGTTTAGTCCACGATAGGGGCATAATGTGTGTCTGTTGTTGACCACATGGAGAGTTGCAGAGATTTTTTTTTTGTTACCCAAACAGGTGCGACCAAATGTTGGTAACAGTTGGTCGCACCGGTGCGACCAAATGTTTTTTTTTAGTCGCACCACGGAAAAATTTGGTCGCATTTGCGACCAAATTGGTCGCATTCTAGAGCCCTGAGATCAGATCAGATGTGCAGGCGGGACTTTAGCTGTTTACCCAGGTCAGCCTGTAGCTGCCAATCATAGGCTGTGTTGAGCAGGCAGGCTGTAACTGTGGCCACACCTGGGGTTTCTCTTGAGCCTTAATGAAAGAAATTCTCTTCTTCTGAGCATGATGGTGCTTGCTGGTGCTCATTGCTGGGGCAGTCTTCTCAGCAATTACTCTGAGCACCTGGATGTGACGCCAACTAGGGCTGGGCCATATTATACCGTTCACGGTAATACCGGTATAATGTTGGGCAACGATAAGAAAATGAAATATCCCGATAGAATATGGGTAAAATGCGCATGCGCAGTGCCTTTGTTTTCATATGTTGAATGAAACAGATGAACCAGAATTGGTTTGTAAAAATGCTGCAACTTCAATGAAGTGGAACTGGTTTAGCTTTCGTCCCTCAGATACACAACAAAGCACTATTTTTGGTAGAGCATGCTAGCGGGCCGTCGTTATTACCGTGTTTTTTGGAAAATACGGCACACTTAAAATCAATCCTTTGATTTTTCTGAAAATCGACACGGCCCCTTATAATCCCGTGTGCCTTATGTATGAATTCTGGTTGTGTTTACTGACCTTGAAACGATTTTATGTGGTACATGGCGCTCGAAAATCTGTCAAATGTTTTAGTATGACTTTGCTAAGCTACAAACCCGCACCTCTTGATGGGTTGTTGGAGCATTACGGCTATCGTAGGCAGGAGCCTCGCGGAGTGATACGTACTGTTCTTCAACATAATATTACCGTATTGTGTGTGTATAACCTCTTTTTAAGTTTTGTGGATATTATACATGGTTATGCTCAGGATATGTCGGCCAATTTCCACTGGAAATGCCTTTTGGTTAAACCTTGAGCAAGGAATTTGTATTTGCACTGTTAAATCTTTATATAACTTTAATGCACATAAAAAAAAGCTGCTTGTTTAAGTGAAAATACGTTGATGTTTTTTTTTTTTTGCACTAATAAAGTTGTGGAGTCATAAAGTATTTTGTCTAGTGTCAATTATATTGTCAGTTATATCGTTATCGCAAATGCTCAAATGTATATCGTGATAAATATTTTTGGTCATATCGCCCTGCTCTAACACCAACGATACCGACCATCAGCCAGGGCCTTTGGGCAGCTGCTGAGGATATGTTCTTGGGTGCCCCTTCCAGAGCACAGGGGACAGGCTGATGTCTAGCCCTTCCACGACTCATGGAGGTGTACTGGGCTTGGTAGGGTGTTGTATACTGCCTGCACGAGGAATCGGACATGGTGGAAGTCTGCCTGCATGATGTTTGACCAGGTGACTTAGTGCTGCAAGGTAGTCTTCCACCTTGTCCACACTCCCTGCTGCCTGAGTCCTACGGCCCTGTTTATTTGCTCCTCCTCCTCACCTGCTCGGACCTCTTCCTGGAGTAGCTGATGTCTCTCGTTTCCCTATACCCTGCTGACCTGAGACTTTGGGAAATACCCCAAGCCTGCTCTCCCTGTTGCTAAGACCACCACCAGTGTCTTCTGCTTTAGGCGTGACTCTGCCACCTAAACTGCCTTCTCGGCCTTCCACTTTCTTCCTGTCCTTACCTCAATGCCTTGCTGATGCCAACTTGCACTCTTTAGAATCTCTGTACTGTAGGGCTTCTCTTGTGCATGCCACTTTGACGTTAACTGTGAGACCACTGAAGGGGAACTGCAAGATGTTGCTTGCCCCATACAAGGCAGTGCTGGTGAGGCTGCAGGGAAAACCCAGCCACTTGCGAAGAAAGCCGCTGATCTTCCATTCAAGGGATTCCACAGTAGTTATTGGGACTGTGTAGACAAGCAGAGGCCACCGGATTCAGGGCAGGATGGAATGCTGGTAGATCCAAGCTTTAAATCTTCCAGGCAGGCTGGACTTCTCTACCTCAGTGAGCCACGCCCTCAGCTCCTCATTTGCCTTCTGGGTGGCAGCAGAGTCTTTCATGCTGGAGTCAAAGAGCTTTCCCAAGCTCTTGACTGGTTACTCCATTATGGATGGGATTATGGTTCTTGAGATTGAAAACCAGAACTTGTCCGTCACCTTACCCTTCTTCAGCTCCATAGATCTTGAATTGGAAGGTTTGAAACTCATCTCAGCACGGTGGCATGGTGGTTAGCACTGTTGCCACACTGGCCTAGTTAGCTGCCCTCGACACTCCACCACCATGTTCACTGCCAGAGTAAAGAGCGTAACTGAGATGGTACAGCCTGTTATCATTCCTTTCCTTTGTAATAATTCAATATCAGGTCCTTGATATTGCTGGGAACATGGAGGAAGTATAGAGCACACTCAACCAGCTTGTGTTTGATCAACCTATACGCATTTTTCAGGTCCAGCCACAATACAGCTGCGTCGACTCTGTTCTCATGGGCTTCTCTTATAGGGTGTGTAACTATGTTTTTCGAGTCCACCTCTTTGAGAATACAGACTCCCTCTGTGCACCTCCACAGCATCTCACCCTCTCTGCCATATCACCTTTATGGTCTTCCACAGGTGTCGGAGCACCTCTGGGCAACACTTATACACAAGGTAGGGTATGCTACTGGGACCTGGGGAAGATGCCGAGCAGGCTGCCTTGATGACCTCACATACCTCCTTCAAACTTGGCTCCATCAGCTTAAACTCTGCTGATGATGGGGCGGGTTTGATGAGAGCTTCATTAGGTCCCAAGTATTGTTCCCTCTGTGAATCACTCATGATTCACTTCTCTTGATGACTCCAACCAGCCGCTGCGCTTGTCCCCAAGCAGTAGTTTTGAAACGCGAAAGGGATTAGCAATAAAAGCTGCTCATTTCCTAGCCCTCTCTCTCTCTCCCTGTCTCCTGTGCCACTCTGCTCTGCATGATGGTGGTCATTGCTTCAAGCCTGCTGTCAGCATCTCTTTTGGCTACGGCTTGTATGATGTTGGCCACATCCTCATCAAACTTCTGCCAATCACTCCGTTTGATGGCTGGGGGCTGTCAGGTTTCCTGGGTCGTTGACCCAGTGTTTTCTGTTTTGTCATGTTCAGTTTATTTTGCCTATTCCATGTTTTTCACTTCCTGTTTCCTGTTTCAGCCTGTGTACCTGTGTATCGTTAGTGCAGTTATGTTCAGCTGTTCACTCACCGGTCTCTCATTATCATCCTCATCAGTCTGTGTATTTAAGTCCTCGGTTTTCCTCAGTTCACTGTGCCAGCCATTCAGTCTTAGAGCCAGTCAGTCCTTTCGCTCCTGCCCTGTTCCTCCACTCTTCATAATAAACCACCTTCACTATCCACGAGTCCTGCGTTTTGGTCACTTCATCGTCTCCACACGACACAAATCCTGACAGGGGCCACTTAATGCCCTGCTGTGGAATTACTCTATTTGGATTGGAAGACTCCGGTGTGTGGAGGGACCCTATGGGGTGCATCTCACTGGGTTCAGGACCTGTAGATTGCATCTCACTCTCCCGCGCCAAACATTTCATTCTCGCCTGATGGACCTTTACGCCACGCTGGTTCTTCCACAGCTTGCCACAGACGCATGTCTTACTTATAATCCTATCCATTACATTGGTCATTAACCTTGAGTCTCCTAGGGATATCTCTAGCTTGTCGGGGTGCTTTCTCATGAAAACTCCAGACCAGGGAGCTAACCCTCCCTGCACTTAGAGCTGTCTTTCTGAGCCGCCATTTGTAGTAGTTACCAAACTGTTCTTGGTCGTCACCTAGTCTTTTCCTAGGCGTCACTGGCTCACACAGAGCTTAACTATGCAAGAAACATATTCTGGATGCATCTAGTAGTGAAGGGATTTCCGGCTCTTTTTAGAGAAGCGGCTCTTTCGGCTCCGAACCGGCTCTTCAGGTTGTTTTGTTGCTTTAATTAATTTATTATTAACAATAATATAAAATTATGCACAAAAGGGATTACTAATGTAAAGAAAATTGGTTTTATTTATATGTGTTTATATATAAATATATGCGGTGGCCCCTAGAGACAAAGCACGTACAAACTCCAAAACACATTTCTAGCGTTAACTGAACTTCCAAAACAGAGCTACCTAGATCACTTAAATTACACAATTGAAAGCAAATGTGTGTTGTTTGTGTATTTATACACAAGCACGCATATATATTCAAATAATTTAAAACATTTTTTTCATTTACCTGTTACTACCACACACCAAATCCGGTTGTTGGTACTTCCTGGCTTGTGTAGCCATTAGGTAACAAAAGCTCAACACTGCGCCTAGCATTCTGGAGCACTTCTGTTGTCTTTTGTACGTGTTTTGGAGTTTTTACGTATTTTGGAGTTTGTACATGCTTTGGGGTTTTTACGTGTTTTGGAGTTTGTACGTGCTTTGTCTCTAGGGGCCACAATAAATATACTTTATTTAATCACACCACATAAAATGTAATAAATAAATCATATAATTCAAAAACCAACTATTCACATTTCAACTTTTAACTATTTAAATTTTCAGTTTTTTCCTTTTAAAGTGATTTAAAAGGAAAAAGTGAAACAACACAAAACACTGCAAACCACAACACAATTAAATATAAATTAAAATATGAAAAGAAAAAGAAGATGCATGTTCTCTGTCATATGGGCCTGCATGAATAAACATTCTGAATCCTTTATCATCCGCAACTAAAAATAGTTGTGGGTGATTACTATACCTTTCTAATATGACGTTGTTGTCCCTGGCTCTCTTTCTCTCTCTCTCTTCCTCCCGCTCTGTTCCTGTGCTACTGCGAGTGTAACTACCGCCCCTCCCCCCTCTTCCCAGCACAAAGCACAAGGCTCCGTGCGGAGTGAAGGGGGAAAAAAGTGTGAGAGGGTGAGAGAAAGAAAAAAAAACCCACTGCTCCTAATAAGGAGCCGGCTCGCGTCGTTCACTTCAAAGATCCGGCTCTAAGAGCCGTTTCGTTCGCGACCGACACATCACTAGTATCTAGAGTATGTTGAAGAACATTAGGTGCAAAACATAAAATAATTTTTGGACACTCTTCAAGTGGCAGAATGACAGGGAGCGATAAGTGGTTGCTCGAATATGTGTGTTAACTGTGCTAACTGTGTTGAACTTTGCAGAACACACAGATGCTCCCTGACCAGCTCCCTTGTGCTGTGCTTTGCTCAAGGTAGCAGAAAACTGTTTTTGTGTGGTGGACAGTGTTGGGGAGTAACGGAATACATGTACCGCCATTACGTATTTAAAATACAAAATATGAGTAACTGTATTCCGTTACAGTTACCATTTAAAAAGGTGGTATTCAGAATACAGTTACTTTGTTGAAATGAATGGATTACACGCAGTGTTGCCAACTCCTCAGTAAGGAAAATCGCTACTGGCTGTCCTAGAAGTCGCTAAATGACGTCATCGCCTAATTTGCATAATTGGTCACGCTAATGTAATTGTAACCTACGTTGTTGGAGAGAGAAATAACATCGTGGAAGAGACATAAAGTGAGTAAAAAACGTCCTAAATGCAGTTAGAATTTATTTAGAACTACAAATTAAATTTCTTTTAGTAATTATTGTTTTTTAATGTTACAATTCCAACCTTGCTCCTTTATCCGGGTTTGGACCGGCAAAAGTGACCCGAAATTGGCACTCTGGTGGAGTTACTTTGTGTGTGTGAGTGTGTGTTTATAAATAGTTTTAAACCTTGTGATCCACAAAACAGCATAACAGTAAAAGAAGAACTGACTGCGTTACAGTCAGTGTGGGAGCAGCGGCTTCGCTCATGCGCGATTCATTTGCCATTTGGAGGCATAGGTGTGAACATCTACTACCCTGATAGCAGCTGGGGGAGGACTATCCTCCGCCTGTGAGTGCTTTGGCACGGGTGAGGTGCCCATGGCAGCACCGCTGCTTGTTGAGAGTAAGAGCTATACGCGTTTTCACGTCAAAAATTCGTCATAAATAAGTCTCCAGTAATACCAGAAAAAGTCGCCAGATTTGTCGCTAGTCGCTTTTTAGAAAAAAAAGTCGCTAAGGGGTCTGAAAACTCGCTAAATATAGCGACAAAGTCGCTAAGTTGGCAACACTGATTACACGGCGGTATTTTCCTGTTTCATAAGGCTATGCCCTATTTTTAGTTTCCACGCTGGTGGAAACCCAAACAAAGCACGCATTAAGAGGCTCTAATGTCTGTGTCTCAATCTTTATGTCACCCCTACTTGCGGCCTGCATAATGACGTGAAGAAATTTTTAAAAAATTATTCACAAAAATTATTTAATATGAAGGCAATAGGCAGAGTGTTACAGGCATAGCCCTCAATAATGTAGCCTCATGGGCAGTGTAGTCCGTGCTGCAGGGAGAATAGACTGCCATACCCATTATGTGTCTGTGAGCGCGAGGGAGGGAGAAAAAGGAGAGTTGAAAAGTACGAGTTGTCACCGAACACAAACGGGAGATGGAAGCGTGTAAATATAATAATAACCACTGCAGCCAAAAAGAGTGCCTGACGAGCCCAGTTGTAAGTGAGCTATTAAGACTCAACTGTACACTGTGTTCTGTTTTCCTCCAAAACAATAAGTTCCGTTGGAGCAGCCTTTCAACGCCTCTCTCTGTCTCTTGCTAGCAAAGTTGACCCAGACAACAAAGTAAAGCTAGTTTTCGGCTACAAGCCTGACACAGAACCCAACATGTTAGCCGGAGGCCCCTTTACGGTTCGGAGCCGCGGACCTGTTTTATGTACGTACAAAATAGTTTTCTATACGAGATCGCTGCAAAAAGTGCAGCCTTACCTAATGCCCACCCTACTGTTACTCAGTCAAAGGAATTTGCAAAGAAAAGCGTCTGGACTTCTTTGAGTTGCTTGAAGACGTTTCACCTCTCATCCGAGAAGCTTCTTCAGTTCTAAGGTCAAATGGCCGAGAGTCCCAGATTTAAACCCAGTGGGAGTAATCCCCCAAAGAGGGACAAAGGACCCCCTGGTGATCCTCTAATCACATGAGCCAAGGTGTGAAAGCGGGTGTGGTACCTAATCAGCCAGGGTTTCGGGTGAGCCCATTGTGAAACCTGGCCCCACCTTGTCATGTGAGTTCCTGAGGTCAGATGGCCCAGGATGTGAGTGGGCGTTAAGGCGTCTGGGAAGGGATCTCAAAACTGGATTATAGATGGCAGACAGATGGTGTCGTAAACCACCGCCTCTGTTCAAAGATGGTCGCTCACAGTGGACATAGATGGCCTCTTTCACTCCTCTTTCAAACCATCTGTCCTCTCTGTCCAAAATGTGAACATTGGCATCCTCGAAAGAGTGTCCTTTATCCTTAAGATGCAGATGGACTGCTGAGTCTTGTCCTGTGGAGGTGGCTCTTCTATGTTGTGCCATGCGCTTGTGAAGTGGGGTGACACCAGCGAGGGAGGATAAGAAAGACAGACGCAACAACGTTATCATCCCCTATGTAGCCGGTGTATCAGAGAAACTCAGGAGAGTTTTCTCCAGGCACGACATCCCAGTGTACTTCAGACCCAGCAACACACTCAGACAGAAACTGGTTCACCCGAAAGACAAAACTCCAAAACACAGACTTAACAACGTGGTGTATGCTGTACAGTGCAGCGAGGAATGCCCAGACCTCTACATTGGAGAGACCAAACAGCCACTTCACAAGCGCATGGCACAACATAGAAGAGCCACCTCCACAGGACAAGACTCAGCAGTCCATCTGCATCTTAAGGATAAAGGACACTCTTTCGAGGATGCCAATGTTCACATTTTGGACAGAGAGGACAGATGGTTTGAAAGAGGAGTGAAAGAGGCCATCTATGTCCACTGTGAGCGACCATCTTTGAACAGAGGCGGTGGTTTACGACACCAACTGTCTGCCATCTATAATCCAGTTTTGAGTTCCCTCCCCAGACGCCTTAACACCCACTCACATCCTGGGCCATCTGACCTCAGGAACTCACATGACAAGGTGGGGCCAGGTTTCACAATGGGCTCACCCGAAACCCTGGCTGATTAGGTACCACACCCGCTTTCACACCTTGGCTCATGTGATTAGAGGATCACCAGGGGGTCCTTTGTCCCTCTTTGGGGGGATACTCCCACTGGGTTTAAATCTGGGACTCTCGGACATTTGACCTTAGAACTGAAGAAGTTTCTCGGATGAGAGGTGAAACGTCTTCAAGCAACTCAAAGAAGTCCAGACGCTTTTCTTTGCAAATTCCTTTGACTACGATGACCTGGATGACTGAGAACCTTCACAGACATACTACTGTTACTCATTTTATATTAAGATTTTAAAATCTAGTTGGTATTGGTATGGTGAATAACCTTCAGTAAAAGTAATAAATCACACAGCAATAGTACATTCATGTAGTTGTAAAAAGCATGATAATATATTAAGTAATCCAAAGTATTCAGAATAAGTTACTCTCATTGAGTAATGTAACGGAATACGTTACAAAATACATTTTGGGGCATGTATTTTGTAATCTGTAATGGAATACATTTTAAAAGTAACCTTCCCAACACTGGTGGTGGAAACTAGAAAAAATGGGTTTCAGATGACAGCACAGTTATGTGGGACTAAAATAAATAGATATATGGGAGAAAAGGAAACAAAAATCCAAATGCTGTTGATTTCATAGTTCTGCATATAGAGAAGTGTCGTTTTAAAAAAAAATTAAATATTTACAATTTTAAATACTTTTTTCCAAAAAAGCAATAAAAAAATAAATCATTATTATTATTATTAATGATAATAACGATTTATTTACTTGTTAAATATCGTTAATATTTTTGTTGCCATGATTCTTATCAATGGATTATGATCAGTACTGAAAATGTTTTTCAAAATAACATTATTCCAACCTTCATCGTTGTTCACCATTCATGTAACAGAAATAAAATTATAAAACTTGTATTTGTTGTATATGTATATATCATTTGTGCATCTGTATTTGTTACCCTATCAGATCATACTGAGTTACAATGATATTGTTTAGGGCTGCCATGTAACACATACTAAATCATTTGTAAATTTCAGATAAATTGTATGTTGCACCAAATCATAACAATAGATGAAGCTAAACCAATCAAGCTGCACCACTATGAAAAGTCAACATTTCATTCTTCATTTTCTTGGACAAATAGCTTAGATATACTACAATAAACAAATACCTTATTGTAAAAACATGATAAGCACTTAACATTTATTTTAATTTTATTTGCTGATTTTAAAATTTTGTGTAAATTGCACCTGGCAGTGATGTGTAGCTAAACACAAAGAAGCAGAGCTTTTTTAATACAAGAAAAAAAAATGCAGCCTCACAGAACATATACATGAAAGCAAATTTCCTGTATATGTTCAGGAAATGTATGGATGATTAATAATTTAATCATCCATTCATTAATTCATCCATTATCTTCTGCTTATCCTTTTCAGGGTTGTGGGGGCCGGGGGCTGAAGCCTATAAAAATAATCATTATTTATTATTATTATTTTTATTGCATACTGAAGCAGTATTTTGCTGTGTGGTTTGATGAAATATGAATGGCAGCATTTACTAGAGATGGCACGATACCACTTTTTTATGTCCGATACCGATATCATAAATTTGGATATCTGCCGATACCGATATGAATCCGATACAGTGTGTTTTTTAATCAATAAAACTGTTTTTAATATCTTGCTGCATTTTGTGTAAGTTCATACTCAACTTTAAATGAACAACAACACTAAAGCTATTCTGTTAAACCTGTATGTAAAAAATACACTGCACCCAAAATATTTCATAGTTCAGCAACACTGATCAATCTAATAAACTTAAACCTGCACCATCCTCCCTATTGTGGTATTTTAAAGAGTACTTAGCAGAAATATTAAGCAACCTAACTAATAGGGTTGCAAACTCCCAGCAAAAGAAAATGGGGAACCACCCCCCACCCTCCACCTGATGATGCTTAATCGATGTAATCAACTTTAATTTGATGCAGGGTGGAAAAAAAATGCACAGAAATAAATTATTTTTCAAGAATAATTAAAAAGATTCAGCATCTTTCTTCAACAGAATTGCAGACTGCACAGGTACTTTCCCAAAGGAAAAAGTAGTAGTAGTAGCTTACTAGGGTATATTAGACTTAATAGTTACTATATACAGTAATGGACTTCTATACATTTTACATCAGATTAAAACTTTAGGTGTAAGATTCAGATAATTATTTATTAAAAGCTAGACATTTTAAATGAGAATAAGAAAGAAAAGTACGTCTTTGTGCCCCCTTTTCCCTGTTCATGCCCTATTGGCCCCCCTGGCTAAACTTTGCAAGATCCGCCCCTGCACAGTTACCAGCTGTCAGCTAAGTAGAAAAAGATCCTGGTGTAGAAAGTAATATTAAATAAATTCTAACAACAACTTATCAAGGTTAAACGTGCTGCTGTTGTTCCGCCGCTGGTTTCCTCTTTCTGGTGCAAAGTTGGCCAAAAACAAAGAAGAGAGACGGACTCGCGACAGAAAAGCCGATTAGCTGATCATTGATCAGTTTCACGATTGAAGTAGCAGCAGGAGAGGGAGAGAGAGGCAGTCGCTCCATATATCGGTTGTTAAGCTTAACATGGGAACGCTTTACAAACATTCAGAGATGGACTTACACACTTGCTTTACTTCTCTCTGGGATAACTTCCTCGGAGATGAAATGCCGGATTGCTAGCGAGGCTACAAATACACACAGCCGCTCTATCACGTGATGCATACTGCTCCGACGTGCTACGGTTATGAGCCGAGTTACGCCGTGTTGCAAGTTTTTTGAGGTGCTTTTTTGATATTTAATGGATCGGATTACATTTTTTATTTCCCTCCAATATCCGATCCAGTAATTTAGGTCAGTATCGGACCGATACCGATACGTAATATCGGATCGGTCCATCTCTGGCATTTATATTTCTGATGTAACTCAAATTACATTTATTATGAACAGGATGAAGTAGGCATAAGATTTTTCAGTACAAGAAAAAAATTTTCATCCCTGAGGCCATAGATCAGAGGACTCAGGCACCTTGAAGCAATGTTGAACATAATATAGTTAAAATATCGGACATTCAGAAATAAAGTAAAATCAATCTGAAGCACTGCAATTTCTATGAATGGGCACCACAGTTGAATGAGACAGAGCAGCAACTGGAAAGCATGAAGGATCACTGTTTTGAGTCCTTTATGTGTCAACTTTTTTTTCTCTCCTGATGCAGCTTTGGCCACTTTCATTATTTGAACATATGAGTATGCAATAGTGATGCCCATAATGAAGAAATAAAATTGATACACAGCTGATCGAACATGATCCTGCCATCTGTAAAGAGAAAATGTCTCTCCACTACATATTATGGATTGCTTGTAGAACTTAAGTGAAGAGGAAGCAAAGAACATGGACAGAATAATTATGCAAGGGCCAGAGCTGACACCGTGAATGACCAGGATACAGTACATAGTGCTGCGTGTGGAGCACAGCTGTCCATGACGCAGGGGCATACAAATGGCCACATAGCGCTCCAGAGTCATTGCTGTCAGAGTAACTGGTGTGACAATGAAGTAAAGAAGTACAACAACAGAGATAGTTATACACAACCACACTGGCATTGCAATTTCAAAATGGGTCAATACAAGTAAAACATCTGACACCAATAACAAAACACTGTCTGACAGCAGTGTTACAAAAAATAAGATGTAACGTGCAGATGTGTGAAAGCATTCCTTTTTAACAAAGATCACAATGAGGAACATGTTAATGCAAAGGAAAATTATTACCAGGATCTGTACGATAATGACACGGTAGCTGATTGATCGCTGCAAAAAAACATAATTCACTGAGTTGTTACCTGCCATAGAGAACAAACGTGTTTGAAGTACTTCTAAGAGTTAATTAAAGTTTTGTTAATAAATGTAAGATTTTCCTTTTAATAAAAATCAAAACTCAAAATCAAATCCAGTGGAGAAACCTTCCACTCTGTTCCAGAGCCAAATGTCTTCTGCTGCGTTCCCTGCAGTTTTCTGAGAAATGACTGTGCATCATTAAATTGAAGCTTACAGCAACTAAGAATAACAATTATACATGAAACTTCCTTCTACTGTGTTGTCATCATCCCCTAGCACCCATTCTCCTCAGTATCGATGCCTCTAAGTAGGTAATTGATGGTATACTCAGGAGACTTTGCAGTAAAGTCAACATAACAGATCTGAAAAAACTGAAAAGTTGTTGTTTGCTGTGAAGGTAATCAATTCTGTAGTTAATGCAACAAGTGAGACTACATCCTATTATTTTAGGGTTATGTCTTAAAAACTCCTACACATGTTACTGTGACAGGTAATAGGCCTGTTTGTGAGGTATTCAGATAAGTGAAAACTGTCCTGTCTTTCTTTCCTCGGCATTGTCTCTTTTAATCTGTTTATTATAAACAAGGAAGTTTAAATTACAAGCAAATTTCTTGCATTTTTCTTTTTTTCCTTTGATGTTTTTTTAAACTGTATAGACATGAGTTAGTAACACATGTAAGTAAGACATGAAAAACATCAGACATTTATATCCTAAAACTGACCACATATAGATTGGCCAGTTGGTAGGTTTACTGATGCTAGGTGTGTTTTAAAGATATGTGGCTACCTCAGCTCATCTGAAACCCACCTAGCAGAGACTTCGTGGTCCCACGTTTGTGACTAGCATGGGTAAAAAATTTTGCCGATAACTAATTCAACACTGAGAAGAGAAGTCAGATGGAAAATCCATTGTTGTTGTATTTTGTCTTGCTAAAGCAGTTAATGAAAAGTGGGTAAGTGCCATGACAGCTGAAATATTTTGGATTTTAATGAAGGAAAATTCTACTAATGGTCTTAATGAACCTCATGTTGGGCCTGATCAGCAGAACTTGTGTGTGCTGTTGGGTGAACTATCCATGTTTTTTGTAGAATCCATTTACCTGCTCTCATTTGTTGTTTTAGCTGTTTGGCAGTTGTTGAAAGAGTTTTGTGAGCTTTAACCTATGATTGTACCATTTCTAGCAAAATACATTAATATTTAAAAATCGATTCAGTATTTAATGAATCAATATGACATTATTGAAACTAAAAATGATGGGCTTTTCTTTCTCTGACCTCTCATGTTTTGGGGAGAACTGATGCGAGTTTCAGGCTTAAAGTTCTGTGACACGGGCCAGTAAGTGATAGTTAGATTGAACCTGGTGAAAAATAATGTCCACCTGGCTTAAAGATATGCCAGATGTTTATGGTCTTTCCAGATAAGCACAGGATGTTCAGTTCCCTCAAACCAATGCCTCTACTCCTCGAGTGCTAACTTGATTTTCAGCAACTCCTGATCACCCATGTCATAGTAGTAGTTCTTCTCAGCCTGAGAAAGACGAAGGGAGAAAAAGGCACTGGGGTGTAGCTTACCCTTGATGCAGTGTGTAAAGACTGCACCCACTCTAGAATCAGAATGTTTCTAGAATCATGAAGCTCAATATGGTGTGGCCACATCCAGATGCCTTCCTGACTGCTCTGCATAGACTATGCACCTTTTTAGTTGTTTACTTATTAAAACTTCACAAACTTCCATTGTGAAGTTTGCTGATGACACAGTGGTGTTGGGCACCATCTCCAACAATGATGAGGCAGCCTACATGGATGAAGTGGAGAATCTGGCATCGTGTTGTCAGGATAACCACCTCCAGCTGAACTTCGGCAAGAACAAGGAGCTGGTGGTGGACTTCGGAAGAAGTCAGCAGAGAGACTACAAGCACATTGTAATCAATGAAGCTCCAGTGGAGAGGGCACAATCCTTCAAGTACCTCGGTGTCCACATCTACTCAGATCTGACATGGTCTGCCCACATTCAGGTCCAGTCCAAAAAGGCTAGGTAGTGCCTGTACAACCTACGACAACTGAGGAAGTTCAGGGTCTCTCCAGGAATCCTCAGGACTTTCTATACAGGCACTGTGGAAAGCATCCTCCCACATCACATCCTGGTATGCGAACAGCTGTGTCAAGGACAAAAAAGCTCTTCAGAGAGTGGTCCGTACAGGACAAGACCAAAAAACACATGAGTCGGTTCTTGAGGCTGGCTGGTTACTACCCTGGTTCATGCCAGGCTTGCAGACCTGACCAGCTCCTTGACTCCGGCAGACAGAGCAGTGGCAGGCGGTGTTGTGGGGAACCCCTCCTCTACATGCGTCGACCGACACCTCGCACAGAGGGCCAGGGGCTGTTTTGTCCCAGCAGGTAAGGGGGGGGAGGTTGACCAACCAATTGTGTACATCCACATGAAAATAATAAGAGCAGGAGGCCAGTGGAGAAAGATGAAGATGATGAAGAAGCTTTATTTATTTGTCACTTGCAGTTGCCTGCAAGAAAGAGTGCCTGGCCATCCGGTGGGCAGCCGAATCTCTTCGTTATTACCTCCTGATTCTAGACAGAATGTGCTGATTTTTTGTCACCTTTGTTGTGCATTTTTCTTACAACTTGATAGTGTTCATCCAGCTGTTCTACTATGCTAAGCCTACTAGAAAGGTGTAACTTCATGCTACTGTCCATATGGCTACAGCTAGTTTTGTGTCTTTTGCACTTTTCTGTTAAGTGCTTTAAGTGGTGCACACTCGAGGTGGTCCAAAATGTTTCGATACCAGGACATTGACACAGCAGACCCAGAAAGCAAAAAAAGAAGGCATTCCTCACCCATGTCTAATTAGTCAACTGCGCTTGCCATATGGTGTGCTGGAGAAAGTTAGTATATATGCTCTCCAACAATTCATGGACTGCTGCTAAATAGGGATGGGTATCGTTTAGGTTTTATCCGATACCAGTACCAAACCGGTACTTTTGAAACGGTGCCGGTGCTTAAATGGTGCTCGAACCGGTGCTTAAAGAATGAAGAACACACACTTTGTCCAAAAACCTCTCATGTTTAGCTGTTTTTTTGTAAAAAGATAACAATGTTAGCCTTTTCTGCAGCTATAGGGCATGGTATCCCTCTTGGCTGGAAGCAGTGCTTAATCAATGGAAAGAAAACACCAACTTTGTCCAAAAACCTCTCATGTTTAGCTGTTTCCCACTTTTCTTTGGTCATTTTAGCCTTTTTGGCCAGGGTGAAGGGAGCATCTGCCATCAAACAAGAAGACAACCGCATGTAACTACGACGGTGTTTGCTAGTTCACCTTGCATGCAATAATTTAATAACGTGGTTAGCCTACTCAATGTAAATTACACAAGAACAACATTAAGCTACTCACCCAGAGAAGAACGGCTGCTGCCATCATCACCCGTCATCATTTCTGCTACACTGGCAGGGCTAGGGGCCAGGACTCTACTCTTCGGGTTCTTGGGGGATGTTGCTAACTCCGGGTCCGATAACAGGCACTACACCCGCAATAGATGTGCTCGGTGTGAGGTCTCGCAGCAAGCTATCAAATACGGTGCATTTCTCGGCTTTTAAAAAAAACGCTATGCGTCGCCAGGTGTTTCATCAGATTCGAGGAGTTACCTCCTTTGCACAGAATCACAGTATCAGCTTAAAGCACTTGTTGCAGGATACTGAGTTTGCATCTTCTGCTGTGAAGTACAGCCAGACTTTTGACCGCTTCGCCTTGGGCGTTTTTAATCTGTAGCTCTACTCTAAAAGAACGTACGTACTTGGGCCCGCCTACTACGCTTGCAAAGGTAAAATGATTGGCTAGAATCCAAAGTGTATGACATCTCAGTTAAAAGAAGCACCGAAATAAAGCACCGAAATGTGTGCTGCTTTTCGGTCTGGTTACTACCGTTTAAGTCAGAAACGGTGCCATAATGGCACCGGATACCGGTACCCATCCCTACTGCTGAATATTTAATTTTCAATGGTCAGGTCCAAGCTCTTTATTCTTTCATTTTCTTTGATGAACAGCCTTAATATTGGATGTTGCCATAAATAAACAACTGAATTTAACTTTTCTCTTACAACAGCACTTGAATTTGCTATCCTCAGTCAAGAGTTAGCTAAAAACTGAGTGCCTTTCTCTTTTGGAGGACAAGGGTCTCTCTTCTGACTCTTGGTGAAGGCGGTCGCACTTTTCTCCTCTCCCTTCCCTTATCTTCCCTGCTTAGCATCTTATGTCCTTGTCTAGTCTCGTCTATTTTCTTACTCTTTCCCTGGAACATTCTCTCACAGTCTGTTCTCTAAAACCTAAAAGAGGAATTATGGATTTGATCAACTGGTCCCTGAATGCAATTGACACCCTCTTCTCAACGACAAGCCTGGGCTCGGGTGACCCTGAGTGTCCTGGAGGTATTTTCCCTGCCGGGAATGGGAGGGAATGGATGGGTGGCGTAACTGGAGGGTCGTGTGCTTGGTGGGACTGTCGATCGAGGACGTCGAAGATATCTACCTGTTCGGAACCACGATAACAGGGTTCTTGCTGATCAGAGCTGGCTTGGCCCTGGCTTATCTTTTTTTTTTTTTTTTTTTTTTTTTAACCTGTCCCGTTTGGTTCTTTTGCCATCAGAATTATTGTCTAAAGGCGAAGAAAGATGCCCAACGGATTTACTTTACCCAATGGACCATCCCAGCCTTGCCGTAATGGTCCATCTGATTCACCTTTTATTGTTTATTTTATTTTCACTTGCTGAATACGGGACAGACTTGACTGGTGGAAAGAAAGGGGAGAAAGAAAGAGGGAAAGAAAAAAAAAAAGAAAAAACCTGAGAAGAGGGACGGGGAAAAAGGGCAAAAAACAAAAACCAACAGAATATATCAAAGATTAAAGAAAGCGGAATTGGCTGTTCAAAACCCCACAAGGCTGCCTGCTGTGATTGAAACGATGGGACGAGTCGTGAGTTCTCAAAATGGGCTCATTGAACGCAGCACGGATAAGATCTTGGAGAAGCTTGAGGCTGCCGTAAACACTCAGAATAAGACCGCTGAGCGAAAATTGGATTAAATCTTGGAGAAGCTCACGGCGGTCGTGAGTTCTCAGAATTTGCTCTTTGAGCGCAAGAATGATAACATAATGGAGCACAAGACTGATAACATCATGGAGAAGATCACGGCTCTCCAACGGGAGATTGAGAGACCAGTGTCAGACTGCTAGAACAGCTTTGAAATTCACATGAGTTGTTCGCACTAAAGTAAAAACCACCATCATTTCATGCAGCTACCATTTCGGCGCCAGCTGTGGTCTCAAGGCTGGAGCTGAATAAAAACACCCTGATAAAAGACTGTGCATAGACTGTTTCTTCCTATCCTATGCAAGGCCACCTGGGTTGGCTGGAAGACTGTGTACTTAGACTGGCAGGGCGAAGGACACTGTCTCAGCTGAACTCTGGACACACACACACATATACACATGCAGATGTACACTCATCCCCCCTCCCCTTTTACCCATCCCTGTTGCTTGTCATGTGTTTCAATGGTGTATTAAGAGTTTTTCATGTGCTATGCACAGAGGTGTTTTTTTTCTGTTCTCAATCTGATCTCCCTGTTGGAGCTCAGTCTGGGGGGAGTTCTTTGTTCTCCTTGTCTTTCCTGATATTGTGTATTTTCTATTGTTCTGTGCTGTCCTCATTAAGGAGGATGGAAGCCTCAAGATTGAACTTTACCACTAATCCACACACAAAGGCAAACTACTATTTCACTGTCGAGACCCACTGGAAAATAATCTTGGGCTTATTGGATCCTAAACAACAGGGAAGAGAAATGGAAAATGCAAGCATTGAGAAAACACTTAAAACATGTTGCTATTCAAACTAGAACAAATGGAACAATAATGTGTCACAAACTGCCTCAGAGGCTTTAGAGACCCTTTAGAGATGAGTTACTAACTTAGAAAAGGAGTCAATTTTTTTTTAATTAAATAAAGAAAATGTTTTTTTTTCAGCTGGTCATTAGTGGGAAGTACTTGGATGTATGACTGCAGAAAAGAGAAAGCTTTTATATTCTAGTTTACTGGGTCCCACGTGAACCTTATTAATTCCTAGTTAGGTCCAGCAGAACAAAAGACTAAAAGAGGTGTCTAGTGCCTAAGTGTTGTCAAAAATGTAATGACCACTCATCACTACTTTTGTTGCCTGTTGTAGTTCAGGGTCTGGCTGCTGGGTTGTTGTTGGCACTCAGTCAGGTTTAATGTCACCCTGAGTTCTTGGCTAGCTTAAAATTAGCATGCGGTCCATGCAGTTGCATTCAAAGAGCAACTGCATGGACCCACATGACAAGTGAAATCAGCTGATTGTAGCACAGGAGGTAAGTCCAAGTGGAACCAATCAGTGAGATTGATATGCAAACCACTTGGAGTCTCATCCCTTGTCAGTGATAAAGTCAGTGCAAAACTAATGATTTTCTTTTGGGTCTTGTTTCATAGTCGGCACACTGTTAATAACTTTAAAAGTGATCACAAGTAGAGGTTATTCTACATGGTCCTCTTTTGGAGAAAATATGCTGAAAACAAAACTTACATATATTTATACAACTACATCTTCATCTTGAAGCTTTTATTGTATGAAATATATACAATATTGAATTTTATCTCCTTGTGTTTTTGTGCTGGCAGTGTCAGGGTCTGTGTCGCAGACCATGGGGAAGTGGGGAAGTAGGACCCAAATGCTGGACTCCATGCAACAGTCAGGGTGGACCCGAACCCGAATATGGTATTCGGACAGGCACAAATAACATGTTTTTTATGAATACTTATTTCAAACAAAAACTTTAAAAAATATTTGTATTCGGGAACAAGGGAAAACTTTATATCAAAAAGCTGATATAAAGCTTTTTGATATATAGTTTTGTGCATCACCGGATGAGTGATTGACGTATAAAAGAGGTGACTGACACGGGCTGCTCCACACAGCAACAGAGAAGGCTCGGCTGAGCAAAAAAAGACTGAACTGCATCACTATTATTGTTGAATAGATTTTTTTTTGTACTTTAACTTGGTTCCGGATGCAGTTTATAACTTTTGCAAAGATCGGGAGTTTATTCCATTGCGCTGCATTATTGACGTCTGCAGTCGGGTGCTCTCATGTTCGCTCTGTTTACGTAATTTAGACAATAGGCTGTTGACAGAGTAACCTTAACGTTCGGTTAAAAAGGTTAAAACAATGCTTGTGTAGTTGTGTCGAATTGTATGCACTTGTGCGAGTTAGAGTAACTTAAACGTACCATATATCTTTTGCAGACAGCAAGACATAGGCTATAGGCTAGTTAACCTTAGCATACCTTCCCGTCACTCATTAACTCAGCTGAAACTCCCCTCATGGATTTGGGCAACCAAATAGAAAAGAGTGTTGCTACTGCTGAGCCATCTCTTGGTCCTCCACCAGCCAAAAAACTCAAGTTCTGTGTGGACAGTGTTGGTCAAGTTACTTGAAAAAAGTAATCAGTTACTAATTACTGATTACTTCCCCCAAAAAGTAATCCCGTTACTTTACTGATTACTTATTTTCAAAAGTAATTAATTACTTAGTTACTTAGTTACTTTTTAAAAACACAATTTACAACCTGAATAGGTAATAAAGTGATAGATCTTTCAGCCCAATTCTGCTTTTTCTGCATAATCCATCATACAAAATGTAATCAAATGGAAAAGTCTCTTCTTAAAACTTGTTTTATTAGTTTTAATCTTTTAACTTTATTCATCAAGCAAAAATTAAATTACATGCAACATTCTCTGACTGGAAGAAATTTGTTTAACATTTAAACCTATTTTCTGCACATTCCAGCACATAAAATAAAATATTTTTTTGTGTTTACACTCACTCTTTCAAATAGATCCAAGTAAAACACAGCAGAAAATAAATAAAGTCAAAGACTAGTTGCTCTATTTTCACCTGTAAAGCAGGACTGGGGTAGGCGGAGGTTTACCCTGGTGCAGGTGTGCCGCAGCGGTCAGTTGAAGACTCCACAAGTTTCTCTGTGAATTTCCCATTACAGTCATAGCGCACTCGGTGCTTGCTTGGAAGTTTAGGGGGTTTTTTTCGCTGTAAAAAGAAGTTTTCTTCTCACGCACAATGGACGCTAATGTTTTTGTCACTTTTTATGGAATCAAACTCAAAATAAGGTCAGTACTTCCACGCTTTAAACGCTGCATGCTCATACTCTCTCCCGCACACGATATATTATCCATTGTTGATCTGCAGACAGCTGTTGTCACGAACGTCGCACTCGCTTACGTCACTGTCATGAGACATTCTCGCAAAAAACTCACGGTTTTAGTAACGCAGTAACGCAGCGTTCCTACGTGAAAGTAACGGTAATCTAATTACCGTTTTTGTAATGGTAATCCCTTACATTACTCGTTACTTGAAAAAAGTAATCGGATTACAGTAACGCGTTACAAGTAATGCGTTACTGCCCATCTCTGTGTGTGGAAGCATTTTACAATCAGTACTGCAGACAAAACCAAAGTGATATGTAATGTGTGCAAAAGTCAAATCAGCAGATGCAGAGATATTAAACATCTGTCAACATCTGCTATGTATAAAAGAAGACTCAGACAAACACATTTATGGCTTAATCTTATAGAATTCAACATCCCTGTGTTGGGCAAACAGGTTTTGCAGCTGTTTGAGCTAAGTTATTCACAAAATGAAAACCTATACTTTGTTTTGGGTGAGAACTCCATTCAAATGCATAATCACATGCACTTAAAGCATCCTCTCCTGGTACTGTCTGCCACCCCCCACAAGCACCAACCCCCCCACAAGCACCACTTCATCATCACAGCCATGTTCTGCCCCTGCAAGTCAGTTTCGCTGTCTGTTCAGCGTCCTCCAACAAGGACGGGTGGTGGGGGGGTTCATAATGTTCACAATGGTATTTTATTAGTTGTTGATTTAACCATGGATGAGGCAATGGCTGTTATGTTATTTTCTTTTCAATAACGTTACATGTTCATTGCTGGATTTATGGAAAAACATCAATTAAAAACATCCATAATTATTATAATGGATATAAATCAAGAATACTTACACTATAACATTAATTATAAGTGTAATGCAAAAAAATGAATTTTTACGCGTATTTTGAATTTTACTCGAATACAAATACAAATAGTTTCCCCCCCTCAACAAATACAAATACTGGCTGCTTTGCACATCTCTAGTGAACAGTGCATTTATTTACAGTGAATTAAATGTAACACACAATAAATCTCCAGTGCGCTCCCGCAACTTCTGTGTCGTGCCTCCCAAGTGTCTCTGCTCCGTGCTCTCTGCTCCCGTGTCTCCGCACACCCCATGTGTGCTTCCGCCCTGTGTTCAGTCCTCTCCTCCTGAGGAATCAGCCATCAGGACACCAAACTCCAGCAGGCATAAACTTAACAACACTAGAAACACTAACATGGAGTCTAACTCAACAATCCTGCGCCGATGGGAGCTTCGTAATGCTCTTAAATAGCTCCCCCGATGAGCTTCATCAGCAGCAGGTGCGTGACATGGTCTTCAGGTGTGGCCGGCCCCCCTAGCAGGATCAGACCCACCAGGCCTGGAGATGCCTGTCAGAATACCACCGCACACAGACGCACACGCCTGCCTATACATTCAAACGTGGACACAGACAGCAGCACAGTGCAGCAAAAACACATAATAATAATTGAGTCCACACTGCTCCAGGACCCTGGGTCCCTCAGACCCAGGTCCCTGACAGGCAGGCTGGTGAGAGACTATATAAATACAAATGTTATGAATGGTAAATGGCCTGTATTTGTATAGCGCTTTACTTATGTTGGGTCTGCGCTTCCACAGGCCCCGCTAATTTAGAAACTTATTCCCGTTAACGACAAGCAAGGAAACGAGACGAACATCTTTAACCGGTTTTTACTTGCGCAAGGGAGGTCCTGGTCGGTGTCTCAGAAAGCACTCTGAATCCTACCGCAAAATGACCCTGACTTAGGCCTCTGCTTGCCGCCTTTTATTGAAAACAGTTACAGTACACACAAGCACCTCCCATTGTAAAACCCCCCTATGGTTACAAAAGACAAGGCACTATGTGCGTATGTGTATGCATGTGTAAGCACGTGTATGCATGTGCGAGAATGTGTTTGTGTTTGTGTTTGTGTTTGTGTTTGGGGGTGCGTTTGTGTGACCTCCTGCCCACAAAAGGATCCTAAAAGTAGGAAGCTTACTACACAACAAACAGAACCCTCACATAGATGTCCCTACAATAAAACACTATAGCCTCCCCCACCAACAAACCGGCTGGAGAGGTGGTCAGAGACAAAGGAATGTCTTTGATCATACAGTTTGAGCTAAGACTTACAAATTTAAGTAACACAATAACAACATTTAACAATTTGACTCCAACAACTTAGTCCCTAAGGACTAAGCTTTACACGTTCAGTCATGCACATATTCACACACTGGTGACGGCAAGCTACATTGTAGCCACAGCTGCCCTGGGGCTACAATGACAGAGGCGAGGCTGCCGGACACTGGCGTTACCGGGCCCTCTGACCACCACCACCACCAGTAGGCAACGGGTGAAGTGTACATTGTGCTAACTGTGTTGAACTTTGCAGAACATGCAAATCCTCCCTGAGCAGCACCTTTGTGCTGTGCTTTGCTCAAGGCAGCGGGAAAATGTTTTTGTGTGGTGGAAGCTGTAGAAAACAATGGACTTCAGGGGACAGTTATTTAAGACAAAAAAAAAATAAAGATATGGGAAAAGAGTAGAAAAAAATGCAGGCACTGTTGATCTCATAGTTATATTTATACTGGTTCAATTACATTTTTTCGACAGTGGTTCCAATAATGTCTTTCTTATCGCATTCTATTAAATGCAGAAATAGGGGGAAAGCAATTGGGATTTTTTCACTGTTGTAAATACTGTTCATAAAAATACAGTTATTTAAGAAATTATTATTATTATTATTAGTAGTAGTAGTAGTTATAGTAGTAGCAGCAGCAGTAGTAGTATAGTTATCAATAATAATAGTAACAATTTAATTAATTGTTAAATATCAGAACAGTTATAAAATAAATTTAGAATTCATATTTTTGTTGCAGTGATTCTTATCAGTGGATTACAATCAGTACCAAAGATTTTTTTTTAAGTATTAATTATTCCATCATCCGTTCATAATAGAAATAAAATTAAAGTTATATATATTTGCTATATATCAATTTTGCATCTACGTTGATTGAATTCTTAGGAAGTGAACCATGTCATATCAGAGAAAAAAACAATTTTGGTCAAATTGAGCACATACCCTAAAATAAGTGAATACTTTATAATAAAAAATAATAAACACTTGACAATTATTTTCATTTAATTTTCTCGTTTTAAACATTTGTGTAAATTCCAGTGTTGTTTTTAATGCATAACAATATAGTATCACAGAACATATACAGGAAAGCAAGTTGCACAATTACTAATAATTTGAAATTCATCATTATTTACATGAAATTTTTCTTTCATATTGAAGCAGTTTTCCTGTATGGTTTAATGTAACATGAATTTAGAATAAATTTAGAATTTAGCATTTATATTTCTGATGTAACTCAAATTACGTTTATTTTGAACAGGATGAAGTAGGCATAAGACTTTTCAGTACAAGAAAAAAATTTTCGTCCCTGAGGCCATAGATCAGAGGACTCAGGCACCTTGGAGCAATATTAAACATGATGTAGTTAAAATATCGGACATTTCGAAATAAACTGAAATCGATCTGAAGTAGTGCTATTTCTATGAATGGGCACCACAGCTGAATGAGACAAAGCAGCAACTGGAAAGCATGAAGGATCACTGTTTTGAGTCCTTTATGTGTCAACTTCTTTTTCTCTCCTGATGCAGCTTTGGCCGCTTTCATTATTTGAACATATGAGTATGCAATAGTGGTGCCCATAATCAAGAAATAAAATTGATACACTGCTGATCGAACATGATCCTGCCATCTGTAAAGAGTAAATGTCTCTCCACTACATATCATGGATTGCTTGTAGAAGTTAAGTGAGGCAGATGCAAAGAACATGGACAGAATAATTATACAAGGGCCAGAGCTGAGAAGATGAATGATCAGGATACAGTACATAGTGCTGCGTGTGGAGCACAGCTGTCCATGACGCAGGGGCATACAAATGGCCACATAGCGCTCCAGAGTCATTGCTGTCAGAGTAACCGGTGTGACAATGAAGTAAAGAAGTACAACAACAGAGATAGTTATACACAACCACACTTGTATTGTAAATTCAAATTGGCTCAATACAAGTAAAACATCTGACACCAATAACAAAACACTGTCTGACAGTAGTGTTACAAAAAACAAGATGTAACGTGCAGATGTGTGAAAGCATTCCTTTTTAACAAAGATCACAATGAGCGACATGTTAATGCAAAGGAAAATTATTACCAGGATCTGTACGATAATGACACGGTCATAGACTGGTCGCTGCAAAAAAACATCATTCACTGAGTTGTTACCTGCCATAGAGAAGAAACATATGTTTGAAGTACTTCTAAGAGTTCATCAAAGTTTTGTTAATAAATGTAAGATTTTCCTTTTAATAAAAATCAAAACTCAAAATCAAATCCAGTGGAGAAACCTTCCACTCTGTTCGAGAACCAAATGTCTTCTGCTGCGTTCCCTGCAGTTTTCTGAGAAATGACTGTGCATCATTAAATTGAAGCTTACAGCAACTAAGAATAACAATTACACATGAAACTTCCTTCTACTGTGTTGTTATCTTCCCTTAACACCCCTTCTCCTCAGTATAGATGCTTCTAAATAGGTAATTGATGGTATACTCAGGAGACTTTGCAGTAAAGTCAACATAACAGATCTGAAAGAACTGAAAAACTTTTGTTTGGTGACAAGGTAATCAACTCTGTAGTTAATGCAACAAGTGAGACTACACCCCATTATTTTAGTTTTATGTCTTAAAAACTCCTAAAGTGATGTGACATTGACATGTACTAGTTCTGTTTGTGAGGTATTCAGTTAAGCGAAAACTGTCCTTTCGGGTTTTTTTCTAAGCATTTTCTCTTTTAATTTATTTACTATAAACAAGGAAGTTTAAATTACAAGCAAATTTCTTGTATTTCATTTTTCTCCCTTTGATTATTTTAAAATGTATAGACACAGGTTAGTAACACATGTAAGTACACATGTAGATATGAAAAACATCAGACATTTATATCCTAAAACTGACCACATATAGATTGGCCAGTTGGTAGGTTTACTGATGCTAGGTGTGTTTTAAAGATATGTGGCTACCTCAGCTCATCAGTAACCCACCCAGCAGAGACTTCATGGTCCCACTGCACACACTGTTTGTATGTGACTGTTTGTACTCAAGTACGTTACTCAAACACATACATTTGTGACTAACATGGGTTAAAAAAGGCATTTAAGACACCTTTGGCATAAGGACGGGTAGGTAGGTCAGGGTCATTGACCCAGTATTTCGAGTTTCTGTTTTGGACACTTGCAAGACTTGTACTTTCATCCAAAATAGATGAGGACCAATTGTCCAGATTCAGCTTAGATCCAGTTCACCTCTGGTTATTTCTCAACTCATCCCATCTGAATAAATATGCATTTATTGTGGCTCATTTTGTCTCAAAATAATGTGTAATCCATATTTTACACATCTAAAATCTAATGAAACTTCATTCATTATAAACTTGGAAGCTGACCTGCATTTTTTTCCATTTCAAACCATTACTATGAACTCTACAATTAGGCAAAAGTAAATCATCTCTGCTATAGCTTTAAGAGAGCCATCATTATTAGCAAAGGCTGGTATTAGCTTGGTATAATATTAAGCTAAATGATAAAACTGCAGTTTTACTGTAAATGCCTTAAAGCATTACTCTTATCCAGTAATAGCAAAAGTAATCAAAATCTGTTTGAATTTTTTTAAACTGGGGTTATTACATCTCACCACTACACTACAACTTTATCAAATTATTACTGAAAACCTTAAGTGGTAACGGTAAACTGGAGCTAAAAATTTTTATTTAAGAAAAAAAAGCTGGCTTGAAGAGAACAACCACCACAGGGCTGGGTATCTAATCACAGTTCCATAAGTAAAGCATATCTGATCTGTTTCTGAGTGACCCAGAGTTGCTGAAGTTGAAGGCTCTTTTTTCCCCTCTTGATTTTTAAGATGCATATTCCTCAGTCTCCTTAAATAAAATGAAGGTTCTGCTCACTGTGAATGTTTCTGCATTGATGATGTTAGGGTACCTGGGTCTAGTGATCCAGTGGTTTTGGTTTTGTATGTTGTATTCTTTGACTTGGTGTTTCTGTTATTTCGTTTCTGTATTTCTTGCTCCCTAGGTTCTTTATTGTTTTTCTTTATTTCTGTCTTGGGTTTTGTTTGTATGCCTTTCCTGGGTTTAGTGTTATGCCTTTTTCATGTCTCTGTGTCAGGTTCGCATTGCTGTGTTATGTTTCCTGTTTTACTTTGAAAGTCCATGTCTTATGTGAATGTGTCTGGTTTTGCTTCCTTAGTCTCGTTAGCCCTGATTTCTCCCAGCTGTGTTTCCCTCCTGTCATCCATTCCCTGATTGCTCCTGTGTGTATATAAGCCCTGTTATTCCTTTTGCTTGTTGCTGGTCTGTCTGTGTTGTCTCCCTGAGTTTTTCCCTCTGTGTCTTCAGGTTTCAAGTCTGTTTTGTTAGTTTTCCCAGTATAGGTAATCCTTTAGGTTCTGCTCATTGTGAATGTTGCTGCATTGATCTCTTAACTGAAGATAAAAACATTGAGAGTTAATTCTGTAACCGAAAACCGAAGTGATAAATATTATAAAATAATAAATGAAATGATACAAAATATTTATTTAAAAAGGTGAACATTCTTTTGAATTAGATGTGGGTATTGTGCATTATTGATTCAACTGGAATATGACTATATAATTACAAAAAACTTTCATCATTGTGCATATTTTGCTTAAATGACATAGATACACTACAGTAAAGGATATAAAACAAAAAATTACAAGATCGCAATCTTTTGTAGATATTTGTAAATTGTCCCTTACAAATAGTTTCTGATTGAAAAGTCAGATGCAAAAAGGTTTCCTCTTTTTACAATATAAAAAGCGGAAACGGGCATGATCTTTTGGCCAGGATCTTTTCTACGTCAACCAGCTCGGTTCCCATCAGGCACCGTTCTGTGGAAGTGGCCCCCTCTATGGGAGTAACTACATGGCTGGATCATTCTGTCAGGTTGGAGGGCAAGAAAAGGACCCAAAACGCAGGGATTCCTGGTTAGCAACAGCGAATTTATTCATGCTTGGACACATCTTTTGTAAATACAATATTCAATTTCACTGTTATGCTGATGACACCCAGCTTTATCTGTCTACTAAACCTGATTCTGCTTTCCCTCTGTCCTCCCTCACCCTCTGTTTAGCTGAACTTCATGGTTCTCTTCAAATTTTCTTAAACTCAATAGTAACAAATCAGAGCTTCTCCTGGTAAATTAGCATATGTTGGTTCTCTGAGAAAGGCAATCTCCAAACTATATAATGTGCTTCTTCAGGCAAGGAAGGATATTACTCAAAATATTAAGACCAAATGGGAACTGGAATCAGGGATGGGTATAACAAATAAGAACTGGGAGAGGATTTATAATTTTCATTGGTACTCAGCAAGTTCAGTATCTTGGAGAGACCACTGCTGGAAGAACATTATTAGATTTTTCAAAACCCCTCATCAAACTAGATATAAAAATGGGACAGCGGAATGCTGGAGAAGATGTGGATCAGAAGAGACATCAAAGAGGGACACCAAAACACAAACTTAACAATGTGGTGTATGTGGTACAGTGTAGCAAGGAATGCCCAGACCTCTACATTGGAGAGACCAAACAGCCACTTCACAAGCACATGGCACAACATAGAAGAGCCACCTCCACGGGACAAGACTCAGCAGTCCATCTGCATCTTAAGGACAAAGGTCACTCTTTCGAGGATGCCAACGTTCACATTTTGGACAGAGAGGACAGATGGTTTGAAAGAGGAGTGAAAGAAACCATTTATGTCCACTGTGAGCGACCATCTTTGAACAGAGGCGGTGGTTTACGACACCAACTGTCTGCCATCTATAATCCAGTTTTGAGATCCCTTCCCAGACGCCTTAACGCCCACTCACATCCTGGGACATCTGACCTCAGGAAATCACATGATAGGGTGGGGCCAGGTTTCACAATGAGCTCACCTGAAACCCTGGCTGATTGTGACCCACACCCGTTTTCACACCTTGGCTCATGTGATTAGGTAGAGGATCATCAGGGGGTCCTTTGTCCCTCTTTGGGGGGATTCTCCCACGGGGTTTAAATCTGGGACTCCCCACCATTTGACTCTCAGAACTGAAGAAGCTTCTCGGATGAGAGGTGAAATGTCTTCAAGCAACTTAAAGAAGTCCAGACGCTTTTCTTTCCAAGTTCCTTAGACAAAGAACAGTGAAGTTTCAAAAATGTGATTCCTTCCATGGCAACTCCCGACTCCTGTTCAGTGTTCTTGATCTGTGGTGTGTGAGGTGAAATCCAAAACACAATATTTACAGCTGTGCTCTGCTCCTGCCAGCCCTCTCCTTCCCAGGTTCGTCACAAAACAAGACATGATGATTAGTTAAACTTTTCTCTTAGACAAGGGATAAAGACAGACTCACCATGGAGCCGGAGCTGTACTTATTATGTCACCCAATGAGCCAGCATCGACGAAGTTCAGCCACTATGTCAGGTAGTAGGCTGCTGATGAAGATCATCAGCAGAAGCCGATGAATCTTGATTGGCTTGAGCGCAGAACCTCCAAAGGCCTGGTATGACTCGTATACCGGCACACAGACCACACACACACACACACACACACACACACACACACACATAGAAGGAAGCAGGGGACCGGGAGAGAACATAACAAAACATAACAAAAATGGCAGGTCAACCAGCAAGAACTGATGGACCATTGCAAAACTCTAATTCTGAAAGTTCAGAAAAAGTGGTTGAATGTTGAGAATGTAACCAACTGCCAGAGAAAAAGACTATATCCTGTTAATTTTGATTTTTATAAACTCCTACCCTGATGTGTCTGTGAAAAATAAATGTGCTGATTTTTTCCCCTACCTATTGCATCTTTTAAGGTATTTATTGCACAAAGTGTAAATTAGTAAAAGTTTGTTTTCTATGTTTCAGATCCTAATTCTTTTTTTCTAATTATTCTGTTATATTGGGACAAATATGTAATAAAAATCATGCCACATGCCACGGCATTCCAGTGAATTTGTTGCATTAGCCCAGTAAAACTCAAGATCACAACCCTGAAATGTTGATATGCTGTGGCGGGATACCTGCAGTGTTTAGTCCATTTAAATCGAATACTGGTTCATTTTCCCCATTGCTTAAATAGCATGAACGCTTTTATTCAGTTTATATTGATACAGCACCAAATCACAACAAATTACAGCAGTCCCCTCAAGGTGATTTATATTGTATGGTAAAGACCCCACAATGAATCACTGCTCAGTTATACAGCATGGTGTCAGAATTGACCCGGACTGTCACAGTAACAAAGACACAAAGACAAAAGAGAAGAAGCATGGCAAAGTTTATTCCCTGAGGAGGAATGTCATACTGGACAAGCACCTCACACAGGCTATAGCTGATGAAGGACCTCACGTTTGACCAGTGATGCAGATAACCACAGCGGCCACACAACAGAAGGGAAGTGAAAACCAGATTTTTTTTTTTCCTTCTTCGAGTGGTGGAAAGTTAATCATTACTTGCTTGTCAATACAGTCAGTTATTCTTGTACACACAACTAGTTATTTTCTCTGTTTCTTAAAGACAAATTTCAGCATTATGAATATTTTAGATGTACTGTGAAAAATTAAGTTTATTCTGAATTGGAAGAGGCAGGCAAAAGATTTTTGAGTACAAGAAAGAATTTTTCATCCCTGAGGCCATAAATGAGAGGACTTAGACACCTTGGAACAATATTAAATAATACATAGTTAAAGTATCTGAAATTTCGAAATAAATTAGAATCAATCTGAAAGACTGCAGTTTCTATGAATGGACTCCACAGCTGAAAGAGACAGAGGAGCAGCTGAAAACCATGAAGGATCACTGTTCTCAGTCCTTTTTGTGTTGACTTCTTATTCTCTCCTGATGCAGCTTTGGCCACTTTCATTATTTCAGCATAGGAGAAAATAATAGTGATGCCCATGATGAAGAAATAAAACTGATTTACAGCTGATCGAACATGATCTTGCCATCTATAAAGCATAAACATCTCCACAGAGCATATTGCATATTGTTTGTAGAAGCTAATTGAAGCAGTAGAAAAAAATGTGGAAATAACAACAATGCATGGCCCAGAACTGAGGCCATGAATTATCAGGATACAGTACTTAGTGTTGCGTGTGGAGCACGTCTGTCCATGACGAAGTGGCATACAAATGGCTACATAGCGCTCCAGAGTCATTGTTGTTAGAGTTACTGGTGTGACAATAGAATACACAAGCACAAAAAAACAGACAATTATACATAACCAAACTTGCATTGAACATCTGAAAGTGGTTAAGATAAGTAGGATGTCAGTCATGAGTAACAAAAAGCTGTCTGACAGTAATGTGACAAAAAATAAAATGTAGCGAGCAGATGTGTAAAAACATTCCTTTTTAAAAAAGGTCACAATGAGCAACATGTTGACACAAAGAAAGATTATCACCAGGATTTGCACAGTAATGATCCGGTCAGTCAATGGTCGTTCCAAAAAAGCACAAATTACTGTGTTGTTACCTGCCATAGAGAACTCACAGAAGTGTTTGAACAACTTCTAATAGTCCACCAAAGTGTAATTATTAAATATTTAGTCTAACCACTCAAACAAAAATTTAATCCAGTGAAGAAAACTTTTATTCTTTTTCAGAGACAAATGTCTTCTGCTGAGCTCTGTACGGTGCTCTGTGAGGTGACTGTGGAACATTAATTTAAAGATCATATGAAACTGAATTGGTCACATGGTGTCATCATCCCTTAGCAACAATCTCCCTCAATGGTTCCATCCTATTGACGGTGAACTCATGGGAATCTACAGTAAACCCTACATTAAAGTTCTGAAAAAGTTGTTGCATGTTGAGATTTAATCATCACACTGCACTTCCTCATCCTAATTTGCTTTTCTTAATTGTTTAACTATATAGGAACAAGTAACATATAGCCTGCGATTCAACATTGGTATTTAAACTAATTTCTGCCTGTATGTACATGGGCCTAAAACATAAAACTACAGTCATGCGAAAAAAGTGCACATTTATGGGTTCCACAGGATTTAAAATTGTAAGTAGTCATTATGCTGGGTCAGTGAGCCAGCGTGGATGTTTTTTGACTTTGTTACTGATCATTTGTATTTCCAGTTCTTAGTTACTTGTTCATTTAGGTTCTCCCGGTTGTCTCTGTTGCTGACCCATGCTCTCTGTCTTCATGTTATGTTTTCTGTTTCATTTTGGTAGTTCTTCTACTTCGTGCAGTTTACTTCCTTTCAGATTTCAGGTCTCCAGTTGTTGTTCTTGTTCCAGGTTTCAAGTTTTCATGTTCAGTTTACCTAGTGTTTTGTTTTTCACAGTTTATTTTTCTTAGCTATTCTTAGTCACCCTATGAATTTTTGGGGGGCATTACTGTGCAGCCTAAAATAAACAGCTTGCTTATTGTTAAGTCTAGTACCGTCTCTATTGTCTATATTTTGGTCTACTCTCTCTCAACACTTCACACAGTCAGTCTTAACACATGCTCATTTGTCCAGGCAAGGAAATCCCAAAAAGTTCTGTTCATCTGGATGTAGGGTTTACAGTGGGAGAAACGTTTCATCACTCATCCAAGTGACTTCTTCAGTCTCAGTTGACAGGAGGTTTCCCAAACTTTATAAACAGTAAATTTGCACAATGATTAAAATTAGCCCACTGAATGAACAATGGGCTGTGAGGTCAGTTTCTTGATAATTAATATGCAAATTATTGGCAGAATACGGACTCACTCTGGAGGGCACTGATGAAGGTGAGCAACCAATGCAGATAGGCGGCTTCCACCTCACAGCCGTGGAACACCAGCGTCGCATCTCGGCCAGTGAGTGCCTCTATTGCAGTCGCTAGGAGCATGTCGTCGCCACCTGCACATCAGGAGCAAAAGGTCACGCCCACCAGTAATGATAGGAATACTGGTGTTCGATCTCAGCCAAGACAAATCTCCTCCATGCCTAATGCTACCGTGTCATTTCCTCTCTGTAGTAATTGATTCGGGGGTAGAACAAAACTTCATTGATTCAGAACTAGCTCATCGTCTCTGATTAACTCTGGAACCCTTACCACATCCTCTGCGCGTCTCAGCTTTATCAGGGCAGCACCTCCTGGACATAACACACGTTACTGAGCCCTTAATTTTCACTCTGTCTGGAAATCATTCTGAAGAGATCTGTTCTTTTGTGTTCAAAGCCACTCAAACTCCGCTAGTTCTCGGGCATCCCTTGCCACAACAACATAACCCGCACATCGATTGGCAAAAGGGGTGCCTTTCTGGGTGGGGGGAGGAGTGTCATATGACCTCTCTTAAGTCCGCCTTGCCATCCAACACATCTGTTTCTCCCACTGAGCCATCTGTGTTTCCCGACTTGTCTAATGTGTCTCCTGTTCATCATGAAAGTGGAGGTGTTTTGGAAGGACCAGGTGCAGTCATTACCCCTTCATCGGCCGTATGACTGCACCATTGATCTACTTCCTGGAGCTCCATTGCCCACGAGCTGTCTCGTTAGTCTCTCACTACCTGAACGAGAGGCTATGGAAAAGTACATTTCTTGTTGCCGGCATCATCCTTGCGTCCTCTTCACCTGTCACAGCGGGTTTTTCTTTGTTAAGAAGAAAGACAAGACACGGTGGCCATGCATCGACTATCGTGGGTTAAATAACATAACAGTAAAAAATAAATACACACTGCTCCTCACCTTCGCCTTTGAACTGCTCCAGGGAGTGGTCTTACTAACGCTCCCGCAGTTTTTGTTGGTGAACGACATTTTAAGAGACTTCAGTAACCGGTTTGTTTTCATCTACCTCAACGACATCCTGATCTTTTCCAAGTCCAAGCAGGTCAGACAGGTCCTGCAGCGGCTTTTGGAAAACTGGTTGTATGTGAAGAACAAGAAATGAGAGTTGCATGTTTCTACAGTGTCTTTCTTGGGCTACATTACAGAACAGGGAAGCCTCCATCCGGACCCGGTCAAAGTCAAAGCCGGAGTCGCAGTGGTTCTTTCCCAGCAGAGAGATGGTAACCTACATCCCTGTGCTTTCTTCTCTCGTCGTCTCACCCCTGAAGAACAGAATTACAGTGTTGGGAACCGGAAGCTGCTGGCAGTTAAACTTGCCTTGGAGGAGTGGAGGCACTGGTTGGGGGGCATGGCTCAACCCTTCATTGTTTAGACAGACCATGAAAACTTTGCATATCTGCAGTCAGCTAAGAGACTCAATGCCCGGCAAGCAAGGTGTGCCTGTTTTTCACTTTTCCACTTTTCTATTACTTACAGACCGGGCTCTCGCAATGTCAAGCCCGATGCCCTCCCTCGACAGTTCTCAACCTCAGAGGACAAGCCGGACCCCGCACCTATATATGTGGCTTCCTGAATGATGTTGTTACTCCCCGCTTTCTCCAAAAAGTATTTCCTACCATTAGACCTTATATCCTGAGAATTATCAATACTAGTCTGTTAACCGGTCAAGTTCCAGTGGGTTTAAACATGCAGTCATACACCCCTTACTTAAGAAACCTGGCCTTGATAGTTCTGTTATGTCAAATTTTATACCTATCTCCAAGCTTCCCTTTTTAAGCAAGATCTTGGAGAGGATTGTACATACCCAGCTGTTGGATTACTTGAATGACTCGCAACTGTCTGAAATCTTCCAATCTGGTTTTAAGCCCTTTCACAGTACGGAGACAGCTCTTGTTAAAGTTGAATGACATTCTTGTTGCTACTGATCGTGGTAAATATGCTGTGCTTGTGTTATTGGGCATGACAGCTGCATTTGACACAGTGGACCACGACCTGCTGATCTCCCGCTTACACCAGTGTGGGAATTTCTGATTTGGCTTTGTCATGGATAAAATCATATCTTTCCGAAATGAGTTTTTGTGTTAAGTTGGGGCTGGCCGCTTCCTCTGTGGCCCCTCTGCTTTGGGGTGTGCCCCAGGAATCTATCCTTGGGCCATTATTTTGTGATTTTTCGTAAACACGGAGTGTCATTTCATTTGTATGCCGATGACTGTCACCTTTATTTACCTTTTAGTCATTTGGATACCTCCTCATGTCAATCACTGCTTGACTATCTTAGCGATATTAAATCATGGATTGCAAATAATTTTCTGAATTTTAATGATTGCAAAACGGAAGGAAATTTTATATGGCCCGCATCGCTCTACTGATTCTCCAGATGTTGATTTTGGTGATTTGACCTCCCATCTGAAAAGTTTGATCACTAATCTTGGTGTTAAACTTGATTCCGCGCTTACTTTTGAAGGTCATGTAAATGGGGTGGTAAAATCAGCTTTTTATCACCTCAGACGCCTATCGAAAGTTAAGCCTTTCCTTTCCAAACCCAATTTGGAAACTCTTATTCATGCTTTTATCACCTTACATCTGGACTATTGTAATTCCCTTTTAATAGGGGTTGGCTAGCACTAGAATTACTGAGCCTTTTTTCCCTGGTGCAAGTCCCTACTACTAGATTTACTGGCCTGCGCAGATTTGCGTAAATTCCCCCCGACCTTAACACCTCTTGGCACCCCGCTGAGATTTTCACAGGTCGTCAGCTCCATTGTTCTCCTGCTTTTGTTGTGCAAACACACCCTCCCCCAACCCCTAACCATGAGAGATTCAAGTTTTTCCTTCCCTGCAAGGCTGCTTTCCTTCCTTACCTGCCTGCATGCCTGTCCATAAACATATATACACAGAGTTGTACATATATTTATATATTTATCAGAGGTGTGGACTCGAGTCACATGACTTGGACTCGAGTCAGACTCGAGTCATTAATTTTATGACTTTAGACTTGACTTGAAAAAAGGTTGTAAGACTTGTGACTTGACTTGGACTTTTACACCAGTGACTTGGGACTTGAATTGGACTTGAACCTGTTTACTTGAAAAGACTTGATATTTTACCCAAATCTAAAATTTAACATACATATTATATAAAAAGTGCGGACCATTAATTCACTTTATTCATTCATTCATTCTTACCACACTCCGTATGTATGTGAGCGTGGGCTGTAGCACAGCCAATCAAATTAACCAGATTTGAAAAAAACAAGAACAAAAACGCTCGAGCCAAAAATGCTCCCAAGAGTAATTTCTTTCGGGTACATAAACTACGAAGTAGTCAACAAAAAACGAAATGCAATATGCAAAACATGCAAGAAGAGAATCACAGACGGAGATGGAACAACTTCCAACTTTGTCCGACATTTGAAGTTGCATAAAGAACGGTAGGTGGTGCCTTTTTTTGCTACGATGAGACAGCTGACTTAGCTAACTTCATTTTATTAGCAAATGTTCTTCGGGCTACGTTGATGATACTGTTTGGCTTTAACAGGTATGATATGTTTGTCATGCTATTTTAAATCCGGTCCTACAAGCGCATCCAAGAATAACATGCAACTTGTTAGCTCAGAATTGTCGGTGAATGGTGAGCAGGGTCCGTTTCAGAAAGTGGGTTCTGTAGCTGTACTCAGTCTCTCTCCGTCTCCTCCCCATCATTAACCCCGTAGATTTAACCCAGTTTAGACTGACAAATATTTATTTTACCATCACATCACAATTCAAAATCACTGTGTTTAATTTGCAATTAGTGTATGGTCGTGTTTAACTTTTGCATGTCTGAGCCTGGGAAAATTTTTTTTTTTGGTTAGAAAATCTGGCCCACCTTAGTGTGTAACTGAGTAGTCCTGCTATACATGGCCTTTTTCTTCTGTCATTTATGTCAATACATCAAATAAAATACTTTGATCTTATATTATTAGCTGTTGTTTATTTGCAAAGGTTATTCTCAACAGGGATGCTAGACAAAAACGGCGTTTTCTACAGACAGCCTAGCATACGCTCTCCACTTGCGAGTGAAAAAAGAAAAAGAAAAAACACCCCTTCCCTATTGGTGTTAGAGTTTACCATGTCAGCCAATCAAAAAAAATGATAAGGCAACATGTGACATTTGGTTGTTTAGGGAGAAGGGGAAGTTTTTAGGAGTGACACCCGCGACGGAAAGCGGGCGAGCGAAAGAAAGAGAGAGAGAGTGTTTTCATATGTGAGACATTAGTGACGTTTAGCGTGTTTGGAGGCTATAGTTAGTTTGTTGTGTAGTTATTGTTTTGTATTGTGTGTCGGTTAGACTGCTGAATTTCATATTTGATCTAAAAAAGCTGTCAAAGGCAGATTCCAGTGTAAACGCTGTCTCCACATAGAAAACTGGACTGATGCACCTCCAGTTGTCAGACCTGCAGGGTTTAGGCCTGTGGTGTTCTCCTCTGTCTTATACTGAACACAAACTACATTTTTTGGACTGGCACAAATAATTTGTGTGCCTTCTTATTTGATGCAGGACACCTGATTGTTCTGTAAATAGATTTAAATGGTTATATAAAAAACGCCTGAG
The DNA here is from genome assembly GCF_001858045.2 of Oreochromis niloticus. Classification (NCBI taxonomy): domain Eukaryota; kingdom Metazoa; phylum Chordata; class Actinopteri; order Cichliformes; family Cichlidae; genus Oreochromis; species Oreochromis niloticus. The sequence goes on from NC_031979.2 coordinate 28,531,316, forward strand.
GCCTTGGCTGCATTTTTAGGTAAATAGTACCATATAACTTTGTTGTTTGCAAAACTTGTGCATAATTTTTAGAAATGTACAATTTCTATTTGCATTTCAAGTTATGAAAATGATTCGTTAAACATGTAAAAAAATATAACTTTTTTCTACTCGGATTCTGAATTTTTTGTCTGAATTTAGATCAACTGTGCTAATATAGTATACCAAAATGAAAAAAATAACTCAAATTTCAGATATTTGAGGTTGTGCTGTAAATAATGATACCAAACAAGGCAAGAAAAACATATTTTAAAAGTGAAATATAGAAGTAAAATCAAAAGTAGTCAAGAACGGCCAATTATACCCGGGACCCCAGAGGGTTAAAAAAAAGACTTGAAAGGACTTGAAATTCAAAGTTTCGGACTTGGGACTTGACTTGAAACACTGTTAGACATTTTATTGTATTTTTACAGCAACTTACTGGCAACACTATTGCCAGTAAGTTACTGTAATTACTGATCTACAGTATCTTTACTGTTGTGATGTTTTACAGTTCAACCACTTTACTGTAAACATATATTACAGTATAACAGCTTTACTGTAAATGTTGTTTGTGGTAATGCAGCTTTACTGTAAACGTGGTTTACAGTTAGAAAGACTTACCGTGATTTAGTTTTATAGTATCACTGTACTGCAAATGTGGTTTATGGTATAACACTGTAATTGTGTACAGTATAATTTGTTTAGACTGTAATTGTGTTTTACAGCATATAAAATAATATTAACATTCATATTCAATATAAGAACATTTACAAAAAACAATATAATTCAATAAAGTAGTCTCAGAATAGTGAATTAAACCAACATTTATTGTTGATAATTTTTTTTAACAAGAAAAACATTTTTCGACTGAATAAAAACAATGTCAATAACCAAAATAAATAGAAACGTACATGAAAACTACACAGTCCTTCACCTTTCTGTGTCTGATTTTTTTAAGGAAAACAGTTTTTCATTCCACTAAAAACAGGACAAACCCACGAGCATGAACATTAAATAAACTATTACACTTGTAAAACAAAAATCATTTACAAAATGTAATAATTATCAGTGGGTCCCAGGAAACAGAATGTGACATGGGATTTAGATTTCCGTTACCAGGATGGTCGGGTTCAGCGTAGTCTTCATCACCACCTGTCAAAGACACATCATCAATATTCATGTTTGCTCAGGTTATTCACTTGTTCACATCTGTCTGAGATCATTCATACTGTTGTATGGATGTGTGTACAGTATGTACAGTATATAATTATCAGCTATGTAAAAGATATTGAGATACTATCCTCATGGACACGCCACACCAGTTTTGAACTTTGCCTGTGTGAACTGGGCCACTCGCCTTCATTGCTGTGTGTGCAATAGTTTATCGGCCTCCTAAATATAAAAAGGAGTTTTTATCTGAGTTTTCGGAGTTTCTCGCTGACTGTGCATCCCGGTATGACCAGGTCCTGCTACTCGGTGATTTTAATATACACGTATGTTGCCCAGGGAAGCCCCTGGCTAAGGACTTCATGGACCTGGTGAACTCTTTTAATCTTGTTCAATCTGTTAAATGTGCCACTCAAGAACGTGGTCACACATTGGATTTGGTGTTGTCATATGGGTTATCTGTCTGTAACTTACATGTGGAGGATGCTGTATTCTCTGATCATATGCCCATTTTATTTGACGTTGTTCCTCTTAGTCCTGTTGTTAAACGGGCTGCACCGACGCAATGCTATCGTGCCTTCGGCTCAGATACTGCTGAAGATTTTTCAACACTATTTGAACAACTTGTGTCCAGTCCCTCTGAGTCGTCCTCCGTAGATGGATTACTCTCTCATCTGGACTCTGTAAATCTGCCCTTGATGTTGTTGCACCTCTAAGACTCAGGCAGTGTAAACCCAAGGCCAGCCCTTGGCTAACCGATTTTACTCGAGCCATTAGAAGAGAATGTAGGAGATGTGAAAGACGATGGAAAAAGGACAGGCTGTACGTCTCTTTGGAAGCTCTTAAGACGAGCTGGAAAGCTTACCAGAGGGCAGTAAAGACCGCCAAAAACTCCTATTTTTCACAACTTATTGCTGCTAATTCACAGAACCCTCGTGTTCTGTATAATACCATTAATTCTGTACTGAATGCAGAGGATCATGTTCTTTTGCAATCTTCTGAGGTTATGTGTAATAGGTTTCTCAATTTCTTTGTGGATAAGGTTGCTAGTTTGAGACCCTCCACTGTAGCTTCTGTTGACCCGGCTGTGCATGTTCCCTGTTTAAGTTTGCTTATTGCTTTCCAACCGGTTGTTCTACCTGAACTAGAGAAGCTTGTGTTAACTGCTAAACCGTGTGGTTCTCCGAATGATGTTGTTCATCCCCGTTTTCTGAAAGAGGTGTTTCCTACTGTTGGACCACATATTCTGAACATAATCAATACCAGCCTCTTGTCAGGTCAAGTACCAAGTGAGTTTAAGCATGCAGTTATTCATCCCTTACTTAAGAAACCAGGCTCAGATATTTCAGTAATGTCAAATTTTAGACCCATCTCTAAACTTCCTTTTCTGAGTAAGATCTTGGAAAAGGTTGTTCACACTCAGCTGATGGATTATCTAAACAACTTTCAAATCTTTGAAGTTTTCCAGTCCGGCTTTAGGCCGCTTCATAGCACAGAGACAGCTCTCATAAAGGTTATGAATGATATTCTGGTAGCGACAGACTGTGGTAAACACGTAGTGCTTATACTACTAGATATGACTGCTGCATTTGATACAGTGGATCACAACCTGCTGATCTCTCGATTACAGCATTGTGTGGGCATTTCTGGCTTGGCACTCCTGTGGATAAAATCATATCTCTCAAACAGGAGCTTCTGTGTTAAGTTGGGCTCATCATCGTCTTCTGTGGCCCCTCTGTCATGGGGTGTACCACAGGGATCTATTCTTGGGCCATTACTGTTTTCATTGTATCTCCTGCCACTGGGTGCGATCTTTCGTAAACACAATGTTTCATTTCATCTATATGCTGATGATTGCCAGCTCTATTTTCCTTTCAGTCATTCTGATAGCTCCTCAATTAGACTCCTGCTTGATTGCCTTAGTGATGTTAAGTCATGGATGGCTCAAAACTTTTTAAATTTTAATGAACGTAAAACGGAAGCAATTGTGTTTGGCCCGAATCGTTCCTGATATCCCTGATGTTGACCTTGCTGCTCTGACCCCTCACCTGAAGAGCTCGATTACCAATCTTGGGTTAAAAATCGACTCTGCTCTTACCTTTGATGGCCACGTGAATGGGGTGGTGAAATCGTCATTCTATCACCTCAGGCGTCTGTCGAAGGTTAAACCTTTCCTTTCAAGGCGTGACTTGGAGACTGTTATCCACGTTTTTATAACCTCACGCTTGGATCATTGTAACTCCCTTTTAATTGGGGTTGGACTGGGCACTCTGACACGCCTGCAATTAGTACAGAATGCTGCGGCACGGTTTTTATCTGGTAAAAGGAAATTTGAGCACATTACTCCAGTTCTGGCCTCCCTGCACTGGCTTCCAATTGAATTTAGGATTCATTTTAAAGTTCTTTTATTGGTTTTTAAATCTTTAAATGGTCTGGCACCTGCATATATGTTTGATTTGCTGAAGCCCTATGTCCCCACTCGTTCGCTCCGGTCAGCTGAGCAGCTGTTGCTCTCAGTCCCCAAATCACGGCTGAAACTGAGAGGCGACCGAGCGTTCTCTATTGTGGCTCCTAAGCTTTGGAATAACCTTCCTCTTCACATTAGGCAATCGACATCAGTGCTGGTTTTTAAATCCAGATTGAAAACGCATTTTTATTCACTGGCTTTTGACTCAGTGGTTGACTGACTTGTATTTACTTATATTTTATTGTTTTTGCTATGTTTATTATGTTTATTATTTTTATCGTATTTATTATTCTTATGGTATCTATTATGTTTCTATTGTTCAGCACTTTGGTCAGCCTTGTGTGTTTTTAAAGTGCTATATAAATAAACGATGATGATGATGATGATGATATTATCATCTCTGTATTCTTACCTAGTTGGAAGTCCTCCAGAGAGCCGCTGGAGGAAGGTGGTGATCCGAGGGCTGATGCTTGTAACCTTCCTCTTTACGACACGACCTGTCTTGCGGCTTGTACCAAGTTTTGCAGGGCATTTTGTTCCCATGTCTGGATTGATCCTCACAAAGAACCTTTTAACGGAAAAAAGTCTGCTTTAATTTCAAAATTAAAACATACATTACAGCAATCTCCAATATGTTTCTGCAACTGTAGTCAAGCTATCACATATATTTCATTCTTAAATGGTGTAAGCTTTAATGGTTTAAAGTATTTACCTCTGTATCATCTCCAGTGTGATGGACGCTGACTCCTGATACTCAAGGTTGAAAACGTAGTATGACGCAAAGAAGACAGCAAGGGTGCTGCCAAAGTCATGTATCTGCTCAGGCTCAATACCTTGCCCTCCAAACTGATCATCCAGCGGCTTGCAGACATGAAATTATTCCCTAAAAACAGACAAGAGTCCAATAAGACAATGTGCTCACCCTTACAAATAAGGTTTCCACAAGAATGCTGGATAGCAGGCCTCACACTGTACAAAAATAGAATCCACAAGGTTTGCTGCTATTTCTCTTATTATTTATTATGTAATGAAAATTATGATCAATTACAGGAAAAAACTGCCTAATGTTTTGGCATTTTGGGCTGTGCTGAAATGTTAGGCTGTTTTTTCCTGTTGGTCATTGTGTATAATAAATAATAAGAGAAACAGCAGCAAACTGTGTGTATTCTATTTTTATACAATATAAAACAGACAAACCCCTGTTAATTAGCTGTGTGCTGATGTTTCTTCATATGATAACAAAATTGTCTTAATTCTGAACTACAAACACCACAAAATCTACACCTGTACATGGCTGCATGTGTGTGAATTTGACTTAACTTTTACTTTGCAAAGAGCATGGCAATAACACAACAGTGACTGAAAAACATCTCAATATATTATCTGTTTGTTCTATTATTAAAGAAGGGATCTACATTGCTTGGGTTGTATCAAAAAATGTGAAAAAGTTAAAAGAAAAACTATCTATAGATCAATGTTATTAACTTAAACCATGCAGACCCTGAAACACTGGAGGAAAATTTTGGAGGGTCTGTCAAGCTGACGTTAAACCCCTTAACAATGGCACTGCCACTAACTGCGACTAATTTACAGACCACTACACTGTCTTGCTTTTTAAATGGAACCTATGAAACAATAAACCACAGTTGAGATTAGAGCAGGCTAACCTGCATGAGAAACTTCAAAACTGGGTTAGATTGTTTTAGCAGTCTTTAAATTTCCAAAAAAATGTTGTCTACCTTTATTCTCACTAAATATGTCTTTTTACCTGCTGTTTTGTCTTGTCTCTCAAAGAACTGAGGCTACATCACACTGTCAGCGCGGCCAGCAAGGGCAGGAGGACAGCAATGCACCACACTGGGTGGGAAAAGACAGAGAGACAATTGTTAATTTAATGTTGCATTTATTTAACCCTTGAAAAATACATTTACATAAGTAAATAAAAGAAAAAAAAAAACACACAACCCATCTTTTCCAGAATAATTCAACTAATTGCTCTTTTGACCAACCTAACACAGACGTTACATGGTTTTCCTATGAAAAAGACCCTGGAAGACATTGTATTAAAGGAAAAAAAAACATGCTCCCCTTCCCACTTATAAAATAATAAATATTAAACTTAGGTTGGAGTTCCTCGCGCCACCAACCTAATGTTATATTAACTTTTTAATGTTGTGTACTGCAGCTCACACAAAATTAAATAAAGCAGGCTAACCTACATGAGCAAGCTCAAAACTGGATAAGATTGTTTTAGCAGTCTCTAAATTTAAAAAAAAAAAAGTTGTCTTTCTTTATTCTCATTAAATGTGTATTTTTACCTGCTGCTTTGTCTTGTCTTTCAAAGAGCTGAAGCTAAATGTGCCACTGTTAGCTAGCTAGCTTCTCAATAGTCATAGAACAGAAGCGCAGGAGGACAATGCACCACACTCGGCGGGAAAAAGACAAAGACTGTGTTGCGCCTGTGTTCCTCGCCCCTCCCCGTGGAAAATATATATCTAAATATATTTTTAAATAAGAAAAGAAAAAAACACACACAACCTATTTTTTCCAGAATAATTCAGCTAATGTGCTATTTCGACCAAGCTAACACTGAGTTTAAGCCCCCCCTCCCTACCAAACACACACAAAAAATATATATGCTCTTAAAAATTAATAAACGAGTATGTAAGGTAGGAGAGTCCTTTGCATTACCTTATGGCGTCCTGTTTGCAGTTTCCACACAGAGGTCCAACAATAACGAGGTGCAAAATCTTTTGTCCTCTCGAGCATATCCTAACGAAGAGCTAACAAAGTTGGCCTGTCTTTCCTCTCCTGTCAATCACTGGATCACAGGTCATGTCAGTCAGGATATGGAGTGGTGGTTGGTAGAGGTAGGTGGGTGGGCGGGGCCAGCATGCATTCAGTGTGTGTTTCACTAAGTTGGGTTGACTAGTTCCCAGAAGAGTTCTGTACATGTTGCACGTTCAGTAAATGAGCAATTCAGTTACTGCTCCACTGAGAAGCCTCCGCCAAATTATTACAATATTCTCCACTGACTGAAGTTCGCCTTTCTGCGTCTTTTTTAAATAACTTTATTCACTACTTGTCACAAGTACAAAATTACACAAAAACAGACAGCAGCAACAGCCTAAGTGAAATCCAACAACAGAATAGTGGCAAGTAAAAAAATTAACAAAAGGAAGTGTGAATCTTGTTCAGGGTTAATCAGAGATAAGTGATGGAGATGCAACAATGTGAATTCTGCTTTTTTTTATTTGTACTTAACCTTATAGTCTTTACATAGGAATGGAAGTCAATTAAGAAAACACAGAATTTTGGGAGAGATTTGGAGAACCTTGCTTTATAAAATTTCCCTACAAGGAGACCTTACACACAGGCAAGTCCCCTAAAAAGTCAAAACCATAATACTTTCACTGGTATCATACTGACAAATGGCATAGGTTGGAGGAAAATCTGGAAATGGTTAGCAGTGAAAGAGTTAAAATGTAATGCACTATTGCAACCAACCACTGAAAGAGTAAAAATACACAAACAGTATGATGAACCATTCAAATCACATAATACAGTAGCACTACTGCTAATGTGTTAACGGTAGGTATAACTACTACCGCAATTTTAAAAAATACAGTAAGTTACTGTAAATAACCTTAATATACCCATAATGCATAGCAAATTACAGTAATTAACTGTAGAAATGTTTTCAAGTAAGTTACTGGGCATTTTGTGGTATTTTACTGTGAAAAATACAGCAAAGGTTAACAGTGAAGTTGTCTGTCTTGACTTGCGACTTGACTCTGACTTGCTTGACTTTACTTGAGACTTGACTTGTGACTTGAGGATAAAGACTTGGGACTTACTTGAGACTTGCAAAACAATGACTTGGTCCCACCTCTGATATTTATATAGCCACACCTTATATAATATGCATAAAGTCTAGTTATACACACAGACACATCTATATCATATATACACACACACACACACACATACATACACACATATATATATATATATATATATATATATATATATATATATATATATATATATATATATATATGTGTGTGTGTGTATATATATATATATATATATATATATATATATATATATATATGTATATATATGTGTGTGTGTGTGTATATATGATATAGATGTGTCTGTGTGTATAACTATGTATGTGTGTGTATAACTATGTGTATATATATATATATATAAAATGTTTGTATAGTGCACTTTCTATACCTTGCTCTGTCCACTTTTTTGCAATGACAATGCAGATTTTCCACTTGTGGGACAAATAAATGCAGATTTGCTGTGTGTGTGTGTGTGTGTGTGTGCGCAACATTGGCATTTGTTTACTCAGATCCAAGGCAGGCTATGAGGGGCCGTACAAGCCAAAATTCATTCTTTCACTCTCACACACATACATTCTTCTCTCACACACATATATTTTCACTCTCACATACATATATTTTCATTCTTTCACTCTCACACACATACATTCTTCTTTCACACACATATATATTTTCACTCTCACATACATATATTTTCACTCTCACATACATACATTTTCATTTATGCATTCCTACATTTTGCTCTCATTTACATGCATTCAATATGCATTTAATCTCACAAATAATATATGTATGTAAGCAGAGAATGCATACATGTCAGAAGAAAATATATGTATGTGAATGAAAGAGTATAGTGGAAACGGAAGGAGTTTAATGGAAACGGAAGGCTGGGTGTCTGTACCGCTGTGATTGGCTGAGAAGCACGCGCGGGTCACTTTCAAGTGTCTGACAGTATGGAGGGGGGAGAAGAAACTCGAGTTCTTCAGCAAGCTATCGGGGTGTTAAGAAATATTTTATCATCTCCTGAAACGGTCGCATCGTTGTCCTCGTCACTTGATCGAGATGGGACGGGCTCAACTTTTTTTTTTAGGTGCGCTCAGAATAGTGGCACAAAAATAACGCCACAGTAACCCAGAAAGAGTAATATTTCAAACTCCGCCACTCTGTGCTTCTCTGCCACTGCCTCGTTTGAGTTTTGGACGAAATGGATTCTGAGATATTGCATTTCGTCATTTCGAGCTGATTGGAGACCAGAACAGCCAATCAGATATTTTTGCATCCAAGTCTGTGATTGGCTGGTTTTGTGGCACAAAAATAACGCCATAGGTCACAAAATAAACTTTTAAGATATTTTCATGCGAGAATGGTGCTGTGTAAACTTCAAATATCTGCTTGATTCATCAAGACATCACATATTTCCATAAGTGCTCTAACATTTTCGGAGATGCCTGTTACCTATGGCCTTATTTTTGTCCCACTATTCTGAGCGCACCTAAAAAAAATTTGAGCGCACGTAAAAAAAAAAGTTGAGCCCGTCCCATCTCGATCAAGTGACGAGGACAACGATGTGACCGTTTCAGGAGATGATAAAATATTTCTTAACACCCCGATAGCTTGCTGAAGAACTCGAGTTTCTTCTCCCCCCTCCATACTGTCAGACACTTGAAAGTGACCCGCGCGTGCTTCTCAGCCAATCACAGCGGTACAGACACCCAGCCTTCCGTTTCCATTAAACTCCTTCCGTTTCCACTATACTCTTTCATTCACATACATATATTTTCTTCTGACATGTATGCATTCTCTTCTTACATACATATATTATTTGTGAGATTAAATGCATATTGAATGCATGTAAATGAGAGCAAAATGTAGGAATGCATAAATGAAAATGTATGTATGTGAGAGTGAAAATATATGTATGTGAGAGTGAAAATATATATGTGTGTGAAAGAAGAATGTATGTGTGTGAGAGTGAAAATATATGTGTGTGAGAGTGAAAATATATGTGTGTGAAAGAAGAATGTATGTGTGTGAGAGTGAAAATATATGTATGTGAGAGTGAAAATATATGTGTGTGAGAGTGAAAATATATGTATGTGAGAGTGAAAATATATGTGTGTGAAAGAAGAATATATGTGTGTGAGAGTGAAAATATATGTATGTGAGAGTGAAAATATATGTGTGTGAAAGAAGAATGTATGTGTGTGAGAGTGAAAGAATGAATTTTGGCTTGTACGGCCCCTCATAGCAGGCCAAACCTCTGTGTTACAACCTACATACAAAAGACAGACATTCACAATATATGGGTACACAAGTCTGTTTTATTTCAAAGTGTTTCAAACTTTACAGCGTTTGCAGACCCAGTGTCCATCATCCCTGCATTTGGCACAGGTGAATTTCTTACATGTTGCACAGGTAAATCTGCTGCGATTCCTGTTGCAGCTCTCTTGCACCTGGCACTGCGTTGTCTTTACAGTCCCTGGCACAGCAGCTGCAGCAGCCTGCCTCTGTGCTAAGATTTCCTTGTGCTGCATGAATCGGCAACGAAGTTGCTGAGCTAGAAGACGCAGAAACAATCTTCTTTTGCCTGTCCACCCTGTACATGCCTTGTACAAAATGTAGGCATTCACTGCCGCCAGGTCCAGCATATTGTAGAAAACCGCTACTGGCCACCTGCGTGTTGCTGATCTTACAGAATACATCCGTGCCATTTGGTCCAACACGTCTACACCACACTGTAAAAGCAGAGCGAGAGAGTCATGAGTATATGTTTTTTTCTATAGGCCTGTATAGCACACATCAGAAAACATTGTAGCACTGGTGTAAAATTGTACACACATTCACATACCTTCATGTGGTTGTAGTCTGTGATCGTGTTGGGTTTCCTCTTTCTGCCGTCACCGATCGTCACGTCTTGGTGCATGGAACTTAGAACACACACAGTCTTGTTTTTTTTAGGTGCATAAATTGTCAAGGAGACACTGCCACTTCTAAGCACTGAAGTGGAGAATACCTCTCGCTTTGCAGTATCTTTTGCAAGTTGAGGAAGTTCACGCCGGACTTTATTCACCGTGCCCAGTAATGTTGTTTTGCGCTGCAGCAGTCTGTGCGACAGTGACAGTGAAGTAAAGAAATTGTCCATTGTGACATTTCTTCCATCATCCAAAAACGGCTCCATCAGTTTCATGACCACGTTCTCTGCCAGCCTCTCTCCCTTCTGACGACTGGGGTCCTTTCCCAAGTAAGGAGATGCACTGCAGACATATTTGGTGTCCAAATCCGTGGCCATCCAGAACTTGATCCCAAATTTGTCTGGCTTGGTTGCAATATACTGGGTGAATGGACAATGAACCTTGGTAGGGAACAGCTGTTCATCTATGGTCATGTGTTCCCCTGGAGTGAAACTCTTAGCACAGTTCTCGTTGAAGCGTGTCCAGATGTCGGAGATCGCTGCAAATTTGTCTGTTTTCACCCGTTCTGCCCGTGTGTCCCTGTCATCAAATCGAAGGTGTTGCATAATTGAAATGAATCTATCTCGGGGCATTGTCTCTTTGATTAGTAGCACCAGAAAACTTTCTGACCAGCAATCCACAATGGCACCAACAGGACACATGATTGCTCTTACAAACAGGATTGAAATGAATGCCATAAGTTCATGAACTTAAAGCATAAAGTCTAGTTATACACACAGACACGTGTATATCATATATATATATATATATGTATATGTGTATGTGTGTGTATGTATATATATATATATACACACACACACACACACACACACACGTAGATAGATAGATATGTGTGTGTGTGTGTGTGTGTGTGTGTGTGTGTATGTGTGTGTGTGTGTATACATACACCAATATTTTTGAATACACGTGTCCATATTTATGTTTCCAGATTGTTTGTATAGTGCACTTTCTATACCTTGCTCTGTCCACTTTTTTGCAATGACAATGCAGATTTTCCACTTGTGGGACAAATAAATGCAGATTTGCTGTGTGTGTGTGTGTGTGTGTGTGTGTGTGTGTGTGTGTTTGTGCAACATTGGCATTTGTTTACTTAGATCCAAGGCAGGCCAAACCTCTGTGTTACAACCTACATACAAAAGACAGACATTCACAATATATGGGTACACAAGTCTGTTTTATTTCAAAGTCTTTCAAACTTTGAAACGAACCTTGGTAGGGAACAGCTGTTCCCTACCAAGGTTCGTTTCAAACCGTTGTTGCAGCTGGCAACAACGGTCGTGCACTCAGTATAGTTGTGACTTCCGCAAAAAATGTGGTCAAAATCTCATGAGTAAGTTGAAGCATTTCTATCAGGCATTTCTGAAAGTTGTAACACAGAGGTTTGGCCTGCCTTGGATCTGAGCAACTCTGAGTGAGCAAATGCAAATGTGCCAGGCCTCAAGGACAATGGGTGGTTTGCACAACAAAAGCTGTAGGAGAAACAAGCTGACGACCTGTGAAAATCTCAGCAGGGGTGCTTAACACCTTGGGACTTGCACCAGAAAATAAAAAAGCCAGTAATTCTAGGGGGTATTGGGTTTAGGGAAGTTACGCAAATTTGCGCAGGATAGTAAACCTAGTTCTAGGGCACCTTGTCACGCCTGCAGTTAGTGCAAAATGCGGCGGCACGATTTTTAACCGGTAGTAGGAAATTTGATCACATCACTCCGGTTCTGGCTTCCTTGCATTGGCTTCCCATTGAATTTAGGGTTCGTTTTAAAGTCCTTTTATTGGTTTTTAAATCTTTAAATGGTCTGGCTCCTGTCTACTTATCTGATTTGCTGAAGCCACATGTTCCTCCTTGCTCGCTCCTGTCACGGACCCGGCTCTGGGGACTCGGGGTCCGTGGGCAGTGGGGACTATGACTGTTGTTATTATTATTATTATTATTATTATTATTATTATTATTATTGTCATTATGATTATTATCATTCGGTGTGTCGTCTGCACTGCCTCTTATCTCTGTCCACGTACGTATGTAGGCAGGTGTGTGTGTGCGTTTGTGTGTTGCTGTTTTCTGTGGCCAAGTTACAGGCACCTTCAGGCCTGAGGGGCGTGGCCTGGCTTGAGGACTGGCCACACCTAAAGTCCTTGCCGCACACCTGCTCCTCATCTGGGCTCGTCGGGGGAGCTATTTAGAAGAGAGCTGGAGCTTCCACCGACGCTGGATTATTGCGTTTGACTTCATGTCAGTCTTCAATCAGAGTCAGAGAAAGTGAGTGTATGCCTGCTTGGATAAAGTGTGTAACGACTGCCTCTATTGTTTTCCCTCAGGAGGAATGTGGGATGAGAAGGAGCAGTGAGCACGGGGAGTGCAGGGACACTGAAGCAGAGAGCACTACACAGGGACTTATTGGGAAGAAGACACAACACGGGAGTCTGGGAAACTGGGGAATTAATTGTTTCGTACTTCACCACTCTGTAAATAAACACTGTTGCACTGAAGAGTCCGGCGTTTGGGTCCTGTTTCCCCACCTCCCCACGGTCTGCCAACAAAGACCGTGACAGCTCCGTTCAGCTGAGCAGCTGTTGCTGTTGGTCCCTAAGTCGCGGCTGAACTGCAGAGGAGACCGAGCGTTTTCAATTGCGGCTCTGATGCTCTGGAATAACCTTCCCCTCCATATTAGACAAGCGTCATCAGTGCAGGTCTTTAAGTCCAGATTGAAAACCTATTTTTATTCCCTGGCTTTTAACTCTGTAGGAAACTGACACCTTACTTATTAATGTTATTGTATTTTTTAATGATTTTATTGTATTTTTAATTTGGTAGTTGTTTTGATCTGTGTTGTTCAGCACTTTGGTCTGCCTGGTGTGTTCTTAAAGTGCTATACAAATTGATGATGATGATGATATTCTCCCAGCTACGTGCACTTTGGGAGTCATTTCCTGGGAGATCCAGACAGCCATCCGTGAAGTTCAGAGGACGGAGCCAGACCCAGGAGATGGACTGGCCCGGCGGCTGTTTGTGCCCCAAGCCGCCCGATTTCAGGTTTTGCACTGGGCACACACAGCCCGCTTCACTTGTCATCCTGGAATGCACCGAACCATTAGGTTTTTTTAGCGCTACTTCTGCCCATGCCCTCCAGACCATGGTCCCACATTGCGTTGGACTTTGTGATCGGGTTACTCCCTTCTGCAGGTAACTCCAAAATAGTTACCATAATAGACCGTTTTTTCTAAAACAGTTCACTTTGCGGCTCTGCCTACACTTCACACAACTCTGGAGGCCACACGGCTGCTCAATAACCACGTCCGGAATTCCGTGGACCTCAATTCGCGTCCCACGTATGGAAGGAGTCTTTAGGTGCCAAGGTTAGTCTGTCCTCCAGTTATCATCCTCTGAGCAACGGCCATGTATACCGTCATGGTGCCCGTGTCTTGCTGGCTAACCCCGCATAAGATGACATGTTTTGTTTTGTGTGTGCGCTCTCTCTCTCTCTCTCTCCTCTGCCGGGGCGGTGCTCATTACCCGCGTGTAACACTCATGTGCCTCAAATACTCTAAGACCAAAAGGTACTTCACCCAAATTTGATGCAAAAGAGCTCACTGCTCTGGACCAGTAGGTTCGGCTACGTACAGGAGAGGCAAACTGAATGAGACTCAGGCAACTGTGAGTTTTGAAAATGCCAGCTTTGTATTTTTACTCATCGAGAAACAAAAGAAAGAAAATATGACAAACATACAAAACATTACAAATAAAAGTCTCTGTTTTTGGTACCAGTATTTTCCTCAGTGACAACCCTGTGGCACAATCACAGTAATCACTTTACAAAAAGAAAACTTACCTGGGTGCACCCTTCTAAATGTACAAAGTTCACTTCCAAAATGAACCACAATATCAATTAGCAAAATCCAAATAACAACACTTGGTTGTATCTTCATAGACTTTGTTAATAAAGTACAACAACCATTAAGCTGGAAACATGTATCCAACCGCCCACACCCACTTCCCTTCCTGTTCGTGGGATGTATAGAGTCCGTGAAAAGTCCTTAAAATAAACCGTCCGTAAGTCCAGGGGGATGTGTGTGAAGAAAGGGAACAGCAAGTTCAAAGTGGCGTGGTGTGTTTTTGTTTTGTTGCAACTGGCCTACCACACTCTGCTGTGCAGCACAGAACAAAGTCAATTGGTCCATCAACGGGGTTGGCTCGCCATCGATTACCGGATCCGTTGCAATGCATCAAAAGGAAGATACAAAGGGAAACAAAAAAAACCTGACCTGTCAACGACAGTGTCATAGGACACATTAAGTTCTCATATAATCACAGTTCAAAGTCCTATCACCTAAAATGTATTATTTGCAACGTTACCCATGTTACAAATTGAAAATAAACAGTAAAGCACACACTGTGCATTTGCTTCAAATGCTGTTTTTCAGTAGATTGAATAAAGTTTTCCACAAAATATTTTTAAACAATTATCCAATAAACACTGGAACATTTTGCTTGCAAAGAACTCATGAAAAGTGCAGATAAGCAATGAACTATTAAAATACTTAGCTCACCGATCTCAGAAAAGAAAGGCGGAGCAGCGCGAGATGGCGCAGGAATGATGAAATGGCGTCGTCTCTAACTCCCGACCTTCGTCGACCAAACAATGTAAAAGGAACCAGCTAGTTACTTGTCTTAGCAGTACACATACGATAAAACGATCGTTCATAAGCAGCGAGTGCTAACTCTCCCGTTTATATTATTTTTTTTCCATACCTCGTTTCAGTGAATCGCCGTGTCTTTTTCCTTGCTAGCGTGCTCATGGAGGATTCGCGAGAGAGAGAAGGAAAAGCCTGTGCTCTCTCAGACGGAGATGGCAGGCGGGACCCTGCACCACATTTCAGCAGCTCATTGGCTTAGAGCA
Organism: Oreochromis niloticus; assembly: GCF_001858045.2. Taxonomy (NCBI): domain Eukaryota; kingdom Metazoa; phylum Chordata; class Actinopteri; order Cichliformes; family Cichlidae; genus Oreochromis; species Oreochromis niloticus. The sequence goes on from NC_031979.2 coordinate 28,546,689, forward strand.
ACACACGCCTACACCAGAGCAGTTAACTCTTTAACTGCTGCACCTATGGCTTATTCACTATAAACAGAGTGTACTGCTAAGATTAATGGTCCTTTTTTCATTTTGGTATATTTTATCCAAGCCATCCTTAAATATGGGTTACACCCTCCCCACTTTGATGGTATGCACGTCCCTGTGCATCTAAATGGCTAAACTGCATAGAGCTTGAAATGGCTTCGTTTAGGCTACTGAATACTGCATTAACAACATACAGTAAGGGGTTACCTAATTTGGAATACTGCAACCTTTCTGGTCTCTGATGTGACCTTTGGGATCGACGAAGAACGTCATGATTTTCCTGAGAGCTATTCTGTGAAGCAGGTGCACTGGGCTGCTCAGTTATGACTGCTTCGTGGTCATTGAGACGCTCTGGCATTGTTGCATTTGCACTGGGAAGGATCTGCTCGCTAGGTTGCTGGGTTTTCTCCACAGGATCCTCAACTTGAATGTTGGTCCCCAGCAAGCTAGGCTCAGGTAAGTTTGAACGTTCAGGTAAGTTTCCAGTTTCAGTTTCCTTAATTTCCTCTGTTTGTTTGTCACATTCGGTGGGATTGTCACGTTCGGTGGGATTGTCACATTCGGTTTCATCATAAGCTGAAAACTGTCTTTGCACACTTTCAGTACGGGGAACAACAAGAGCTGGTGACACTTCAGGTGGCTTGGCAGAGCTGGAAATGGACATTGGTATCCAGGTAGGTATTGGTAAGTACTCGGAGTCAAGGTCATCATCCTCCTGAACAACAGTTTGCCTTGTGTTCCGCTGAGCATGGGGCTTTTGGGAACTGTTTTCGGTTGACTCCGTGATAGGTATGAAACTACAAGGGAGGAGCAAGTCTCGGTGTAATGTTCGGACTGGTCTTTCTTTCGCTTCCGGTTTAACCGTATAGACAGGTAGTTCACCTGCTTTTCTCAGAACCACGTAAACATCATCCTCCCATCTGTTTGCCAACTTATGCTTTCCCCTCAGTTTAACATTACGTACGAGGACCCTGTCGCCCACATTGAGAGTTGAGTCAACCACTTGTTTGTCAAAACGCGTCTTATTGCGCTCAGCATTCTTTTGTGTGTTTGAGGTTGCGATCTTAAAACTTTCCTCCAACTTATGTTTCAGATCACTGACATACTGTGAGTGTGACTTCTTCTGGGCATTAACAGGCAACCCGAATACTAGGTCAATGGGGAGCCTTGGTTGCCTTCCAAACATCAGCACATAGGGCGAATAGCCTGTCACATCATTCTTGGTACAATTATATGCATGTACTAGAGGTTTTACATACTCTTTCCAATGCAACTTCTCATTGTCACTCAAGGTACCAAGCATTTGGAGGAGCGTCCTATTGAACCTCTCAACTGGATTGGCTCTGGGATGATACGGTGTTGTGCGTATCTTTTTCATGCCAATGATTTCGCACAGTTCACTTATTGTCTTTGATTCGAAATCGGGGCCTTGATCACTTAAGAGTCTCTCTGGGACCCCATAATGAACAATGAAGTTCTCCCAGAGGGCCTTTGCAACAGTGCGTGCTCGTTGGTTGGGTGTAGGGACGGCCACCGCGAACTTAGTGAAGTGATCAGTCATAACTAATATGTCTTTAGTGTTAGACTGATCTGGCTCAATAGATAGATAATCTATACAGACTAATTCGAGGGGCCTACTTGTCTGTATGTTCATGAGAGGAGCTGCCCTCTCAGGTTTACACTTTCGGCGAACACAACGTTCACACGTACTGATCATTTTCTCAACTGACACCTGCATCTTTGGCCAGTAAAACCTAGCCCTGACCAAATCAATAGTACGGTCATTCCCTAAGTGTCCCATGTTATTGTGGAGGTGTTGGAAGACCATTGGTCTTAACTCCTCAGGTAACACGAGTTGAAAGGAAATGTCTGGACCGGTTTGCCTTTTTCGGTAAAGAACTCCATTCTGAAGTTCAAGACGACTGAGCTCACGCAGTAACAAGGGGAGCTCGGGTAGTTCTGCTCTAAGCCTGGGAGGTGGAGTCTGGCCAGTTTCTAACTGAGTGACTACAGCATTAAGAGCAGGATCTAACCTCTGTTTCTGTCTAAGTTCATCCTCTGTTATAGGCGGGGCAAGAGGGGAACCACCTAACAGCTCTTCCTCAAAGCTATCAGGAACAGCCGTAGCATGTAGGGCTAAAGACTCAACTAAGGCTAAGCCTGGGCAAGTAAATGACTCTGGATCCAGGCCTACAGAATTAACTGAGTGCCTTTCACAGATGGCCTGCACGACCTCTCTGGAGACCATTTCTCTGTCATCGCTGCTAAGGTGAGTGAGAGTGAATTGCCTGATCCTTTCACTTTCTTTCTGTGATACAGGATCATCACCTGGGCTACCATGAGAGCGACGAGACAGCGCATCCGCATCTACGTTTTGTTTACCAGCCCTGTACTGGAGTTGGAATGAAAAGGTAGACAAGGCTGAGAGCCAACGGTAACTCGTTGCGTCCAGTTTTGCAGATGTTAGAATGTACGTTAACGGGTTACTGTCAGTCACTACTGTGAACTCTGTACCATAAAGGTAATCTGAGAACTTTTCAGTGACGGCCCATTTAAGGGCCAAGAATTCCAGCTTGTGGGCTGGATATCTCATTTCACTTTTGAAAGTCCTCTGCTAGCAAACGCTATGGCCCTCAACTGTCCATCCTGAAGTTGGTAAAGAGCTGCACCGAGGCCAATGGTACTAGCATCCGTGTGGAGGATGTACGGGAGTTTGGGGTCTGCGAAACCCAACACTGGAGCTGAGGTTAGCTTACCAATGATCTGTTCGAAAGCTTCTTGACATTTTGGAGCCCATCTCTCACCAAATGGCTCTTTTGGGTTGTAGTATGCAGAGTTTTGTTGCTTTGTGGGTCTTTTCTTCCCCTTTTTCAGTGGTGGGTAGCCAGCGGTTAGCTCATTTAATGGCCTTGCAATGTTAGAGTAGCCCTGGATGAATCGCCGGTAATACCCAGCAAAGCCCAAAAATGACCTTAACTCCTTAAGGTTGGTGGGGACAGGCCAACTTGTGAGGGCTTTGATTTTCTCTGCATCAGTTTCAACTCCACGTTCTGACACTACATGGCCGAGATACTTAACCGAGGTTTGGAAAAATTTACACTTCTCGGGTGCCAGTTTCAACCCAAACTCTTTCAACCTCAACAGGACTCTCTTCAGACGTTGCTCATGTTCTTCAAGAGATGATGAGAAAATGATGAGATCATCAATAAAGACAAGGACCTCCTTAAGATTCATCGGACCCATACACCGCTCCATGAGCCTTTGAAATGTGGAGGGTGCATTGGTGATCCCTTGGGGCATCCTATTGAATTCCCAGAACCCTAAGGGGCACACAAAGGCTGTTTTCTGCTTGTCTGACTCTGACATCTCAATCTGATAGTATCCCGACTTGAGATCCAAGACCGAGAACCATTTTGACCCTGCCAGAGCAGAAAATGCTTCCTCCAGATTTGGTAATGCGTATGCATCTTTTATGGTTTGGAGGTTTAGCCTCCTGTAGTCGATGCACAAGCGAACAGAACCATCTTTTTTCCTGACAACTACGATCGGGGAGGCGAATGGTGATTCAGATTCCCGTATCACTCCCGTGTCGAGTAGTTCCTGGAGGTGTTTCCTCACAGCCTCCACATCATGTGGATGTATTGGTCGGGGTCTGGATTTAATTGGGGTTTCATCACTGAGCTTGATGTGGTGCTGTACTTTTTTAGTGTGTCCAAAATCTAATTCATGCTGCGAAAACACTTCCGGCATTGAATTTAGCATTTTTGTGACACGATCTTTCCATTCATCAGGTAAGTCATTTCCAAAGTCAAAACTGATCTTTTTAGATTGAGAAGGATCTTCTGACTGGTCTGAGGAGTTTGATACCTTCTCTGTTTGTTCTTTGTGTATGACTCTGGTTACGGCATTAATGTCAGCTAGCACACGGCCTGAAGGGACAACAATGTCGTGATCGGTTTCATTTTTTATTACAACCGGCAGTTTACAGGGCTGCTTGGCTGGCAGGTTAACAAGAGCAGTTAATACAAGCAAACCACTGGGCAAGGGAAAGGCTGATGACTGTTCGACAACTGCGCATTTCTCATTAATGGAGTTGGGAATGTACACTGAGGCCTCCAAAACTGCCGTCTGCCCTGCTGCCACCACAGTTTGACATTTACCCGTTAGCTTTGCACACCCAAGACTGCAATTGCTAGCTGCTTTTTGACGTATTCCAAGGATTTTAAGGAGTGTTCGGTAGCCATAGGGGACTGGCTGAAAGTTTGCACTGGACTCATGGAAGTCAGTATAAAGGGCATCTAAAGTGTTTGTACCTATCAAAATCTGTTCTCGCGCCTCGGCTCGCAGTGGGGGGATAACTAATGCCAGGGTGTTAACATTAATATCTGAACCCACGAAGTCCTTGGGAAAAGTGATTGAGAGCTCTACATAACCTAGATAAGGGACGGATTGGCCATTTGCACACTCTACATCCAGGAGATCGCCCAGTGGGTTTATAGGTAAGTCTGAGAGGTGTTGCTCGTAAAAACTCTGAGGTACTGTTGTCACTTGTGACCCTGTGTCTAAAAGACAGTTTGTTTCTTTGCCAGCAATAATGACAGTAGCAGAAGTTCTGGTTCCAACCAAACCCCTTGGAAGGCTTACAGACTGCGCTTTTGACTGAGTTTCCTTTAAAAAGGCCCTTTGTGGTTTGGGACGAGAGTTGTCTCCCGCAGCCCCCACTTGTCCCACACTGGAGGCTGGGATTAGTTTAAACGTGGCTCATCACTGGCCCTAGTTGAAGCTTCCCAACTGGATTGTCTTTCTTTCAGCTGTTTCTTCTTTGTGGCAACTAAGGACGGATTTGGTTCGTTTTCACACGATGAGGCAATGTGACCGTCCTCACCACAGTAAAAGCAGTACCAAGGGCGCGGTTTTGGATTGGTTTTAGCAAGGCTCTGTGTGGCTGAAACCTTCTTTTTCATGGGGCAGGCCTCAACTTTGGCATTAATTGTTTGGCACTTTGACTTTGACTGCTTGGGCTGATTTTGGTTTTGACTTTCCATTTTCCAACTGTTAAGTTGTGCACTCAAATCAGCTATCTGTTTCTTTAACACATCAAAGTCTGATTCACTGCTACTTATGGTTTGTACATTTGACATGGCCCGGTGCTTTGGATTGTTAGGGCCAGGTTTGCTCTGACCAAGATGTTGTCTCATACGGCTGACTTTTGAAGCTTGCTTGTCTTCTTCCGTGCGTAAAAGCAAGAGTAACTCAGAAAACGAAGGTGGACTCTCTTTCCTTTGTCCTAGCTGGAGGTCACTGATGAGACTGTCCTCCCAACAGCCACGAAGGAATTGCTTTAACAATTGCTTGTCAAAATCTGACACACTGACACCCCCGCGCCGCATAGCTTTTGTCAGACAAACATGTAACCTTTGCAAATAGGCTGATGGTCTTTCTCCTTCATTCTGAAGCGTGTTCATAAATCTTGCATAAAGCTCATCACCATCTTCGACAGCTCCAAACGCAGAGTCCAGTACTTTCAGGTACTCAGGGGGTTTAGCATCTGGGCCTAAATGCTTTGTGATGTCTGTAGCAGGCGACAGAAGGCTGTCAAGTATTCTTTGTGTGCAGTTCAAGTCAGAAACGGCTGGGTCATTTATGAGGACTTCAATACTTGTGCGCCATGTATCGTAATCTGCTTCATTGTTTGGGCGGGGGATGCGCCCAGAGAAGGCTCTAAACCTACTTGGCATGGGCGAGTGTGAAGAGATTTCACTACTGCGCACTACATGTTCAACTACTACCCGCTGGACACTTGGCGGATTAAGCTCAAGTGTGGGATAGAACTGTGTCGGCAAGTTAAGATCGATCAGGTTTTGGTTTAAGGTTGGAGTCGGATCCTTAGACTGTGAAGAATCAACAGCAGGTTGATCGGAGGAATGGTCACCCTGTACATACGAGCTTGTCTCACCTCTGTTAGCAGGGGGAGAAACTGTAGGCTGAGAGGATAGAGGAGGCGCGTTTAAATTAGCTAGCCCCTCTTTGAGCATATCCTCTAGTGAGTGTCCACTCAGGTTAGCCATTTCAGACAGTTGTTTCATGTATGCTCTGGTGACATCCCTTGCATTTGCTGCATACACCTCAGCTAAACTCCTGATTTCAAATGTGATTTCAGGCTGAGCAGAGCTTTGGATAGTATGTGGCAAAAGGGGGTTTAAAGTGTCCATTGCACTGGCATGATTGAACTCAGCTATCATCTGCCTGTGAAACTGAGAATGCGGATCATCTATGCGGATGTGACGGTTAACTGAACCGTGTTTCCCCAGGTAAATAGCTACTTCTTCATCAAGGTCACTGTTGGTAAGCCCTTTTATGATTACTGAGTTAGGGATTTTAATTGCCTCTTTAAGTACTATGTCCATTTTAACAGACTTCAGTTTTGATTGTTTCTTATTGTTGTAATATTTAATAAGATGAGTCTCATGCAGTTTCACAATAACTCCTGGCTGGCTCGCCAACTGTAACACTCATGTGCCTCAAATACTCTAAGACCAAAAGGTACTTCACCCAAATTTGATGCAAAAGAGCTCACTGCTCTGGACCAGTAGGTTCGGCTACGTACAGGAGAGGCAAACTGAATGAGACTCAGGCAACTGTGAGTTTTGAAAATGCCAGCTTTGTATTTTTACTCATCGAGAAACAAAAGAAAGAAAATATGACAAACATACAAAACATTACAAATAAAAGTCTCTGTTTTTGGTACCAGTATTTTCCTCAGTGACAACCCTGTGGCACAATCACAGTAATCACTTTACAAAAAGAAAACTTACCTGGGTGCACCCTTCTAAATGTACAAAGTTCACTTCCAAAATGAACCACAATATCAATTAGCAAAATCCAAATAACAACACTTGGTTGTATCTTCATAGACTTTGTTAATAAAGTACAACAACCATTAAGCTGGAAACATGTATCCAACCGCCCACACCCACTTCCCTTCCTGTTCGTGGGATGTATAGAGTCCGTGAAAAGTCCTTAAAATAAACCGTCCGTAAGTCCAGGGGGATGTGTGTGAAGAAAGGGAACAGCAAGTTCAAAGTGGCGTGGTGTGTTTTTGTTTTGTTGCAACTGGCCTACCACACTCTGCTGTGCAGCACAGAACAAAGTCAATTGGTCCATCAACGGGGTTGGCTCGCCATCGATTACCGGATCCGTTGCAATGCATCAAAAGGAAGATACAAAGGGAAACAAAAAAAACCTGACCTGTCAACGACAGTGTCATAGGACACATTAAGTTCTCATATAATCACAGTTCAAAGTCCTATCACCTAAAATGTATTATTTGCAACGTTACCCATGTTACAAATTGAAAATAAACAGTAAAGCACACACTGTGCATTTGCTTCAAATGCTGTTTTTCAGTAGATTGAATAAAGTTTTCCACAAAATATTTTTAAACAATTATCCAATAAACACTGGAACATTTTGCTTGCAAAGAACTCATGAAAAGTGCAGATAAGCAATGAACTATTAAAATACTTAGCTCACCGATCTCAGAAAAGAAAGGCGGAGCAGCGCGAGATGGCGCAGGAATGATGAAATGGCGTCGTCTCTAACTCCCGACCTTCGTCGACCAAACAATGTAAAAGGAACCAGCTAGTTACTTGTCTTAGCAGTACACATACGATAAAACGATCGTTCATAAGCAGCGAGTGCTAACTCTCCCGTTTATATTATTTTTTTTCCATACCTCGTTTCAGTGAATCGCCGTGTCTTTTTCCTTGCTAGCGTGCTCATGGAGGATTCGCGAGAGAGAGAAGGAAAAGCCTGTGCTCTCTCAGACGGAGATGGCAGGCGGGACCCTGCACCACATTTCAGCAGCTCATTGGCTTAGAGCAACACACGCCTACACCAGAGCAGTTAACTCTTTAACTGCTGCACCTATGGCTTATTCACTATAAACAGAGTGTACTGCTAAGATTAATGGTCCTTTTTTCATTTTGGTATATTTTATCCAAGCCATCCTTAAATATGGGTTACACGCGCACCTATTTTCAATCATCACACCTACTGCTGATCTAGCAACGTCAGTAGTGCCTGTACAACTGTGGGGTTAGGCTCAGGCAACTCTTACCGGGAGACAAAGTGCTTGTATTACTCCCTTCTTCTAGGTCAAAGTTACTCACCAAATGGCAAGGACCCTTTGTGCTGAAAATGGGAGTGATAGAAGAGTCACACAGTTCTTGTGGTGAAAACACGATTCTGTGTCAACTATTGCAAGGTGAAAAAAGTGCCACAGTTTGATGAAGTGTCACAATGAATTGTCACAAGCTCCTGTACTGGTTAGTCACTGCTCGCTTTTTCACAACACTGGATTTAACCAAGAGCTGCTAGCAGATGCCCTTGTCTGCAGAGTCTAAGGGAAAAAATAGTCTTCTCCACTCCGTACGGATTATTCCTTGCCCCTGTCACTTTCCAGCACCTGAAAGACCGGGTGCTGCGTCCGCATGGTGCATGGTGCATGCTGCCGCTTATTTGGATGACATTATCATCCACAATGACAACTGGGCGGAACATGTGCAGCAGGCAGCCGCAGTCCTGGAATCCCTGAGGCAGGTGGGGCTCATGGCCAACCCGAAGAAGTATGGGGTTGGACGGAGGGAGGTACAGTATTTGGGGTACCGCTTGGGAGCCTGGCAGGTGCATCCACAGATGGATAATACTGCAGCCGTCACATCCTGGTCGCACCCCAAGACCAAAAAACATGTGAGTCGGTTCTTGAGGCTGGCTGGTTATTACCTTTGGTTCATACCAGGCTTTTCGGACCTGACCAGCTCCTTGACAGATCTCACACGTAAAGGTGCTCAATATATCTGATCCGGTGGACAGAGCAGTGCCAGAGTGAAAAAACAAGACAAAAAACCTAGACTGAAACCCAAACTAACTACCGTATTTTCACGACCATAAGGCGCACTTAAAAGTCTTAGATTTTCTTCAAAAAGTACGGCGCGCCCTATAGCGCAGTGCGCCCTGTGTGTTGTAATGAGGACGTAGTAGAGAACACCATGAGAACGCTAAAGGGTGAAGTGTGGGCGTTGACTTTATTGCACATAGCTGTATAAAAGAACAGGTATGTGCGTTATGCAGGACATCGTTGTTTTAACAACCCTGAAAATGGCAAAGAGACACGCTTACGAAGCACAGTTTAAACTGAAGGCCATCAGCTACGCGGAGGAACATGGAAATCGAGCAGCGGCGAGAGAATTTAAGATTAACGAATCGATGGTTCGCAAATGGAGGAAGCTAGAAAACAAGCTCCGGCAGGTCAAGAAAACGCAGCTGAGTTTCCGCGGACATAAGGCGAGGTGGCCCGAGTTGGAGGAAAGACTCGAGCGGTGGATCATCGAGCAAAGAACGAGCGGGAGAAGCGTTTCGACGGTCACCATTCGGCTAAAAGCAGTTTCACTAGCTGAAGAGATGAACATTGAACATTTCCAAGGAGGCCCGTCTTGGTGCTTTCGTTTTATGAAACGGTGCCATTTTTCCATCCGGACCAGGACTACGGTAGCGCAGCAACTTCCAGCGGATTACCGGTATAAGGAAAAGCTGGCCATCTTCCGCTCCTACTGCAGCAAACACATCGGCGACAAAAACATCCAGCCCAGCCACATCACAAACATGGACGAGGTCCCGCTCACTTTTAACATCCCGGTGAGTCACACTGTGGAGAAGAAGGGGACTAGCACGGTAGCGATACGCACAACGGGGTATGAAAAGTCTTCTTTTACTGTTGTAAAAAGTGACTCTGACAGTGAAGAAAGTGAACCTGGCATGTTTGATGGAGATTTAGCGCAGCTGTTCAGTTCAGACACAGAGGATGAGGACTTCGATGGGTTTGATTGATGATAAAAATGTGAGTACCAAACTTTGTTTTGCTCCTGCTTTATTTTTAAATATGCACACTTGTATGCTTGTGTGTTGTTGATGATGACGATTACTGGTAATAGAAATGTGAGTAAGGTACCGAACTCAGGTTTGCTCCCGCTTTATTTTTAAATATGCACACTTGTATGCTTGTGTGTTGTTGATGATGACGATTACCGGTAATAGAAATCTGAGTAAGGTACCGAACTCAGGTTTGCTCCCGCTTTATTTTTAAATACGCATACGGTACTTGTATGCGCCCTGTAATCCAGTGCGCCTTATGTGTGTGTTAAATACAGTAATGGCACACATAACTGAGACTGCGCCTTTTAGTACAGTGCGTCTTATGGTCGTGAAAATACGGTAAGGAGAAACTAATGAAGATAACCGTGACTAAACTGTGATAACTATGAATCAGTGATAATAACTATGAAGACAATGGTACCTATGAGATATGGAGGGTGGAAACACAGACAACCTGACAAAGACAGAATGAAAACACACAGACACACAAGGAGGCGATCAGGGGAAGAGGAAACACATGAGGAAACAGCTGACTAGAATGAACATAATGACGCCACATGGGAAGTGAAACTAAATACAATGAACATGGGACACCAGACCTCTTCAAAATACAACAGAAAACACAGGATGCAGACATGACAACACAAGCTAAACAACATAAGACACGCACACATGAAACAAATGAAGGTAGAGGGAGACATAAACACAGGGGTGAAGACACAAGGGGAATCTAATAAACAATGAACTACACAGCAACCTAAGCATGATAGAAATTAACTAGATAAGCTAAAATTAAACTAGAACATAGAATAATAACAAAATACAAATGTATCAGCCCACACATTATACTGAGTCTAAACCCACTTAACTCAGTTTCGACCCCCTAGGTGGGGTGTTAGGTTTGTTACAGCCCAGATACCACAAATGGTTCTAGTGTAGACAGGAATCAGGGAAACTAACAGTAAACCCCTTGCCTGCAGGTTAGAATTAACCAGTAGTAAAAGAAACTACCACAGACAACTCTTTAACACAAACGGAACGTTTACTGAACATAAGGGCAGGAAAAGTAATGTACAACACACCCTTTTAACTCAAAATAATGTCACAGTAACTTAAGCAAACGCAAAATACCTTTTAAAGGGAATAAGTCATTTGAAATTATATTAAATGACTCGAACTCAAGTTGTCCCCTCTCTGTGGTTATCTCACAAATACATCATCTGAAACATGTTATATGAATAGACTAAATATTCACACATTGGCCCCACACACACTCACATTCACAGTTGTTGCAGGTCTGTTTGTTGCTCCCGCTGGACGATGGCGAAACATCCTCTTCTCCCTGGCAAAAGCACAACCAGTCTGACTTACAGTTCAGTTGCTCGGTAGGTTGCTGTTCTTATACGTCTTAAACGGAATCCTCTCTCCGCTTTCCCAGCTATGACCTTTTCAGCGGTCATAGCTGGAAAACACAGTCTCCCACGGTAGTGCAAGCATCGGGAAAAGTTACTTCACCCACACTCTGTTGCGAAGCTTTCACACTGTTACTTTCTACTCACACACTGTTTTTGCTAGTAAACCTCAGTAAAAACTGACTCACTCTCTTGTGTTCAGCTAATCCTCGTGCATCTCTCCGTGCTGTTCTCCTCTCCTCCTCCCCCATCACAACAGATACATATGGTCCGTTCTATGCTACCTTCACAGCTCTCAAGAAATTTCGAACTCTGAACATTATTTCTACTCCCTCCAGAGTTACATACCATTAAATACTTTATGATTAACATCATAGTTTTGTTGCTCTAATTACCTATATTTACTTTGCAACATAGACATATTACAGGGCAAATTACATTCAGGTTACGTTTACATCACATGAAATTAACTGTGAACACCTTACGTCACCGTGTCTGTGAGGGTTCTCAGTCATCCAGGTCATCGTAGTCTAAGGAGCTTGAAAAGAAAAGCGTCTGGACTTCTGAACTGAAGAAGCTTCTCGGATGAGAGGTGAAACGTCTTCAAGCAACTTAAAGAAGTCCAGACGCTTTTCTTTCCAAGCTCCTTAGATTATGTCACTGTGGCATTTAAGTTCATGGGAATTCTGAGTACCTACTTCTAAATTCCCATCCGGGCTACACAAAGAAACTCAAAACACTGGGTCGCACAACCCAGCACTGTGACACCCTGCACTCCCTGTGTTTATGTTTTGTTACGGGACATTTGGGACCCGGAAGTTTGAGTGCCAAGTGCCGTTCACCCCGGAAGTATTGCTGCACTGGAGCTTGCCACATTGCTGCTCATCCGCTGCTGCCACATGTAGCTGATTACAGTCTTTAGTGACATCCCTTCCTGTCCCAGAGCTTCAGTCGATGCTGGACACTTGAGTTCTACTCAGTAGTATGGCCATGGCTTGCTTTTGTAAACATCGTTACCGAAGAGTAACCAAGTCATCACTTGTCTTTTTGGATTTGTTTTTACCAGGAGTCAGGAGCGAAGTATTTCATGGGAGTGGAGCCACAGCTGGGGATTGAAGTTTGTTGTTATCATGATACACGCCACGCACACTCGCACAAGGAGGGATTCAGGAGGAATGACCTTGGGAGCCACAGTGCCAGAGCTTGCACATTTATTTTTCTTTCATTTTTACTGTAAATAAACACACTGTCTTTTCAAGAGTTCAGCATTTGGGTCCTCTCCTTACCTTAGACATAACAAATGATCCATCCCAATTGATCCAAGATGCACAAAATTGCACCCTGAGGGGCAAATTCTAAGCTCCGATTGAAACTCAGACTAACTCAAACTGAGGGTACCTGGACCTGGGGTATAGAGTACATTTGGGGAGTGTGATTGTGTGTACAGTGTCTATTTATGTCTGTTCCCACGTTGGGTGAGTGCTGAGTTTTTGCATATGTGTGCATGGGGGTGGGAATGGATGTTCGTATCTATGTGTGCCTGTTTGTCTGTGTCTATATGTCAGGTCAAGTATTAGACGCCACCTCTCTAGGGACATCTCAGGCCCTTCAAGGTATGGAGGGCTATCTCCCCTCAACACTCTCCCTACTGGTGGCTGATGCCCTCAGACATTGGTGCGTTGGTGGTTCTTGGTGTCTGGGGCTGGGCGCTCAGGTATGCACCGGCTCTCTCTTGGTGGGCCCCTTCGGGGGGTGGGGTGCCCTCGGCCTCTGGGCCTGGGGCTCAGTCCACTCTGGCACAGCTGGCTGCCGGCGGAGCTCACGGGCATGTCACTGCAACCCCCTCTGGCTTCTGCTCCGTGGCTGCTGGGTGACCCCCTCGTCTGGGGCTCTCCTCAGCTCTTTCTGGGAGGGTGGCACAGTTGCCCCTCCGTTGGTCTTCCTTGGACTCTTGCGCACTGGGGATCTCTGGAAGTCTGGAGCCTGGATCTAAGAAATAGAACAAATGGAACAACAATGTGTATTAACTGACTCAGAGGCTTTAGAGACCCGTTGAGTTGCTAACTTAGAAAAGGAGTCTAATGGAAAAAAAAAAATTAAATAAAGAGAATGTGTTTGCAGGTCATTAGTGGGAAGTACTTGGATGTGTGACTGCAGAAAGGAGAAAGCTTTTATATTCTAGTTTACTGGGTCCCACATGTAAATCATGAACCCATTAATTCCCAGTTAGGTCCTGCAGAACAAAAAACTAAAACAGGAGTTTTGTGCTGTAAAAAAGTGTTGTAAAAATGTAATGACTACTCATCACTACTTTTGTTGCCTGTTGAAGTTCAGGGTCTGGCTGCTGGGCTGCTGTTGGCATTCAGTAAGGTTTAACATCGCCCTGTGTTCTTGGCTAACTGAAATCAGCTGACTGTAGTGCAAGTGTGTGCAAATGGGTTTGATATACAAACAGACTAGGAATTGACTTGAAGTCTCATCAGTAGTAAGTGATAATAAAGTCAGTAGAAAATTATTTTCTTTTTTCTTTTGGGTCTTGCTTCAGAGTCGGGACACTGGTAATGCCTTTAAAGGTGATGTCATGCTGAAAACAAAACCTAAATGTATTCATACAACTAAATTCCTCTGGAAGCTATTATTCTATGAAATATATACAATAGTATATCCATTGCATATATACAAAAGTTTTATCTTCTCGTGTTTTCGTGCTGGCAGGCTGGTGAGAGACTATATAAATGCAAATGTTATGAATGCGACCAGATCAATGCAATCAAAATGTGTGAGCAACTGAGGCAACATTTTTTAATGTATTTTTTAATTCTTGACATCATTTTAATTTAACTTAAAATTAAAATGTGAAATAAGGTGCATTTGGCATCACACTGAATTTTGTTGGGGAGGGGGTGCTTTAGCTGGTACTGTAACCTCTAACCTCTAAAAGTTGCTAGAAACAAGAAAAAGCCTGTGTGTTTCTAAGAGCACAGCAGGCATCCATCTCAGTGACTACAAACAGTCACATGACCCAGTTGCATGTGGAAGACGCACAGAAACTTTTGATGGCGTTAGACAAGAGGAAGTTGTCTGTGACTAATAAGAGATCCAGAAGGTGGAAAATTATGTTGCCATTCTAGAGTATGGAGAAGAACATTAGGTGCAAAAAATAAAATCTCCTTTGGCAGCCGCTCTTCACGAGTACTATAGGTGGCTGCTCCCTGAAATTCTGCATTTCTCTTGGTCGCTGGAATATATGTACACTGTGCTAACTGTGTTAAACTTTGCAGAACATGCAAATCAGCACCTTTGTGTTGTGCTTTGCTCAAGGCAGCAGGAAACTGTTTTTGTGTGGTTGAAGCTGTAGAAAACAATGGACTTCAGAAGACAGTTATCTAACACTAAAATAAATATAGATCTGGGAAAAGAGTGAAAAAATGCAAGGGCTGTTGATCTCATAGTTATATTTTTACTGGTTCAATTACATTTTTTCGACAGTGGCTCCAGTAATGGATCTCTTATCAAATTCTGTTAAATGCTGAAAAAATAGGGGGAAATTGTTTTTTTCTAAAAAAACAGTTATTAAAGAATTTATTATTATTATTAGTAGTAGTAATAGTATCATCATCATTAATAATACTTACAATTTATTGAATTGTTAAATATCAGATAAGTTATCGAATCATTTATATTTTTGTTACAGTGATTCTTATCAGTGGATTATCAGTGCAAAGATGTTTTTCAAAATATTAATTATTCCATCATCCATTGTTGCTCCCCATTCACATAACAGCAATAAAATAAAGTTGTATATGTTGTTATATATCATTTGTGCATCTGTATTGATTGAATTCTGAGGAAGTGAACCATCTCATATCAAGAAAAACTTTTCTCTATGTGTAGATACCCTAGAATAAGTGAATACTTTATAATTTAAAAAAACATCATAAACTCTTAACGTTTGTTTTTATTTTAATGTCTCATTTTATAGTTTTGTATAATTTGCAGCTTTTTTATGCATAACAATATGGCATCACAGAACATATACAGAAAGGAGAAATTGCAAAACTACTAATAAATTAAAATTCATCATTATTTACATGAAATTATTCTTGTTATTTAATTATTAATTATTCTTGAAACTATTCCTGTATGGTTTAATAAAATATGAAGGGCAGCATTTATATTTCTGATGTAACTCAAATTATGTTTATTTTGAACAGGATGAAGTAGGCATAAGACTTTTCAGTACAAGAGAAATTTTTCTATCCCTGAGGCCATAGATCAGAGGACTCAGGCACCTTGGAGCAATATTAAACATAATGTAGTTAAAAAATCTGACATTTCGAAATAAACTGAAATCAATCTGAAGTAGTGGAGTTTCAATGAATGGGCGCCACAGCTGAATGAGACAGAGCAACAACTGGAAAGCATGAAGGATCACTGTTTTGCGTCCTTTATGTGTCAACTTCTTTTTCTCTCCTGATGCAGCTTTGGCCACTTTCATTATTTGAACATATGAGTATGCAATAGTGGTGCCCATAATCAAGAAATAAAATTGATACACAGCTGATCGAACATGATCCTGCCATCTGTAAAGAGTAAATGCCTCTACACTACATATCATGGATTGCTTGTAGAAGTTAAGTGAGGCAGAAGCAAAGAACATGGACAGAATAATTATGCAAGGGCCAGAGCTGAGAAGATGAATGATCAGGATACAGTACATAGTGCTGCGTGTGGAGCACAGTTGTCCATGACGCAGGGGCATACAAATGGCCACATAGCGCTCCAGAGTCATTGCTGTCAGAGTAACTGGTGTGACAATGAAGTAAAGAAACACAACACCAGAGATAGCTATACACAACCACACTGGCATTGTAAATTCAAAATTGGTCAATATAAGCAAAACATCCGACACCAATAACAAAACACTGTCTGACAGCAGTGTTACAAAAAATAAGATGTAACGTGCAGATGTGTGAAAACATTCCTTTTTAACAAAGATCACAATGAGCAACATGTTAATGCAAAGGAAAATTATTACCAGGATCTGTACAATAATGACCCGGTCATTGACTGGTTGCTGCAAAAAAACATCATTCACTGAGTTGTTACCTACCATAGAGAACAAACATATGTTTGAAGTACTTCTAAGAGTTCATTAAAGTTTTGTTAATAAATGTAAGATTTTCCTTTTAATAAAAATCAAAACTCAAAATCAAATCCAGTGGAGAAACCTTCCATTCTGTTCGAGAGCCAAACGTCTTCTGCTGCATTTACTGCAGTTTTCTGAAAAATTGACTGTCCATCATTAGTTTGGAGCTTACAGCAACTAAGAATAACAATAACACATGAAACTTCTTTCTACTGTGTTGTCATCTTCCCTTAGCACCTATTCTCCTTAGTATAGATGCCTCTAAATAGGTAATTGATGGTATACTCAGGAGACTTTTTAGTAAACTCAACATAACAGATCTGAAAGAATTGAAAAGTTTTTGTTTGGTGACAAGGTAATCAATTCTGTAGTTAGTGCAACAAGTAAGACTACATCCCATTATTTTAAATAATGGGATGTAGTGTGTGTCCTTTCTTTCTTTCCTCGGCATTGTCTCTTTTAACCTTTTTAATTTTACCTTTTCTGTGTAACGCCTGGACCAAATTTAGCAAGAACAATCACTGATCCTGGGAAAGCACATGAAAAACTGAATACACTGATAGACAGAAATCCGCAATTTATATTTCTCACAGTCCTTGATGAAAATGAAGTTTGTGAAATTGTCAAATAATGTAAAAAATCTGAAATCTTTGGATTGTAATGATATTGAAATGATAGTGGTTAAAAGACTCATTGAGGCTATTATGAAACCCTTTACACACATCTGTAATTTATCATTTCAAACTGGTCTATTTCCAGACAGAATGAAAATAGCAAAAGTTATACCTCTGTACAAATCTGGCAACAAACACCATTTCACAAACTACAGGCCTGTCTCTTTACTACATCAATTCTCAAAAATTCTTGAAAAACTGTTTAAGAACCGACTGGAAAAATTTATAGATAAACATAAACTACTAACAGAGAGTCAGTAAAGGTTCAGATCAAGCAGATCAACATTATTGGCACTATTAGATTCAATAGAATACATCACAAATTCCATAGACAAAAAGCGTTATGTGGCAGGGTTATTTATAGACTTGACCAATACATTTGACACTATAGATCACGATATAGTAATAAGAAAACTGGAACGTTGTGGTGTCAGAAGGGTAGCTTTAGATTGGGTCCTAAGTTATTTAAGTGACAGGAAGCAGCTTGTGAAATTAAATGATGGTTTCTCCTAATGTATGGACATTGCTTGTGGTGTACCACAAGAGTCAATTTTGGGCCCAAAATTCTTCAACTTATATATTAATGACATTTGTAAAGTGTTCAAAGTATTAAAAATGGTTCTCTTTGGTGACGATACAAACATCTTCAGATAAATGATCTGCAGCATTTATCGGATGATATGACTAATGAAATAAGTAAAGTGAATTTCTGGCTTGATAAAAACAAATTGTCATTAAATTTGAATAAAACTAAAATTATGTTATTTGGAAATGGTATTTTAAATACAAATGCTAAGATTCAGATAAACGGTGTTGATGTTGAAAGAGTCAGTAAAAATACATTTCTAGGGGTAATAATAGATGAAAAACTTAACTGGAGAGCTCACGTCAGATATATTCATTCCAAAGTATCAAGAAGCATTGCAATCCTAAACAAGGCAAAGCAGGTATTAGACGGGACATCACTTCATATTCTCTACTGTTCACTGGTTTCACCATACTTACACTATTGTGCAGAGGTCTGGGGCAATAACTATAAAACTACATTACATTCACTTTTTACTCTTTAAAAAAAGCAGTTCGAATCATCCAAAATACAGGTTATAGGGATCATACAAACTCCCTATTCCTGCAATCTGAAATATTGAAATTTGCTGATCTAGTGAAATTCCAAACAGCAAAAATTCTATTCAAAGCCAAATATAAGGAACTGCCAGGTAATATTCAGAGTGTGTGTGTGTGTTTTTTTTGTTTGTTTGTTTTGAAATAAGTAAGTTATAATTTAAGGGGTTTTTGTTACTTCAAAATAATGAAGGTACATACTACCAGAAAAAGCTTTTGTGTTTCTGTGCATGGAGTGAAACTGTGGAACAGTTTGAATATTCAATTGAAACAACATAAAGCAGTTCAAAAAGAGTTAGAAAGATATGATCTTCTTGAATTATAAAGAAAGGGAAAATGTTGAAATTAAGTGATTGTGAGAACATTTCATGATGTGATATCTATATTATATCAGAAATCTGTTTGCTATTTTTATTACAGATTATATCAGTAAGGAAGCTGACTTAATATTGACTGATAACTTATGGCAAAGGGGTGGGGTTAAACGTGTGTATTTCTTCCCTCTCCCTTTCGCTATGTAACTGAATCAAAACAGAAGCAATCTTGAAATGTATCAATTTTGTTTTGTATAGTATTTTTTTCTCTCTTATCTTTTCTTTGCTAAATGTACCTGTATATTGTTTACATGATCGAAATAAATGACTATAAATAGGGAAATAAGAAATACACGCAAATTTCTTGTATGTTATTTTTCTGCCTTTGATTATTCTTAAACTGTATAAAGACCAGTGTTGGTCAAGTTACTTGAAAAAAGTAATCAGTTACTAATTACTGATTACTTCCCCCCAAAAGTAATCCCGTTACTTTACTAATTACTTATTTTCAAAAGTAATTAATTACTTAGTTACTTAGTTACTTTTTAAAAACATGATTTACAACCTGAATAGGTGATAAAGCGATAGATCTTTCAACCCAATTCATCGGTGTTTACTGATAGCAAACTGTGGTATGGAGACGACTGTTTATAATATTTCTAGTGATACTCGAAAGGTCTCATCAAGTCCTGATTTAATTCGATTTATGCTATGTTATCAATGTTTGCACTGATAGCATGGCTGTGGTGTCATATTAATTTATGCTCTCGGTGTTTGCTGATATCAAACTGTGGTATGAGGACCACTGTTGGTAATCTTTGAAGTGATACTCAGAAGGTCTATCTTATAAAGTCCTTATTTTGTTTTATTTAGACCTGGTTTAATTCTGGCCGTTGCAAGGCCTGGGTTGTGTAGCAGCCAACTCCAGAGAGGCTGTCCTGGTGAAGGAGAAGTTCATGGCCCACTTCTCAGCGGAGGGAGCAGTGTCTTGGCAGCCAAAAGAATAGCCTATTTGAAGTCCCAGTGACTTCCCCACCACGGCTCTTTTAAGAGCCACCCACAAACCTCTAAAGAGCGTTCCTGCCTTTTTTACATTTTCTTAATAAATAGAGCTTGCCTCCAAAATAAACTAACCTCTCTTTATTCTCTTAAATAATTGGTCTTCACTATGTTCCTATATGGTAGTATATTTTTTCATTAGTATAATATGAAATAAATTCTACATTTGTCAAGTTGTGTGCTAATATTTGCTGTGTAGTAGAACTGAGACAGTAGTCATTTCAAAAATGTATTTGAAATAATATTACAATTCTCAAACAGAAAAACATTAAACATAAATATATAAAATATAACTATTTACAGAGAGACAGGAATAAAAAGAGCTGGAAGAGAAGGAGCTTTGGCTGGACCTGCCCCTTTGAACTAGGTCAGACCATCACATCACCAGGCTCCTGATTGGTTGTCGCGGCACGACTTGAAGCTGGAGTTCAGATTTTTCCAACTAGAGCGGTAGACGCGATATGCGCGAATGCACAAAATGCACCACACAAACTGCCGCGCTTATTTTTATTCATGCTTCAAACGCGTCAGTCGTGCTACTTGCTTGTGCGACTGACGCATTTTCGCGACGCAAATCTGCTTCTGAATTTTCGCGGGACCCCCAGTCGCGCTTCATCGCGCTCCTCCATTGACTTTACATGTAAACCTGATGCTCTGGTCGCGTTTATCACGTTCGGTGTATACGCACCGTTAGCCTTGCAGTCGCCTCGCCCACCGTGAACCCACACTGTCGCTCTATCCGTTTGTGACTTGAAAAATGAATATGTCGCCTACTTGAAGTGTATCTTGACTATCATGTTTTTCCTCTTTTTATTGACATTGTGCTCTTTTTTATTTCTCTTTTCAGATCAGATTTGTAAATTACCATCCATTCAATAAACAGGTAAGACACTCACATCCTTAAATTATTCTTAGTGTTTAACCATTTACTTATTTGGCTATTTTCAAATATATCACCCTTTTCTTTATTCTGATATACACTGACAATGGCATCACGCTGGTCAAGGATGCGTAAATTAAGGTCAATGGTTGAGGCCACAGAGTCAGAGATACTTTGAAGAGATGGTTGGCGAACAAAATATCCAAAGTGACAATGCTGTAGCACAGGTTGAAGTTAAGCGACCGCGGGTGGCAGTGGAGTTTGGTGTGTCCCACTGTTGTCACCCAGACATAGACAGGCCAGAAGTTACAGGGGACTATGAGCAGATTTCAGAAGTATGTGAGAACTCTGTATCACCGGACAAGGACAATGACTGTGACTTTAGGTTTGGGAGCTCTGACTGCCGTGCATCACCTTTTGATTCAGATAATAGTGATACTAAAGCTGGTGCTGAAGCGCCAATTACTGAGTTCTTAATAACAAGTTTAAGATACTGGGCTTCCACATTTTCAGTCTCGTTGGTGGCAATAACAGCACTCTTGGGAATTTTGCGTGTGTTTCACCCAGACCTACCTAAAGATGCCAGGACAGTTCTCAGGACACAAGGTCAAATAAGGACAATGAAAATGGATGGTGGGGAAAACCACCATTTTGGTCTGGCTAAAGGGTTGGTCTCACGGCTAAAATCCTTGATCTTGCCTGCCAAAGCAGTAAACTTCAGTTCTGGACAATTCTGGCGATTGCAAATGTTGACTACACCAAATCACCATTCCTTGTTGGTCTCTACTGTGGTCTTGGTAAGCCAAAAAGTGTAGTCGAGTACTTGGACCCATTTGTTAAGGACCTAAGCCACATTTTGAAGTATGGCATTATTTATAATAGCTGCCAGATAACAGTTAAGGTGTGTTCATTTGTGCGTGATACACCTGCAAGAGCTTTCATTAAAAACATAAAGGCTCATAATGGTTATTCTGGTTGTGACAAATGTGTTCAAGTAGGAGAATGGAAGAACAAAATGACGTTTCCTGAAGTTAATGCAAAGCTTAGAACTGATGCTGATTTTCAGTTGACGATTGATGAAGACCACCACTTGAATCACACATTGTCTCCTTTAGCCGGTATGGTTAAGATGATTACAATGTTTCCCTTGGATTATATGCATTTTTGTTGTCTAGAAGTGACAAGATAACTCATATACTTGTGGGTCAAGGGCAAAGTACTTGCAACTAGGCTGTCCAGTCGGACAGTAGGTGAAATTTCTGAAAAGCTGAAAGGTCTGGGGCCTTATACACCAAATGAGTTTAACCGCAAACCAAGGGAATTGTCAGAAATAGATAGATGGAAAGCAACAGAGTTGCAAAATTTTATGTTGTACACAGGGCCCGTAGTGCTTAGGAATAGCATACCAGTTGAGTTCTATGATAACTTTATGTTGTTTTCAGTAGCAATGCATCTGCTGTTATTTCCTTGTCTGTCAAATGAAATGGTCGATTGTGCCAACGAATTCCTGGTGTCATTTATTTGTCACTTCAGTGAATTGTATAGTAGGCATGAAATCACATACAACATACACCAGCTGACACACCTGTCAGAAGAATATCGACTCTTTGGGCCTTTAGATTACATCGCTGCTTTCCCCTATGAAAATTACTTAGATCAGATTAAACATCTCTTGCGAAAGCCTCACTTGCCTTTACAAAGCCATCACCATCAAGAAAAGCACAAAAATTAATGCATCAGCATTATGATGGGCCACTTGTGGCTTAAATACAGCATTCAGAACAATACAAAAAAGTAGTGACAGAAAAGTACATCCTGCCTTTAGGGGATGGGGATAACTGTGTGCAGGTAGTAGATGACATTGCTTTAATCCGTAACATTTTGAAAGTTGATGGTGACACATTTATTATTTTCCTAAAGTTTTGTCAGAAGGAGTCTTACTACCAGTATACCGTCATCCAGAATTGGATGCTTTAGAGTGTGGCAGCTGAACAGCAGTCTTGGCATAACAAAGCTCCATAATATTACCAGCAAATATTTTCTTTGTTTAAATAATGTTCTTCTTTACAGGTTTCTGTAACTTAAGGAAAAAGTACGCCAAAAGAACATTTACAATTAGTTCTGACTGTTTTTAATTTCATTTCTTCAGACCAAATCCCGTATACAATTGTACCAACTCTGAAGATGAACAGCCTCCAAAAAAAAAGGTTTCCCCAGGCCCCTCGAGTGAAAATACCAGGTAATAATATACTGTCTAGACCTGTGTATATATCTGTGTGTGAGACAAAGAACCTTTGTAGACAAGTTGTCACTAATCTTAAATATTAAAAAAAAAAATCTTTTTCTAAACAGACCCCACCACTCTGCAGTCTGCCCCCCCTGCGCACTGATAGCAACCGTCATAGTGCCCCGCCCAGCTACCGGCACCTTTCGCCGGTAGCTCCGGCCCAACACACAAACTGACACGGCTATGCGATCTCCCCGGCCTGTAGAGTCTGCTTTTAATGCCTTCGGTATCGATGGTATGCTTTACAAAATTATTACGCTGCCTCAAACTGTCATTGTACTCATCTCTTCAAAGCACCAATTTATACTGTTGAATATCATGTTATTTTGATTTTTTTTTTTTTAGATTCCAGACAGTCTGTGAGGCCACTATTGCTAGGCAAGTACTAAAATCTTGGATTTTAACACTTTACATTGGGTTAACTTTTATATGTGAAAGGGAAAAACTTACAGCAATTCAAACTCAAACCTGAATGCAGAATGTGAAGCCATCACTTATGGATATAGTAGTTTTTCGCATCACACTGCTTATTTATCACAAGCCATTATTTTTCTTGTAATTGTTCTTTGACACAGATGTGGCCTTACATAAAATTTTGGGAAAACTAAATGTTATGTCTCTGTCATCAATTTCATGATGTCAACACACAAGCACTTGCATACACATTTCAGACATAAGACACGCTAATTCGATCTCTTAAAATGTCTTGATAGGTGAGACGCTTTTCGTTGATTGGAGGGACCACACTGGAGGTGCGAGTCCGTCGTATACTGGCTTATGCCATTACAAACGAACTGGCCACTGTACTCAACTGGGCGGGGAGAAAAAACAAGGACCAGACAAAGCAAAAGAGGGCATTTAAAGAGACAGCGCTGTGCAGATGCATATTTGGTAAGTTTTGCTGTTTATGGTTGTTTTATGAGCCTAAAGTGAACAATAAAGGGATCAATTGATGTGCTGGGTGCGTTTGCCATTTCCTGTGTCAGGTCTTTGTTAGATTTCTTTGTCTTTCTTAATAACAAGATTTTTACTTCCTGTTACTCTGGAGATAGAGTTTTAGGTCTTTGGCTTCTTTTGTCCTGGGGGTGTACAGTTTGTACAACCCAAGGACCCCATGTGTCCTTTTTTGTAAGGACACATGGCACACCATGCTAAGACATGTCAAATGTTCAGCTAATAGCTCTTTGGGAATCAAAATGAAGCGGCAGTTTGCTGATTTCCTCCTGGTGACTTTCATGTTAATCAGCCTAGTACTTTAGAGACTTTCTCCCTGCTGAACAGTACAGAAATGGCTCAGATATGCTCCAGATCGTATGGGTGGCACAGGACAACCGACATCCATCCCCATCCCAGAGTAAATTACAAACAGTGACGTGAAACAAGCTCATATGGAAAAGAAATAGGAAAAACTTATAGAAGATTTGCATCAGCTTTAGCTTGCTTCATATAGTGAATCATATAAGTCTTATATGATTTACTCATGAAAGTGTCCACTTCTTCTTTTTACTTTCATATATTGTTTTAGGGAGTATTTTTCCCTTTCATACAAGTTTCACACAAGACGGATACAAACCTTATAAGATTTATATATATCTTTTCCATATGGGAAGACATGTAACAAGGAAACTTTTTCGTGTAATGAATTATTTTGCAATTGATGCAAACATGTCTATTGTCTTTTTTTATGTTGTTTAATTTGACTTACATGAGGTCCGACACTTTATATTTTCAGGATATTATTATAGACATAATACATTGTCAGATAATGTTTATCACATAAAGGGTGTCCGATTTGTGGAATAAGTACAATTATCTGTTTCAGAGGTTTAAGTATTGATGGTAACTTGCAATAGTTTAATATCGCTTAAAATACCTATAGAGAACTGTAGATTTTCAGTCAAGATTTTACTGTTGTTTCAATAGAAACCACGGGTGCAAAAGTGATGGAAAATCAACATCAGAGTTCAACAGTGATTCAATATCAAACTCTAACATTGTTTCAACATTAAAAGTGTTTGAAAATTTGACGTTTAATGTTGCATTCAACAATGATTCATTATCAAAATCTGACGTTGTTTCAACATTAACAGAGGGTGCAAAAGTGACGTTAAAACAATATCAGATTTCAACGTTGATTTAATAGAATTGCCTGATATTGATTTAACATTGTTTCAATGGATGTTTGCTATCTGGGTAGTTTTGTGTTGTGTGTCAGAACAATGAGGTGACTGCTGTCTCTAGGTATCAGGCTTGTGATGTGCTCCTTTATAGTGGACAGAAATTATTTTTTTTGGAGTGGCACAAATAATTTGTGTGGCATCTTATTAAATGCAGAACACCTGATTGTTATGTAAATAGTTTATATGACAATTTATATTTGCATTTAAATTTATGAAATATGATTCAATAAACCTGTTTGTGGTTGTTACAGTAAAAAATATAACTTTTTCTACTCAGATTTTACGTTTTTTTGTCTGATTTTAGATCAGTTGTGTTAATACATATGTCAAACTGAAAACATAACTCTAAATTCAGACATGTGAGGTTGTGCTGAAAAGAATGATACCAAACAAGGCAAAGTAAATAGTTTTTAACAGTGAAATGTAGAGGTCAAATCAAAAGTATTTAAAATGGCCAATAACACCCTAGACCCAAGAGAGTTAAACATTTTTTACAGTAAAGCAAAAGTTACTTTTCAAGTAATTAATTACTTTTAGAATCTTGTAACTCAGTTACTAACTCAGTTACTTTTTTGAGGAAGTAACTAGTAACTATAATTAATTACTTTTTGTTTTTGTTTTAGTTGTTTGTCGCAACACCACAATGACTGCAGGATACACAGGTTAGCTTGCTGTGATGGATTTTAAGTAAAGAACAGTGTGTAACTGCTGCACAGTGGCTGTGGTTGCATGCTCAGAGTTAGGTTGCATCTGTGCAACCTAGTGCAGCAGAGATTCATATGAGGTTTAGCTGATGATGCTTAGATGCACTGACTGAATTCCACCTTCATTAAAACTGTATAGTGTCTAATATAAAGACCGTATAAACAGTGTACTGTCAATGTAGAGGATGGAAATCACCAGAGTCATTGCTGTTAGAGTAACTGGTGTGACAATAAAATACACAAGCACAAAAACTGACACAATCAAACTTGGAATTAACATCTGAAAGTAGGATATCACTCATAAGTAACAAAAAACTGTCTGACAGTAATGTGACAAAAATAAGAGGTAGTGAGCAAATGTAAAAGCATTCTTTTTGAAAAGAGGTCAACATGTTGATACAATGAAAGTGTCACGGCTGCGGCAGCAGTCATGTGGTGTTGTGAAGGAGGACCCAAGGAGGACCAGAACCAAAACAGAGCCCCAAGAGTCCACACAAAAGGTTCCTTACACACACTAGAGTTCAGGTGGCTGACCCAGAGGTTGACAGCACAGGATCCCAGGGTGAAACAGTTAGGGGGGGCAGCCACGCAGAAGGTGATGGTGACTCAATAGAACAGGGGTGTTGCATCCTGTGAGGCTGTGGGAGTGTGTGGGCGTGGTGTTGTCCTCTCCCTCTCCTCCTCCTTCCTTCTTGCCCCTCCCCTTGTCTCTCTCTTCTAGTGATGGTAAATTCGATTCTTTTTACTGAATCGAGTTTTAATGAGTCACTTACCAAAGTGAATCGGGTTTCTTGAGTCATTTGAGTCACTGAGTCAGTTGACCAGAGAGTGCAAAAATGTATATTTTCAGTCAAACTTAATTTGTTTCTCTTTTAATGTAAATCCTACTGCTAAGATGAATGATTGTAAAAGAAAACAATTTTTTTAGAGCAAAAAAGAGCAAAAAAAATTTTTTTAAAGGGAACATTTATTTTTATTTTATTTTATTGGTATTTTCCTTAAATGTGTCAAATATATATTTTCTCATCTAAATGTCCACTGAGCTGTGAGCCAGGGGGCAGCGCCTTAACATTGGTTGCCAACCAAGAAGAAGAAGAAGCTGTGAGCCAGGAGGGAGGGGGTGAGCGAGTCAGTGATTCGTTCAATTCGTTTGAGCTGTGAGCCAGGAGGGAGGGGGTTAGTGAGTCCTGAGTGATTCGCTTATGCTATGATTCAGCCCTGCAAGGGAGGGGGTGAGTACCTCAAATGTGCTGTTAGCATGCTAGCTGAGCAATGCTACTGTGAACCGAGGAGCTATTGTCTTGATGTGAGCTTCTACTCAGGGTTTTTTCTTCCAGTTCAGAGCAGAAATGTTTTTGTTAAGAAACTGGCTGTTGTTTTTTTCCCCATAATTTTAATTATAAGCTAGATATATTTCTACTAATGGAATTAGCTTGCTAACAGCAACAGGGATGAGTCAGTGAGTCAGTTGCGCTTGTGAATCATGATTCACGAGTCAGTAAAGTGATTCTCGAGTATTGAACGATTTGTTCACGAATCGAACATCACTACTCTCTGCCCCTGCCTTCTCTTTTAGGACACACCTGCTGCTCATCTGCCCTCTTTTACCACCAATTACCCTCCAGTGGTGATATAAGCTGGAGGAGAGCAATGCGGGTGGGAGAGGCTTTTGGTGGATTTCCTCTGCGCTGGTCTGTGTGTGATTCTGGCCTAGGTGTGGAAAAGGCCTGCTGTGCGTGTGTGACCAGCCCCACTGTGCGTGGCTATTTTGTGAGTAGCTTTCAACTGGGCAGTGGTTTCTTGTAGGTGAAGCGGCCTCCTTTTCTTTGGATTGGTTTATTGCTAATAGCAGTGTTGCTGTCTTTTTCTGTTGAATCCTTATAATTGTTTTCTTAGTTGAAGCGGCCACCATTTCTTTGGGTTGGCCTGTCTGATTTATCGTCAAAGCAGCGTTGCTGCCTCTTTCTGTTGATACTGTTTATATGGTTATTGGTTTATTGGTTATAATAAACACTTATTTTGTGTTAAACACTTCTGCCTGGCGTCCTTTTCATTCCAATCCGGATCCAATTGTTACTGTCCCCGACCTTCTTCGCCTAGCCTTCATGTGGGGACGTAACCAGCAGGCATAACCAGCAGGCACAGAGTCCTCTGGCACACGCAAAGCAGGCTGGAGCTGCATAGAGCACTGACTCCGCTTAAGCAGCGACAGCAGGGTGCAGACCTCAGCAGGCTTCTTAGCCTCCAGGGGTTGAGAGTCAACTGAGGGCGTCTCTGGGGAGGCCCTGGAGAGAGTTATTGTCTCTAAACTAGCCAGCTTTTGAGGAGCCATTACATTATTAATATGTTTGTCTCTCTGCTTAGAAGAGGTGGTAGAAAATCAGTCCCTTACGGGGTGCAGTGACATAGAGCACAGCAGAAGCGGGTGAAGGTGATGGCCTAGTAGGTGGTTGGAGCTAAGGACTGAACTGAGGATTGAGCTACAGGCTGCGATAGAGGCTGTATTGACAGCAAAGCTGATGGCTGAGCGGCTAAACGCTGAAGTAATGGTTGGGGTGAAAATGAGTAGATGACTGTTGAGGCCAGTAGTGGTTTTTGATACGGGGCGGCATCGTGGAAATTGGCAAAAAAAATAAATAAAAATTTGCTCGTACTCATGGTGCCCGACATCATGCCAGTGCATATTGGGAGTGGCATAGGTACCGATCGGTTTTCTATCGCCCATTTGCTGGGAGTAAGGGCGCCCTCCGTTTGCGAGATGCGCCTGCTGCTTGCGGCACAGGGAGGAGAGGGCGGGGCGGCGGGGGATTCTCTGGCTGGCTGGAGCAGCATCTAATAACCAACTCGCAAAATAAAACAAAATAAAAACAAACCAACAAACACGAAAACACCAGACATCATGATACAGACTTATAATTTGCACCGATGTTTTTTTTCGCGAAATTCTATACGGGAAAAGTGAGCGCGAGAGCCCTCGGTGCGCCTGCTCGCTGCTGAAGTCAAAGTAAACTTTATTGTCCTCTCCGCTACATACAGTCCAGTATATAGAGAGACCAGACGAGGAGGCTCCAGTTACAGCAGTGCAAGTAAACAATCAATAAATATAAGAACAGTAAGAAAATAAATATACACTTTAGGACTAGGGGCAAAGGGATCAATAACAATTTAAAATTTATAATTTACAGTTTGATGATTTAAAGTCTCACACACAACCCGTCGAAAGGGGAGGGGCTGGCTGCTTCCAAATAGAGCACATTTCATTCATAATGTTGTAAATCCAAGCCCATTATGTATTCATGATTTGAATCCTGGGTTGTGTGAAATCCCAGAAATACACCTTAGACAAACTGAATCTGTGAACTAAGGTGTAGGTCTATTAGGTTATGTTGTGGCGATCCTCGAGTTGGGGGATGGGTGTTCATACTGGAGTACAAGAGGGCGCCAAACAGGCTAGGACCGCCACTGGTTGAGGCTGTAGCAAAGCTACAGGCTGGGCTAATGGCAGAGCTACAGGCTGAGTGAGTAACTGAGTTGAAGCCTGATTGGCTGACTGCAGTGCCGGTTGCTGCATAAGTGGAGCACGTGAAAAACTGTCCTTAACATCCTCTGAGTGGGGCGATCGTGGCTCAAGAGTTGGCAGTTCGTCTTGTAATTGGAAGGTTGCCGATTCGAGCCCCGGCTCCGACAGTCTCAGTCGTTGTGTCCTTGGGCAAGACACTTCACCCGTTGCCTACTGGTGGTGGTCAGAGGGCCTGGTGGCACCAGTATCCGGCAGCCTCGCCTCTGTCAGTGTGCCCCAGGGCAGCTGTGACTACAATGTAGCTTGCCATCACCAGTGTGTGAATGGGTGGATGACTGAATGTAGTGTAAAGCGCCTTGGGGTCTATAGGGACTAAATAAAGCGCTATACAAATACAGGCCATTTACCATTTTTATTGTCTTGGGAGAGACATACAGAGAATGAACTGCCTCAGCGTTATCAAGTCCTGGCTCGGAAGGAGCAAAAGAAACAGTTTTTTTATTTTCACTAACGTTTTGAAAATGCCAACTTGGGTGAGGTCAGTTATGATGGAGGTAGGTACCCTACGGCTAATATCCCTTGTCACACAACGAACAACCCCAGAAGAAAAAGTCCCCAAATCTGGGGAAGATGAAGTGTCCCACTCACTCACCACAACCGGCTGCTTGAGAGTTCTCGAGTCTGGCTGTGCGGTGACACGCTGGCAGCGCTTCCTCCTCAGTGATGGCTCCGGCGCGTCAGGTAACTCCACATCCACCGAGGTGGGTCGCGCCTTGTCCGCTGAATTGGGCAGGAAAGCGAAAGCTGCTGGGGGGTGAAGGTGAAGTGTGTTAGGGAAGAAGTTCTGTTGGAGTGGGTGAAGCGATCCCAGTAACCAGGGGAGGCCAGAAAGTACTCGCTGTAGATGGGTCTCCAAGGCACGACGAAACTCCTCCTCCTCATGCTCTAGCCACAGGCTAATCCACCTTGCAACTGAATCACTTAATTCCTCCAGGAGCTCCTTTGAAGTTGTGAATGCTGCTGGGTCCATTGTGTGGTCACCTCGTACTGTCACGGCTGTGGCAGCAGTCGTGTGGTGTTGTGAAAAAGGACCCAAATGCTGGCAAAAGCTGTGTTGCGAGTGAGCTTTATTTACAGAGTGGCAAAGTGGCAAACAGGAAGTGAGGAACGAGCAAGACATAAACTAAACTGGGAAAATTAGAAACCAAACCTGAAATCATAATATACGGAGACAGACGGAATGAAGAGCAGAGAGAAGCTGAGAACACCAGTTAACACAGATGAACCACTTGGACCCGGTTTCCACGCAAAAGAAAACACTGGGAGCCGCAAATACTTTTATCTTCAAGATAACACTATATATATTGTTTTTTACCTTTGTTTGAACAACTAAGGTGTGCTGCTTATGAAATCCATGAAGTGCTACAGAGAAAATTACATTTTATTTATGTAATCAACACATTTTGAACTCTTAAAGAAACATAACAAAAGCAAAGACACCCAGCTGAACTAAAATGATCCATGTAGCAAACAAAAACTGTTGTGAGCCGCCTCCCTTATATCTCCTTTGGGCTTTTGGAGCCTTGACCTGACTTTTAAGAAATAATTGGTAAAAAAGCTCTATGCTGCTGAAAAATGAAAAATAGATATTTGCAAAATTCTGCCTAAATATGTAATTTACCTGGTTAATGCGTGCGACGGGGGCGTGGTCTGCAGCGCCGCTGCAGGGGAGGTGGACGCACCTGAGCGGCACCCGCAATCACGCCTCGCCGCCTTAAAGTCTGTGCTCTCTCTGCTGTTGTTGTTGGTGGTGTATGTCGGGCTTTGAGCTGCGAAGCTACAGCCGGCTGTATGCGTACAGCAACCGTGTGTGAAAAGTGGTCAATAAAGAGATGCTGAAAAGCGCGTTCATGCAAACATCGTCGGGTCTGCCGTGATGTGTTTACAATGGGACTTCTGATCCTGAACCTCTGCTCACAGCGTCTGCTAATCGGTGCTGTGCGAAGTCAGTTTACGCAGGACTGTAAGCTGTCATCTGTCGTCTGTGAGGCGTGAGCAGTGTTTGTCTTTAACATAGTTCACGGTGGAGCTGCTGACATAATGTGGATCCAAAGATCCATAATAGGCCTACCTGGGTTTGAAAGTCTCGATAAATGCACGGCGTTTCGGCGGGAATACCGGCTTCCGCGAGTGTGACGCTTATATTGACCGAGGAAAAAATAATAGAATATAATTTTAAATTTATATTTCAATATCACAATAATCTTCCAATTTAGAACTACAAGTTTAAAAGAACTAACATAAATAAAATACACTTCAGCGAAATACTTCTAATTTATTTTCCCAAACCACCCGGAGCCGCAGTATAAGGACTAAAGAGCCGCATGCGGCTCCGGAGCCGCGGGTTGCCGACCCCTGCACTATACATACACACAAGGGTAATCAGGAAATGACACGCAGCTGAACCTAATGGGCATGGCGAGACACAGACCTTCAAAGTAAAACAGGAAAAAAAACAGCAGACCTTCAAAGTAAAACGTGTCCCTGAGTTTGTGTTTGTGTAACCCCCCAAAAGGAACCGGCCCAATGAGCTGAATGACTTCCGACCGGTGGCACTGACGTCACATCTTATGAAGACTCTAAAGCGGCTCTTCCTCAACCTCCTCCGACCACAGGTACAACATGCCCAGGACCCACTACAGTTCGCATACAAGGCGGATGACGGAGTGGAGGATGCCATCCTGTACCTCCTACATAGAGCCCACTCACACCTGGACAAGGGAAAAGGCACGGTCAGGATCCTGTTTCTTGACTTTTCCAGTGCCTTTAATACCATCCGGCCCTGTCTGCTCCAGGAAAAACTAAACAGGATGCAGGTGGACCCCTGCTTGGTCGCTTGGATCTCCGACTACCTCACTGACAGACCACAGTACGTCAGGCTGAAGGACATCACGTCTGACACTGTGGTCAGCAGCACAGGAGCACCACAGGGAACTGTGCTGTCCCCTCTTCTCTTGACCCTGTACACCTCTGACTTCTGCTACAACTCTGAATTATGCCATATTCAGAAGTTTGCAGACGACACAGCCATCATAGGGTGTATCTGGGATGATCAGGAAGAGGAGTACAGAAGTCTGGTGAGGAACTTTGTCACATGGAGTCACACAAACCACCTGCAACTCAACACCTCAAAGACCAAGGAACTGGTTGTGGACTTCGGGAGGTCCAGACCAGTTCCACTGCCAGTTCGGATAGAAGGAGAGGTGGAGGTGGTCAACAAGTACAAGTACCTCGGGTTGTGGGTGGACAACAAACTGGACTGGTCATGCAACACAGAGCACCTGTATAAAAAAAGCCCAAAGCCGACTGTACTTCTTCAGGAGGCTGAGGTCTTTTAACATCTGCAGAAGGCTCCTGATAATGTTTTACCAGTTGGTGGTTGCTAGAGTACTTTTCTATGCTGTGGTGTGCTGGGGGAGCATAACATTATTCCATCCTTCATCATTCTTCCCCATTCACATAATAGCAATAAAATAAAAGTAGTATTTGTTGTCATATATCATTTGTTCGTCACATAATCCTGATCAATAATGATATTTTTAGGTCATGTTATGTTGCACATACACAATCACTTGGAAATTTCAATTAAATTATGTTGCAACAATTCATAACAGATAAAGCTAAATCAATCAAGTTGCAACATTATAAAAACTCCACAATTCGTTCTGAGAACCATCTCCTATCAGGAAAAAAAATTCTCTTGGACAAATTGTGTAGTTACACTTAACATTTATTTAAATTTTGTTTTCTCATTTTAAACTTATGTGTAAACTCTACCTGAAAAGTGACATGTAAGTACACACAAAGAGTTTTTTTTTTTTTAATGCATAACAATATAGCATCACTGAACATATACAGGAAAGCAAGTTGCAAAACTACGAATAATTTAAAATTAATCATTATTACATTAAATTATTATTGCATATTGAAGCAGTCATTTCCTGTATGGTCTGAGGAAATATGAATGGCAGCATTTATATTTCTGATGTAACTCAAATTATGTTTATTTTGAACAGGATGAAGTAGGCATAAGACTTTTTAGTACAAGAAAAAAATTTTCATCCCTGAGGCCATAGATCAGAGGACTCAGGCACCTTGGAGCAATATTAAACATAATGTAGTTAGAATATCTGACATTTATAAACAACCTGAAATCAATCTGAAGCACTGCAGTTTCAATGAATGGGCACCACAGTTGAATGAGACAAAGCAGCAACTGGAAAGCATGAAGGATCACTGTTTTGAGTCCTTTATGTGTCAACTTCTTTTTCTCTCCTGATGCAGCTTTGGCCACTTTCATTATTTGAACATATGAGTATGCAATAGTGGTGCCCATAATCAAGAAATAAAATTGATACACTGCTGATCGAACATGATCCTGCCATCTGTAAAGAGTAAATGCCTCTACACTACATATCATGGATTGCTTGTAGAAGTTAAGTGAGGCAAAAGCAAAGAACATGGACAGAATAATTATGCAAGGGCCAGAGCTGACACCATGAATGATCAGGATACAGTACATAGTGCTGCGTGTGGAGCACAGCTGTCCATGACGCAGGGGCATACAAATGGCCACATAGCGCTCCAGAGTCATTGCTGTCAGAGTAACTGGTGTGACAATGAAGTAAAGAAGTACAACAACAGAGATAGTTATACACAACCACACTTGCATTGTAATTTCAAAATAGGTCAATATAAGCAAAACATCTGATACCAATAACAAAACACTGTCTGACAGCAGTGTTACAAAAAACAAGATGTAACGTGCAGATGTGTGAAAGGATTCCTTTTTAACAAAGATCACGATGAGCAACATGTTGATGCAAAGGAAAATTATTACCAGGATCTGTGCGATAATGACCCGGTCATCGACTGGTCGCTGCAATAAAACATCATTTACTGAGTTGTTACCTGCCATAGAGAAGAAACATGTGTTTGAAGTACTTCTAAGAGTTCATCAAAGTTTTGTTAATAAATGTAAGATTTTCCTTTTAAAAATCAAAACTCAAAATCAAATCCAGTGGAGAAACCTTCCATTCTGTTCCAGAGCCAAACGTCTTCTGCGTTTACTGCAGTTTTCTGAGGAATGACTGCATCATTAATTTGTAGCTTACAGCAACTAAGAATAACAATAACACATGAAACTTCCCTGTACTGTGTTGTCATCGTCCCTTAGCACCCATTCTCCTCAGTATCGATGCCTCTAAATAGGTAATTGCTGGTATACTCAGGAGACTTTGTAGTAAACTCAACATAACTGACCTAAAAGAATTGAAAAGTTGTTGTTTGCTGAGGAGGCAATTACCTGTAGTTAGTGCAACAAGTAAGACTACATCCTATTATTTTGGCTCTATGTCTTAAAAACTCCTAAAGTGATGTGACTGTGACAGGTACTAGGTCTGTTTGTGAGGCATTCAGTTAAGTGAAAACTGTCCTTTCTTTACTAAGCATTGTCTCTTAATTTACCATAAATGAGAAAGTTTAAAATAGCAGAGTTTTGTATTTTTTTTCTGCCTTTGATTATATTAAACTGTATAGAGACAAGTGCATAACACATGTAAGAAAGACTTGAAAAACATTAGACATTTATATCCTAAAACTGATCACATATAGATTGAGCAGTTGGTAGGTTTACTGATGCTAGGTGTGTTTTAAAGATATGTGGCTACTTCAGCTCATCTGTAACCCACCCAGCAGAGACTTAATGGTCCCATTTGTGGCTAAAAGTGATGGAAAATCAACATCAGAGTTCAACAGTGATTCAATATCAAACTCTAACATTGTTTCAACATTAAAAGTGTTTGAAAATTTGACGTTTAATGTCAGCATTCAACAATGATTCATTATCAAATTCTGACATTGTTTCAACATTAACAGAGGGTGCAAAAGTGACGTTAAAACAATATCAGATTTCAACGTTGATTCAATAGAATTGTCTGATATTGATTTAACATTGTTTCAATGGATGTTTGCTATCTGGGTAGTTTTGTGTTGTGTGTTAGAACAATGAGGTGACTGCTGTCTCTAGGTATCAGGCTTGTGATGTGCTCCTTTATAGTGGACAGAAATTATTTTTTTTTTGGAGTGGCACAAATAATTTGTGTGGCATCTTATTAAATGCAGAACACCTGATTGTTATGTAAATAGTTTATATGACAATTTATATTTGCATTTAAATTTATGAAATATGATTCAATAAACCTGTTTGTGGTTGTTACAGTAAAAAATATAACTTTTTCTACTCAGATTTTACATTTTTTTGTCTGATTTTAGATCAGTTGTGTTAATACATATGTCAAACTGAAAACATAACTCTAAATTCAGACATGTGAGGTTGTGCTGAAAAGAATGATACCAAACAGGGCAAAGTAAATAGTTTTTAACAGTGAAATGTAGAGGTCAAATCAAAAGTATTTAAAATGGCCAATAACACCCTAGACCCCAGAGAGTTAAACATTTTTTTTAACGTAAAGCAATAGTTACTTTTCAAGTAATTAATTACTTTTAGAATCTTGTAACTCAGTTACTAACTCAGTTACTTTTTTGAGGAAGTAACTAGTAACTATAATTAATTACTTTTTGTTTTTGTTTTAGTTGTTTGTCGCAACACCACAATGACTGCAGGATACACAGGTTAGCTTGCTGTGATGGATTTTAAGTAAAGAACAGTGTGTAACTGCTGCACAGTGACTGTGGTTGCATGCTCAGAGTTAGGTTGCATCTGTGCAACCTAGTGCAGCAGAGATTCATATGAGGTTTAGCTGATGATGCTTAGATGCACTGACTGAATTCCACCTTCATTTAAACTGTATAGTGTCTAATATAAAGACCGTATAAACAGTGTACTGTCAATGTCGAGCAGGGGTAGGCAACCTTTCTGATGGCGAGTGCCATTTAAAATTTCCTCAGAAGTCAGTGTGTCATATGATTGCATTAGCAATAAATTTAATAACGCTCTATATGAACAGTTACACATTACCACTTTATAGAATTATATTTGTTTGCAAATGTTGGCAGCTATCAGCGAATAGTTATCAGCTATTTTGAAACAAAAAAAAGACACTTTTTATTCATAACAAGAACTCCATAACAGCAAATGAACTGTACAACAGAAAATACAAATGCTATTTATGGTCTCCTCACAACAATGATAAGAAAAATAAACTGGGCCAATATGCTATGTTTGTGAATACAGAGACACACATGTTAATGTGATCTCTGGTCTCCCACTCAGAGACACAGGTCTCCGAGTGTCCAGCATTCAGACGGCTACCTGAGGACACTCATGTGAGAGAAAATCTGCTCACACAGATATGTAGAGCCAAATACTGTCAATAAGGCCTCTGCAGTGTTCTGAAGACAGTTAAACTTGTCAGGTAGTGATGTCCAGCAGGTGAAAATGCAAGCTCCATGAACATGCACAGCTGTGGATTCCAGCTGCTTCGATGTCACATTAACTGGCATTAACTCAGCCACTAGACAAATCTAGCTGCTCATTAAAGATTTCTGTTTTGATCAGAAAATAAAACATTGGTCCATACACCTGAAAGTCCCAAAAATGCATTGTGTCTCGAGTCTATGGATGCATTTTGACTAAAGACACCCCCCCCCCCCCAGATATTAAAGCCATAAAGCCTTTGAATGAAAACAAACGCTGTTGTGACAGTGATGTACTTTATCTTGTTGGTAAATGTATGATTTCTATTCATTTTACGTCAGATAAAAACTTTGGTTGTAAGCTTCAGATAATTATTTAATAACAGCCAGACATTTTAAATGAGAATAAGAAAGTATTTCTTTGTGCCCCCCTTTCCCTGTTAATACCCTACCTGGCCCCCTGGCAAAACTTTCCTAGATCCGCCCCTGCACAGTTACCAGCTGTCAGCTACATAGAAAAGGATCCTGGTGTTATTTGTCTCTCAGAAACAGTTCATAACTTCCTTCCAACTCATTCATGTCACCTAAAAGGTAAACCTGTTTCTCCATCACCTGTTCAGCTCTGATGATTCAGTAAGGACATCTCCTGGTTTCATCTTCATGTTTCCCTCTCACCAGATATACAAACCGATATCATGACCAGCAGTTTTTACAGCTGTGGCTCCAGCAAACATCAGCTGATACTAGAAATTAATATTAAATACATTCTAACAACAGCTGACCAAGCTTAAAGGTGCTGCTGTTGTTTAGTGCGACATCCGGCAGTTTCCTCTTTCTGGCGCAAAGTGAGCGATAAACAAACAAGAGAGAAAAGCTGATCAGCTGATCATTGATCAGTTTCATAATTGAAGTAGCAACAGGAGAGGGAGGGGAGAGAATGAGAGGAGAAGAAGATGCAGCTGTGCAGCAAAGACACAGAATAACTCCAGCTGTGTGTCTTTTTCCATCCTGGCTGAAGTACGGGACAAACTGTGTTCCTTCTCAGCTCAACACGAAACGCGTAATAATTTCTCTGAATGCCGGACGATTCCGTTTGTACGGGACGGTTGGCAACTCTACTAACTAACCTTATGAATAAAATAAAGTTCACTATCAATAAAATCATAGCACCCGCCCAGCTGTATATAAATTCCGTCATGGTAGCTAGCACGCAGTACGAGTTATTGTAACTGACTGTAAAAAGTCAGCACAACGAAAATAAACTCCACCTAAACTTGGTTTATATCTGACCCAGATAGACTGCAGGTCATAACTTCTTACCTGAAGTTTAGTTCACCTGACGCTCCGACCGGCGGCTGCCTAGGGTCTCTCCTCCTGCCTCCCCTTCCCTCATCCACCTGCTGGCCTCCACCACTTGTTAATTTTACTGAATCTGTGGAAGCTCCGCCATGGCCAACACCAAACAACTGAGTTATTTTTACACACCGACCAGCGTCTGTTCAGTCCACCACCAAAAAAAAAAAAAAAAATCATCGGGCCACCGAGCAAATGCCCGGTATGCCCGATGGCCAGTCCAGCTATGGCCGTGCGTGCCATCAGTTAACCCTTCGCGTGCCAACGGTGGCACGCGTGCCTAGGGTTGCCGACCCCTGATGTAGAGGATGGAAATCACCAGAATCATTGCTGTTAGAGTAACTGGTGTGACAATAAAATACACAAGCACAAAAACTGACACAATCAAACTTGGAATTAACATCTGAAAGTAGGATATCACTCATAAGTAACAAAAAGCTGTCTGACAGTAATGTGACAAAAATAAGAGGTAGTGAGCAGATGTAAAAGCATTCTTTTTGAAAAGAGGTCAACATGTTGATACAATGAAAGTGTCACGGCTGCGGCAGCAGTCATGTGGTGTTGTGAAGGAGGACCAAAACCAAAACAGAGCCCCAAGAGTCCACACAAAAGGTTCCTTACCCACACTAGAGTTCAGGTGACTGACCCAGAGGTTGACAGCACAGGATCCCAGGGTGAAACAGTTAGGGGGGGCAGCCACGCAGAAGGTGATGGTGACTCAATAGAACAGGGGGTGTTGCATCCTGTGAGGCTGTGGGAGTGTGTGGGCGTGGTGTTGTCCTCTCCCTCTCCTCCTCCTTCCTTCTTGCCCCTCCCCTTGTCTCTCTCTGCTCCTGCCTTCTCTTTTAGGACACACCTGCTGCTCATCTGCCCTCTTTTACCACCAATTACCCTCCAGTGGTGATATAAGCTGGAGGAGAGCAATGCGGGTGGGAGAGGCTTTTGGTGGATTTGGTCTGTGCGCTGGTCTGTGTGTGATTCTGGCCTAGGTGTGGAAAAGGCCTGCTGTGCGTGTGTGACCAGCCCCACTGTGCGTGGCTATTTTGTGAGTAGCTTTCAACTGGGCAGTGGTTTCTTGTAGGTGAAGTGGCCTCCTTTTCTTTGGATTGGTTTATTGCTAATAGCAGTGTTGCTGTCTTTTTCTGTTGAATCCTTATAATTGTTTTCTTAGTTGAAGCGGCCACCATTTCTTTGGGTTGGCCTGTCTGATTTATCGTCAAAGCAGCGTTGCTGCCTCTTTCTGTTGATACTGTTTATATGGTTATTGGTTTATTGCTTATAATAAAGACTTATTTTGTGTTAAACACTTCTGCCTGGCGTCCTTTTCATTCCAATCCGGATCCAATTGTTACTGTCCCCGACCTTCTTCGCCTAGCCTTCATGTGGGGACGTAACAAGGGGACCACCTGTGCGGAAAGCAGCGGTGGTGTACACACAGTTCTGGAGGTCGATCGTGCAAAAGACGGCGGTGGCGACACAGGCGAGGTAGATGCAAAAGCTGGTCGCGCAGAAGACAGCGGTGGTGGTGGTGAACACGGTTCAGAAAGCCGTCCACGGCGGCGATGGTGTCCAGGCAGCGGCCTGAGACGTGGCCGGTGATGGTAAGGCGCTGGATGTGGACCAGATGGTGGCATGGTGGCCGCAGTACCAGACGAAGCAGGACCAGATGAGGCAGGACGAGGATTACGCTGCAGGCGACGGTGTGGAAACCGCAGGTGGTGGTGCTGCAGGTGACAGTGTAGAAACCGCAGGTGGTGGCGCTGCAGGCAACGGTGATGGCTGGACGGGCTTCTCTGACCCCCCAACAGAAGCAGGAGGCTGGAGCGGTTCCTCGGCCCCCCAACGGAAGCCGGAGGCTGGAGCGGTTCCTCAGACTCCCCAGCCGAAGCCGGAAGCTGAAGCAGTTCCTCGGAGCCCCCCCCAGCGGAAGAAGGCACAGAACCAGCAGGAGTGGAGTCCTCTGGCGAACACAAAGCAAAACCAGCAGGCGTGGAGTCCTCTGGCAAACACAAAGCAAAACCAGCATGCGCAGAGTCCTCTGGCACACATGAAGCAAAACTGGCAGGCACGGGGTCCTCTGGCACACACAAGGCAAAACCAGCAGACACAGGGTCCTCTAGCACACACAAGGCATAACCAGCAGGCACAGAGTCCTCTGGCACACGCAAAGCAGGCTGGAGCTGCGTAGAGCACTGACTCCGCTTAGGCAGCGACAGCAGGGTGCAGACCTCAGCAGGCTTCTTAGCCTCCAGGGGTTGAGAGTCAACTGAGGGCTGAAACCCGTCTCTGGGGAGGCCCTGGAGAGAGTTATTGTCTCTAAACTAGCCAGCTTTTGAGGAGCCATTACATTATTAATATGTTTGTCTCTCTGCTTAGAAGAGGTGGTAGAAAATCAGTCCCTTACG
The DNA here is from genome assembly GCF_001858045.2 of Oreochromis niloticus. Taxonomy (NCBI): domain Eukaryota; kingdom Metazoa; phylum Chordata; class Actinopteri; order Cichliformes; family Cichlidae; genus Oreochromis; species Oreochromis niloticus. The sequence continues at coordinate 28,587,175 of NC_031979.2, forward strand.
GGCTGCAGTGACATAGACCTAAGCACAGCAGAAGCGGGTGAAGGTGATGGCCTAGTAGGTGGTTGGAGCTAAGGACTGAACTGAGGATTGAGCTACAGGCTGCGCTAGAGGCTGTATTGACAGCAAAGCTGATGGCTGAGCTGATAAGTGGGCTAATGGCTGAGCTGATGAGTGGCTAAACGCTGAAGTAATGGTTGGGGTGAAAATGAGTAGATGACTGTTGAGGCCAGTAGCGGTTTTTGATACGGGGCGGCATCGTGGTGGAGGGCGGCATCAAGGCATCGGCAAAAAATAAATAAATAAATTTGCTCGTACTCATGGTGCCCGACATCATGCCAGTGCATATTGGGAGTGGCATAGGTACCGATCGGTTTTCTATCGCCCATTTTCTGGGAGTAAGGGCGCCCTCCGTTTGCGAGATGCGCCTGCTGCTTGCGGCACAGGGAGGAGAGGGCGGGGCGGCGGGGGATTCTCTGGCTGGCTGGAGCAGCATCTAATAACCAACTCGCAAAATAAAACAAAATGAAAACAAACCAACAAACACGAAAACACCAGACATCATGATACAGACTTATAATTTGCACCGATGTTTTTTTTTCGAAATTCTATACGGGAAAAGTGAGCGCGAGAGCCCTCGGTGCGCCTGCTCGCTGCTGAAGTCAAAGTAAACTTTATTGTCATCTCCGCTACATACAGTCCAGTATATAGAGAGACCAGACGAGGAGGCTCCAGTTACAGCAGTGCAAGTAAACAATCAATAAATATAATATAAAATAAAATATACACTTTAGGACTAGGGGCAAAGGGATCAATAACAATTTAAAATTCATAATTTACAGTTTGATGATTTAAAGTCTCACACACAACCCGTCGAAAGGGGAGGGGCTGGCTGCTTCCAAATAGAGCACATTTCATTCATAATGTTGTAAATCCAAGCCCATTATGTATTCATGATTTGAATCCTGGGTTGTGTGAAATCCCAGAAATACACCTTAGACAAACTGAATCTGTGAACTAAGGTGTAGGTCTATTAGGTTATGTTGTGGCGATCCTCGAGTTGGGGGATGGGTGTTCATACTGGAGTGCAAGAGGGAGCCAAACAGGCGAGTTGGGGGATGGGTGTTCATACTGGAGTGCAAGAGGGAGCCAAACAGGCTAGGACTGCCACTGGTTGAGTCTTGTAATTGGAAGGTTGTCGATTCGAGCCCCGGCTCCGACAGTCTCAGTCGTTGTGTCCTTGGGCAAGACACTTCACCTGTTGCCTACTGGTGGTGGTCAGAGGGCCTGGTGGCACCAGTATCCGGCAGCCTCGCCTCTGTCAGTGTGCCCCAAGGCAGCTGTGACTACAATGTAGCTTGCCATCACCAGTGTGTGAATGTGTGTGTGAATGGGTGGATGACTGAATGTAGTGTAAAGCGCCTTGGGGTCCATAGGGACTAAGTAAAGTGCTATACAAATACAGGCCATTTACCATTTTTATTGTCTTGGGAGAGACATACACGGAATGAACTGCCTCAGCGTTATCAAGTCCTGGCTCGGAAGGAGCAAAAGAAACACAGTTTTTTTATTTTCACTAACATTTTGAAAATGCCAACTTGGGTGAGGTCAGTTATGATGGAGGTAGGTACCCTACGGCTAATATCCCTTGTCACACAACGAACAACCCCAGAAGAAAAAGTCCCAAAATCTGGGGAAGACGAAGTGTCCCACTCACTCACCACAACCGGCTGCTTGAGAGTTCTCGAGTCTGGCTGTGCGGTGACACGCTGGCAGCGCTTCCTCCTCGGTGATGGCTCCGGCGTGTCAGGTAACTCCACATCCACCGAGGTGGGTCGCGCCTTGTCCGCTGAATTGAGCAGGAAAGTGAAAGCGGCTGGGGGGTGAAGGTGAAGTGTGTTAGGGAAGAAGTTCTGTTGGAGTGGGTGAAGCGATCCCAGTAACCAGGGGAGGCCAGAAAGTAGTCGCTGTAGCTGGGTCTCCAAGGCGCGACGAAACTCCTCCTCCTCATGCTCTAGCCACAGGCTAATCCGCCTTGCAACTGAATCACTTAATTCCTCCAGGAGCTCCTTCGAAGTTGCGAATGCTGCTGGGTTCATTGTGTGGTCACCTCGTACTGTCACGGCTGTGGCAGCAGTCGTGTGGTGTTGTGAAAAAGGACCCAAATGCTGGCAAAAGCTGTGTTGCGAGTGAGCTTTATTTACAGAGTGGCAAAGTGGCAAACAGGAAGTGAGGAACGAGCAAGACATAAACTAAACTGGGAAAACTAGAAACCAAACCTGAAATCATAATATACGGAGACAGATGGGATAAAGAGCAGAGAGAAGCTGAGAACACCAGTTAACACAGATGAACCGATGACGAGCAGACACACACTATACATACACACAAGGGTAATCAGGAAATGACACGCAGCTGAACCTAATGGGCATGGCGAGACACAGACCTTCAAAGTAAAACAGGAAAAAAAAAACAGCAGACCTTCAAAGTAAAACGTGTCCCTGAGTTTGTGTTTGTGTAACCCCCCAAAAGGAACCGGCCCAATGAGCTGAATGACTTCCGACCGGTGGCACTGACGTCACATCTTATGAAGACTCTAGAGCGGCTCTTCCTCAACCTCCTCCGACCACAGGTACAACATGCCCAGGACCCACTACAGTTCGCATACAAGGCGGATGTCGGAGTGGAGGATGCCATCCTGTACCTCCTACATAGAGCCCACTCACACCTGGACAAGGGAAAAGGCACGGTCAGGATCCTGTTTCTTGACTTTTCCAGTGCCTTTAATACCATCCGGCCCTGTCTGCTCCAGGAAAAACTAAACAGGATGCAGGTGGACCCCTACTTGGTCGCTTGGATCTCCGACTACCTCACTGACAGACCACAGTACGTCAGGCTGAAGGACATCACGTCTGACACTGTGGTCAGCAGCACAGGAGCACCACAGGGAACTGTGCTGTCCCCTCTTCTCTTGACCCTGTACACCTCTGACTTCTGCTACAACTCTGAATTATGCCATATTCAGAAGTTTGCAGACGACACAGCCATCATGGGGTGTATCTGGGATGATCAGGAAGAGGAGTACAGAAGTCTGGTGAGGAACTTTGTCACATGGAGTCACACAAACCACCTGCAACTCAACACCTCAAAGACCAAGGAACTGGTTGTGGACTTCGGGAGGTCCAGACCAGTTCCACTGCCAGTTCGGATAGAGGGAGAGGAGGTGGAGGTGGTCAACACATATAAGTACCTCGGGTTGTGGGTGGACAACAAACTGGACTGCTCATGCAACACACAGCTCCTGTATAAAAAAAGGCCAGGGCAGACTGTACTTCCTCAGGAGACTGAGGTTCTTCAACATCTGCAGGAAGCTCCTGAGGATGTTTTACCAGGTTGCCGGAGTACTGTTCTATGCTGTGGTGTGCTGGGGTGGCAGCACAGCAAAGAAGGACATGTCCAGGCTGGAAAAACTAATCAGGAAGGCTGGCTCTGTGGTTGGCATGAAGCTGGACACTCTGGTGACAATGGCAGGGAGAAGGACACTAAAAAAAGGACACTGTGTATATATGGTATATTTCTGCTCACATTCCGCAACTTCTGTCGGTCCTGTGCTACTGGAAACTGAATTTCCTGGAGGAACCCAGCTGAGGGATAAATAAAGTTTCATCTAATCTAATCTAATCTAATCTAATCTAATCTAATAATCAGTACCAAAGCTGTTTTCAAAATAACATTATTCCATCCTTCATTATTCTTCCCCATTCACATAACAGCAATAAAATAAAAGTAGTATTTGTTGTCATATATCATTTGTTCGTCACATAATCCTGATTAATAATGATAGTTTTAGGTCATGTTATGTTGCACATACACAATCACTAGGAAATTTCAGTTAAATTATGTTGCAACAATTCATAACAGATAAAGCTAAATCAATCAAGTTGCAACATTATAAAAACTCCACAATTCGTTCTGAGAACCATCTCCTATCAGGAAAAAAAATTCTCTTGGACAAATTGTGTAGTTAGACTTAACATTTATTTAAATTTTGTTTTCTCATTTTAAACTTATGTGTAAACTCTACCTGAAAAGTGACATGTAAGTACACACAAAGAGTTTTTTTTTTAATGCATAACAATATAGCATCACTGAACATATACAGGAAAGCATGTTGCAAAACTACGAATAATTTAAAATTAATCATTATTACATTTAATTATTCTTGCATATTGAAGCAGTCATTTCCTGTATGGTCTGAGGAAATATGAATGGCAGCATTTATATTTCTGATGTAACTCAAATTATGTTTATTTTGAACAGGATGAAGTAGGCATAAAACGTTTTAGTACAAGAAAAAAATTTTCATCCCTGAGGCCATAGATCAGAGGACTCAGGCACCTTGGAGCAATATTAAACATAATGTAGTTAGAATATCTGACATTTATAAACAACCTGAAATCAATCTGAAGCACTGCAGTTTCAATGAATGGGCACCACAGTTGAATGAGACAGAGCAACAACTGGAAAGCATGAAGGATCACTGTTTTGAGTCCTTTATGTGTCAACTTCTTTTTATCTCCTGATGCAGCTTTGGCCACTTTCATTATTTGAACATATGAGTATGCAATAGTGATGCCCATAATCAAGAAATAAAATTGATACACTGCTGATCGAACATGATCCTGCCATCTGTAAAAAGTAAATGCCTCTACACTACATATCATGGATTGCTTGTAGAAGTTAAGTGAGGCAGAAGCAAAGAACATGGACAGAATAATTATGCAAGGGCCAGAGCTGAGAACATGAATGATCAGGATACAGTACATAGTGCTGCGTGTGGAGCACAGCTGTCCATGACGCAGGGGCATACAAATGGCCACATAGCGCTCCAGAGTCATTGCTGTCAGAGTAACCGGTGTGACAGAACTATACATAACCACAAAAATAGTGAGGATTATACACAACCACACTTGTATTGGAAATTCAAAATAGGTCAATATAAGCAAAACATCTGACACCAATAACAAAACACTGTCTGACAGCAATGTTACAAAAAACAAGATGTAACGTGCAGATGTGTGAAAGGATTCCTTTTTAACAAAGATCATGATGAGCAACATGTTGATGCAAAGGAAAATTATTACCAGGATCTGTACGATAATGACCCGGTCATTAACTGGTCGCTGCAATAAAACATCATTTACTGAGTTGTTACCTGCCATAGAGAACAAACATGTGTTTGAAGTACTTCTAAGAGTTCATTAAAGTTTTGTTAATAAATGTAAGATTTTCCTTTTAAAAATCAAAACTCAAAATCAAATCCAGTGGAGAAACCTTCCATTCTGTTCCAGAGCCAAACGTCTTCTGCTGCGTTTACTGCAGTTTTCTGAGGAATGACTGCATCATTAATTTGTAGCTTACAGCAACTAAGAATAACAATAACACATGAAACTTCCCTGTACTGTGTTGTCATCGTCCCCTAGCACCCATTCTCCTCAGTATCGATGCCTCTAAATAGGTAATTGCTGGTATACTCAGGAGACTTTGTAGTAAACTCAACATAACTGACCTAAAAGAATTGAAAAGTTGTTGTTTGCTGAGGAGGCAATTACCTGTAGTTAGTGCAACAAGTAAGACTACATCCCATTATTTTGGCTCTATGTCTTAAAAACTCCTAAAGTGATGTGACTGTGACAGGTACTAGGTCTGTTTGTGAGGCATTCAGTTAAGTGAAAACTGTCCTTTCTTTACTAAGCATTGTTTCTTAATTTACCATAAATGAGAAAGTTTAAAATAGCAGAGTTTTGTATGTTTTTTCTGCCTTTGATTATATTAAACTGTATAGAGACAAGTGCATAACACATGTAAGAAAGACTTGAAAAACATCAGACATTTATATCCTAAAACTGATCACACATAGATTGAGCAGTTGGTAGGTTTACTGATGCTAGGTGTGTTTTAAAGATATGTGGCTACTTCAGCTCATCTGTAACCCACCCAGCAGAGACTTAATGGTCCCATTTGTGGCTAATATAGGTAAAAGAATTTGCTAATAACTTACAATTCAAAACGGAGAAGAGAAGTCAGATGGAAAATGTATTGTTTTTTCTTCAGGCATTTTTCCTCACTATTCCCTCTTTTAAGTGCACATATCAATTTTTGTTGTATTTTGTCTTGCTAAAGCAGTTAATGAAAAGTGGGTAACTGTCACAGCTGGAAGCCAGAATGTGGAGTGGACCCACAAACAAATTCAAGCCAAGAAACAGAACTTTGACGTGAACAAGGGTTTTATTTACAGTGGCATGAAGGTACAAAAGGATAAGAACATGAACTGTGAAATACAGTGAATGTGAACTAAGAACAAACTGTGACATACTAGGAAACATGAATGAAGTGGAGACTAGGAAGACAAGCTATGAGTAAACTGTGAGATGCTATGAACTAGCATGGTGTTACTGGGGTTATTAAATATATGTATATGGGTGTATGCCTTTATTGATGAAACTTCATCATTATAAACCTGGTGTCCAATCCTGCATCTTTTTCAGTTGAAACCATTACTATGAACTCTATTATTTTAGGCAAAGAGTAAAACATCTGTGCTATAGCTTTAAGAGAACCATCATTATTAGCAAAGGCTGATATTAGCTTGGTATAATATCAAGCTAAATGGTAAGACTGCAGTTTTACTGTAAATCAGTCAAAATCCATCCATCCACTTCTACTTATCCTTTTTCAATTCAATTCAATTCAATTTTATTTATATAGCGCCAAATCACAACAGCAGTCGCCTCAAGGCGCTTTATATTGCACAGTAGATCGTACAATAATAGATAGAGAGAAAAACCCAACAATCATATGACCCCCTATGAGCAAGCACTTTGGCGACAGTGGGAAGGAAAAACTCCCTTTTAACAGGAAGAAACCTCCGGCAGAACCAGGCTCAGGGAGGGGCGGCCATCTGCTGCAACCGGTTGGGGTGAGAGAAGGAAGACAGGATAAAGACGTGATGTGGAAGAGAGACAGAGGTTAATAATAGGTATGATTCAATGCAGATAGGTCTATTAACACATAGTGAGTGAGAAAGGTGACTGGAAAGGAAAAACTCAATGCATCATGGGAATCCCCCGGCAGCCTACGGCTATTGCAGCACAACTAAGGGAGGATTCAGGGTCACCTGGTCCAGCCCTAACTATATGCTTTAGCAAAAAGGAAAGTTTTAAGCCTAATCTAAGCCTAAAAGTAGAGATAGTGTCTGTCTCCCAAATCCAAACTGGAAGCTGGTTCCACAGAAGAGAGGCCTGAAAACTGAAGGCTCTCCCTCCCATTCTACTTTGAAATACTCTAGGAACAACAAGTAAGCCTGCCATGCGAGAGCAAAGTGCTCTAATAGGGTGATATAGTTCTACAAGGTCATTAAGATAAGATGGGGCCTGATTATTTAAGACCTTGTATGTGAGGAGCAGGATTTTGAATTCAATTCTGGATTTAACAGGGAAACAATGAAGGGAAGCCAATACAGGAGAAATATGCTCTCTCTTTCTAGTCCCTGTCAGGACTCTTGCTGCAGCATTTTGGATTAACTGAAGGCTTTTCAGAGAGTTTTTAGGACATCCTGATAATAATGAATTACAGTAGTCCAGCCTGGAAGTAATAAATGCATGAACTAGTTTTTCAGCATCACTCTGAGACAGCATATTTCTAATTTTAGAGATGTTGCGCAGATGGAAGAAAGCAGTCTTACATATTTGTTTAATATGTGCATTGAAGGACATATCTTGGTCAAAAATGACTCCAAGGTTCTTCACAGTGTTACTGGAGGCCAAGGTAATGCCATCCAGAGTAAGAATCTGGTTAGATACAATAATTCTAAGATTTTCAGGGCTGAGTACAATAACCTCAGTTTTATCTGAATTAAGAAGCAGAAAGTTAGCGGCCATCCAGGTCTTTATGTCTTTAAGACATTCCTGCAGTTTAACTAAATGGTGTGTGTTATCTGGCTTCATGGACAGATAGAATTGGGTGTCATCAGCATAGCAGTGAAAATGTATACTGTCTTCTAATGATGCTGCCTAAGGGAAGCATGTATAATGTAAACAAAATTGGTCCTAAGACAGAACCCTGTAGAACACCATAATTGACCTTAGTGTGTGAAGACGACTCTCCATTTACATGAACAAATTGGAGTCTATTAGATAGATATGATACAAACCACTGCAGCGCAGTACCTGAAATACCTACAGCAGGGGTCTCCAACTCCAGGCCTCGAGGGCCGGTGTCCTGCAGGTTTTAGATCTCACCCTGGGTCTACACACCTGAATCAAATGATTAGTTCATTACCAGGCCTCTGGAAAACTGCAAGACATGTTGAGGAGGCGATTTAGCCATTTGATTCAGCTGTGCTGGATCAAGGACACATCTAAAACTTGCAGGACACCGGCCCTCGAGGCCTGGAGTTGGGGACCCCTGACCTACAGCGTGCTCTGATCGTGCTAATAGGATATTATGGCCAACAGTATCAAACGCTGTACTGAGGACTAGCAGGACAAGCACAGAGATGAGTCCACTGTCAGAAGCCATAAGAAGATCATTTGTAACCTTCACTAAAGCTGTTTCTGTGCTGTGATGAGCTCTGAAACCTGACTGAAACTCTTCAAATAAGCCATTCCTCTGCAGATGATCTGTTAGCTGTTTGACAACTACTCTTTCAAGGATTTTTGATATGAAAGGAAGGTTGGAGAGTGGCCTATAATTAGCTAAGACAGCTGGGTCTAGAGATGGCTTTTTAAGTAAAGGTTTAACTACTGCCAGCTTGAAGGCCTGTGGTACATAGCCGATCATTAGAGATGAGTTGATCATATTTAAGATTAAACCATTAATTAATGGCAGGACTTCTTTGAGCAGTTTTGTAGGAATGGGGTCTAAGAGACACGTTGATGGTTTGGAGGAAGTAATTACTGAAGTTAACTCAGAAAAATCAATTGGAGAAAAAGAGTCTAAAGGAATATCAATGGTACTGAGAGTAGCTGTAGATGATGTTACATCTGTGGGATGATTATTGGTAATTTTTTCTCTAATGATTAAAATTTTATCTGTGAAGAAGTTCATGAAGTCATTACTAGTTAACATTAAAGGGATGGTAGGCTCACCAGTACTCTGACTTTTTGTCAGCCTAGCTACAGCGCTGAAGAGAAACCTAGGGTTGTTCTTATTTTCTTCAATCAGTGATGAATAGTAAGATGTTCTGGCTTTGTGGAGGGCTTTCTTATAAAGCAACAAACTATTTCTCCAGGCTAAATGATGATCTTCTAAATTTGTGACACACCATTTCCTCTCCAGCTTACGAATTATCTGCTTTAGGCTACGTGTTTGAGAATTATACCACGGAGTCAGGTATTTCTGATTTGAGGCCTTAGTTTTCACCAGAGCTGCAGTATCCAGAGTTGTACCTAGTGAGGAGATAAAATTATTAACAAGATGATCGACTTCTGTTGGTGTAGCGTTCAAGTAGCTGCTCTGCTCTGTTTTGGTACAGAGCATTGAAGATGATAACAGTGGGTGGATTATGTTCTTAAACTTAGTTAGAGTGTTTTCAGAAAGACATCTACTGTGATGAAGTCTATACTCTCCACTGCTGTGTAATCAATTATCGTAAATGTAAATGTTATTAGGAAATGATCAGACAGCAGAGAGTTTTCAGGAAATACTATTAAATGTTCAGTTTCTATGTCATATATTAAAACAAGATCAAGAGTGTGATTAAAGTGGTGGGTGGGTTCTTTTACATTTTGAGAGAAGCCAATTGAGTCTAATAACAGATTAAATGCCATGTTGAGGCTGTCATTTTTTGCATCTACATTAATGTTAAAATCACCCACAATAATTATTTTACCTGAGCTGAGCACTAAATCAGATAAAAAGTCTGAGAAATCAGACAGAAACTCTGTGTAAGGCCCAGGTGGACGATAGATGATAACAAATAAGACTGGTTTTTGAGTTTTACATCTGGGGTGGGCAAGGCTAAGCATCAGGCTTTCACATGAATTAAAAGTCTGTCTTGGTCTTTCGTTGATTAATAGGCTGGTGTGAAAAATTGCTGCCACACCGCCCCCTCGGCCTGTGCTTCCAGATTTCTGGTAGTTAGAATGACTCGGGGGTGTTGACTCATTTAAACTAACATAATCATCCTGCTGCAACCAGGTTTCTGTAAGGCAGAGTAAATCGATTTGTTGATCAATTATTAAGTCATGTACTAACAGAGACTTGGGGGAGAGAGACCTAATGTTTAATAATCCACATTTCACTGTTTTACTCTTTGGTTCAGATGTGGATACTGTATTGTTCTTTCTTTGTGATTTTTTTATGTTTAAGTTGTTTATTGCTGATTTTTAGTTTGTTTTTTTTCTAATAAATGTTTTTTGTTTAATACATTTGTCCATATTTCTAGAAATGAGAGCTGCTCCATCCAAAGTGGGATGGATGCCGTCTCTCCTAACAAGACCAGGTTTCCTCCAGAAGGTTTGCCAATTATCTATCAAGCCCACATCATTTTTTGGACACCACTCAGACAGCCAGCAATTTAAGGAGAACATGTGGCTAAACATGTCACTCCTGGTCAGATTGGGGAGGGACCCAGAGAAAACTACAGAGGACTACATTGTTTTGACAAAGTTACACACCAATTCAATATTGATTTTAGTGACCTCCAATCGGCATAACTGGGTGTCATTACTGCCGACGTGAATTATGATTTTACTGAATTTCTGTTTACCCTTAGCCAGCAGTTTTAAATTTCCCTCAATGTCGCCTGCTCTGGCCCCTGGAAGACAATTGACTATGGTTGGCAGTGTCTCTAGCTTCACATGTCTGAGAACAAAATCACCAATTACCAGAGTTTGACCCCCAGCGGGTGTGTCGCCGAGTGGGGTAAAACGGTTAGACACATGAACAGGTTGGTGGTGTACCTGGGGCTTCTGTTTAAGACTATGCTTCCTCCTCACCGTCACCCAGCTGCCCTCTTTCCCCAGCTGCTTGGGGTCTGCTGGGCAACAGCTAGCGGGGCCTACGCTATCTTCGGCTGCACCAGCTACAGGGGCCTGGCTAGCTACGGGTGAATGAAGGGTGCGAAGCCGAGTCTCCAATTCAGTAATCCTGGCCTCCAGAGCTGCAAATATGCTACATTTGTTACAAGTATCACTACTGCTAAAGGAGGCCAAGGAGTAACTAAACATCTGACACAATGAGCAGGAAAGTGCAGGAGGGACAGGTGAAGAGGCCATGCTAGCGAGTTGGCTACAAGCTAAGCTAAACTAAGCTAGCGAAACAGTAAAGACAGTGAGTAAATAATTTGGCTATAAATTAGGGAGTGAGTACACAGAGAGTGTGCTTCGGATGAAGCACGTGAAGATTATGCTATGAAGAAAGAATGTATCTAAACTTTTTAAATAAATCGCTAAGCAGATAAGCTACTCAAAAACACCACCATGTTTGAGCAGGAACAGGAAGTGATACTCTATCGCAGAGAGAACGAACACCAGCGAACACCAAGACACCAAGTGACAGCGCCAGGTTCGCGGGTGAGCTGGAGCCTTTCCCAGCTGTCTTAGGGCAAGAGGCAGGGTACACCCTAGACAGGTCGCCAGTCTGAGGCAGAGCTAACACACAGACACAGACAACCATTTGCACTCACATTCACATCTATGGGCAATTTAGAGTTTCCAATTAAACTATCCCCACTTATTGCATGTCTTTGGACTGTGGGAGGAAGCCAGAGTACCAGGAGAGAACCCACGCAAACACGGGGAGAACTCCACACAGACAGACGCCCGGCCTGATGGTAGAATTGAACTGAACTCAGGACCTTCTTGCTGTGAGGCGACAGTGCTAACCACCGTGCCACCATGCTGCCTTCAGTCAAAACCAAAATCAGTTTTATTTTATTCCAGTTTTATTTTATTCTTAAACTCAGATTATTACATACCACAAGTAAACTAATACTTTACTAAATAAACTAAATAATTACTGAAAAACCTAAATGATAATTGGTTATTTAATTAAAAAAAGCTGACCACCAAAGAGCCTATAGCTATCTGAGCATCTACTCGCAGTTGTGAACATATTGAGCGATAAATGTGATTTTCCTTTCTGTAACTGAAAATAAATAATTATATCATAAAATAGTAAATTAAAAAAAGATTTATTTTTTTTTAAAGTGAGCATTGTTATGAACATAGATGTGGGTATTGTGTGTTACTGATTCAACTGGAATATGGCTATACAGTTACAAAAGACTACCAGATCACATCCTTATTTAGATATTTTTAAATTCATTCATTTATTTAAAAGGGTAAATTGTCCCTGACAAATAGTTTCTGATTGAAAAGTCAAATGCATAAAGGTTTCCTCTTTTTACAGTAAAACAACACATGACATACACAACAGCTAAACACAAAACCACCTCTTCAAATGGTGGAAAGATAAAGACTAATAAATAATCAATATGATCAAAATGAATGAATGCTTTGTTTAACAATGAATGTCAACATTATAATTATAATGGATATAGCATGTCAAATTAGGTTTCTTTTGAACATGATGAAGTAAGCAAAAGATTTTTAAGTGCAAAAAAGAATTTTTCATCCCTGAGTCCATAAATGAGAGGACTCAGACCCCTTGGAACTATACTAAATAATACATAATTAAAGTATCTGAAATTCCGAAATAAATTAAAATCAATCTGAAGGACTGTGTTTTCTATAAATGGGGTAGACAGCTAGATGAGACAGAGGAGCAGCTAAAAAGTATGAAGGATGACTGTTTTGAGGCCTTTGTGTGTTGACTTCTTATCCTCTCCCGATGCAGCTTTGGCCACTTTCATTATTTGAACATATGAGAAAATAATAATAATCCTCATAATCAAGAAATAAAACTGATGTATTGCTGATCAAACATGATCCTGCCACCTGTAAAGAATAAACAACTCAACTTCGACAGAAAATATGTGATTTGCACTGTTAAGTGAGACAGTAGCAAAGAACATGGACAGAATAATTGTGCAGGGTCCAGAGCTGATAACATGAATGATCAGGATGCAGTACATAGTGCTGTATGTGGAGCACAGCTGTCCATGACGCAGGGGCATACAGATGGCCACACAGCAAAAGGCTGTCCGACAGTAATGTTACAGAAAATAAGATGCAGCGTGCAGATGTGTGAAAGGATTCTTTTTTTCATAAAAGTCAGGATGAGCAACATGTTGATACAAAGACAAATTGTTAGCAGAATCTGCACAAAGTTTTGCGAGATCTCGCAAAAGTTCATCTTAGTTTTTTTTCTCCCATGTCCCTTGCGGGGCTCCGCAGGATTATGATCGGTACCAAAGAAGTTTTTCAAAATAACATTATTCCATCTTCATCATTCTTCCCCATTCACATAACAGCAATAAATTAAAAGTAGTATTTGTTTGCATATATCATTTGTCACATAATCCTGACTTTCAATTATGTTTTTTAGGTCTTGTCATGTTGCACATAGTCAATGATTTGGAAAGTTCAGTTAAATTATGTTGCAACAATTCATAACAGATAAAGCTAAATCAATCAAGCTGCAACATCATAAAAAACTCTACAATTCATTCTGAGAAAGTGAATCATCTTCTATCAAGGAAAAAAAATCCCTTGGACAAATTGTGTAGGTACACTTAACATTTATTTAGATTTTGTTTTCTCATTTTAAACATATGTGTAAACTGCACCTGAAAAGTGACATGTAACTGCAGAGTTTTGTTTAAATGCATAACAATATAGCAGCACTGAACATATACAGGAAAGCAAGTTGCAAAACTACGAATAATTTAAAATTAATCATTATTTACATAAAATTATTCTTGCATATTGAAGCAGTCATTTCCTGTATGGTCTGAGGAAATATGAATGGCAGCATTTATATTTCTGATGTAACTCAAATTATGTTTATTTTGAACAGGATGAAGTAGGCATAAGACTTTTTAGTACAAGAAAAAAATTTTCATCCCTGAGGCCATAGATCAGAGGACTCAGGCACCTTGGAGCAATATTGAACATAATGTAGTTAGAATATCTGACATTTACAAATAACCTCAAATCAATCTGAAGCACTGCAGTTTCAATGAATGGGCACCACAGCTGAATGAGACAGAGCAACAACTGGAAAGCATGAAGGATCACTGTTTTAAGCCCCTTATGTGTCAACTTCTTTTTCTCTCCTGATGCAGCTTTGGCCACTTTCATTATTTGAACATATGAGTATGCAATAGTGATGCCCATAATCAAGAAATAAAATTGAAACACAGCTGATCGAACATGATCCTGCCATCTGTAAAGAGTAAATGCCTCTACACTACATATCATGGATTGCTTGTAGAAGTTAAGTGAGGCAGAAGCAAAGAACATGGACAGAATAATTATACAAGGACCAAAGCTGACACCATGAATGATCAGGATACAGTACATAGTGCTGCGTGTGGAGCACAGCTGTCCATGACGCAGGGGCATACAAATGGCCACATAGCGCTCCAGAGTCATTGCTGTCAGAGTAACCGGTGTGACAAAACTATACATAACCACAAAAATAGTGAGGATTATACACAACCACACTTGTATTGTGAATTCAAAATGGGTCAATATAAGCAAAACATCTGACACCAATAACAAAACACTGTCTGACAGCAGTGTTACAAAAAACAAGATGTAGCGTGCAGATGTGTGAAAGGATTCCTTTTTAATAAAGATCATGATGAGCAACATGTTGATGCAAAGGAAAATTATTACCAGGATCTGTACGATAATGACCCGGTCATCGACTGGTCGCTGCAATAAAACATCATTTACTGAGTTGTTACCTGCCATAGAGAAGAAACATGTGTTTGAAGTACTTCTAAGAGTTAAATAAAGTTTTGTTAATAAATGTAAGATTGTCCTTTTAAAAATCAAAGTTCAAAATCAAATCCAGTGGAGAAACCTTCCATTCTGTTCCAGAGCCAAACGTCTTTTCCTGCGTTCCCTGCAGTTTTCTGAGAAATGACTGCATCATTAATTTGTAGCTTACAGCAACTAAGAATAACAATAACACATGAAACTTCCCTGTACTGTGTTGTCATCGTCCCCTAGCACCCATTCTCCTCAGTATCGATGCCTCTAAATAGGTAATTGCTGGTATACTCAGGAGACTTTGTAGTAAACTCAACATAACTGACCTAAAAGAATTGAAAAGTTGTTGTTTGCTGAGGAGGCAATTACCTGTAGTTAGTGCAACAAGTAAGACTACATCCCATTATTTTGGCTCTATGTCTTAAAAACTCCTAAAGTGATGTGACTGTGACAGGTACTAGGTCTGTTTGTGAGGCATTCAGTTAAGTGAAAACTGTCCTTTCTTTACTAAGCATTGTCTCTTAATTTACCATAAATGAGAAAGTTTAAAATAGCAGAGTTTTGTATTTTTTTTCTGCCTTTGATTATATTAAACTGTATAGAGACAAGTGCATAACACATGTAAGAAAGACTTGAAAAACATTAGACATTTATATCCTAAAACTGATCACACATAGATTGACCAGTTGTTAGGTTTACTGATGCTAGGTGTGTTTTAAAGATATGTGGCTACTTCAGCTCATCTGTAACCCACCCAGCAGAGACTTAATGGTCCCATTTGTGGCTAATATAGGTAAAAGAATTTGCTAATAACTTACAATTCAAAACGGAGAAGAGAAGTCAGATGGAAAATGTATTGTTTTTTCTTCAGGCATTTTTCCTCACTATTCCCTCTTTTAAGTGCACATATCAATTTTTGTTGTATTTTGTCTTGCTAAAGCAGTTAATGAAAAGTGGGTAACTGTCACAGCTGGAAGCCAGAATGTGGAGTGGACCCAAAAACAAATTCAAGCCAAGAAACAGAACTTTGACGTGAACAAGGGTTTTATTTACAGTGGCATGAAGGTACAAAAGGATAAGAACATGAACTGTGAAATACAGTGAATGTGAACTAAGAACAAACTGTGACATACTAGGAAACATGAATGAAGTGGAGACTAGGAAGACAAGCTATGAGTAAATTGTGAGATGCTATGAACTAGCATGTTGTTACTGGGGTTATTAAATATATGTATATGGGTGTATGCCTTTATTGATGAAACTTCATTCATTATAAACCTGGTGTCCAATCCTGCATCTTTTTCAGTTGAAACCATTACTATGAACTCTATTATTTTAGGCAAAGAGTAAAACATCTGTGCTATAGCTTTAAGAGAACCATCATTATTAGCAAAGGCTGATATTAGCTTGGTATAATATCAAGCTAAATGGTAAGACTGCAGTTTTACTGTAAATCAGTCAAAATCCATCCATCCACTTCTACTTATCCTTTTTCAATTCAATTCAATTCAATTTTATTTATATAGCGCCAAATCACAACAGCAGTCGCCTCAAGGCGCTTTATATTGCACAGTAGATCGTACAATAATAGATAGAGAGAAAAACCCAACAATCATATGACCCCCTATGAGCAAGCACTTTGGCGACAGTGGGAAGGAAAAACTCCCTTTTAACAGGAAGAAACCTCCGGCAGAACCAGGCTCAGGGAGGGACGGGGCCATCTGCTGCAACCGGTTGGGGTGAGAGAAGGAAGACAGGATAAAGACGTGATGTGGAAGAGAGACAGAGGTTAATAACAGGTATGATTCAACGCAGATAGGTCTATTAACACATAGTGAGTGAAAAAGGTGACTGGAAAGGAAAAACTCAATGCATCATGGGAATCCCCCGGCAGCCTACGGCTATTGCAGCACAACTAAGGGAGGCTTCAGGGTCACCTGGTCCAGCCCTAACTATATGCTTTAGCAAAAAGGAAAGTTTTAAGCCTAATCTAAGCGGAAAAGTAGAGATAGTGTCTGTCTCCTGAATCCAAACTGGAAGCTGGTTCCACAGAAGAGGGGCCTGAAAACTGAAGGCTCTCCCTCCCATTCTACTTTGAAATACTCTAGGAACAACAAGTAAGCCTGCCATGCGAGAGCAAAGTGCTCTAATAGCGTGATATAGTTCTACAAGGTCATTAAGATAAGATGGGGCCTGATTATTTAAGACCTTGTATGTGAGGAGCAGGATTTTGAATTCAATTCTGGATTTAACAGGAAGCCAATGAAGGGAAGCCTGTGCTGGAGAAATATGCTCTCTCTTTCTAGTCCCTGTCAGGACTCTTGCTGCAGCATTTTGGATTAACTGAAGGCTTTTCAGAGAGTTTTTAGGACATCCTGATAATAATGAATTACAGTAGTCCAGCCTGGAAGTAATAAATGCATGAACTAGTTTTTCAGCGTCACTCTGAGACAGGATATTTGTTACTTTAGAGATGTTGCACAGATGGAAGAAAGCAGTCTTACATATTTGTTTAATATGTGCATTGAAGGACATATCTTGGTCAAAAATCACTCCAAGGTTCCTCCCATTGTTACTGGAGGCCAAGGTAATGCCATCCAGAGTAAGAATCTGGTTAGATACCATAATTCTAAGATTTTCAGGGCTGAGTACAATAACCTCAGTTTTATCTGAATTAAGAAGCAGAAAGTTAGCGGCAATCCAGGTCTTTATGTCTTTAAGACATTCCTGCAGTTTAACTAATTGGTGTGTGTTATCTGGCTTCATGGACAGATAGAGTTGGGTGTCATCAGCATAGCAGTGAAAATGTATACTATGTCTTCTAATGATACTGCCTAAGGGAAGCATGTATAATGTAAAGAGAATTGGTCCTAGGACTGAACCCTGTGGAACACCATAATTGACCTTAGTGTGTGAAGAGGACTCTCCATTTACATGAACAAATTGGAGTCTATTAGATAGATATGATACAAACCACTGCAGCGCAGTACCTTTAATACCTACAGCGTGCTCTGATCGCGCTAATAGAATATTATGGCCAACAGTATCGAAAGCTGCACTGAGGTCTAATAGGACAAGCACACAAAGAAGTACACTGTCAGAGACCATAAGAAGATCATTTGTAACCTTCACTAAAGCTTTTTCTGTGCTGTGATGAGTTCTGAAACCTGACTGAAATGGTAAATGGTAAATGGCCTGTATTTATATAGCGCCTCTATGGTCCCTAAGGACCCCAAAGCGCTTTACATATCCAGTCATTCACCCATTCACACACACATTCACACACTGGTGATGGTAAGCTACGTTGTAGCCACAGCCACCCTGGGGCGCACTGACAGAGGTGAAACTCTTCAAATAAGCCATTCCTCTGCAGATGATCTGTTAGCTTTTTGACAACTACTCTTTCAGGGATTTTTAATATGAAAGGAAGGTTGGAGATTGGCCTATAATTAGCTAAGACAATTAAGTCAAGACCTGGCTTTTTAAGCAATGGTTTAACTACTGCCAGCTTGAAGGCCTGTGTTACATAGCTGATTATTAGAGATAAGTTGATCATATATCACGTTGATGGTTTGGAGGAAGCAGTTACTGAAGTTAAGTAAGTAAGTAAAACTTTACTTATATAGCACCTTTCTAGATAAAACATCACAAAGTGCTGGAGGAAGTAATTATTGAAGTTAACTCAGAAAGATCAATTGGAGAAAAAGAGTCTAAAGGAATATCAATGGTACTGAAAGTAGCTGTAGATAATGTTACATCTGTGGGATGATTATTGGTAATTTTTACGTACGTAGTGAGGAGATAAAATTATTACCAAGATGATCGACCTCTGTTGGTGTAGCGTTCAGGTAGCTGCTCTGCTCTGTGTTGGTACAGGGCATTGAAGATGATAACAGTGGGTGGATTATATTCTTAAACTTAGTTACAGCGTTTTCAGAAAGACATCTACTGTGATGAAGTCTACTCCCCACTGCTGTGTAATCAATTATCGTAAATGTAAGTGTTATTAGGAAATGATCAGACAAGAGAGGGTTTTCAGGAAACACTGTTAAATGTTCAGTTTCTATGCCATATGTTAAAACAAGATCAAGAGTGTGATTGAAGTGGTGGGTGGGTTCTTTTACATTTTGAGAAAAGCCACTTGAGTCTAATAACAGATTAAATGCCATGTTGAGGCTGTCATTTTTTGCATCTACATTAATGTTAAAATCACCCACAATAATTATTTTACCTGAGCTGAGCACTAAATCAGATAAAAAGTCTGAGAAATCAGACAGAAACTCTGTGTAAGGCCCAGGTGGACGATAGATGATAACAAATAAGACTGGTTTTTGAGTTTTACATCTGGGGTGGGCAAGGCTAAGCATCAGGCTTTCACATGAATTAAAAGTCTGTCTTGGTCTTTCGTTGATTAATAGGCTGGTGTGGAAAAATTGCTGCCACACCGCCCCCTCTGCCTGTGCTTCCAGATTTCTGGTAGTTAGAATGACTCGGGGGTGTTGACTCATTTAAACTAACATAATCATCCTGCTGCAACCAGGTTTCTGTAAGGCAGAGTAAATCAATTTGTTGATCAATTATTAAGTCATGTACTAACAGAGACTTGGAGGAGAGAGACCTAATATTTTTACTGTATTGTTCTTTCTTTGTGATTTTTTATGTTTAAGTTGTTTGTTGCTGGTTTTTAGTTTATTTTTTGTCTGTTTGGGAGCTGACACAGTCTCATGGAGATGGGTTTTTGAGGGGGGTAACAGGAGGAGAGAAGCTGGAGAGAGGCGTGCAAGACTGCAACTCTGCTTCCTGGTCCCAACTCTAGATAGTCATATTTTGGGGGGTTTAATAAATTTGTCCATATTTATTGTCCAGGTTTCCTCCAGAAGGTTTGCCAATTATCTATGAAGCCCACATCGTTTTTTGGACACCACTCAGACAGCCAGCAATTTAAGGAGAACATGTGGCTAAACATGTCACTCCTGGTCAGATTGGGGAGGGACCCAGAGAAAACTACAGAGGACTACATTGTTTTGACAAAGTTTCACACCGATTCAATATTGATTTTAGTGACCTCCAGTTGGCGTAACCGGGTGTCATTACTGCCGACGTGAATTATGATTTTACTGAATTTCCGTTTACCCTTAGCCAGCAGTTTTAAATTTCCCTCAATGTCGCCTGCTCTGGCCCCTGGAAGACAATTGACTATGGTTGGCAGTGTCTCTAGCTTCATATGTCTGAGAGCAGAATCACCAATTACCAGAGTTTGACCTCTGGCGGGTGTGTCGCCGAGTGGGGTAAAACGGTTAGACACATGAACAGGTTGGTGGTGTACCTGGGGCTTCTGTTTAAGACTATGCTTCCTCCTCACCGTCACCCATCTGCCCTCTTTCCCCAGCTGCTTGGGGTCTGCCGGGCAACAGCTAGCGGGGCCTACGCTATCTTCGGCTGCACCAGCTACAGGGGCCTGGCTAGCTACGGGTGAATGAAGGGTGCGAAGCCGAGTCTCCAATTCAGTAATCCTGGCCTCCAGAGCTGCAAATATGCTACATTTGTTACAAGTATCACTACTGCTAAAGGAGGCCGAGGAGTAACTAAACATCTGACACAATGAGCAGGAAAGTGCAGGAGGGACAGGTGAAGAGGCCATGCTGCTAGCGAGTTGGCTACAAGCTAAGCTAAGCTAAGCTAGCAAAACAGTAAAGACACAGTGAGTGAATAATTTGGCTATAAATTAGGGAGTGAGTACACAGAGAGTGTGCTTCGGATGAAGCACGTGAAGATTATGCTATGAAGAAAGAATGTATCTAAACTTTTTAAATAAATCGCTAAGCAGATAAGCTCCTCAAAAAAACCCACTGTGTTTGAGCAGGAACAGGAAGTGATACTCTATCACAGAGAGAACAAACACCAGCGAACACCAAGACACCAAGTGACAGCGCCAGTGTCGCCGGTGAGATGGAGCCTTTCCCAGTTGTCTTAGGGCAAGAGGCAGGGTACACCCTAGACAGGTCGCCAGTCTGAGGCAGAGCTAACACACAGACACAGACAACCATTTGCACTCACATTCACATCTATGGGCAGTTTAGAGTTTCCAATTAAACTATCCCCACTAATTGCAAGTCTTTGGACTGTGGGAGGAAGCCAGAGTACCAGGAGAGAACCCACGCAAACACGGGGAGAACTCCACACAGACAGACCCCCAGCCTGATGGTAGAATTGAACTGAACTCAGGACCTTCTTGCTGTGAGGCGACAGTGCTAACCACCGTGCCACCATGCTGCCTTCAGTCAAAACCAAAATCAGTTTTATTTTATTTTTAAACTCAGATTATTACATACCACAAGTAAACTAATACTTTACTGAATAATTACTGAAAAACCTAAATGATAATTGGTTATTTAATTAAAAAAAACTGGCTTAAGGGAAAGAACCACCCCAGAGGCTATAGCTATCTGAGCATCTAATCGCAGTTGGGAACATATTGAGCGATAAATGTGATTTTCCTTTCTGTAACTGAAAATAAATAATTATATCATAAAATAGTAAATTAAAAAAAGATAAATATTTTTTTTTTAAAAAGTGAGCATTGTTATGAACATAGATGTGGGTATTGTGTGTTACTGATTCAACTGGAATATGGCTATACAGTTACAAAAGACTACCAGATCACATCCTTATTTAGATATTTTTAAATTCATTCATTTATTTAAAAGGGTAAATTGTCCCTGACAAATAGTTTCTGATTGAAAAGTCAAATGTATAAAGGTTTCCTCTTTTTACAGTAAAACAACTCGTGACATACACAACAGGTAAACACAAAACCACCTCTTCAAATGGGGGAAAGATAAAGACTAATAAATAATCAATATGATCAAAATGAATGAATGCTTTGTTTAACAATAAATGTCAACATTATAATTATAATTGATATAGCATGTCAAATTAGGTTTCTTTTGAACATGATGAAGTAAGCAAAAGATTTTTAAGTGCAAAAAAGAATTTTTCATTCCTGAGTCCATAAATGAGAGGACTCAGACCCCTTGGAACTATACTAAATAATACATAATTAAAACATCTGAAATTCTGAAGTAAATTAAAATGAATCTGAAGGACTGTGTTTTCTATAAATGGGGTTGACAGCTAGAACATTTATTTAAATTTTATTTTCTCATTTTAAACTTATGTGTAAACTGCACCTGAAAAGTGACATGTAACTGCAGAGTTTTGTTTAAATGCATGACAATATAGTATCACTGAACATATACAGGAAATCAAGTTGCAAAACTACTAATAATTTAAAATTAATCATTATTTACATAAAATTATTCTTGCATATTGAAGCAGTCATTTCCTGTATGGTCTGAGGAAATATGAATGGCAGCGTTTATATTTCTGATGTAACTCAAATTATGTTTATTTTGAACAGGATGAAGTAGGCATAAGACTTTTCAGTACAAGAAAAAAATTTTCATCCCTGAGGCCATAGATCAGAGGACTCAGGCACCTTGGAGCAATACTAAACATAATGTAGTTAGAATATCTGACATTTATAAACAACCTGAAATCAATCTGAAGCACTGCGGTTTCAATGAATGGGCACCACAGCTGAATGAGACAGAGCAACAACTGGAAAGCATGAAGGATCACTGTTTTAAGCCCCTTATGTGTCAACTTCTTTTTATCTCCTGATGCAGCTTTGGCCACTTTCATTATTTGAACATATGAGTAAGCAATAGTGATGCCCATAATCAAGAAATAAAATTGAAACACAGCTGATCGAACATGATCCTGCCATCTGTAAAGAGTAAATGCCTCTACACTACATATCATGGATTGCTTGTAGAACTTAAGTGAGGCAAAAGCAAAGAACATGGACAGAATAATTATACAAGGGGCAGAGCTGAGAACATGAATGATCAGGATACAGTACATAGTGCTGCGTGTGGAGCACAGCTGTCCATGACGCAGGGGCATACAAATGGCCACATAGCGCTCCAGAGTCATTGCTGTCAGAGTAACTGGTGTGACAAAAGTATACATAACCACAAAAATAGTGAGGATTATACACAACCACACTGGTATTGTAAATTGAAAATAGGTTAAGATTACCAGGATATCACTCACGAATAACAAAAGGCTGTCCGACAGTAATGTTACAGAAAATAAGATGTAGCGTGCAGATGTGTGAAATGATTCTTTTTTTATAAAAGTCAGGATGAGCAACATGTTAATACAAAGAAAAATTATTACCAGAATCTGCACAATAATCATCCGGTCATTAGGTCGCTGCAAAAAAACATTATTCACTGAATTGTTATCTGCCATATAGAACTGAAGCACTTCTCAGAGTTGAGAAAGTGTCATTATTAAATGAATTTTTAAAAAAAAAACCAAAACCAAAAATTAAGTGCAGCAAAGAAATCTTCTACTGTCTTCTGTAGCCAAATATCTTCTGTTGGACTGCTGAAGTTGTCTGACAGATGACTGTGCATCATTATTTTAATGGTTACAGCCTTCGAGAACAACGATCACACAAAACCTTGCTACGCAGTGTCGTCATCTTCCTTTCACACCCATTCCCCTTGATGCCACAATATTGATAGATGGAGCACTCAAGAGAGTTTTTTTTTTCTTGTTGCCTGTCCCGTTCCATGCTTTAGTAATCAGAATTGTTTTCTGAAGGCCAGGAAAGATGCCCAACGGATTTATTTTTTCAAGTGGAGAAAATATGGCAATGCCATACTGGTGCACTTAATTCATCTATATTATTACTGTTTATTTTATTTTATTTTATTTTATGTTAAGTTATTACAAATTGGACAGACCATTAGACAGTAAAGGAGAAAGAGAAAGAAAGAAAAGGAGAAAGAAAAACAGGTGGAAAGGGGGACAGTAGGAGAAGACTGAGAAAATCTGTTGTATCACCTGTTAAAAGAAGAAAAAAGAAAACAAACAACCAGAGGGCCCGCAGCAGCACTACCACCAAGCCCCGCAGAGCCCAGGACGACCCAACCAACCCCACCGCAGAGGAAATTACACCTAACCCATCATCCAATCAGCTACCAGACTACATAAGACAATAGACACCCAGGTTAAGTTCATTCTCCACCTCTCCCGTACCTCTCCGCCACCTGCAGGCTTGACTCCTGGAGAGCAGAGACCTCCTGGAAGGATGTGACAACCTCCCCGCCAGTTGAAGGGGCCCCCATTTCCGCTGGTGCACCAGAGGCCCCCTGCTCCAGGGCTAGGCCCCCGTGCATGCACCCACCAACAACCCCAGTGACACACCAATCAGGACCTGAGCCCCAGGGCCCAGGCAGAGCCCCAGCCTGAAGGTGGAGCACCCTCAGAACCCCAAGCCCGCCCTGGACCACCCAGGGGCAGCTAGGCTACCAGGCCAGTGACCCACGTATGCCAGTACAAACCTTCCCCCAGCCCTGCTGCACGCAGCCACCAGGAAAACACCCAAGAGCCACGAGAGCCCCAACTAGGACATGACCACAGGCCCCAGGCGGCGCCCTTCAGGGATAATGTCCCAAGCCCACACCCTCCCCAACACTAGCAAAGGCAGGACAAAACCACGACCCCCCCACTAGGTGATGGAGCCGATCAAAGGAGCCCAGTGGGACTGATCTAATGTGGTGGTAGAGGCTGTATCAAGATGTGATCTATCAGACGGTCTCTATAATGGTTAGGATTGAGATTATTTTTATATTTCCTGTTTATGAGGACCGTTTTCTTGGCAATGCATAGGGCGGCGAGAACCATGTGGGCTGTATTCATCTCTTTAGTGACATCATTCAAGTTGCCCAACAAGCAAACTAGAGGAGAGGCTGGAATGTGTACATTTCAGACACTTTGATAAGACTTCACATATCCTGCGCCAAAACCTTTGAACAGGTGGACAGAACCAGAGATTGTGGATGTAGTTGTCAGGTCTATTGCCTTGACAGTGTGAGCAGTTGTTAGAATACGTAAAGCCCATCTTGAACATTTGATGACCTTTGTAGTGCACTCTATGCAGTATTTTGTATTGTATTAATTGCAGACTGGGATTTCTAATCAGTTGAAAGGTTTTTAAGCATACCTGAGACCAGAGGTTTTGGATAAACTGACTGATAAATCTGCTTCCCATTTTGCAATAGGAAGGGATATTGATTCATCTATTTTAGAAAGTATTCTGTATATTTTAGACAATAATATAGGGGTTTTAAGAGTATGAAATTGTACCACACTTGGTGGTGTTTGTAATTCAACTTGACTGGGTTTAAATTTCTGTTTTACAATGGATTTAACTTTATTCTGATATTCTAAAAAACTTTTCTTGTTGATTCCATATTGTACAGGGTGGGCCATTTATATGGATACACTGTAATAAAATGGGAATGGTTGGTGATATTAAAGTCCTGTTTGTGGCACATTAGTATATGTGAGGGGGCAAACTCCTCAAGATGGGTGGTTACCATGGTGGCCATTTAGAAGTCGGCCATCTTGGATACAACTTTTGTTTTTTCAATAGGAAGAGGGCCATGTGACACATCAAACTTATTGGTAATGTCACAAGAAAAACAATGGTGTGCTTGGTTTCAACTTAACTTTATTCTTTCATGAGTTATTTACAAGTTTCTCTTTGTTCACAGCCATTGACATGTCGAAGAGGTTAACACGTGAGGAGCGGATTGAAATTGTGTTGATATCTGGTGAACGAAGTAACCGGGTCATTGCAGCAGATTGCAATGCAAGACACCCTACGAGACCACCCATCTCCCATGCTACAGTTAGCAAACTGCTTGCTAAGTTTCGTGAAACTGGTTCAGTGTTGGATTTGCCAAAATGTGGACGCAAGAAAACTGTCACTAATGACAGTTTGTATTGAAATCTGCTGCAATGACCAACCATTCCCATTTTATTACGGTGTATCCATATAAATGGCCCACCCTGTATAACTAGTCTGTCAAATGGAACAAAGTCTGTTCCTTCTAACATATCTTCCAAGTATTTAATTCCTTTCATTTAATTAAATCTGCAAGTTTAGGAGAGACATTAATACCTAAATATTTAATTTCCAGATTGCAGTGGGGTAGAAGAGTTATGGAAGGAACTGCCTTGCCACCAGGGTGCGCCGTTCAATTTAAACTCACAATTTTCTCACTGAAGCATCATGAAGGACTGGTGTTAATATTCACCGCTTTTGAGGTGGATCTGATGAACCTGTGAAAAGCAGTCATCAGCAGGCATGTCAAAGTATAAAATATGACATTTCCTGTTCCCACTGGGTGGTGCTCTGACTATTCCTGACAATGGGCATATCAATCTGTTCAGGGCGGGCCTGTCATGATGCCTGTAAAGTTTGGTAGTGATCAGACTGGATTTCTCTGAGTTATACTAATTTCTTTCTTCATGGCGAGACATCAGTGTTCGCCATGCTGCTGTGGTCACACCCTTTGCTGAAAAGTCACACTTTTCACTGTAACCCAAGACCAACTCCTCAAGGCTTTCCTGGAGAAATTTTAGGCTGCTAGGGTCACCCAACTCTATACTATACCCCAAAGTGTAAAACATGACATTTCCTGTTCCCACTAGGTGGCGCTCTCCCAGATGTCAAATATGGCAGTTGAAATATGTTCAGGGGCGGGGCCTTATCATATGCAAGAAATTTGGTCCAGATCAGACGATTCATATGGGAATGAGAGGCAATAAGATTTTCATTGCAAAAACGGAGTTTTAAAAAATCTCTGTTTACGTGTGGACAAAAGGTCCAAACGTATAGAAACAGCTGCATTTTCACCAACACCCGTGTAGGTGTGGACGTAGGTAGGTGAGGTCACCCCAAGAAAAAAAAAAACGTGAAAGAATGAGGAATCATCAACATTTGGCCCATATATACTTACAATAAATAGCTTTTTGTTAAGTATAGATAATTTAATGATTAGGAATCTACCCTCAAGTTAATTCTTATGACTCAGCATAGGGGAAACTAAAACAAATCATAAGCATGGCTCCCCTTCTCCCTTTTTCCAAGGAAGGACAATTTCTGCCCTGAGATTTTGCGGTCCAAACAGATTTGTTTATCTCTTGAGGTAAAACACAGGCAGTGTGGCCACAGCCAAAACAAGAAACTAAAAACTGTAGGAAAAAAGAGCCCAACTAACATATCTACCACCACAAAAACCCAAAACAAACCTCAGACCTCTTACCTGCCTCCATAACCTAATCAGGGAAAGGTGTTAAAAGAAAAGGTTTGCACTCCTACTTATGTGCGAGTGTGCATAGGGGTTGGAGTTTTAATAAGATGTAGAACATATAAATGTATAATCAGCCATGAAACTACCAGACCCAGCTGCACCCAGCAGACAAGAATAAACAGCCAAAAGCAAACTGAACTGGTTTGCACAACTGCCCTGTACAGCCTGATATCCAAATCCTCTGTTATGATAACTTCACACATACAATACAATAAATGGACAGGTACTTATGTAGCACTCTTCTACTCTGACTAAGCACTCAAAAAGCAATCACCTACTCAAATAGCCGTTATTCAGCTACATACACTGACACATATGAATGCATCAGTGGCCATTTGGCAACGAGAGAAGCCTTGGCTCAAACCCCTGAACTCTGAGTCATAATTAACTCAATCTATCTCTTGAGATATGCCTAAAGAAGGAGAAATCTCCTCCACCCATCCCACTGTCCATAACAATGTCCACAGGGGTTAGACTCAGTCTCCCACTTAGCCCCAGACCCAGGCCCAGCCATACAACCAGACACAGTCACCCCAGCTCCAAACCACCATCCAACCAAACAGGTTGAAGGAAACAGGGGTGTGGAAGATCTGGCTGCTCCTCTCCCCTCTCGTCAGGGTTAAAGGTGTCCTATTGGGTGCATGTGTTGGTGTATGTGAGTGTATGAGTTTGACTGGGTGATAACTAGAGTGCTAGTAAAATTGAGGGGACAAATGTGACACGAGCAACTGACAGCAGTCAACAGTACTCATCCACACCTCCCTCAAAAAAAATTAATGTCTAAGGTGAAGGTAAAATTGAGACAGCAGTGACGATTTGACTGGAACTTGTGTGTATGGTGATGTGTTGTGAGTTGTACTGATGATAGTGTAATTAAAAAGGAGGGACAGATATATAGATATACAGTATAGCCAGCAAAGCCATGTGAATGTCCATACCAATTTTGGGCTTTGTGGCATTGTAACCCCCCAACCCCCACCCCTACCCTGAAAAATGCAACCAGCAGCTCTCCAGCTCCTAGGAAGCCAAAAGACAACCATAGTCCTAGAGACCACCCCCAGCCACCTGCAACACACACAGGAAGACGAGACTACAGCATCCCCGCCCACCATAACCACCACCAATGGAATAGGATCCATTCAAATTCATAAATGGAATAAATCCAGTTGTTTTCTTTTTGAGGAGGCAAACATTCTCTCCAAACTAATGCATGTTTTTTTTATTAAATAATAAAGAAAATTAAAGTGATACGCAAAGCATTTTTTTATTTTCATTTCATGATAGTTTTATTAGCGAGGCATTAGGCTGTGAGGACTATATGTGATATATTTATTTCTATACCTAATTCACTTAGTTCACCTAACATGCTCAGCTTGGGTGAGGGTGATCATATTTAAAATTTATTTACCAATAAGTCTTTTTTGAACAGTTGTTTTGTATGGAACACTTCTGTGTAGAACAGACACACCAGCCCACGGTGTGGATGTCAAACTTTGCCTCTCCTAAGCATGACATGGACATGCATGCTTAAGTTGCAGTCCCGCAGAATATAACATTTTCAAAGCCAACAACAAGTGACCATTCCAGGCTTCTTCTATGCCGGAAACGATTAAGCTAAGTGACTGATATGCATTTAAATGTAAACATGTTCATAATGTTTCTTTAAATGTTTTCCATGATTTTTTTTCCTGTTGACTTGAATAAAATATTGCCCTCTGCTAGTGCTGTAGCTTACTGTAACTGTCAATATTAATTTGCTGTTCTTAAATACCCATACTATATAATGATATAAAAGACTGTAAAGAGTAACATATTTTGTCTTAATTCACTATCAGTATATATAACTACTTTTGTCTGAGTATCTGTAGAATTATGAAACTTTACACCTAACCAAGCAGAACTATATATGCCTCATCCAAACAAAAGCTATTTTTGTTTAACCTCCTAAGACCCGAACTCTTCCACGGCATGCATTTTTTTTTATTTCTCTTTGATATTTGGGCACCTGATGAATGTAAAAACAAAGAATTACCTTTTTTTTTTTTTACCTGATTTTTGTTTCTAAGAAAAATGAGAGCCACATATGAGGATATTCGTTTAAAGTTCCGATAGAACAGTAGCAGTATAATGTCCGCATAAGTGGATATCAGGCCTATGTAGAGCAAAATTAAGTATTTTGGTCTAAATAACCCAAAATGTGATGTCCACATATGTGGACGCCAGGTCCTAGGAGGATAAATAACACACAAAAAATTATTCTCTTTATATCATAATGTATAATGAGAATTATACAGTTATATAATGAGAATATGAAATAAAAAATACCTGTGGCAAAGTTTTGCTATACATTTAGTAAACACAGAGAAAAACAGGCAATCACAGATCTATTTAAATGTCATCAATGTATATTCCAGATACATTGCATTTTTGATACCAAAATAGGGGAAAGGTTTTAATGCTTCTGAAAATGTTATATAAAAATATGCATGCTGAGAGAGAGCAAAGGTGATCAAGGACATAAAATTCTATTCACATCACATACAGTTTCTAGAAATTACAAGCTTACTGAAAAGCAGAAAATGTGCATTCAGAGATAGTGCTTTAAGAATGACTACTTGTGTTTAAAAATTAGGAGAAAAACTATAACATATGATTAAAAAGTAAAAGTGGCTGCTGATATCATCAGTTAGAATTTCTTTGGATTTTTGCGTAAGAAAACCCAAAACGGACATTACGCTTCAATGCACCAAAAAAATTTTCATCCCTAAGGCCATAAATGAGAGGACTCAGACATCTTGGGGCGATACTAAATGTTAGATAATTAAAGTATCTCACATCTTTAAATAACTGTAAATTAATCTCAAGCATAGCAGATTCTATGAATGGACACCACAGCTGGATTAGACATAGAAGCAGCTGGAATCCATGAAGGGCCACTGTTCTGAGCCCTTTCCATGTTGACTTTTTATTCTCGCCAGATGCAGCTTTGGCAACTTTCACTATTGCAATGTAGGAAAAAAAGATGGTGATAGACATGATTAAGAAGTAGAACTGATACACAGCTAATTTAAAGTAATTGTGCCATTTGAATATGTTAAACATATCCATGGTGCATATCTTGAATTTCATAAATACACTACCCATAGTTGATGCAAAAAAACAGAGAGAACAATTGTGATCGGTACAGAGCTGAGGCCATGAATGATGACTATGATGTGCACAGTGTTGCGGGTGGAGCACAGCTCTGCGTGCCTTAGGGGCATACAAATGGCCACATAGCGCTCCAGAGTCATTGCTGTCAGAGTAATGGGTGTGACAAAAGTGAATATAACCGCTGGAATATAGATAATGACACACTGGTAAAATTGGATAGGCAAACTAAAAAAAATTCCAGAGGACCAGGATATTAGATATGATTAACATGAAGCTGTCAGACATTAGTGTAACAGCAAAAAACATGTAGCGCATGGTTGTGTAGAAGAATTCCTTTGAAAAAAAGGTCCCAATGAGCAAAAAATTGATGCATAGAAAAATTACCACAAAAAGCTGCACTATCACAAACTTGTAAATGGTCTCCCATGTAAAGGACTCACCACTTGCAACAGAGACGTTCTCTCCCATTCTGTATATATAAAACAGCTAAAACACAATTAAATTCAGCAATTTGAATAACAGCAGAACATAGCAGAACATCGTTTATAAAGCATTTCAATATGAAAAAGGGTGTTATTTTAGGAACAGCTATCAAGAAAAAAATCCTCTTCGCACAGACAAAACACTGAAGACAAAGGTCTTCACTGAGATCTGCAGTCTTTTATGTTGAAACTTTATAGGAGTGACGAGAACACCAGACACCACATCAATATTCATTACATACCATTGACACCTCCTTAATGCTCATTAAGTCCTCCTGGCTAGATAATATTACATATAAGAAAACACTGCTAGTACTAAATTTATAATAATTCTTTTAAGAAACTTGTTTGTTTTTTTTTTACATAAGAAGACTGTAAAAATCCAGTGACAAATTTAACATAATTCCATAAATATGCTATGGTTATTTAATAGATTACATTTTTAAGTTCTGGTTTAATAGCATTAATAAATAAAAAATGTATGCTGTGAGTGAAAATTAACAGGATTTAAATAAGAATTGGAAATGGGCCACGTATATTTTGAAACAGGTAGATCAACCTCAGAAGAGCAAGAGAGAAGTGGGAACTTTTTATAAAAAGATGTTAGGAGACCTGGGTCGTCGACCCAGAGTTTTGAGTTTTCATTATTATTGAACTTTGATTTTGGTATGATTTATGATTTCTAGTCTTTTGGTTTCTTTGTTAGAGTTCTCTGTCTTGTGGTCTCTGTGTTCTGTAGTTGCTCTGTCTCCCCTGTCAGCTGTATCCCCTTGTCAAGTCCATGTCTCTGTGTTATGTTTCCTGTTTTTACTTGGAAAGTCCATGTCACAGTTTAATGTTTCTGGATTTGCTTCCCTTGTCTCGTTAGCTCTGATTCTTCCCAGCTGTGTTTTCCTCCTGTCTTTCATCTAGTGATTGCTCCCTCTGTGCATTTAAGCCCTGTGTTTTCCTCTGTCCGTGTTGCGATCTACTGTCTACCATGCTGTATGTTTTGCCTGTCAACTAGTTTGATGCTTAGTTTGTTCTCGATTCAGTTAGGTTTCTGATTTCTACCATCCAGCATTACAGCTGAGTTTTTTGAGGTAGCGTTTGCCTCTGAGTGTCTGCACATTGGGTCCTCCTTACCACCACTCCTGCCTGCACATCAGCCTTCACATAACAGCTAAGTTCAGTTGAGAAAACAGCAGTAGATGTTGCATTTACAAGGCAAAGTGACTTCCACCTTGCAGATGCACTAAATCTTCATGATCCCTGAGGCCCAGACTTTTCATTTATATCCTCTGTAATGGACATTTGTTATTGGTCTATATCTTTTGACTTATTTGAAATACACTACTGGAGCACATCCTTGTCAGCGACCCAGGGTCCTTAAGCAGTGTGGACTCAATATCATCATTATTATTATTATTATTATTATTATTATCATTATGTGTTTTAGCTGCACTGTGCTGCTGTCTAGGTTCCACGTTGTAGGTATAGGCAGGTGTGTGTGGGTGTGTCTATGGGTGTGGTTGTTTCCTGAGCGCTGGGTGACAGGCAGCTGGAGGCCTGGTGGCTGTGGCCCTGCTAGAGGGCTGGCCACACCTGAAGACCATGCCATGCACCTGATGCTGATGAGGCTCGTCGGGGGAACTATTTAAGAGTGTGATGGAACTCCGTCCGGTGTGGGATTATTGTGTGAGACTCCATGAGGAGTGTGCTACCCCAAACAGCAACAAGCATGGGGAGTGCAGAGACACGGGAGCAGAGAGCAGGGAGCACAGAACACGGACTTTTTGGGAGAAGACACAACACGGG
Source organism: Oreochromis niloticus (assembly GCF_001858045.2). NCBI lineage: Eukaryota > Metazoa > Chordata > Actinopteri > Cichliformes > Cichlidae > Oreochromis > Oreochromis niloticus. The sequence goes on from NC_031979.2 coordinate 28,619,749, forward strand.
AGTCAGAGTAGCGCACAGGGATTTATTCTTACTGCACTATAAATAAACACACTGTTCAGCATAAAGAGTCCAGCATTTGGGTCCTCATTCCCCACTTCCCCACGGTCACAATCCTGGCCTTTCCAATGTAATTTCATGTGTTTGGATGGCCCCTTTTTATTCAGTTCTCATGAGGATATTGCACAAAAGTGTAAGTTTACTATTGAGCTATCAAACCAACTTTTACCCCTCATAAGAAATTACACTTGCCATAGCTGTGCTTTTTCTGTGAAAACCCTAAAGGGTTATTTATATGAAGGGTTGAAATACTCTGCTAGTATCTATTCTGTATAGCAGGTTGATAGTCTCACTTCAGAAATTACTATTCTTTCAAGTGTCAGATTTGCTGCCAGTTGTGGTTTTGTACTGTTATTGTAGTAATAGTACAGTCCTTAGTACAGTAATAACACACAAACTACCCCTTAACAGGGGTAGTTTTTCAGTAAAGTAAGTAAAATTTATTTACATAGCACTTATTAAGGCAGGAATCTATTAGAAAATGCTTTACTGGGAATATAAAAATATATAAGACAAAATAACATATTACACAAGAACATTACAAGCCACATGGTCAATGGTGCATAGAGGGGGATGTAAGCTGTTCCACAGTTTTGGTGCTCGGGTTTAGAAAGCGCGATCCAAACGGAGGTACCCAGAAGAGCACTATCAGTGGATCTAAATATTCGGTTTGGAGAATAAGGGTGAAGAAGCTCAATGATATAAGTAGGGGCCTTTCCTCATAAAGACATAAGAGTAAACGTGGGGATTTTAAACTGATATCTGTACCCAATGTTGCAAAATCAGTTTCACCCCGGTTCTTTTTTATTCCTCAGGCATCCAGAGACGGCACCGGACTCAGTAGTCAATTCACAAAACCTTTATTCATCTTCATTCATCTTCAGTTAAGCATGCATCTTCTAGAAGGGAAGACGTGCAAGGCCAGTGTCCCTCTGCAAATCTTCCACTGCTTTGTTTGTTACAGTCAGCTTTATAGAAGCAACCCCATCATAAAACCCCCATGGTGTGCTGCAAACTCTGCGTTTGTGTGTGTATGCACGAGCACGTGAGTGCCTGTGTGTGCGCGTACCCGTGTGTCTATGTGAGTGCACGTGAGTGAGTGTGCACGTAGGTGTGGGTGTTATGACCCAGGTCATTGTTGCCGTGTGGTGCTGTTACTCGCCACACCATGCGGGGGCATTGTTTGTACTCTGATGTCTGTGTTATGTAAGTTTCCAGGTGGAGGCTGACCATTGGTGGAAGAGGGAATGAGGCCAGCTACAAATGGGGACCTGACTGGGCCAGCAGCCCCTCCTCCTACTTGCTGTTTCCAGTGAGCTGCGCGTTTGGGGCCCTTTGTGCCGTGTGACAGAGCTAGGCTGCAGTAAAAACAGTGTAGAGAGTCATTTGTCTGGACATGGTAGCTGTAGGGGTGGGAAGCCGTTTCTTTTACAACCTTTTTCTCCTGTTTCGGGTAGGGAGACAGGTTAGAGGTTTGTATTTTCTTTGCGGGTTGACTCACTATAGGTAAGCTAGTTCTGATTCCCTGACGCTCACTACCTGTCAAGTTAATAAAACGGCTAGTCATTGTAAAGCTGTGGCTGTGTGATTTACTTCTTCTTTATTTTTCTTGTGTTGCACTCCAGTCCCCCAAGGCCGGTGTGAAACATAATTGGGGGCTCGTCCTTGCCCATTTGTGTTTTGTGGGGTTCGTGTAGGCGTGTGAGTGTTTGTTGCTTTGTGTGCCTATTGTTGGGTGGCTGGTTTATGTTGTTGGCTGCAAATGGAGTTTGATTTGGATAAGTTCGCTAAGACTCCTACCTTGCAGCAGTTGAACAAGTGTAGGAAGGAGGATTTGCTGCTTATTGCCAGCCGTTTTGATGTGCATGCTCCGGTGGTGGTGAAGAAGGACGAATTGCAGTGGCTTATTGCTGAGGCCTTAGGTGAGCGGGGCCTATTGGCGGGTGTGGCAGTTGCAAGTGAGGCGGCGGAGGCTGGCGTTCTAGCTCTAGCGCTCTAGCTCTAGCGCTCTTACCCGAAGGTGCATCGCCTCCACCTCCAACTTGCGATTACTCAACTCCACCTCCTTAATGCGGAGCATCAGCTGGAGCTCCTCAGCTGACGTCCCCACCGTAGGAATAGGAGGAGCTACAGAAGAAGAGGTTACAGGAGGAGTAGTGGAAAGAGCAGGTAAAGGAGCTAGCGGCTCCACAGCAGCCTCGCCCGCCTCACTTGCAACTGCCACACCCGCCACAGTGGGTGCGTCGTAACAGTTAAAGCACTGTCCGTGTGTGTGTGTGTGTGTGTGTATCCTGTATCCTAGCGGTCCCCAACCATTTTTGCGCCACCGCCTGGTTTAATGTCACACGATGTGTTAGGGTAGCTGGTTTTAGTGACCCAGTGGTTTTGATTTTGTATGCTATATTCTTTGACTTAGTATTTCCATTATTTAGTTTCTGTATTTTCTTGCTCCCCAAGTTCTTTATCTCCTGATTTCCATCTTAAGTTTTGTTTATATGTGTTCTGTGTTATGCCTTTTCTATTTCTTTATCTCAGTGTCAGGTTCGCGTTACTGTGTTTTTTGTTTCCTACTTTATTTTGATAGTGTATGTCCTGTGTTAATGTATCTGGTTTTGCTTCCCTTGTCTCATTAGCTTTGTCCCAGCTGTGCTTCCCTCCTGTCTCACATTCCCTGATTGCTCCTATGTTTTCCTTTGTCTGTGTCGTGATCTCCATCATTTCGTGCTGTGTGTTCCATCCATCTGCCTGCCAGTTTAGTTTCTGTATTCCGTTCCATTCTGTATGAAAGTATTTAATTCACCATAATGTTAAGTCAATGAGAGCCCTGTGCTTGTTTCTCTGCAATGAGATGGTCTCACCTGGGGGTAATGGGGGGTAATTGAAGTTTTCCTGATACATAATCATCCAGTGATCTGAATAGTCCTCCGGCTGTGGTTTTGGTTGTCAACGATAGTGCACACAACATATCCTCATGCACGTCCTCCTGATTAAAGTATCGCACATAAACAAGCAGTATTGCCTTATTATCCACATCTGTAGACTTGTCAACCTGCAAAGCGTACCACGGTGATGTATTAATTTTCTCCAACAATTGTGTCTCAATGTCCTCTGCTATTCTCTCAATGCGACAAGTAACAGTGCTAGCCAACAGAGGCACCTGTGCTATCTTTTTAACCGCCATCTACCATCGGTACAGAGCTGAGGCCATGAATGATGATTATGATGTGCACAGTGTTGCAGGTGGAGCACAGCTCTGCGTGCCTTAGGGGCATACAAATGGCCACATAGCGCTCCAGAGTCATTGCTGTCAGAGTAATTGGTGTGACAAAAGTGAATATAACTAATGGAATATAGATAATGACACACTGGTAAAATTGGATAGGCAAATGAAAAAAATTCAAGAGGACCAGGATATTAGACATGATTAACATGAAGCTGTCAGACATTAGTGTAACAGCAAAAAACATGTAGCGCGTGGTTGTGTAGAAGAATTCCTTTGAAAAAAAGGTCCCAATGAGCAACAAATTGATGCATAGAAAAATTACCACAAAAAGCTGCACTATCACAAACTTGTAAATGGTCTCCCATGTAAAGGACTCACCACTTGCAACAGAGACGTTCTCTCCCATTCTGTACATATAAAATAGCTAAAACACAATTAAAATCCAGCAATTTGAATAACAGCAGAACATAGCAGAACATTGTTTTTACAGCATTTCAATTCTTTAAAAAAGGGTGTTTATTTAGGAACAGCTATCAAGAAAAAATTGTCCTTGCACAGACAAAACATTAAAGGCAAAGATCTTCACTGAGATCTGCAGAGTCTTTTATGTTGAAACTTTATAGTAGTGACCAGAATACCAGACACCACATCAATATTCATAACGGACCATTATCGCCTCCTCACTGCTCATTAAGTCCTCCTATTACTCACTTGCTACTTAATATTATATAGTAGAAAATTCTGCTGGAGTGCTGATTTTTATATATTCATTTATTTATTTATTTTTTAAACTTGATGGGTTTTTCTTTTACACAAAAATAGTGTAAAAAAATCCAGTGAGAAATATAACATAATTTCAAAAATATGCAATCATTATTTATGAGATAAAACTGTTAAGTTCTAGTTTCAGCAGAGCATGTTGCTTTTAAAAGGCACAGTGAGTTTCCTTCACCTTGGTGCTAAATTTTGTGTCCTCTGTAATGGGCATCTTTTGGCTTATGCTGGGCATACACTGTGCGATTTTTTTCAGTTGCGTTATTCAGCTCCTGCTCAAACTGTACGATTGACTCACAAGGGTTAGAAGTTCGTAGGTCACGATGCAGGGTCTCACACTATACACCCGATGCTCTGATGCGACCTGAGTGCTCACACTGTGCATTCATAACATGAAGGTTATGACCAGTGTGGTGACTAGTCAAAAGGCCTGGGCCGACTTTTTTGTCCCACTCCACCCCTGTATGCAGCTCATCTGCAGTCTGGTGTTACCTATATCTTCCTACTCGGAAGGCAGAATTTCCGAGTTCCGAGTACAATCGAAAGCACCACGACTGCAGTTTTCGTGTTGGATCTAAAAAGTGCACGTGACGCTGTGACGTAGGCTAGAATCATGGCGGCGGTCAACGATGGTTCAGGCGTGGGATTTCTCTCGTGGAAATATGCAGATTATTTTTTCATTTTTTCCTATTGGTAGGTGGCACACTGCACTTGTGGCAAGTAAGCAAGCTAGAAGACTGGCAATCTTGCTGGGTATCCAGTTACGGAAGCAACACATTAACAAGAGAATTCTGAGTAAAACCAGAGTTACTTTCCCTAGTAACTAGTTACTCTGAAAGTAACGAGTAACTTGAAGTAACTGAGTTACTGTTGATAGAAGTAACTAGTAATGTAACTAACTTACTAATTTAAAGTAACTTACACAACACTGGTTATAACACAAAATCTCTCTCGCTCTCCCTCTCTGTCTTTCACTCGCACAGACACGCATTGTCGTTGATACCCTCACGACGGCCGTCAGGATTTCAACCAGGTTTGATTTTCTTACGACCAAATGATTGATGATAGGGAGCTGGTCGTGAGGTGTCAATCGCTTCTCATTACCCCATGTACACTGTCAGGGGTTTGTGTCGTGGAGGCGTGGATGAGAGAAGGAGGACCCAAACGCTGGACTCACAGGTAGGTAGGTGAAGGTGGGTGTTTATTGTTGATGGAGTGAACAAACAGAACAAAAGTAGGAAACGGCTGGCTGGCTGGACGACTGACTGAATGAACGAATGATGGACCGACTGACTGAAGGACTGAATGGCTGGCTGACTGAATGCAGGCGGAACCGACAACATAACATCACAATAACATCAATGACACGACAGAGAAGTGGTAAAACTGAGGAACTTAAATACACAGACTGGATGATGACGATAATTGGACACAGGCGAATACACAGCTGAACATAATAAAACAGGAAATGGCAGGAGTGGTGAAAACAGAACATGAACTGAAAACGCTGGGTCAATGATCCAGGAATCCTGACAGTACCCCCCCCCTCAAAGGCCGGCACCCGACGGCCGAAAGAAAGGAAAACCAGACCAGGGCGGGAGGAAGGGGTCCAGGACGGAGGGACGGAGTCCAGGCAAAGACAGGTCAGGTGGGCGGCCACGTGGCCAGTGGCTGAGCCGAAACAGTTCCGGTGGGCGGCCACGTGGCCGGCGGTGACGCTGGAGTCGATCTGGTGGGCGGCCGCGAGGAAGACAGCGGCGGCCACTGAGCAGGTCCGGTGGGCGGCCGCGAGGAAGACGGCGGCGGCCACTGAGCAGGTCTGGTGGGCGGCCGCGAGGAAGGTGGCGGCGGCCACTGAGCAGGTCCGGTGGGCGGCCGTGCCGGCGACGACGTCCAGAACATGGCCTGGGTGACGGCGTGGCAGCCGCAGGACCAGGTGAGGCTAACGCAGAGGCAGAAGCTGGACCGTGCAAAGCAGAAGCTGGGCCAGGCGAAGCAGAAGCTGGCGAAGCGGAAGCTGAAGCCGAGGCTGGACCAGGCGACGGCATGGGAGCCGGCGGTGACGGAGCAACACCTTCGGAAGCTGGGCCAGGAGGTGCGGAAGCCTCTGGCTGGAGACAGGCAGGGCCAGCGGGTGCGGAAGCCCCTGGCTGGAGACAGGCAGGGCCAGCGGGTGCGGAAGCCCCTGGCTGAGGAGCGGGAGAGCTCACAGCTGGCTCTGGATGCTGTGGCTGCAGGTCCGGGAACTGAACAGGATGGTGAATGAGTGACTGGACTACAGAAGGCTGGGCGACAGAAGGCTGGGCGACAGACTGAACTGACTGGACGACAGACTGGACAGGCTGGAGGACGGGCGACTGGGGAACAGAAAAAGACTGGAGGACAGGAGACTGAGCTATAGAGGACTGGAGGACAGGAGGAGACTGAGCTACAGGGGACTGGAGGACAGGAGGCGACTGGACAGGAGGCGACTGGACCGGAGCAGGGTGGACAGGAGGCGACTGGACCGGGGCAGGCTGGACAGGAGGCGACTGGACCGGGGCAGGCTGGACTGACTGGACCGGAGGCTGAACAGCAGGCGAATTAACTGACTGGACCGGAGGCTGAACAGCCGGAGAGTGAACTGGCTGGACTGGGAGCTGAACACCAGGAGAGTGAACTGGCTGGACTGGGAGCTGAACACCCGGAGAGTGAACTGGCTGGACTGGGAGCTGAACACCCGGAGAGTGAACTGGCTGGACTGGGAGCGGAACAGCCGGAGAGTGAACTGGCTGGACTGGGAGCTGAACAGCAGGAGAGGGAACTGGCTGGACTGGGAGCTGAACAGCAGGTGAGGGAACTGACTGGGCTGGAGGCTGAACAGCAGGCGTGTGAACTGACTGGGCTGGACGCTGAACAGCAGGCGTGTGAACTGACTGGGCTGGAGGCTGAACAGTAGGCGTGTGAACTGACTGGAGTGGCGGCTGAAAAGCAGGTGAGGGAACTGACTGGAGTGGGGATGCTAAGGGATGAACAGAGGTAGGCGAAGCTGACGACAGAGCTGAGGTTGGTGTGGCTGATGGCTGAGCTATAGACTGAGCTAGTGAGGGAGATAAAGCTACAGCCTGGGCTAATAAAGCTGGTGCCTGAGCAGGGGACACCTCAGCTAGCCTAACCAGGGATAGAGCTAGTGCGTGAAAGGCTGGATCAGGCGGTGGATGAAGTGGTGGACTGATTGGTGAGCAGGCTAGCTCTTCCGAGCCTCCTGAGCATGAGGGCACTGGCTGGAGAGCTTCGGCTGGGCCTCTGGGATGGTCAGGTTGGATTCGGGTTGCCCTCAGCCTAGGTGCTGGGACGGGCACGGGAGGTGGCTGGACACCAGTCACCCCCACCCGAGAAACAGGAGCGGTTGTGGAGGTAGACTGGGTCGCAGCTGCCCTCCTCCTGGGAGCTGGCACAGGTGTGGGTGTAGGCTGACTGATGGGAGTGGAAATAATGACTGGGTGAGTGATACTGACTGGTCTATCGGGTTTTATTCTGGTCCTTCTGCCACCACTATTTACAGTCTTTGGGGGAGCAGAGCAGAAAAAATCTTCCCAGTCCACTTCATCCTCTAGGAGGGAAGTTCCCCATGAATCAGAAATGAGTCCGTTATGCGTTTTGAGTGAACAATTGGATGAAGGGTGTGAAAAACAATCACTGGAACTCACCACCGGGAGTTGCTGAGAATAGTCCAATTTATGACGGCGTGTGCGCCGCTTTCTCCGGGAAGAGGAAGCGGGCGGGGTGAACAGCTGAGCCTCTGGCACGGGAGCCTCCGTTGAGCCGAGGTGGGAGGCATAGCCGCTGTGCCGTGGCGAAGTGGAAGAGCCGGTGAGTGAAACGGCTGGCGGGCGAGCGAGGAGCGGAGCGGCGGGAGAGCGAGCAGCCGAAGCTTGGCCTGTGACGCCCACTCCCCGCGGCAAATGCTCCGATGCAGGTGAGGCAGCAGGTGGAGAACCGCAGTGTCTCCGAGGCCTGCCCAGAGCCAGACGAGTCCCCTGAAAGACGTGCTCCCTCTCTGAGAAGAGCCGCTGTTTCCACCTGAGCTTCTCCGCCCAAATGGAGAGCGCTGCGTCCTGCCGCTCGGAGAGTTCCGAGTCCGCTGGGTCCACAACGCGGGGTCGTGTCATTCTGTCAGGGGTTTGTGTCGTGGAGGCGTGGATGAGAGAAGGAGGACCCAAATGCTGGACTCACAGGTAGGTAGGTGAAGGTGGGTGTTTATTGTCGATGGAGTGAACAAACAGAACAGAAGTAGGAAACGGCTGGCTGGCTGGACGACTGACTGAATGGACGAATGATGGACCGACTGACTGAAGGACTGAATGGCTGGCTGACTGAATGCAGGTGGAACCGACAACATAACATCACAATAACATCAATGACACGACAGAGAAGTGGTAAAACTGAGGAACTTAAATACACAGAGTGGTGAAAACAGAACATGAACTGAAAACGCTGGGTCAATGACCCAGGAATCCTAACAGTACACTACACGATGCACGACACACGATGACAGCGAAACTCGGGCTGATCCCCAAAACGGTCGCACGACTGAAAAATCAGCTCAAAATGGGCCAAAAGTTCCACAGTGTATGCCCAGCATTATTTAAACTACCCTACTAAGTCCTTATATAATCTCAGGATGATATTGCATAAAAATTACTATTGAGTTATCAAACCAACTTTTCCCCAAATGGTCATGTATCTATATAAAAATGAAGTACACTACTAGTGTCTATGTTGTATAAAAGGTTAAAAAAAGAAATTGCAATTTTTTCAAGTGTCAAATTTGGGATATTTCAGGGACCGTTAGCAAACTAAATGAATGCGTGAAGGATGACCTTGCTACTCGCGATGAACCCAAGAGTTCATCTCATTCCTTGGTTATATACTTGAGAAACAGCAGTTGAGGGCAGACCCCTGTAAAATCAAAGCCATAGTTGACTGGCAACTCCCTCCACCTGCAAGCAACTACAAAGATCTCTAGATTTGTAGTTGCTTGTAGTTGCAGATTTGGCGCTTTTCAATGCTTTGATTTCTATGTGCATTAAAATGGATGATCATATGCAACAGTATGGTGACAGTGTGGCAACATTAAGGTGTTCCGTGGAGGACGGAGGCTCAGAGACGCCATGTTCTGGAGAGGGGGCAGCGGCCGAGGAGGAGGAGCTGATGCAGCTCGGACGAGCTTGGTTCTCGCCCACGGATCAGAGGAGAGTGCTGCAAGTCGGTGAGTGCTTTTCTGTGGTAAAAGGGGACATTTTGCTGATGCATGCCCGGTGCGGCCAAAAGGGCGTGCCCATCAGTAAGCGTGGGGATGCTGGCAGGCACTGTTAAAGATGCTGCCCTACTCGGACTCAAGTGCCCGGCTAAGATCCTTCTCTGTACCCATACTCATCAGTGTTTGGCTCTCATTGATTCCGGCGCGGAACAGAGTTTTTCACTAGCTAAGGAATTAAAGATTCCTTTAACACCGCTAGTGGAGCCACTTCAGGTTTCCGCGTTGAATGGCACTAGGCTTATCCCCATCGCTCACCGCACCCAACCCATTCAGCTCTCTCTGTCTGGAAATTATGTTGAAAGAATTAGCTTCTTCCTATTTGATGACCCGGGGACCCCCACTGTTCTTGGTTTCCCATGGCTGAGCTTACACAATCCCCAGATTGACTGGCCCAAGGGGTGTGTTGTTGGCTGGAGTCGCTGGTGCCATGAAAACTGTTTGGCTCTGCTACCCCCACTGCGTCTCCCTCACCACGTTCTGAGGCGGGCTGCGTCCCTGATCTCTCCTCTGTGCCCTCAGTTTATCATGACCTCGCTGAGGTATTCAGGAAGGACTCACCCCTTTCACTTCCGCCTCACAAGCTGTATGATTGCAAAATCGAATTGCTTCCGGGGGCTCCACTTCCAACTAGTCGGTTATACAGCCTGTCTAAACCGGAATGGGAATCCATGGAGCGCTATATCACAGACTCTCTGGCGGCAGGGATAATCTGCCCCGTTAGCAGCCGGCTTTTTTTTTTTTGTCGAGAAAAAGTATAAATCCCTAATGCTGTGCATAGACTATTGTGGGTTGAACAAGATTACCATCTGCTTTTGAGCTGTTGCAGGGGGCACGATTTTCTCGAAACTGAACTTCAGAAATGCTTACCATCTGGTCCAAATCAGACAAGGATTCAATACTCACCTCGGCCATTTTGAGTATTTGTTTATGCCGTTCGGCCTCACAAATGCACCTGCTGTGTTTCAGGCGACGCAGTTTGCGTCCGCCCCCATCCTAGTGCAGCCTGACCTTTCCAAGCCGTTCATCATGGAAGTGGATGCATCAGATTCGGGAGTTGGAGCGGTGCTGTCCCAGCGCTCAGGGGGTAAGCTGCATCCTTGTAAGCTGCTTCAATATGACTATCACTTATTGTCCAGGCTCCCGAAACATGAAACGGGGGTTACCACTGAGAGGGCCGAGACCATCTTACCTGCTGCTTGCATCGTTGGGTCACTCTCATGGGAGCTAGAGAGGCTTATCAGAGATGCTCAGAGAGGGGAACCTGATCCTGGTACAGGTCCACCTCACTGCCTGTATGTGCCCATGGCAGTGTGCGCCCAAGTGATCCAGTGGGCCCATTCTACTAAGTTCTCCTGCCACCCCGGTAAGAACTGCATCTGCACCTTCATGCAAAGTTTGTTGTGGCTCGAGAAATTCAGGGGTTTGTGGCTGCCTGTCCCACCTGTGCCCAGAATAAGGCCTCCACCTCCCCGCCTGCCGGACTCCTCAGGCCTCTACCAGTTCCCTAAAGGCCCTGGTCACACATCGCACTAAATTTCATTACTGAAAGTGAGGCTGAGGAGGTCCTGCAGGACTGCTTTGAGACAACTGACTGGCAGATATTTGTGGATGCAGCTGATGGCAACATCAATGAACTCACAGACTCTGTCATTGGATATATTGGAAAGTGCATGGATGATATCATCACAAAAACCACTGTCCGCATATACCCAAATCAGAAACCCTGGGTAAATAAAGACGTTCGCGCCAAGCTAAAAGTGCGGACCTCTGCCTTTAACTCCGGGGATGCTGATGCATATAAAGCAGCCAGGTATGACCTCCGTAAGTCCATAAAAAAGGCCAGAAAGGACTACAGGGACAAAATGGAGTCCAGCTACCACAGCTTTGACACCAGGCGACTGTGGAATGGACTGCGCTGCATCACTGACTACAAGAAGGCCAACACAGTCAGTGTCCAGCCCACTGCATCTCTCGCAGACGAGCTTAACAACTTCTATGCTCGTTTTGATGCAGACAACAGAGAGCAGATCCTCTACCCTCGGGAGGACAGTGAGGCTGCAACTTTAACTCTGAAAACAGAAGCTGTGAGATGGACCTTTAAAAAGGTCAGTCCTCACAAAGCTCCAGGACCGGACGGCATCCCAGGCCGGCTACTCAGAGTGTGTGCAGACGAGCTGGCAGAGGTGTTCACCAACATCTTCAACCTCTCCCTGAGGCAGTCAGTGGTCCCCACGTCCCTCAAAGCATCCACCATCATTCCCGTTCCCAAAAAATCAGTGGTCTCCTGTCTGAATGACTACCGTCCTGTTGCACTGACATCCGTCATCATGAAGTGCCTGGAGCGGCTGGTCAAAGGTCACATCTGCTCCTCCCTCCCTGACACACTGGACCCTCTTCAGTTTGCCTATCGGACAGAGCCACAGAGGATGCCATCGCCCTGGCAACACACACCACCCTCACTCACCTGGAGAAAGGGAATACATATGCAAGAATGCTCTTCATCGACTACAGCTCGGCATTTAACACCATCATCCCCTCAAAACTTGCCACGAAGCTCGTCGACCTTGGGCTGGGAACACCAATCTGCAGATGGATTCTAAACTTCCTCACAAACAGGCCCCAGGTGGTGAGAGTTGGTAAGCACACTTCCTCATCACTCATCCTTAACACAGGTACGCCACAGGGTTGTGTGCTTAGCCCCCTCCTATATTCCCTGTTCACACACGACTGTGTTGCTAAACATGAGTCCAACATCATCATCAAGTTTGCTGATGACACAACCATCATAGGCCTCATCACAGGTAATGATGAGACGGCCTATAGAGAGGAGGTGATGGCACTGTACGAGTGGTGCCTGGAAAATAACCTGACTCTCAACATCAGCAAAACTAGAGAAATGATAGTGGACTACCGGAAACGACCAGTCAGGGAACACCAGCCCATCCACATCAACAGTGTCAAGGTCGAAAGGGTCAGCAGCTTCAAGTTCCTTGGAGTCAACATCACTGAGGACTTCTCCTGGACCCTTCACACAGACACTGCTATCAGGAAAGCTCGCCAGCGGCTTTACTTCCTGAGGAGGCTGAGGAGGTTTGGCATGAACGCCAGCATCATCTCAAATTTCTACAGGTGTGCAATCGAGAGCTTGCTGACGAGCTGCATCACAGTTTGGTACGGAAGCTGCTCTGCCAGCAGCCGTAAATCACTACAGAGGGTGGTGAAGGCAGCAGAGCACATCACTGGCACGAGGCTTCCTGCCATTCAGGACATTTATCACCAGCGATGCCTCCGTAAAGCACACAGCATCATCAAGGACCACAGCCACCCAGCACATCAGCTGTTCTCCTTGTTACCATCTGGCAGACGTTACAGGAGTCTGTCTGCTCGGACTACAAGACTTAAAAACAGTTTTTACCACCAAGCCATACGACACATCAACCACAACACTTAAACACACACAACACAGGACTCAGAAGCTACCCTGCAGCTTCACAAGTACTCTGTTTAATCTGCACTGGTCACTTCACTTTATTGTTATTGATATTTATATTTAAAAAGTGCAATACTGTAATTTTCTGCTGCTCATTCCTGTGCAATATCCCATCTGCCCTCCCGTCATATTTCTTTTCAAGATTTTCTTATTTAATCACTAGTGTACATATATTTATATTTATAGATACATATATATTTAGTCATCTTTTCTCTTTTACCATGTCTCTCTAATATTTTGTTCTTTACTATTTTTCTATTTGTTATTTTATTTTATTATATTATATTTTATTATATTTTTTCCTACTGTATCATGCTGCTGAGAGACCGCTGCTCGTCAAACACATTTCATTGCGATGTTGACCCTGTGCTAACTTGCATATGACAAATAAAACTGAAAACTGAAAACTACTGGACTGCCCCCTTCTTCAGGTAACACAGTCATTCTCACTATTGTTGACCGCTTCTCTAAAGCTGCCCATTTCGTTGCCCTGCCCATAGAGCTGGGCGATAAAACGATAACGATATGTATTGCGAAATAACTTTTTCTCGATAGAAAAATTAAACTATTGCGATAGACCTCATCTCTCTTGTCCTCTTAAAAAAAAAAAAAAAAAAAAGAACAGCCAATCCAAATTAAGTAGCGCAGAGCCGAACCAATCACAGCCGCAGCGTCACGTCACATGACTTGTTACGTACAGCACAAGCGCCAAGGCGCACATGTGTATTTGTTTTTGCAGCCGGGCCGCCCAGGTAATGAAGGAAATGAGTTTGCCGACTACAGAAAAATCAACCGAGAGCGTGAGCGAAGGTTACCGAAGAAAAAACAGATGATGGTTCCAATGCTGGAGAGACTGTCAAACGGAAGGGCCACAGAAGTTCCGTAGTGTGAAGGTATTTCGGCTATTTCAAGTCTGACAAAAAACAGAGTAGCGCGCACTGTAAATTGTGCCGAAAGCAAGTCTGGATATACAATAAAGCGGTGCATGCTCAATCTCTGACTGAAAGCGCTAATTCGTCATTCGGCTTTTGTCAGACTAAAGTAACTGTTAAAACTGTTTGAAAAGCTAAGCTATACAACAAGGAGAGATTGATGCTACGTCCACACGTACCAGGGTATTTTTGAAAACGCAGATTCTTCTATGCGTTTGCACCTTTCGTCCACACGTAAACGGCGTTTTCAGTCACTGAAAACGGAGATTTCTAAAAACGCCTGCCAGGGTGGATATTTTCGAAAACTCCGTTTTTGCATTTACGTGTGGACAAGAAAAACGGAGAAAACGCAGCGTCAAAGGTGTGCGCTTTTTTTGACGTCACACTGTGCGCCACGTTATTGTTTCGGTGAAATGAATTTCTACAATACTGTTACTGTTAATTGTACTCTCTGCAGTGTTTAAATGCTTACATATACACACACACAGTTACTGTCCCTCCACACATACGACTCGGTTCTGTTTCTATGCCCCATCTTTGTTTACTATTTCCTACCGAGGCTTCTAGACTTCTGATTGGCCAACATTTCTACACGGTTAGGAATATATCGCCACCTGTTGCTTTGGCATGTTCCTAGCAGCGTTTTCCTTCATGTCTGCGTTTACGTATGGACGGGATTATTTTTTAAAACGAAAACGGAAAATCTCCGTTTTCAAAAATACCCGTGTACGTGTGGACGTAGCCTGAGAATTTCCTTTTAGTTCTCAGTTTATTTGATATTGACAAAAGTTAGTCAATTTTGTCTGTTCTTCTGTAAAACGACCTAAGATTTATTTTTAGAATTAAAATTTTGTTTCTAAGTGGAATTGACAATTTAGTGGTCTGTTTTGTTTGTTCTATTTTGAAACTTAAACGCTTTAGCGGCTGCCTTTTGTGTAGTTTACAATATTTGCCTTTATCTGAAACTGAAGTCTCATGTTCCTTAAGTACATCTACCCTGTTGAACTTATTATGGGAAATAAATATTTAAATTAAAACAAGCTGCTGATTATTTCACATTTTACTTGTGAGCAACGGCACATTTAAATCTTACAAATATAGTTATTTGGCTTATATCGTGATATATATCGTTATCGCCTGAAATGAAAAAAACATATCGTGATATGAAAAAATCTTATATCGCCCAGCTCTACCTGCCCAAGCTGCCGACCGCTTTAGGGACTGCTAAGCTGCTGACCGACCATGTGTTCCGCCTGCACGGCATTCCTCAGGACGTGGTGTCTGACCAGGGTCCACAGTTTACATCGCGGGTGTGGAAGGAGCTCTGTTCGTTGCTGGGACCAAGTCTCTGGGAGTAAGCCTCTCTTCTGGATTTCTCCCTTAGACTAATGGGCAGACGGAGTGGACCAGTCAGGAGCTGGAGGTGATGCTCCGCTGTGTGGTGCCCTCAAATCAGTCCCAGTGGAGCTCCCAGCTGGCCTGGGTGGAATACGCTCATAACACAATGACATCCTCCGCCACGGGCCTGTCGCCGTTTGAGGCATCCCTGGGCTATCAGACCCGGCTCCCTTCCATCTCCGAGGGGGAGCATGAGGTCCCCTCCGTCCATTTCCATGTCCGTCATTGTCTGCGTATGTGGAGGGCCACTCGAGCCACTCTCCTCTGGACCTGGGGGGTTACTGTCATGGTCCGCTGTCCTCACCGGGTGCCCTGCCATAGTGATGTGTCCTCATGTTTCCCGTTTCTTAAAGCTTTACATAGTACCGAATCTGCCCTTTTAAGAGTTTTTAATGATGTGTTTTTAGCAACTGACTCAGGTGACTGCATTATTATCGTGCTGTTAGATTTAACTGCTGCTTTTGATACAGTGGATCATAATATTTTAATTTCCCGTTTAGAGCAGTTGGTGGGTGTTAGGAGTACCGCACTACAGTGGTTCAGATCCTATTTGGCAGAGCGAACTTTCTCTGTGAAACTCGGGGAGTTTGTATCCTCTGTTGCTTCTCTTCAATGTGGGGTCCCACAGGGTTCAGTTTTAGGCCCGCTTCTTTTCTCCCTATATCTCCTACCCCTTGGGTCTATTTTCAGGAAACATGGGATTTCTTTCCACTGTTATGCCGATGACTCCCAGATTTATTTCCCACTTAAAAAGATAAATGGCTTCTCAGTAGACCCTCTGCTCAGATGCCTTGATGAAATAAGGGCCTGGATGGCTTTGAACTTTTTACATTTTAATGAGCAGAAAACAGAAGTGATGGTTTTTGGTGGCGCTTCCAAGGCCACTATTATAGATCTTGGTTCGCTGGCACAGTATGTTAAACCAGTCATCACTAATCTGGGAGTTAAAATGGAGGAAAAATTTTAAACTTGAAAGCCAGGTCAGTGCTGTTGTAAGATCTAGCTTTTTTCATTTGAGGCAATTAGCCAAAATAAAGCCCATCTTATCGAAACAGCTTTTTGAGACAGTAATCCATGCCTTTGTTACTTCTAGGCTGGATTATTGTAATGCACTTTATTGTGGGGTTAGTGATGCGTCCATTAGGCGCCTGCAGGTTGTGCAAAATGCTGCAGCACGTCTTTTAACTGGAACAAAAAAGTCTGAGCACATTATCCCAATTTTAATTTTACTCCACTGGCTACCTGTACATTTTAGGATTGTTTTTAAAATTATCTTATTTGTTTTTAAATCTCTTAATGGCCTGCCCCCCCCCCCCCTACCTCTCGGAGTTACTACAACCATATACACCTGCCCGTTCCCTTAGGTCCGCCAATCAGCAGCTCCTGAAGGTACCGAAAACTAAGTATAAATTTAAAGGTGATCGTGCTTTTGCTGTAGTTGCTCCAAAGTTGTGGAATGATCTGCCCATGCATGTTAGGCAGGCCTCTTCTCTTTCTGAATTTAAAAGTCTTCTTAAAACATATTTATTCGCTGAAGCCTTTGGCACTGATTAGAGGGGTTGACTCCATTTGTTTTAACATCTTTTAATTTATTTTAGTTATTTATTTTATCTTATTTTAATTTTCTTTACTTATGCTATTAGCATGTACAGCACTTTGTGAACTCTGGTTTTATGTTAAAGTGCTTTATAAATAAAGGTGGTATGGTATGGTATGAACATCTAATGTTTCCTCGTGTGTGTGTGTGTGTGTGTGGGGGGGGGGGGGTGTTCTGGTCTCCCTGCAAGTCCGAGCCCAGAGAGTGGTGTCCCCGTCATGGGAGTCGCCGCACCAGAATTCAATTGCACACCTGCAATTGAATTCTGGGCGCATGTGATTAGAGGATCACCAGGGGGTCCTTTGTCCCTCCTTGGGGGGATACTCCCACTGGGTTTAAATCTGGGACTCTCGGCCATTTGACCTTAGAACTGAAGAAGCTTCTCGGATGAGAGGTGAAACGTCTTCAAGCAACTTAAAGAAGTCCAGACGCTTTTCTTTGCAAACTCCTTTGACCAAGTGTCTGCTGCACACTGAAAAAAAGGCCATGTTGGATTTACTTGATTCAGTAGTGGACATTGGTTGCACACAAATGTTTTGCTTTGGCAGAAACTTAAACAATTGAGTTCAATCAACACAACTTGTTCATATTCAATAAACATGTGCATTTTGTGTTCATAAAACGCGATTGAAACATGTTTAGATGAAGTAAGTTGAGCTCTTGGAATATTTTAATCCTTCACAATTTTGTCATTTTATTTCAACACTATTCAATAACTTTTACCCCAATACTACTTGGTCACTTAAATACTACATGTTGTCTTCATATTACATAATATTCAACAAAGTCTAGATCCTGGTTACCATAAGAATTCAATGGATACCATCCTCCTATCTTTATCCTGGTTGCAGGGGGGCTGGGAAATAACGCTGAAGTGATAGGTTTCAAGGCAGGGTACACCCTGGACAGCCCACCAGTCAATCACAAACAACCATTTGCACTTACATTGACAGGTAATTTAGAATCACCAATTAACCTAACTCCAACAACTGCATGGCTTTTAACTGTGGGAAGAAACCAGAATACCCAGAGAGAAACCAGTGGAAACTAGCCAGACTGTGGATTTGAACCCAGAATCTTCTTACTGTGAAGCAACAACACTAACCACCATGCCAACAATCCAGACTTAACAGAAGTAGGAAAGCTATGATTTCAAGGCTTGATGCAGAAGTTTTTTGTACATTTTTGTCCTTGACAGGTTAAACCACAATAAATAGCAATAGCATACACGTGGTGTGTGTGTAGTTGTCTGCCTCTTATAACTCCAGTGTTTTCCTGCAGTTTGACATCTCGTGCGATCTTGTGAATTTCATGAGTTCAGCAACTAACCACTCTTACTAGATTGTATCATGTCATCTCATCAAGGACAAATTAAGTTGTTGAATTTTGTACAGATCCTTCATGATTTAATTATGTTCATAGAAACATGAAATTATTGTGTTTAAATTACAAGTTAGACTTTTTTAATGTAACAACCACCCAATTTACTTTTTTCGGTATACCAAAAAAAAAGTAGAAGCGGCTGCTCGATTTGACTGAGATGGATGCCTTCCTGAAACCACGATCCAAAGCGCACGAGACTGAAAGTTATTGACTTACTTCACTCGAACATGAAATGAACAATTTAATCTAGCCTCTCTGCATATCATGTAGTTTCTACACTATATAGTTACACTTAACTTTAAAGCATGATGCACTTATGTTAAATACACGCAAGATGCTTACGTAAATCAAAGAGTTGGCCAATCCCTTTTTTTCAGTGCATATGCCTACATACGTCTAAGCCGGTCTCCTTTGCAGCCTGTCAAGCTGTGTCATACCTGGAATTTTTATATAGATTTAATTAAAGAAATAGGGACAAAGTTAACTTTTTAAAATTGATTTTTTTAAAGTTATTTGTAAACTTTGAAAAACATTCATAGAACCTGGAGAACAATTACTCAAGACCACCTCAAAAGATTCCAAAAATATTTGGCTCCTTGGAAACACTTTATAAATAAACGAGGACTGCCTCGAGTCTTCTGGACACTGCTGGACATTCAATTCAATTCAATTCAATTTTATTTATATAGCGCCAAATCACAACAAAAGTCGCCTCAAGGCGCTTTATATTGTACAGTAGATAGCACAATAATAAATACAGAGAAAAACCCATTGTGGACACACAGGTATCGCAATGTGTATGGTATATATCATAGTATGCACCATATACAAACACAGACGTATGTGTATTCACGACACTAGCAAGAAAGACTTTTTTTTAAAAAGCAATACACACAAATGAAAACATTTATTTTTGGGCTAGAGATCGTGCTTCTTGTAGGTCAGACTAAATTACCTTATCAACATCACATCTAGTGTTAGTTTGAACCACAGTGTAGGGAAAACATTAGAATTTGAAGTTAAAATAACTAGATGGGTTTACACTTTTAATTATGATCAAATTAAAATTGTGTTTAAACTCAATTTCACATTTTAATTTTAAGTAGAGAATGTGCATGCACTTTATCACGGATAGTGATTACTCTTGATTAAAATGTTCAGTGTCACAGAGTGCTCCTGGAATCACTGACAGAAACACATCCATAGTATATATATAATTTATTCTTGGCAAATATACAGGGAAGACTTTGCTCATCAGTACAAAATCAATTACATACATTTATTGATTAGCACATTTCTGTGCTGCCAGATAATGTAGAGTAGTTAATGACTAAATAATAAAAAAAAAACATTTAAACAAATTGTGCAACAGACAATAAACCCATGTGTGATATATGCTATTGGTGATGTTTTGTTTTTTTGCAGCATTAGCAACATAACAATCTCAAATGTAATTATCTTAAATTGATAATTTAAAATGATATTTGCACTTTAAACAAGCCATTGAGAGTTGAGTATTTTAGTGCATAAAAAAACTTTTCATCCCTGAGGCCATAGATCAGAGGGCTCAGACATCTTGGAGCAAGAATAAATGTTATATAATTAAAATACCTAACAGTAGAGAATACATTTAGGTCAATTTGAAAGACAGCATCTTCTATGATCGGGCACCACATCTGAATGAGACAAAGAAACAGCTGGAAACCATGAAGAACCACTGTTCTGAGGCCTTTATGGGTTGACTTCTTATTCTCTCCTGATGCAGCTTTGGCCACTCTCATTATTTGAACATAGGAGAAAACAATAGTAGTGCTCATAATCAAGAAGTAAAACTGACTTACAGCTGACCTAACATGAGCCTGCCATCTGTAGATAATTAACATCTCAGCAGAACATACTCTTCCTTGGAAATAGAAGCTGGGGTTTGCTGATGCAAAGAACATGAAAAGAACAACAATGCAGGGCACAGAGCTGAGACTGTGAATGATCAAGATGAATTGCAGTGCTCTCTGTGTAGAGCACAGCTCTGCGTGGCGCATTGGCATGCAAATGGCCACGTAGCGTTCCAGGGTCATTGCTGTTAGAGTAACTGGTGTGATGAATGTATACAAAGACAAAACAATAAATATAATTACACACAACCACATTTGTATGGTGATTGTAAAATGGCCTAAAAGAAGTGTGGTATTCGTGATTATTAAAAACAGACAATCAGATAGCAATGTAATAGCAAATAAGATGTACCGCATGACTGTGTAGAAAAACTGCTTCATAAAAAATGTTGTGATTTGAAGAACATTGATGAAAAGAAAAACTGACACAAAAACCTGGACTAGAATAACACGATCACTGAGTTTAGTTCCTGGCATTTTTCCTTCAATGAGTGAGTAATTGAACACCATACTGTGTTTTACGGAAATGTTCGAAGGTCTTAGATATTTAAAAGTGAACTTTGTCTTGCTGAGGAGTCTAAAATAAAGTGCCGCAGTGTTTGTTGGAAGAAAGCTTAAATGTGAACTCTAAAAACAGTAAAGCCATATGAACCATAAAATTAACAGAAAAGTATCAGCTATCAAGGACACAAGAGACACAATTTACCAAATTATCCCCTCGGCTGCAAAGCTTGGGTGCACAAATCATGGTCTTTGTTGTGTTGTATGCTGCTACAATAGAACGGGCTGTGTATTAACAATCTTTAAGACCAACTACAGCAAAAGTGAAACATCAAATCAGAGACAGCAACAGCTCTTTGTCACTGTGCATTTGGGAGATATTTTTCCACAGAGGTGTAATCTTTTGCAACTGCAACTATTACTGCTACTGCAGCTTTACTCTAGACTTGTGTCTACTGTAAGGCAGCAGAAAGCAAAAGTCAGCCTCGTTGTGGCTTTAGAATAAAAGTCATGGTTCATGATATTCAAAATGATTAACTATACATCAATGTGGGACACCGACACTCATAAGAGGTAAAAATTTACCCTAAAAAAAAAAAGGGGGGGGGATAATTAAATCTTCAGCATGCACAAAAGAAATCATAATGTCTCATCTGCAGTAAGAAGTTTAAAACAGAAAGTTCCAGCATGTGAACTAAAATAGGGAACAAGATGGCTAAACAGTGTGGCTTGCAAAATAAACATTAACAGGCCTTTCCAAAGAACAACAACACACTATATTGCTTCCATGTTCCTTACCATATTTTAATAATGTGATTAAAGTCTTTCACTCCTCAAGATTAAGTAAGCTTCATAGACTTATCTGTGGTTTTACTTAAATTTTGTGCATGAAACTGAAACCTTTATTTTATTATATTTTCATCAACCGCCTAGGACCTGGCGTCCACGTATGTGGACATCACATTTTGGGTTGTCTAGACCAAAATACAAAATTTTGCTCTACAATTGCCTGATATCCACTTACGAGCACATTATACTGCCACTGTCCTATCGAAATTTAAAGCGAATGTCCTCATATGTGGATCTCATTTTTCTCCAAAACAAAACTCAGGTAAAAAAAATCACGTAATTCTTTGTTTTTACATTCAGCAGGTCCCAATCAGCCCAAATAGCAAAGAGAAATTAAAAATGCATGCCATGAAAGAGTTTGGGTCCCAAGAGGTTAAATCTTTAAATACACAGTATGTACCTAAATTATGGGAAGATGATGTGGTAGTTCCAGCTCTAACTAAAAGCTTTATAAAAATGGAGACTTTTGAGCCTAACCTTGAAAGTAGAGGGGGGTCTCTCTCCAAAATCTGAACTGGTCCTGATTTTGCAGAAGAGGGGCCTGAGAGTTTAAGGCTTTGCCTCTCATATTACTTTTGAATATCCTAGGAGCCACAAGTAAGCCAGCAGTATATGGGAAGATCATTGTGCTCTTTTGGGATGATGTGGTACTGTCATGGTCAGGGATGCCTTCCCAGGGGTCATCAGCTGGACTATTGTTTTTGTGTTTTTGTTTTTGTTGTTGTTCTCTCTCTCTCTCTCTCTCTCTCTCGCTCTTCCACCCCTCTCTGCCTGGGTTGAACTTGTTATGGGTTCCTGCCTTGGCCCAACACATGTGCGAGTCATCGACTCCAGCGGTACCCAACCTTTTTTTGCGTTACAGACCGGTTTATATCTGACAATATTATCATGGACTGGCCTTTAAGGTGTTGCGGATAAATAAAACAAAATAAAACCAGTACCAAAAAAAGATTTATTTATAATACACGGTAAAAAAAAAAAGACCCAGGGAAACCAAGTCAACGATAAAAATTAATAAAAAATAATGCTAAAAACTGATTAAACCTCTGAAAACCATACATTTCACACCTGAGCCTCAACTCTCGCAGCCCGGTACTAAATGACTCACGGACCGGGCCCAGGGGTTGGGGACCACTGATCTACTCCACTGCTGCTCATTATCTCCCTGTTCCTGCAACTTCTTGGGGCAACGAATTGGTGCTACTCATCGCTGGATTGTTGTACTACTCTCGTCAGTGTAGTCCTGGCTCTAACTAAGCTCATTTCTTCCATCAGTGTTGTCTTCAGTCTAACCTGTGTTTCTCTTTGTGAATAGACCTCCTGGACCCGTCCCTCTTCTTCCCTGGAAGTGAACGTGAGTAAGTTTGTGAGTGCATTTGTGAGTGACCAGCAGATCACAGTGTGTGGCTGACCTACCCTGTTTCCCTGGATTCCCTGGAGCCCCATCCCCTTGCACTGTTCCTCTGCAGATAAGCAGTTAGCTGTTTCACACATAGTCTTTCTAGATTTTTTGAGATAAATGGAAAGTTAGCTAAAGGCAGAATGAGGAATGTCATTCAGCAAATACTTATCAAAATATTAGCCCATTTGGATTCCAAAGTATGAGTGCAGTGTTGTCTGTTAGTCAGAAAAAAAAGTAAAACAGTAAGTAAAAGATTGTGATGTATGTGAACGAGAGATGGTGTAAATTGGGGTACATCAGTGTTAAGGAGTGGTGCTGTACACGAGCTGTGGCGCTGTTAACGGTTAGCATCCGACCGTATTACCTGCTGCGGGAATTCTCGCAAGTCATCGCAATAACTGTTTACATTCTGCCAGCGGCAGATGCGGCAGCAGCATGCAAGACAATTCACACAGTAGTGTCCCAGCTGGAGACATCACACCCCCAAGCTTTCCTTTTCATCCTTGGGGATTTTAATCATGTTTCCTTGTCCTCAACTCTTCCTACTTTCACCCAGTATGTGGATTGTTTTACCAGAGAAAACAAAACACCGGACTTACTGTATGCAAATACCAAGGATCCATATAGGTCATCACCCCTCTCCCAACTAGGTGCCCTCAGACCATAACCTGGTCGATCTGGTTCCCTCATACATAATTTTGGTGTGTAAATAACCCCCCACCACATGGTAACCCCCCCACCTCTTCAGAGGTGAAGAGGTGAGCATGGCACTGAAAGACTGCTTCCAAACTACAGACTGGGAGGTAATATGCAGCCCACTTTTCTGCTGGAGCAGAAAAGGAGGGCTTTCAGATCTGGAGACAGAGAGGAAATGAGGAGAGTCCAGAAGGAGCTAACGAGAGAGATAAGGAGGGGAAAGGACAGCTACAGGAGGAAGTTGGTGGAGCAGCTCCAGCAGAGCAACATCAGAGGTGTGTGGAGAGGACTAAACACCATCACTGGACGGAGCACAGTGAGCAGAGGGGGTCCAGAGCCTGAGGACCTGGATAGTCAGGTTTGGGCTAATAGATTGAACCAATGTGAGTGAAGTTGGCCCCCCCCACCTTCTTCACATCTAACAAAAGTGGTATCAAATGTTTGTGCTACGTTTGTGCTGCAAAAATGTTCGTTTGTGCCGCTTTCATTTTAAAGATATTAATAAAAATTTCTAGAGGTTATCAGAGGTCAACCAGCCCCCCCACACTGATGGAATCAAACAAAATTGATGTCAGTCAACTGTGCTACGTTTGTGCTGGTTTGTGCTGCAAAGATTGTCGTTTGTGCTGCTTCTGTCTTAAAGATATCAATGAAAATGTAAAGGTCAAAAGGTCAACCAGCCCCCCCACATCACCCAAATCAAACAAAATTGATGTCAAACATTTGTGCTACGTTTGTGCTGGTTTGTGCTGCAAAAGTTTTTGTTTGTGCTGCTATCATTTTAAAGAGATTAATAAAAATTTCTAGAGGTCATCAGAGGTCAACCAGAAATTGTCGTTTGTGCTGCTGCTGTTTTAAAGATATTAATGAAAATGTAAAGGTCAAATGATTTGATGCATGACTAACCATTACAAGCACTTCATAATGATTATTATCATTATTATTATTATTATTCATAATGATTAATTGTTGTGTGTATGAGGGTACAGTTGTCCATTTGTTTGTTTTGTCTGTTGTGTGTGTGTATGTGTATGTTCAGTCCATGAGTTTAATGTTGGTCAGATGTCAGGAGTTCAGGAGTCTGACAGCTGTAGGGAAGAAGCTGTTCCGGTACCTTGTGGTCTTAGTCCGGAGGCTCCTGTAGCGCCTCCCAAAAGGAAGAAGGGTAGATGTTTTGTATGGCAGGAAGTGGTGCTCCGGTGATGCGCTGGGCAGTTTTCACGACTCTCTGTGATAGGTTTGTAGCATAAACCTATTCGCTGGAACGTTCAAGACAATTCAGCTACACAGCAAAAAGCATAAGACACCCTCGTATACAAGGGAGGCCCGAGCCAAGTGTCATTGCTTCCACTTGACACCAGTTGCTCTTGTCCGCTCCCTCGTAACACTGCTCTTTTATTGAGGTTACATGAATATACATAGGTTCATTAACATATGATGTATACATACAACCAAAGA
This sequence comes from Oreochromis niloticus, assembly GCF_001858045.2. Lineage (NCBI taxonomy): Eukaryota > Metazoa > Chordata > Actinopteri > Cichliformes > Cichlidae > Oreochromis > Oreochromis niloticus. The sequence continues at coordinate 28,644,703 of NC_031979.2, forward strand.
GTACCTTGCCTGTGCGTTGTGTAAGTATGTGTGTGTGTGTGTGTGTGTGTGTGTGTGTGTGTGTGTGTGTGTGTGTGCGTGGGTGTGTGTGGGGTCAGAATGTGACCCCATAAATGACTTCCCTAAACCTGCTGGTCACGCCAGCATCGAATCCATCCAAGTTACATGGTTTATTAAAATCAAATCAAATTACAGCAGTTGCATTTATATTAGACTACCTTTAATTAACTACTTTAACCCATTTACAATGAAAATGTAAAAAAAAAATCTAGTCATTGACCTGTGTAGTATTTTAAGACTATTGGAACTGAAAATAACTTGAACTCCAATTTCGAAGACACAACTTTCTTTCTCTCTTTTTTTTTTCCGTAAAGCTCTGACTTGTATTATGAGTATGAGTCTGTGGTCTGGGAGAGAGTCCTGTAACTCTCTGTCTGCAAAATATAGTATATAATGACCAATGCTGGGCAATTAATTATATAGTTACTTCTTCCAAAAAGTAACTCAGTTTAGCAAACAACAAAGTTTTTTGTAGCTATTTTTTTTAATGCAGCTAATGCATTTTTAAATAAACATTTCAAACTATTTACAGAACAATCACGTGAGGGGAGGGTTGTATTGAACGCTGAACTGAAGTCTATAAACAGCATTCTGGCGTGTGTGTTGTTGTTGTCCAGGTGACTGGAGACTGCATCCTCTGTGCTCTTTTTCTGATGGTATGCGAATTGGTGGGGGTCAGGGGGGGGGTCAGGATTTGTAGTGTGCTAGGACCAGCCGCTCTAAGCACTTTGTAATGATGGTGGTGAGGGCTACTGGGCGGTAGTCGTTTAGGCTTGATGTGTTGGAGTTTTTGGGTATGGGGACGATGGAGGTGGATTTGAAGCAGGCCGGTACCACAGCATGGGCCAAGGACAGGTTCAATATGTCTGTCAGCACTCCTGCACACTCCCCAGAACACGCTCTGAGAACACGCCCGGGAATGCCATCAGGACCTGCAGCCTTGTGGACATTAATCCTGCTCAGCACCGCTCCTACATCGGTGGGGGAGAGAGTCAGTGGTTGGTGGTCCGGCGCCACGTCTGCTTTGGTTGTAGTTGTTGGATTCCCTCGCTCAAAATGAGCATAAAAGTTGTTGAGCTTGTTGAGGAAGGAGGATGCAGGGGAGGGTTTGGTGGTCCTGTAGTCTGTAATGGTCTGGAGTCCTTGCCACATGCGTCGGGGGTTGGAGTTGGAGAAGTGTTCTTCTACCTTCTTTTTGTAATGGTGTTTGGCTTTTTTGATACCCCTCTTTAGCTTAGCCCTAGCTGTACTGTAGGCGTGTGCATCTCCTGACCTGAAGGCAGTGTTGCGGGCCTTCAGGAGGAGAATGTGGAGTTAATGTGATCTGTAAATTTTGGTATGTCCTGAGATTTGATTTTCACCCAGGTGTCATCCACATACCAGAACCATGACTTGGTGGTGTTCCTGTGTAGGATAACTACCCAGGAACCATGACGGTACTGGGTCTGAGACCCAGTTTTTTGTGTATTTTTGTTTCATTTTGTTGATTATTGTATTTTTCTCTATTTCATGATTTACATTCTGAAAGAGTCTGGTGCATTTTTGTGATTGTGGTTAGCTTCACTTCCCTGTGACATCATTATGTTTAATTTCAGTCAGCTGTTTCCCCATATGTTTACCTCCTGATTACCTCCTGTGTATTTAAGTCCTCTGTTTTCTGTGTTTCATTGTCAGGTCGTCTGTTGTGCTACGCCATAGTCTCATCATAGCTTTTATAGTTTGGTCACAGTTTCATAGTTGTCATAACCTGTTCTCAGTTTAGCCTTTATTAGGGCTCTACTACTCTCTTTTGGCTTAAGTTGAGTTCTGGCTCTGCTTTTGGGTCCTGTTTCCAAACACATCGGCTTAACCTGCCGTGACAGATAACAAAGCCCGGTTTTCCACCTCCTCCATGCACAAATTGGCCGCAATGGGTGAAACTGGGCAACCCATGGCACACCCATGTTTCTGTTAGGTTAAGGCTGTGTGCAGGCAGGAGTGGTGGTAAGGAGGACCCAAAGTGCAGACTCTCGGAGACAAAAAGGTGAACTCAAAAACAGCTTTAATACTGAACTCAAAGTAACAAACTTCCAAAGTGCAAAATAAACTCAGGCAAGCAGACAGAAACACACAGCATAGTAAACGGTAGATCGCGACAATGACAAACTGAAACACAGGGCTTAAATACATAGAGGAGCAATCAGGGAATGGGCAACAGGAGGGAAACACAGCTGGGGCAAATCAGGACTAACGAGACAAGGAAGCAAAACCAGATATATTAACATAAGACATGGACCTTCAAAATAAAACAGGAAACATAACACAGACACAGACTCACAGGCAGGCACTACAACAGAGGGAACAGAGACATGGGACCAGGGCAGACACAGACACTGACTGGACACGGGGATATAGCAACTAAGGATACACAGAAACGCGAACTAGACAAGGGGATACAGCTGACAGGGGAGACAGAGCAACTAGAGAAGACAGAGACATAAACCATAAGACAGAACTCAAAGAAACCAAAGACTAGAAATTATAAATAATATAATAAACCCAAAGACCCTGGGTCAACGACCCAGGCATCCTAACAGTTTCTGCCTGTAGTACTGACCCTTATGCAAAATAGGTGGAATAAAGACACATTTCCAAAAGCAAACACAATTGATCAGTGCTGAGAGTGGTCCTGTTGCTGAGGTTAGGGTGATCCTGTAATCTCTTACGAACTACCTCCGACGCTTCCTTGACTGGGATGCAAGTGAAGACAGATGTAACATCTCTCTTCACTGTACATGTACTGTTTATAAGGTTGGGGAAACCTACTGTCAGCTGAGACTGAAGAAGTCATTTGGATGAGTGACGAGAATTTTCTCCCACTGAAAATGTCCAGATGAACAGAATCAACCTTTTGGGATTTACTTGCCTGGATGATTAAGCACACATCAAGACATTATTTTATTTTTGCAGCACAAACGTAGCACAAACATTTGATACCACTTTTGTTAGATTTGAAGAAGGTGGGGGGGCCAACTTCACTCACATATTGAACCAGTTTTTAAAAAGGTTTGATCCAGAAGCCCTTCCCTCTCCCATCCACTAGAGCTCTTCACACATCTCTGCAACCCCCCATAGCACCAAGGACATCAGATGCACCTCACCTGCCCCCCTTTTCCTTCAACCACTCTACTGCCTCCTCCCCCCATGCCAGTCACCAGGAGCCACCCACCCACACCCTATACTGCAGCCTCTCCATCACACCTGACCAGGTGCGGAGTCAGTTGAGGAAGATGTAATCCAGGAAGGCCAGGGGTCTGGATGAAATCAGCTCCAGACTTCTGAGGGACTGTGCAGATCAACTTTGTGAGGTTATCACATACATCTTTAACCTGAGTCTCAGTCTGGAGAGAGTCCCCATTCTGTGGAGGACCTCCTGCATGGTGCCAGTCCCAAAGACAATGCACCCCAAGGAGCTAAACCACTTCAGACCTTTTGCACTGACTTCACACCTAATGAAGACCATGGAGAGGATCATACTTCACCACCTTCGCCCACTAGTTGGGAGAGACCTAGACCCACTGTAGGTTTGCCTACCAGCCGAACATCGGAGTGCGTGACGCTGTCATCTACCTGCTGCTTCTCTCATCTGGAGAGTGCCAGGTGCACTGTGAGAATGATGGGGGTTTTTTGTTTCGCCAGTGCCTTCAACACAATCCAACCCTCAGTTCTAAGGGGGAAGCTGCAGGGAGCGGGAATGGACCATCAGCTGCCCTCATGGATAATAATAATAATGGATTGCATTTATATAGCGCTTTTCTAGGCACCCAAAGCGCTTTACAATTCCACTATTCATTCACTCTCACATTCACACACTGGTGGAGGCAAGCTACAGTTGTAGCCACAGCTGCCCTGGGGCAGACTGACAGAAGCGAGGCTGCCTTTCGCACCATCGGCCCCTCTGGCCATCACCAGTAGGCGGTAGGGTAAAGTGTCTTGCCCAAGGACACAACCACCAGGACAGAGAGAGCAAGGGGATCGAACCGGCAACCTTCCGGTTACAGATGAGCTTCCCAATCCCCAGAGCCACGGTCGCCCCCGATTGTTGATTACTTACCAGTTGACCCCAGTATGTGAGGCTGAGGGACTGTGTCTGAGGTGGTAGTCTGTAGCATGGGGGTCTCACAAGGAACAGTACTCGCACCTTTCCTCTTCACCCTCTTATCCTTATAACATGGAGACTTGCCATCTCAAGAAGTTCTCAGACAACACCGCAATTGTGGGTCAGGTGTTGGTGGGAAACGAAGTGGAATACAGGGGGGTCATGAATGACTTTTTTAGCTAGTGCGAACAGAACCATCTTCGCATCAGTGCCAGCAAGACGGAACTGGTGATTGACTTCAGCAAGAAGCCACCCCCTATTACACCAGTGAACATCCAGGGTTTGGACACTGAAACGGTAGAGGAGTACAAATTCCTGGGTGTTCACCTCGGTAACAAACTGGACTGGTCCACAAACAAAACTGCACTCTACAAAAAGGGTCTAACGCATCTCCACCTGCTACGGCGGCTGAGATCTTTTGGGGTGAACAGGACTCTGCTAAGGAAGTTTTACGACACTGTTGTGGCATCTGCTATTTTTTACGCTGTGGTCTGCTGGATTTGTGGAATGGCAGAGATGGACAGGGGGAAACTTAACAAACTGGTCAAGAGGGCCAGCTCTGTCCTGGACTGTCCACTGAAGTCCATCAAGCAGGTTGGGGAGGAGAGGATGTTGTCTAAGCTAAGATCCATCATGGACAACACCTCCCATCCTCTACATGAACCTGTATGAGCACTGAGCAGCTCATTCAGCAGTAGACTTTTACACCCACAGTGTAGGAAGGAGTGCTACCGCAGGTATGGTACCAGCAGCTTTCAGACTCTATAACACAGTTTAACATTTTTTTTTATCTCTGTACAATTTTTATACATATTTCTGTACATTGTTACGTGCATATATGAACTTCAGTTGCTTATGTATATAGGACCGCATTGTGTCTTCCTTCTATATTTTATATTCCCTTTGCTATAAGATCTGTGTAACACCCAAATTTCTCATTTGTGGGATAATAAAGGTTGATTCTATTCTATTCTAAATATTTTTTTATTGTTTAAAGAAGCTACAATCACAAGTACAACATGTTTTGTTTACAAACAAATGTTATTGTCTGAACTGCGTTTTCAATTCAGTCCAGTTGTATTTATATAGTGCAAAATCACCACAAAAGACTCTACAATAACACAAAGCAAGCTGCCTGTTATCGAAATAATTTTAAATAAGAACAATAGAAAGGTGAAAAGGGTCATATTATGCACCAGTTTAATATAAGACCAGCAAAGTGAACAGAATGTCTGTTTTTATCAGTAAAACTCTGACCATCCCTGGAAATCTGTGGATCATTAGAACCTAATGAATGAACAAGCTGTTGAATGTTTCTTATATAAGCCACAGAGAGCGTAGTATTTCAGTGCATTAACAAACATCTCATCCCTGAGGCCATAAATTAGAGGACTCAAACATCTGGGAGCAAGAATAAAGGTTATGTAATTAAAGTACCTCACATTGATAAATAACATAAAATCAATCTGCAGGACAGCAGCCTCTATAAATGGACACCAGAGCTGGATAAGACACAGCAGCAGCTGGAAACCATGAAGAACCACTGTACTGAGCCCCTTCCATGTTGACTTCTTATTCTCTCCTGATGCAGCTTTGGCCACTTTCATTATTTGCACATATGAGAAAACAATAGTGATGGACATAATCAGGAAAAACAGCTGACTTATAGCTGACCTAAGATGTCCCTGCCATCTGTGAAAAATGAACATTTCAACAGCACAAATTCTGCTCTGGGTATAGAAGCTGGGGATGGCTGATGCAAAGAAAATAGACAGAATAACAATGCAGGGAACAGAGCTCAGACCATGAATGATCAGGATGAAGTGCAGAGCTCTCTGTGTTCGGCACAGTTCTGCATGACGGAGGGGAATGCAAATGGCCACGTAACGCTCCAGGGTCATTGCTGTCAGAGTAACTGGTGTGACAAATGTGTACACAGACAAAACAATATATATAATAACACACAACCACACTTGTATGGTGAAACTAAAATAACTCAAAATGAGCAACACATTAGTTATTAGCAAAAAAAGTGAATCAGACAACAGTGCAATAGCAAATAAGATGTAACGCATAGTTGTGTAAAAAATATCCTTCATAAAAAATGTTGTGATTAGCAAACAGTTGATGCAAAGAAACATCGAGATAAATACCTGGACTATGATGACCTGATTATTGATGTTGTTTATTGCCAACTGACCACCAATTACTGAGTTATTTAACGCCATATATTCCTTAGTTTTAGGCAAATTGTTTTAAATCTTCATATATGGAGAGATCTTAAGAATTTACCTACATATATGAATGCATGTCTGGTTTCTAGATTCTAAAATCAAATCTCACACAAAGTATCTGATCCAAAGTTAAAATAAATTCAAATTTAACAGCCTCACAGTAAAAATAAGTGGAATATCTATTGAGTTAAACATTCACAGTGCATGTTGATATGACATGACATATATCTATAATGCCTAAAGATAACAAGTCACAAGACATGAGAGAGTCATTTTACCAAACCATCCCTGCGGTAAGTAAAACACATCTGAGATGTGTGCTGTCACAAGCTGATTTTTATAGGTGAAACTCTAACACAAAAGGGAATGTCACGACCGGAAGATGTCACCAAAGGAAATGCATTTGGGTATTCAAGTATACACAACTACTGCATGTAATTGGTCTCTAGATTTGTCCATCAACTCTTACCTGTCTCCTTAGAAACAATTTATTGTTTGAAATCACAATACCTCACAGCTATCATAGTCTAAACTAATAAAAGAAAGCAGCACTGCCACTATAAATATGTAAAGCATTTCTTGTGCCTGTCCCAAATGTCCCAGATAACTGGAATCAGTTCTTTGAAAAAAAACAAAATGCTGAAAAAATGCTGCTGGCTGTTCAGTACTTGACTGGAGCTGTGTGGAGCTACACAGGCCAGTTTTTTTTTCAATGAAATACAGTCACAAGATTCAGATTTCTCATGATTCCCGACTTATAAGATCAGAAGTACTGCTAGTTTGGTCGTAAGCAACAGTTCTCTGGGCTTTCTGAAGTACTTTCATTTTTTTCTTTGGATACTCAATTCCTTTTTACTGACCTGCATTTTGTAAAAACCTCAAAAAAGAAAGTCAAAGGTATCAAACGGAATCAGTAAACAATATGGTTGCAGATAATATGGGTTCAAACTGGCCAACTTACTGAAAATTAAAAACAGCAGTTAGGTCACTCTATATGGTGTCCACTGAAATAACTGGTGCTCCTAACTAAATTTATCATCTTGTTGTTTATTCAAATCATGTGCACAAAAACTGAGTCCTTTTTTCATTATATATCAATAACGCTTTACTTGCAAAGCATGTACTGAGAAAAAATAGATTGCCTTTACACTAGCTGTGATGGAAATTCTTGAACAGTTTGTAAGGTTATGAAGTCATTGTTTCCAAATGCTTTTACCTTAGTTGTGATAGAAATGTTTGATGAAAATTGCACAAGTGCTAACTCCCGTGCACTTTGTTTACAGGCCACGCAGAGGAGTAGAAGATGCCACAGTAAATTCGGCTTACTTGTTAAACAAGTTTCGGTCATGAACTTTCATTTTATTAAAATAGCTGAGCTTATATGCTACAAATGGTTCACCACAACGCAAAATGAGGAATATAGTGGAACAAATCAGAATACAAGTCCATTTGGTGCCAAAGTATCAGTGCATTGTTGCCTGTTCGCCAGAAAATGTAAAGCCAATGTCATGGCATTTGACTGATGTTACACAAAGTTCGATAAAACATTTCAAACAGAAATGAACATTGCACTATTAATCATTCTGACACACATTCAATATGAGCAGCAGCAATTATTTTTCGGACATTTTTTCATTGTAACAACTAAATGGGTTTTTTGTTTGTTTGTTTAAAGAAGTTAGAAACCTAAGTATAATGTCTTATTTGCACACAAATGTTGTTCAATCAAAGGAAGAAAAAGGTCAGTCATTATGCACCAGTTTAATATAAGGCCAGCAAAGTGAACTGAATGTCCAGTTTTATCAGTACAACTCCAAGCATCCCTATAAATGTCTTAATATGTCTATTAGAATATATTAACCAGAATGAACAAGCTGTTGAATGTTTCTTATAAGCCACAGAGAGCGTAGTATTTCAGTGCATTAACAAACATCTCATCCCTGAGGCCATAAATTAGAGGACTCAAACATCTTGGAGCAAGAATAAAAGTTATGTAATTAAAGTACTTCACATTGATAAATAACATAAAATCAATCTGGAGGACCGCTGGATACCATAGCTGGATAAGACACAGCAGCAGCTGGAAACCATGAAGAACCACTGTACTGAGCCCTTTCCATGTTGACTTCTTCACTGATTCAACCATCCAGATTGGCTAAAGCAGTGGTTCCCAAACTTTTTTTTGCCAGGCCCCCCTTTGTTTTACAAGAAAAATGTTCGCCCCCCCCTACAAATGCATCCTCCAAACACACACACCCATATTTTGTTTACAAACTCCATTGCGGTTTATTTCACACCTCAAACATTTAGTAAACAATTAAGCAAATACAAGTAAACGGCAATAAATTGACTATGTGCACGTTAGCATATGCTACCTCCGGTGCGGAAACTCCTGTGGGGAGCTTTGTTTCCAGTGTCCTATTCGCGCCTTGTTTACGGTCCAAAACAAGTTAAGCAAATGAATGAATCAAGCGGCGATTTACATTTCTATAGATGTCTTGGGCATTTACCCAATATATCTGTAAATGATGTTCATCGACTTGTCGATATTTTTCCCCGGGCCTCAGAGCAAAAGAGAAAAGGGATTCAAATGTTATATTTCTCAGCGGTCCCTCGTTTATTGCGGGTGTTATGTTCTAAAAATAACCAGCGATAGGTGAAATCAAGTAGCCAATTTTATATTTTGATGCGTGGACATCGTGGACATCCAGTACTGCACTTCAGAGTCACACTGCTAGCGATTGATGCAGCGATGCAACCTTTTTTGCGCCACGGACCGGTTTATGCCCGACAATATTTTCACGGACCGGCAATAAGGTGTCGCGGATAAATACAACAAAATAAAACTAGTGCCGGTACCGAAAAAAAGAAGATTTATTCATAACACACGTGAAAAGACCCAGGAAAACCGAGTTAACGATAAAAACGATAACAAAATAATGCTGAAAACCGATAAAAACCCTGAAAACCATACATTTCACACCTGAGCCTCAACTCTCGCGGCCCGGTACCGGTCCGAGGCCCGGGGGTTGGGGACCACTGGTCTGCAGCGATCAGGACGCAGGACACAATGTGACGTAAAAATAAGCATGAAAACTTGCACTAAAAAATCCGCGAAACAGCGAGGTGAAAGGTGAACCGCGTTATAGCAAGGGACCACTGTAATTTTGAAGGTAAGTCACAACATACCCTTCATACATACTAATGTATAGAAACCCTTACCAGCAATCATTCATTTTTTTGTGTGGCTTTTTTCACAGTTTGTTATGCTGTGTAGGTCTGTACTTGACTAGCTGATATCGACATAACGGGGAAACATCTGGTTTGACTATTGTTCACCTGTAGTTTGAATGCTGAACATTTGCCTGTTTAAACCATAAGAACAATCACTATACAGAGATGTGCTTCTGAATGTGGACGATGTGTCTTCTGCTGCAGTAATGCAGTTCTGCTTGTGTTGAGTGATGTAAACAACCGATCGACTGAAACTCTTTAAACGTCAAAATCGATCATTAGATTTTTTGTGACACAACAGTGGTTTGTGTTCCCACCTTCTGCTCTTTGTAACTTAATGCGATCTTTCCATTTTCGAGTTTTGGACATGATTTTAGAGAATATTTTCGCAGTAGCGATTTACTGCAAAGTAAAGCTACCGGAAATGTACAACCCCACATCCGGTCTCAAACCAGGAAGTTAGCATTTTCTCGTGCACAGGGTCAATTACAGGTAGTAATAAAATACATTACTAACTCTTTTACGCTACGTCCACACCTACACGGGTATTTTTGAAAACTCAGCTGTTTCTATGCGTTTGGGCCTTTCGTCAACACGTAAACGGCGTTGCGATTCACCGAAAACGGAGATTATTTAAAACTCCTTTTTTAAGTTTATGTGTGGATGAGGATTACAGAGTTCGTCATGCAACGACAAAGGTATGTGGCTCTTTTCACGTCACGCTGTGCGCCACGTTATTGTTTACATGAGATGAATTGCAGAATGGCAGATAGAGACAAAATACTGTTACTGTTAATCTATCTGCAGTTTTTACACGCTTACATATACACACGCAGTTACTGTCCCTGCATTTAGAAAGGCAGAGGCGTCACGGTGTAATTATTTTACGTGTAGTTGTTTTTCTCCTGTGTAATAATTTTCAACATTGCTATCAATACATTTTTCAAAAAATGCCTCTCTGTGCAAAATGGGTTCAAAAACAAAAACAGCTGTGGGATACTGTTTGTCCGTGATTTGAACCGGGGGAACAAATCGTGGCAGGATCAGCCTGATATTATTTGTATCCCACTGTAACTTTACTGTATAATGAGTTAACATGTCCAAAATTTCAGGAGTAGTTATTACAAGAAGTGTTTGTCAACTAAAAATCAACATTGTTGGATACTGTTTGGCCGTGATTTGAAGAGCCCAGCGCGTGCTCCCGACGCAGAGAAAACTATTTGCAGGGGAGACCTACTTTGGCACTTGTGCAGGTGAAGCCAAAGGGAAGATATGCTTCACCATATTTTCTAGTCTTTGGCTTGGAAGGAAGTTGGTTTGGAAACATATTTGGCGATGCTTCATCTCCTGCTTTGCGTTTGTGTGGGAGTCCAAAAATCTGTCCATTATGCTAGCACTGTCCAAGCTCTCTTTTTTCTTTTTTTCTTTTCATACCGCGCCCCCCCGCAATGGCTCTGCGCCCCCCCTAGGGGGCGGGCCCCACACTTTGGGAACCTCTGGGCTAAAGGAACAAGTGCATTTTTTCAAGGTTTGAGCTAAAACCTGAAAAGTGTGGTCACCCGCAGATTTAAAATAATTTAACAATTAACAGATCCTGAGCTTATGACTGCACAGGCCTGCTGCGGATCTGAGCAGGTCTACTATGTACACAAGAGCCTGCCCATGTAAAGCTTCACATGTCATTAATAAAATGTTAAAATCTATTCTGACTTTGATGGAACCCTAGTGATAGGAAGTAAGAATAATGCCTAGCTGCTTCCCTTTGGGCCAGTTGTAGATAGGCTAAAGAGGACAGAAAGGCATGTGAAAAATGAGATACAATAATCAACACTAAAGAAATGAATTGATTCTTTTTTAATAAACAGGACTGGTGGAACTGGGTGAAAGCTAAATGCTGGTTCTTAGTTGAACCTGCCACAGTAATGACTGACCTCCTCACAGAAGCTGACAGTGTCAATCACAAGAAGACATCCAATATAAGTAACATTTCAGTATTGCCTGTTAGTCAGAAATGTAAAGCCACTTTAAGTGCATTAGACTGAGGCTACACGGAGTTAAATAAAACAATGGACAGTGGACATGTATGGCAATGATTTATTTTCAGTACATTTTTTACTGTAACAACTAAATACATGTAACAATTAAATGTCTTTTGTTCGAAGCAGTTACAATTATGAGTACAATAAATTTTACAATAAGTAAATAATTAAAATAATTTTTTACAACAACTTAACTGCTCCTAATCTACACTGTTGCCAAACTAAAAACAATTTAAGGATAAAAAGGGTCAGATACTATACATCAGTTTAAGTATAAGACCAGCAGAGTGAATGGAATAGCCATCTTTATCAGTACCACTTTCAACCACTGGAAATCTATGAGTATTTCTATTGGAATACATTAGAACATAATAAATCAAAAAGCTGTTGAATGTTTCTTATATAAGCCACAGAGAGCGTAGTATTTCAGTGCATTAACAAACATCTCATCCCTGAGGCCATAAATTAGAGGACTCAAACATCTGGGAGCAAGAATAAAGGTTATGTAATTAAAGTACCTCACATTGATAAATAACATAAAATCAATCTGCAGGACAGCAGCCTCTATAAATGGACACCAGAGCTGGATAAGACACAGCAGCAGCTGGAAACCATGAAGAACCACTGTACTGAGCCCCTTCCATGTTGACTTCTTATTCTCTCCTGATGCAGCTTTGGCCACTTTCATTATTTGCACATATGAGAAAACAATAGTGATGGACATAATCAAGAAATAAAGCTGACTTATAGCTGACCTAAGATGATCCTGCCATCTTTGAAAAATGAACATTTCAACAGCACAAATTCTGCTCTGGGTATAGAAGCTGGGGATGGCTGATGCAAAGAAAATAGACAGAATAACAATGCAGGGAACAGAGCTCAGACCATGAATGATCAGGATGAAGTGCAGAGCTCTCTGTGTTCGGCACAGTTCTGCATGACGGAGGGGAATGCAAATGGCCACGTAACGCTCCAGGGTCATTGCTGTCAGAGTAACTGGTGTGACAAATGTGTACACAGCCAAAACAATATATATAATAACACACAACCACACTTGTATGGTGAAACTAAAATAATTCAAAATGAGCAACACATTAGTTATTAGCAAAAAAAGTGAATCAGACAACAGTGCAATAGCAAATAAGATGTAACGCATAGTTGTGTAAAATATATCCTTCATAAAAAATGTTGTGATTAGCAAACAGTTGATGCAAAGAAACATTGAGATAAATACCTGGACTATGATGACCCGATTATTGATGTTGTTTATTGCCAACTGACCACCAATCACTGAGTTATTTGATGCCATGTATTTCTCACTTTTAGGCAAATATTCTGTTGTTTTATATCTTCAAATGTGGAGAGGCCTAAAATTCTAAGAACTTGTCATATAATATTATATATATGGTTATAGATTCTAAAACCAAATTCCCCACACACACACTATCTAAACCAAAGTTTAAATGATGTCAACCTAAACAGCCTCACAGCTTTTATAAATGGAATATCTATTGAGTTAAATATTCACGGTGCTTGTTGATAATATAATGACATACATCTATAATACCTAAAGATAGCAAGTCACAAGACATAAGAGAGTCATTTTACCAAACCATCCCTGCGGTAAGTAAAACACATCTGAGGTGTGTGCTGTCACAAGCTGATTTTTATAGGTGAAACTGTAACACAAAAGGGAATGTCACGACCGGAAGATGTCACCAAAGGAAAAGCATTTGGGAGTCATTTTGTACAACAGTTCGATTCAAGTACTAAAATATAAAACTACTGCACATATCAGGTCTCCAGGTTTGACCATCAACTATTCTCTGTCAACACAAATTATTATTATTGTTTGGCAACACAACACCTCACACATAAAATTGAAGAGAACAATGCTACCTGAATGTGCAAAGCATTTCTTTTGTGTGTACTGTGTGAATCCATTCTTCGAATAGATTTAGTCAAAAATAATTTACTTCTTAAATTGTTCAGCACTTGACTGGAGCGGCTTTTAATTAGATTTAGTCCAAATAATTTTCTCAATGAATAGTTAATTCTCTGATTTACTTAACACTAACCTATCAGTCACAAAAGTATAAAAAAGGCACCTTAAAAAGAGAAAACTCAGTGTGGAACACAAGACACAGGTGAATAAAATCTAACTAATGAGACATGGGGAAGCAAAACTAAACATAACACACACAAAACAGGGGAGTATGAAAATAAAACAAGAAGTAACAAACACTGAGGCTGGGACTAAGACATTTAGACTTGACAGAACTAAACATAGGCAAGACCTGGAAGACAGAAAGGTTAATAGACATGGAGACAAGACCGAGCCAGACACGGAAACACAAGTGAGGCAGGGATTCACAAACTGAAAGTAAGAAATGCTACTACAAGAAAATATGAAACCTGAAAACAAAAGACTCTAAGAAAACCCTTAGGTCAAACACTCATAACACAAAACTGATACCAATAGAGAATGATGAAACAAAGATTATGAAACATACAATGCTGAAGAAAACCTAAAACATACAGATTGACCTTTTTAAGTTAACTTTAGTAATTACTTCCTCCAAACCATCATGTCTATTAGACCCCACTACAACAAGGATCATTAAATAATGCTTCAACCTTCAATGAACCTTGATCAACTTAATTCTACTTATTTCTACATACCACAGGCATTCAAACTGGCAGCAATTAAACCACTACTTAACAAACAATCACTTGATCCAGCTGTCTTAGCTAAATATAACTTTCCTTTTATCTCTAAAACTCTTGAAAGATTAGTTATACAACAGCTAATTGCTCATGTGGAGATAAATGGTTTATTTAAAGAGTTTCAGTCCGTTTCAGAACTCATCACAGCATTAGTGAAAGTTAGGATTGAGAATCGGTTCTGGTAGCCTGCTATGATCAGTATTGGGGAGTAACAGAATAAATACGTAATGCCGGTACATGTAAAATACAAAATATGAGTAACTATATTCTGCTACAGTTACCATTTAAAAAGGTGATATTCAGAATACAGTTACTTTGTTGAAATAGATAAGATAAGATAACCTTTATTAGTCCCACACGTGGGAAATTTGTTTTGTCACAGCAGGAAGCGGACAGTGCAAAAGTTATGAAGCAAAAATTAGAATAAAATAAAATAAGAATAAATACAGTACACAACTGTACAGAATAGAATAAAATAAAATACTATATACAGTAGAATAAAATAGAATAAAATATACAATAAGATAAAAACAGAATACAAATGCTATATACAACTGAGTAAAAATACAACGATGAAACATACATGAAATACACGGTGGTCTTTTCCTGTTTCATATGTTAGCCTATGCCCTCTCTATTTTTGGTAAATCCACGCCAGTGGAAACCAAAACAAAACACGCATTAAGAGGTTCTAATGCCTGGTTCTCCATCTGGCGGCCCATGTCATCCCTACTTGCGGCCACATAACGACGTGACGAAATATTTTTTTTAAATTATTACTCAAAAAGATTTAATATGAGGGCAATAGGCAGAGTGTTACAGGCATAGCCCTAAAGAATGTAGCCTCATGAGCAGTGTAGTCCGTGCTGCAGGGAGAATGGACTCCCTTTATTTCTGTGAGCGCGAGGAGGGAGGAAGAAAAAGGAGAGTTGAAAAGTACATGTTGTCACCGACCAGAAACGGAAGATGGAAGCATGTAAATATAATAATAACCACTGCAGCCAAAAAGAGTGCCTGACAAGCCCAGTTGTAAGTAAGCTATTAAAGGGAACCCCGGCTATTAACACATGTTTGCGCTAAAATATGCACTGTGCTTTCAATAACATATATGTGGTATTAAAATACGCCAAATGTTTTCCTTTTAAGCACATTTTATATAAAACCGATTTACCAGTAGGCCGCCATTTTTATTTACTTCTCAATGCACTCTGGGTAGTGACATCACATGGTTGCACCGCATCGAGTTCACAGTTAGCAGCGCACTGGAAATGGCTTCTGTGCAACCTTTCCAGTTTGAACCAGAGCAATCCGAGAGAGAGGATGAAAATAGTCAACCAGTACTTAGTTTAGATGAAGATGAAAACAATCCGTCACATGAGGACGTGAGAGTGAGGGAAAACTACTGGTGTCTATGCGGCTTGTCTGTGCATACCTGTTGTACTTCTGTTTTTATTCTGAAGGTTTCTGTGTCATGTGAGTGTTCTCAGCTTTACGTCTGTGTCTTGTCAGCCCTGATTTCTCCCAGGTGTGTTCCCCTCCTGTCTCCCATCCTATGATTACTCCTGTGAGTATTTAAGCCCTGTGTGTTCTCCTGTCTGTTGCTGGTCCGTCTGTGATGTCTACCCCGAGTCTCCCTGTGTTTCCTCCGTGGTCCTGCCTGTGTTGATTTTCATGTTACTTCGTGAGTTTTGGTTTCAGTTTCATATATTTAGGTTTTCCCAGTTTAGTTATTTTTTAGTCCCTGTCCTCGCCATTTCCACCTTAAAAAAACTTACTCCTCATACCAACCTCTGCTTGCACTTGGGTCCTCGCTTCACCTTCACACGGCCTGCCTCGCCAGCCGTGACACAATCTGCTAATTCTGAGAGTCATTTGTTGACATCCAGTTTTGGCAGCACAACAGTGCAGTGATAAGCACTATTCCCTCACTGGAAGAATTTCCTGGGTTTGGGTCCGCTGGCCTGCTGGGCCCATGTACAGTCTGTCATTATCACTCATTATTTGTAATTAATTGCAGGAGCACAACTAGGAGCACTATTCTACACTGAAATTCTCAGTTCTTTCACTAAGATTTTTCCATTTTGCTTAAACAGATATCTTTTTTCCATTGAGAATAGTACAATGCTCACTTATACAAGTACAATGTATTTGAAGGTTGAATTGCATTTTAAAAAGTTTTCATTCATTTTACAGTTAAATTTTGTTATGATGACACTGCAACATCTCTCTGCATCCAGAAGTTTCCTATGCAATCATTTTAGTTTGCTGTACTTTCTGATCTTTGCACTTGAAGAGTAGCAGGTAACACGGAGATGTCAAGGGACTGTTGCACACTTTGTTTTTCTCCATAAGGATTTAGACTGAAAACAAAACATTGATGCTCATTAGCTGATCGTCACTGTTCTCTTATGGCTAATCAGCTTCTGTGGTTAATTGGTTCATTAATTATTTATGCTATTCCTTGCTGATTTTGACAAAGTTTGATGGTAAAACAGATAAAGAAAAGTAACAGTTGATTTATTTTTGAGTTTTTATAAGACATCATCTTTGTAATCAAAACAATGATCGACATAAGATTTTTATTTTATCTTTATATTGTTTTAGTGTACACTGAGGGCCATGGGAGCATTGCAATTTCAAATTCCTGTGTGTGACCTGTACATATGGACTTTGACTTTAAACATGTTTGTAGTAATTTAACAATTTAATAGTTTAGGTGATGTTGACTGGTGTTTTTTGTTTGTTTTTTGTTTTTGTTTTTCAGCACAATAAACATTTAGCAAAGGAAAGGAAAGGAAAGAAAAATACATTTCAATATTCACCTGTTCTGATTCAGTTACATATCGAAAAGAAATGGGAAGAAGTGCACACTTATTTATTCCCACCCATTTACCATAAGTTATCAGGCAACATTTATTCATCTTCTTTACAGATATAATCTAATTGGGCAGTTTAAATCTGATTACACCAGACAGCATCAGCAGCAAATTGACTGATTCATTGTTTTTAACGCATTCACTTCACCTCTTCACTCTTCTCACAGTTGGCCGGTTGACCAACAACAGCAAGAGTAGTCCACAGACCAGTTACATCACTTGTACTAAAAACTAAATCTGCTCTCTGGAACAAGACCTTGCTTGTTTTTGCTGCCAAAATTCACAAATGTCATATACTGAAAAATAACAAAACACAATCAACAACCAAGATATTGAATCAGAGATCTTGGATGTCATTCCTGGGATCTCCTGGAGCAACTCGCCCAGTTTCAGGACCCTGAGTGCTCTGATTATCAAGGGGACCATTGTTGCCTTCGCCCTCTACATCTTCGCTATTACTTCTCTCAGCCCTTGTTATTTCTCAAGTTCTTGTGTTTCTCCTCCCTGATGTAGCTATGATAGCAACATCTATCACTATGGTCATCATCCTCTGCTTGTCAGCCGCTACGATGTCCAGTTGGTTTGCTATCATCAGTTTGTCCTTATCTGGAAGTCCTACAGGATCTTAGCTCAGTCCTTGTCAACCACACTTTCAGGACATACTCAGCACCGATATTCCATTATACCAGGGGTCAGCAACCTTTCTGACGATGATCGCCATCTAAAATTCCCGCAGAAGTCAATGTGCCATATCAACCCTTGCATTAACAATAAATTTAATAACGCTGCATATCAACAGTTACACACTATATATAACAACTTTATAGAACTAAATTTGTTGACAGATGTTGGCAAAGTGCAGATCAGCAAGTTTCAAAAGCCAGTTTTTTTTATTCCATAACAAGAACACCATAACAGCAAAAGAACAATACAACAGAAAATGCAAATGCTATTTATGGTCTCATCACAACAATGATAAGAAAAAATAAACTGGGCTATTATGACATGTTTGTTAATATGTTAATATTTTTTATCTGGGGATATACATGCTAATGTGATCCTACGCCTGCTTTGTATTTGCCAGTTCTGTTATCTGGGGATCATACTTAGCACTGAAGGTCTGCCACACAACACTCTGAAGGCAAAGGGGGCATACACGATCATTCTGTTGCAAAAAAACCCCCAGGCTTCCATCCAAATTGTCATAAAGACTGAGAATTATATTTTTTAATCTTGCTTTGAGGGCATATTTCACAAGATTGACTGGCTAGCAATGTTGCTCTCACTGGTAGGCTAAGTGATTTTTAGCCAATTACAACTTGAACCCAGTAGGTGAGGTTGTTAGCTAAGATGTCGTCATTATGAAGCAGAGCGAATGATGTGTCTGTACAAGCTAATTTGCGATGTGCACTGGTGGTCCTTAAATTGCAATTAAATTACTTGACATTTTTACTGAACCATTTAAAACACTGTATATGATAAACAGGGCATAAATATAACAGAGGCCTTGATGTTGGTCAAGGTCAAGCTAATAACCCTTATCTAGTTATAAGCTAAAACACAAAATGATCAGTCAATCATCATGTTGTCAGACAGATGTCACAGTTAGGATCTTGTTGGAGATCATGTGAATATAAGAGCAAAGATGAAGCTGAAATGATTCTAAACAGGATGAAATATAGTTTAATGTGACTTTTTAAATGCAGGCTGCAAACAGTCTGAATGTGTTCCAAATGCTGAAATATGTATCTTGAAATCACCATTTAATGATGCTGGGCAGCATTTTAAAACTGTAAAGCCTGCACCCTCTGTCTGTCTTTGGCTGTGCTGCAGAGGAGCGGTAGTGCAGCTGGCTCAAGGGGCAATGCCAGGGAGGCGGATGGAGTAGGTGGAGAGGTTGGCTAATCAACATTTTCCCTTTTTAGTGACGCCAGGACTGGAGAAAAGAGAGGAGTCAGCTGGAGACCTGAGTGGGTGCCAAAAAAAAGCACCGTGTACAATACAATAAACGAAAACACAATCTGAATTTGGTGTGGGTCCTCGTGTGTTACATACTGCATGTTAAAATATTGTTTTTGTTGGCAAATGTTTATTATATATGCACCTCTCAATGATCATTTATTATGTAAGTCTTTCACAAACATCAGCTCTGGCAGTTTGTTTCATTTCAGCTATGGCATTTAAATGAGTTCACTTTTACGATAACATTTCATTGAACCATACAAAACATTGTATATGACAAATAGTGCATAAAGGTACCAGAGGCCTTGATGTTACGTAAGATCCAATGCCACAGTGAACTACAGTTACAGTGGCTTGCAAAAGTATTCGGCCCCCTTGAACTTTTCCACATTTTGTCACATTACAGCCACAAACATGAATCAATTTTATTGGAATTCCACGTGAATCTGTGGCAAGATCTGAAAACTACTGTTCACAAACGCTGTCCATGTAATCTGATTGAGCTGGAGCTGTTTTGCAAAGAAGAATGGGCAAGGATTTCAGATTCTAGATGTGCAAAGCTGGTAGAGACATACCCTAAAAGACTGGCAGCTGTAATTGCAGCAAAAGGTGGTTCTACAAAGTATTGACTCGGGGCTGAATAATTACGCACACCCCACTTTGCAGTTATTTATTTGTAAAAAATGTTTGGAATCATGTATGATTTTCGTTCCACTTCTCACGTGTACACCACTTTGTATTGGTCTTTCACGTGGAATTCCAATAAAATTGATTCATGTTTGTGGCTGTAATGTGACAAAATGTGGAAAAGTTCAAGGGGGCCGAATACTTTTGCAAGCCACTGTATATGTTAATAGCTACTGTATTCAGCATAGAACTATTAGTGTGTGTCATGATCCTCAGGTCCACACTGGGAAACTAAATTGAGAGACGATACTGTTTACTTACTTCTTTATGATTACATTAATGCTCAGTGAGTAGCTTATTCTTTAGTGGAATCGTGTGTTTAATTGTTAGTTGGAAAATGCTACAGATTTTTTCCTGTATAAGGGACAGAGGACATGATATTTTAATGCAAGGAAAAATTTGTCATCTCTGAGGCCATAAATGAGAGGACTCAGACATCTAGGAGCAAGACTAAACATTATATAATTGAAGTACCGTACATTAAGGTACAGCACGAAATTAATCTCAAGGACAGCATCTTCAATGAATGGGCACCACAGCTGGATGAGACAGAGGAGCAGCTGGAAAGCATGAAGAGCCACTGTTCTGAGCCCTTTATGTGTTGACTTTTTGTTCTCTCCTGATGCAGCTTTGGCCACTTTCATTATTCGAATATAGGAGAAAACAACGATAACGCACATAATCAAGAAGTAAAACTGACTTATAGCTGACCTCAGATGACCCTGCCAACTACGTATAATGAACGTCTGCCCAAAGCAAAACTGGTACTGTTTGAAGAAGCTTAAGGATACAGATGCAAAGAAGACAGACAGAATCAAAATACAGGGCACAGAGCTGAGGCCGTGGATGATGAGGATGCACTGCAGAGCGCTGCGTGTGGAGCAAAGCTCTCCATGACGCAGGGGCATACAAATGGCCACATAGCGCTCCAGGGTCATTGCTGTCAAAGTAAATGGTGTGACAAAGTTACACACGGATGACACTGCAAACATAATAAGGCACAATGACAATTGTATAGATAAACGAAAATAGTTCAAGATCAGCAACAAATCTGTCAGAATTAAAATGAGACAATCAGACAGTAATGTGACAGCAAATAAGATGTAGCGCATAGTTCTGTAAAATGTGTCCTTCATAAAAAAGGTTATGATCAACAAAGTGTTGATGCAAAGGAAAATTCCTACCAAAACCTGAACAATGATGACTTGGTCATTGATTTGTCGCACTGAGGATTCACCACCAATGAATGAGCTGTTGTCAGCCATAAGTTTAAATGTTGTAAATTAATTAAAAAAAAAGAACCTTAGAGAGTTGTCATTAGAAAACAAACACAGTGAGAGACAATTACCAAAGCGTTCTGGCACACAGTGCTTTCTGGTGAATGCTTCCCTCTCTTGGAAGGTTTATTTGTACATGTGACTCTGAAATGAAGTACCACAATGTCGTCACCACAGCATACTATTTCTCATTGCTATTCGCTATTGGATTGGGCATTCGATAACCTAATTAATGGAAAATGTTGGTGTCTGACACTGAAAGTTTGGCTTTTTTTATAAGTTTATGGAAACTATTCACACACAGAAAATTTTAACAACAATTTTAACAAAATTTATTGCTTGGTGCTATCACTGTTTTGTTTAATAAATATTAGAAATAAATATTAGAAAGAGAGCCAAAGAATCATAGGATCCCCTATAAACAGCACTTAGTGAGAAGGAACTCTTATTTAACAAGATCTTGGTCCAGTCCAGATTTAAAGAGGGGTAGCCATCTGTTGTAGCAAATAAGGGGGTAAGACAAAAGAGGAAAGAAACATGGAGACCACAGAGATCCCACAAACAGACTGGGCAAAAAGTAAGTTACAGGACACAATATTTAAAAGTGGGGCCATGCAAACACAAGGGTATTGAGAAAAAGGAAAACCACTCATTGGATGTCCCCCAGCAGCTTGAGCCTATAGCAGAGTAACTTGGGAGTGGTCCAAGGTCACCTAATCCACGTGTAACTTTAAGCTTTATCAAAAGTGTAATTTTTAAGCCTAATTATAAAAGTAGAGAAAGCATGTGTCTCCTAAAGCCAGACTTATGAACTGGGGAGAAGCCTGATAGCTGAAGCCTCTGCCTCCCATTCTACTTTTGGAAATGTGCCTTCTTTGGGGTAACTAACTGATATCACCCAAAAAACACCCAACAACATTCTGTTCATCTGGACATTGTGTTTCTAGGGGGAAAAAACATTTCATCACTCATCCAAGTCACTTCTTCTGTGTCAGCTGACTGCAGGTTTCCCCAAACCTGCAATTGTCAGGGCGTCACAGTGTGGAGAGAAGGAAGAGATGACCCAACCGCAGGACTCATGGGTTGGTGAAGGTTGAGGATGGTGTTATGAACAGAACATAACAGATAGACTGACACTGACTGACTGAACGGAACTGAACTGGAAAACACATGTGGAATCAATGATGACAAGATGAACTGAGAGAGAGAAACTAAGGACTTAAATACACAAGAGTGATAATGGTGATGAGGGACAGGTGAGAACACAGCTGAACTGAATCCTGACTAATCACACACAAGAAGTGGAACAGAACATATTGCACACAGACCGAGGCTGACATAATAAAACAGGAAACATGAACATGAGGAAAATAAACAGGAAACATGAACAAACTGAAAACACTGAGTCAACCCAGTAACCCTGACCCTGACAGCAATTTTGGGGGGATTTCATTACCTGGATGATTGAGCATGCATTTTAGCTAACTCATATTACTTGTAAATGAGAAAAAGCGTTTTAAGTTCAATTCTGGATTTAACATGGAGTTAATGAAGTAAAACCTTAATTCAATTTGATTTTATTTATATGCCACCGCAACAGTCAGCTTGAAGCACTTTATGTTTTAAAGAAAAAAAAGTGTATTAATACAAAAAAACCCCAATAATCAGATGAGCAAGCACTTGACACTGTCAAGAAAAAACTCCCTTTTTACAGGAAGAAACCTCTGGCAGAACAAGGCTGAAGAAGAGGTAGCCATCTGCCATAGGGTTGGGAGAGGAAGAGGCACAAAAGACATAATGTGGAAGAGAGGCAGAGATGAATAATAACTATGACACGAATGCAAAGCAGTCTACATATAGAGAATGAAAAGTTGTGAATGAAGAAGCAAAATTGGAAAGCCCCCCAACAGCCTAGGCCTATTGCAAAGTAGCTAAATGTGGGTACATGTTCACCTGATCAATCCCTAACTATAAGCTTTCTCAAAAGAAAAGTTTTAAGCCTAATCTTAAAGAGAGTGTCTTTCTCCCGAATCCAAACTGGAAGCTCATTCCACAGAAGACGGGTGACCGTGGCTCAGGGGGTTGGGAAGGGCACCTGTAACTGGAAGGTTGCCGGTTCAATCCCCGGCCTCTCTGTCCTGGTCGTTGTGTCCTTGGGCAAGACACTTCACCTACCGCCTACTGGTGTTGGCCAGAGGGGCCGATGGCGCGATATGGCAGCCTCGCTTCTGTCAGTCTGCCCCAGGGCAGCTGTGGCTACAACCGTAGCTTGCCTCCACCAGTGTGTGAATGTGAGCGTGAATGAATAATGTCATTGTAAAGCGCTTTGGGTGCCTTGAAAAGCGCTATATAAATCCAGTGCATTATTATTATTATTATTATTACTACCCATTCTACTTTTTAATAGCCTCGGAACCAAAAGTAAACCAGCAGTCTCAGAGCAAAGTGCTCTAGTCAGGGGATAGAGCACTATGATGTCTTTAAGATAAGATGGGGCATGATTATTTTTGACCTTACATGAGAGTAGAAGGATTTTAAATATGATTCTGGATATACCAGCGAGCCAATAAAGAAAAGCCAACATGGGAGAAATATGCCCTCTCTTTCTGTTCCCTGTCATTACTCTCACTGCAGCATTTTGGAGCAACTTAAGGATTTTTAGGGAGATTTTAGGACAACCTAATAATAGAAAATTCCAGTAGTCTAGCCTAGAAGTAATAAATGTATGAACTAGTTACCATAAGCATCACACTGATACAGGATGTTTCTAATTTTAGAAATATTGTGCAAATGCAATAAAGCAGTTGTACATATTTGTTTAATGTGTGCACTGAAGGACATATCCTGGTCAAACAGGCCAAGGTTATGTCATCTAAAGTGAATATCTGGTTAGACACCATGTTGTTAAGATTTTTAGGACACAGTACAATAAAATCAGTTTTATCTGAATTTAGAAGCAGGAAAAAATAGGTCATCCAGGCCTTTATGTCTTTAACACATTCCAGTATTCTAAGTAATTGGTGAGTGTCATCTGGCTTCATGGATAGATAAAGCTCTATATCATCTGCATAGCAATGAAAACGTATGTGTTGCCTTCTTATATTACTGGCTAAAGGAAGCATGTACGATGTAAATGGAATTTGTGCTGGCCTCTGCCTGCACTCACAGGAAGTTATTTTTCTTTCTTTCAGCCAATTGATTATTCAGTATGACTTGCTCGTAACAATGGGTTTGTGACAAGGTGAATTTCCACCCTAACCATGTTAAGGATCTTCAAAGTTACGCTCGTCATACCTGTGGTGTTTTTGTTTCAAATAATTGATTCTCACTTCCTGTTTTACTTTGGTAGTTATTTGTCTCCCTTGTCTTTCATTTATATTTGCCTCCTTTGCTCTCCAGCTATGTCCATGTCAAATGATTCCCTTGTGTGTATTTATAAAAGATTTCCTTTTCTTTTTCAGATTGTCTGTTAACCTCCACTCAAATGCTTCCTGTTCTCTGAAGAAGTTTGAATTGTGCTCTATATTTTTCCCTCTGTGGACTTTTGCTTTAGGGTTATGGTTAGCCTAACCCTGGACTTCATTTTTACTTCATTTTTGGGGTCCTGTATTATCATTCCTGACATCATCACAGATTACAAAGACATATGAAAATGCAAAAATCTTTTAAAAAATGAAATGCAAAATAAATCCAATCAATTACTCATCTCTGTTTATTAAAAATGTAGTCATTTAGAATGACCATTCACTAGCACATTTATTAGTTGATGTATCTGTTTCTCAGTGTGTCTCATGGCTCGACATGAAAAAAGACGACAAGATGAATTGAAAAATCCAACTGAGGGACTTCAGTAAAATATCTAGAATACATAGTAATAGTGCACTCAGCTCATAAACTGTAAAGGAAATACAGGGTTCCCGGTTTTAGGAAATACAGAAAAAAAAACTGTATACCAGTATCATTTCCTAAATGTTTTCAATACAAACAAAGGTAGCAGAACTTGAAGCATAGTTTTAAAGATAAAATACATTTTATAAAAGTGTGACTCGTGAAAGTTTGACCTTATTTGACCATGAAGAAGAGCTCAAAAGTCCAAAATAATGAAATATTTAGTATCCCCAGTTATCTTTCCTATGTCCTTTTATGGTGTCAACAGCATATATAGCATATATATAACATTATTATCATTTGACCTTCAGATTTTAACTTTCTATATGTTGACAATACATATCTCACTTGTAACAATCATAGTTTCTAAATTGTAAGGCTTTTCTCAAATGTTGACAAATATATCATTAAGTTGACCTTGAAGACCTTGTTGGATGAAGTCCAAATTTTACTGAATTGTTAACACGATCCCACTCTACACCCGTCAAAGTTTAATCAAGGTTCACTCAAAAGTTTTCAAGCTATCATAATTACAGGCAGAATGACACGCACACATGCAAATGCTACTAAAACATGACTTACTGCAAGATAGAAGAAAATTTAAAGAAATTATTTGTTTCATTCTGGTGCACAACTACAATGAACTTCATTTTATTGGCACAATCACTTCTGAGAGTCTCAATTTATTAAACTATGACATGCATGCCGATAATAGTTTTAAAAACTATGTTGACATCTTAAGAAAATATAAAAATGAAGCAATAGTTCAATAGTACAACTTCTAGAGCCCAACACGGGGAATTGTATAAATAATTGATGAACCACTTAATCATCACTTTTAATGAGTTTCACAGGACTTTAGTAGCCAGTGACGATCAGCTAATTATCAACACATTTCTGTTTTGAGTCTAAATCTCTTTAGAGAAAAACAAACTGTGCTATAAACCCTTGTGACATACTGTTGTTGCTAACTGCTGCTGTCAGAATAAAAAAAAATGATAACAGACTAAATTTCACACATGTGGGATTAAGTTTCATCAACAAAAGAACACATAGCTTAAGGCAAAACAGCTGATTAGAACCAATACACTGAAGGAAAAATTAAGAAAATGTTGCTTATTAATTCCATGACTGATAGATAAGACATGTTGCCATGGTAACCTAGCCTATTTGCTAGAAGTGTTTTCTTTAACAAAAGAAAGAAAAGTTTCTCTCTAGGCTCTACGCTCCTGAACCAGCTGACGGACACTCACCTTTCTTTATATTTGTATTCATTATTAAAGCACATGTTGGAACACATTCATTTGCAGAAGTTTATGTTTGTACAAACACTGAAGTCCCAGATAGATGTTAAGTCATTATTCTATTTAACATGGCATTTTAACAGTCAAAAAGTCATCAGTGTAAGGACAGACAGTGACTATTGGAAAATCATAATTATCATCTCTAAATAAAATGTATCAGCTACATCCTTCTAACTCTATGAGTCTGTGGACAGGAAGTCGGGTTGTCAGCCAGCTCCCCTGCAATGAAGCATTTGCCATGTGTTAATCTAGTTATAAGCTAAAACACAAAGTGATCAGTCATTCATCATGTTGTCAGACAGATGTCACAGTTAGGATCTTGTTGGAGAGAAGATGCGGCCAAAATTATTCTAAACAGGATGAAATATAGTTCAAAGTGATTTTTAAATCCAGGCTACAAACAGTCTGAATGTTTTCTAAACGCTGAAATATTTGTGTTGAAATCATCATTAAATGATGCTGGGCAACATTTTAACAGTTACAAAGTTAAGGTACCAGAGGCCTTCATGTTACCAAAACTCCAATGAATCAACTGGTTTTCTCACCACAGTGGAGTACAGTTACATGTTAAAAGTTAAACAATGTATTCTGCATAGAAGTATTAGTGAGTGTCATGATAATCAGTTAAAGTGCTGGGAGACTAAATTGATGGACTGAGGATATACTGCTTGCTTAGTTCCTTATCATTACATTAAAGCTCAGTTCCTATCTTGTTCTTTAGTAGAATCATTTGTTGTTAGTTAGAAACCCCAACTGTTTTTTTTTCCTGTATAAGGGACAGAGGACATGATATTTTAATACAAGGAAAAATTTGTCATCTCTGAGGCCATAAATGAGAGGACTCAGACATCTAGGAGCAAGACTAAACATTATATAATTGAAGTACCGTACATTAACAAACAACATGAAATCAATCTGAAGGACAGCAGCTTCAATGAATGGGCACCACAGCTGGATGAGACAGAGGAGCAGCTGGAAAGCATGAAGAGCCACTGTTCTGAGCCCTTTATGTGTTGACTTTTTGTTCTCTCCTGATGCAGCTTTGGCCACTTTCATTATTTGAATATAGGAGAAAACAACGATAACGCACATAATCAAGAAGTAAAACTGACTTATAGCTGACCTCAGATGACCCTGCCAACTACGTAAAATGAACATCTCCACAGAGCAAACCCGGTACGGTTTGAAGAAGCTTAAGGATACAGATGCAAAGAAGACAGACAGAATCAAAATACAGGGCACAGAGCTGAGGCCGTGAATGATGAGGATGCACTGCAGAGCGCTGCGTGTGGAGCAAAGCTCTCCATGACGCAGGGGCATACAAATGGCCACATAGCGCTCCAGGGTCATTGCTGTCAAAGTAAATGGTGTGACAAAGTTACACATGGATGACACTGCAAACATAATAAGGCACAACAACACCTGCATGGAAAAACGGAAATAGCTCAAGATCAGCAACAGATTTGTCAGAATTAAAATGAGACAATCAGACAGTAATGTGACAGCAAATAAGATGTAGCGCATAGTTCTGTAAAATGTGTCCTTCATAAAAAAGGTTATGATCAACAAAGTGTTGATGCAAAGGAAAATTCCTACCAAAACCTGAACAATGATGACTTGGTCATTGATTTGTCGCACTGAGGATTCACCACCAATGAATGAGCTGTTGTCAGCCATAAGTTTAAATACACTTTTTTCAGCCTCTGAAGACAGAGCCATCCAGGAATAATTTATCTTTGTCTAAAGTACCCCATTTAGAAACATTCATAACATCTGCAAATAGTGAAATTCACTCTAAAAAGTACACATATGCACATCTGCAGTTTTGTCATTATAAATCAAACAGACTGAGAGACAAAGGAAGTTACCAAACCATTCTACCACAAAACTGCTTTATGCTGAGCTCTGTCTTTAGATAGAAGGTTTATTCGTGCATGTGACTCTGAATTAAATAGTACCACAATGTCATCACCACAGCATACATCTGTTACTGCTAATCCCAGTTGGATTCAATACTGTAAATAATGGGGAAAGTTCATGTTCAACTCTGGAATTGTGGCTTCTGTTATTTTTTTTCATCTGGTATTTCCTTCCAGAGTAAGTCTCTGTTTAAATATGTGGCTGTTGTTTCTGAGTTTAGGCCCAATACAATGACTTCACTTTTGTCCAAATTATAGGGTGTTAGCTTCGCCTGTCTGTATTTTAATTTGTACATCTATAGACAAGTTAAAACATACCAACGTGATTGCTCTCCTTTCATCTCAGACAACACTCTCATAAAGCTTCTTGCCATTTTTTAGCAGAATATATATATATATATATATATATATATTTTTTTTTTTTTTTTTTTACATTTGATATGTTATGCACAATGTTCCAATTATACAGTTATATGTGTGGTGAGGTGTTTTTATAGTGTTTTATTGTGCCTTTTCTCTTTGTGGCTTCTCATTTTCAGGCAATAATAAATTATTTGGGGAATATAATAGACATTTATTTAGGTATAGCAGTAATAACATTTTACAATTTTTCAGCCAGGATGAAGCACAGAAAAGTGAAGATCTTTAATCTGATCCAGTTTATCTTCTTAAATTGGTAAATAGTGAAGGAAGATAAATTTGTTTGGGTGCTTGTTGGCAGGGCTAGGGTGTCGCCAGAACAAGAAAACAAACCCAACACAGATGGACACAGATGCATAGTGCGTTTCTAAATGTCAATCAAAGGAGCTTGCAAAGAACAGCGTCTGGACTTCTTAAAGTTGCTTGAAGACGTTTCACCTCTCATCCGAGAAGCTTCTTCAATTCTAAGGTCAAATGGTGGGGAGTCCCAGATTTAAACCTAGTGGGAGTATCCCCCTAAAGAGGGACAAAAGGACCCCCTGATGATCCTCTAATCGCCTGAGCCAAGGTGTGAAAATGGGTGTGGGCCCCAATCAGCCAGGGTTTCGGGTGAGCCCATTGTGAAACCTGGCCCCACCTTGTCATGCAAATTCCTGAGGTCAGATGGCCCAGGATGTGAGTGGGCGTTAAGGCGTCTGGGGAGGGAACTCAAAACTGGATTATAGAGGGCAGACAGTTGGTGTCGTAAACCACCGCCTCTGTTCAAAGATAGTCGCTCACAGTGGACATAGATGGCTTCTTTCACTCCTCTTTCAAACCATCTGTCCTCTCTGTCCAAAATGTGAACATTGGCATCCTCGAAAGAGTGTCCTTTATCCTTAAGATGTAGATGGACTGCTGAGTCCATCTGCATCTGCATGGACCCACACCCATTTTCACACCTTGGCTCAGGCGATTAGAGGATCATCAGGGGGTCCTTTTGTCCCTCTTTAGGGGGATACTCCCACTAGGTTTAAATCTGGGACTCCCCACCATTTGACCTTAGAACTGAAGAAGCTTCTCGGATGAGAGGTGAAACGTCTTCAAGCAACTTAAAGAAGTCCAGACGCTTTTCTTTGCAAGCTCCTTAGACTACGATGACCTGGATGACTGAGAACCTTCACAGACTAAATGTCAATCATTTATTGACACGCAAAAACTAGACAAAAGCAAAAGAAAACACACTGAACATGGTGTACTGTGAATTCTGAACAAGAACAGTAAGCTATGGCAAAGGTCTGGTGTGGCAGCTGAGAACCACTTGTGGACTCTACAGTAGATTTTCACGAAAGAGGTCAAGTTTCGAGGAATGGTGATCAGCGTCACTGTAACAGAGGGAAGAGGCGTCAGGTGAATTACTGATGGAATGACCGGTTGACATATGAGTGAACTTTGCCATTTTACTTTGAGCAGGTAGGTGATGGTGTGGCAGGGAGGCAAACGATGAGATCTGGGTGAGTGTCCAATTGGTGAAGATTCAGAGAGTCCAGTGATCCAGTGAGTCTGAAGCAATGAAGGCAGGTAGGCAGTAAGGCAGGCAGGTGAAGCAAAGAACTTGAGCTGGTGTGAGTTGTGGCTGTGAATGAGTCGGGAGACCAGCGTCCAGGAAAGAGTGAAAACAGGTGATGTATTAGAATTTCTTCTATTTATGTCTTGATGCATTCTCAATCATCCAGGAAAGTAAATCTCCAAAAGTTGAATCTGTTCATCTGGACGTAGCGTTTTGTGGGAGAAACGTTTCGTCACTCATCCAAGTGACTTCTTCAGTCTCAGCTGACTGCAGGTTTCCCCAAACCTTATAAACAGTACATTTGCATAATGGGTGTCATCAGGACGCTACAACACAGAGCGAACACCATCCCCACTGACACAGCGGCCAGGGAGGCAGAAGAACAGCACATCAAGAAGGCCCTGAGTAAATGTGGTTATCCCAGCTGGACTTTTGTCAAAGCTGGGAAGGCTCCTAAAGAAAGCTCCAGGAGAGAAGGACAACCGCTACCCAGGCGAAAACCTGTAGTGATCCACAAAACTGGTCCACCCCAAGGATCGGGTCCCCCGACACAAACAGAGTAACATAGTGTACGCTGTTAAGTGCCAGGAGGATTGCCAGGATTTATACATCGGGGAAACCAAACAACCTCTAGCGAAGCGGATGGCACAACACAGAAGAGCTACCTCGTCAGGCCGGGACTCTGCAGTCTATTTACACCTACAGGCCAGTGGACACTCTTTCAACAATGAGGATGTACACATCCTGGACAGGGAGGAACACTGGTTTGAGCGTGGAGTCAAGGAGGCCATTTACGTGAAAAGGGAAAGACCATCTCTGAATCGAGGAGGGGGCCTAAGGGTACATCTTTCGCCATCTTACAATGCTGTGATTGCAGCCATGCCCCAACTCTCTGTGAATGGTACTCATGGCCATTGATCAGTGTTCTTTGATCAGTGGGTTTTGGTCAGTGATTGTTGATCAATGGTCATGGGAATTTGCATAATTATGATTAAGGAACTGACCTCACAGCCCATTGTTCCTTCAGTGGGCTGGTTTCAGTCATTATGCAAATGTACTGTTTATAAGGTTTGGGCAAACCTGCAGTCAGCTGAGACTGAAGAAGTCACTTGGATGAGTGACGAAACGTTTCTCCCACAAAACGCTACGTCCAGATGAACAGATTCAGCTTTTGGAGATTCTTCTATTTATGTATTATTCATATTATTTTATTGTATAATGCTGGTTTTAGCATGTCTGCCTCATGCCCCATTCAAGCAGTTGTTTGCAGACAGATGGTGGAGGTCTGTTAAGGAAATGGGGACATTCACCCAGGAAACCTGGCACCAGTAAAGACTCCACAGGTAGTGGAGTCTTTTGTTCTTCGACCACTGTAAGAGGTAGCAAGGGAGTGTAAATTTTTCCTTTGGGGGAAGACCAAAGGTGTTCAGACAGCTGTGCATTGCCCTTTATTTAGTAGAAGGTATTTAAACCCAGGGCTGTGCAGGGTTCAGGAGAGACTCTGCCGGTTGTTTGCCCTGCGATGGCTGCTCTCACCAAGCTTGGGCTTTTGTTCTTTTTGATTAAAGGATGTTAGCTACACTCACCATTTGTCTGCAGGCTTTATTAAATGGGAACTTCCACAACAGTGAGTTGATGATTCAAGGGTTACTATAACACAGGAGATGACACAGTCAGCACAACAAGAATACCAGACTTGACTAAACATTACTTAGCAGCTGGCACTAGCGAAGGATAGCCGACGATCTGACGAAGACTCATCGAGTTCGTTAGTCTTATATACAGCCACGGAGATTACTAGCAGGTGTGGACAATGAACAGGCCGATGAGGCTCCACCCAAGGGCAGAGGCCAGAGCCTGGAGGAAACATGCAGCCACTCACCTGGGCGATGACACTCATAAAGTGAGTAATTATTAGTTTGTTCATATTCTAGTTCAAGTTCAACCTGTTATAGGAAGGCCTGCAGGATAGTGGAGAATGTACTGTCTAATTCATGCCAGCGGCAGTGATGATGAATGGCTGCCAAAAAAACAAGGAATCAGGATTAATCAATGCTAGCAGCAGTGACAGTGAAACTGAGGGTACTGAAGTAGCTGTAGGTGGTAACAAAGCAATGCAAAAATGTCGAACCAACTCCCAACTGAACTTCATTTCAGTCTGATTACAAGGAAATTTGGCAAAACTTCCAGGGCACAAACCAAAAATATGCAAAACAAAGCACCTGTCCTGTGAGAGATGCTTCGGGTGTCTGGCCCGTTTTTACTGGCCATTCTATCCTTATACAACTGTTGAAAGAGCTTGGTCCATTTCCAGTGGGTGATAGACTCTGCCAGTGCTGCCCTTTGTCACCAATTCTGTTCATAACTTTTGCTGACAGAATTTCTAGGCATAGCCTAGTGGCAGAAGGATTCTACTTGCCTGGTCTCAGAATCTCATCTCTGCTTTTAGCAGATGATGTAGTTCTGTTGGTTTCACAAGGTGACGGCCTCCAGCCTGCACTGGAATGGTTCGCAGTATTAAATTCAGTTCTTTGTATTCTTTAACGGCCAAGAAAGACACGGCTCAAAGTGGTCTAACTTAAAAAATGATCTTTAATTTCACATTTTCCGGAAAATGGAGACCTAGCACAGAAATGCCAGCTCAAGTCTGGGGGATCAGGAGCCCATCTCGCTATATATTTTGCAGCACGTCACACATAGTTTCGATACAAACAAAACCTTATATGGTACAAGTTCCTCTTTTCTTTGTGTCAAATTTCCGGTGGAGCTTTGCACTTCCTCTTTCTAAAGTCTGCTGCCAGGGCAACTTGTCACCCTTAACCTAGTCTTGTCTCCTCTGAGCTCAGTTTCTAAAGGCCTCTCATATTAAAATACATAAAACAATATAATCAGAAAATAAGCATTAAGAATATATATTTAAATCCCAACAGCAGCCAAGTGTGAAGCAGCAGGAATGAGAATTAGCACCTCCAAATGTGAGATCATGGTTTTCAGCCGGAAAACGGTTGAGTGCCCACTCTGGATCAGGGACGGGTACCTGCCCCAAGTGGAGCAGTTTAGGTATCTCAGTCTTGTTCAAGAGTGAGGGGAAAAGGTAGCGGGAGATGGACAGATGAATTGGTGCTGCAGCTGCAGTGATCTGGACGCTGTACCAGTCCCTCTTGGTGAAGAGATAGCTGAGAGTAAAACCAAAGCTCTCAATTTACTAATTGGTCTACATCCTTTTATTCTTTTTATTATTCATTTGGGTAGTGACTGAAAGAACGAGATTGCAGATGCAAAAAGCAGAAATGAGCTTCCTCTGAAGGGTGGCTGGCCTCCTGGGAGCCTCCTGGGTGAGGTGTTCCAGGTATGTCCCTGAAACAATTTCTGTTAATTGATGCAAACACATTACTTTTTATTTTTACCCTGCATGTTTTGTCAAATTTCCTTTAAGTCAGACTGAACTGCATTATTTTAGGTGCCAGTAATACTTTTGTAGAAAATCCTTGAAAGTCCGCAGTTCATCGGTCAGGATTAAGGTTGTGGAGGTAAACACAGACGACACGAGAGCTCTCGATTAACACTCCTCGTTTATTCCTCATCACAACACAACTGAACACTTTCCCCTCCAAAACATAGCGACAACACTTCCTGAGAACTGGGTGTGAGTGGAGCCCTCCAGTGGTCCACCACACATGCCCCCCCCCGAACACCCAGTAGGGTCATCCCCTAGTCCAGAACCCTCGCTTTAATCAAACGTCCAGAACGGCTGAACCGGGGAGGTGGAGAGCTGGCTGAGGGGAAACGAGCCTGAGGACCAGGCTGGCATGGGCGGCCAGGAGAAGCTGAAGATAGCTCGGGCCCCGCCAGGTGGGGGGTGCTCCCAGAGGAAGAAGCAGGGCTGTCCAGTCCAGTGGAAGGCGGGCGGCCACGGCGGGGGGCCTGAGCCGGCACCAACTGATCATCCTGCAGCACATGTGCCGGCTTAAGTCTGTCAATAGAAACAGTCTCCTGACGACCCCCAAAGTCCAAAAGGAAATGCTTCTGGCCCGGTTGAATAACCCTAAAGGGGCCGTCATACAGTGGACGCAGCGGAGGCCTATGAGCGTCATGCCTGACGAAAACAAACTGTGAAGAGTCCAACGACCTCGGAACAAAGGTGTCGGGCAGACAATGGTGCACTGGGCCAGGAAGAGAAAACGAGTCTCTCGGGGGACGGAGAGACAGCACAGAGGGAGCAAAGCACGGGGGTGGGCTCTCGGGCAAGAATTCCCCGGGGACCCGGAGGGGCTGACCAAGGACAAGTTCAGCTGGGGAAACCCTGAGGTCTTCTTTAACCGCGCAGCGCAACCCCAGTAAAACCCATGGAAGGCGGTCAACCCAGTTGCCATCTGTGAGAGAAGCACGGAACGCGGCCTTAAGCAACCGGTGGAAACGCTCGCACATCCCATTGGCCTGCGGGTGGTACGCAGTGGTTCGGTGGACCTTGACGCCCAGGCCGTCAGCCATGGCAGACCAAAGCTCGGAAACGAACTGGGGGCCCCTGTCTGAGGTGATGTCGGCAGGGGGACCGAAACGCGAAACCCACGTTGACAAAAACGCCCTGGCCACTGCTGCTGCTGTAGTGGACGCCAGAGGCAGACGCCAGACGCCAGGCCTCCTACCACAGTCAAAAGGTGCGTGAAACCTTGTGACTGCGGCAGGGGACCAACCAGATCCACATGTACATGATCAAAACGCCTCCCTGGAACGCGGAAGGATTCGAGGGGCGCCTGTGTGTGCCTATGGATCTTAGCGCGTTGGCATGGGATGCACGCTGCTGCCCAGTCTTTCACCGATTTATGAAGGCCCGGCCAAACGAACCTAGAGCTGACCAGCTTGACCGAGGCCCGGACGCCCAGATGAGAGAGGGCGTGTACGGAGTCGAAAACGCGACGACGCCACGAAAGTGGAACTACAGGGCGTGGTCGGCCGGTGGAAACGTCACAAAGCAGGCTAGGCCCGCCGTTCCACACGGGTCTGTCCTCCAGTACAAGGCCCGTTTGCTCAGACCGAAGGGCAAGGACGTCCGGGTCCGCCCGTTGGTCAGCGGCCATAGCGTCAAAGTCTATGCCAACATAAACGGGAGAAACCAGCGCGCGGGATAGACAGTCAGCCACGCAGTTGGACTTACCAGCCACGTGCTGAATGTCAGTTGTGAACTCGGAAATGGCTGCCAGCTGGCGCTGC
Organism: Oreochromis niloticus; assembly: GCF_001858045.2. Taxonomy (NCBI): domain Eukaryota; kingdom Metazoa; phylum Chordata; class Actinopteri; order Cichliformes; family Cichlidae; genus Oreochromis; species Oreochromis niloticus. The sequence continues at coordinate 28,680,228 of NC_031979.2, forward strand.
TGGGTCAGATACCTTGGACATCGCGAATGTCAAGGGTTTATGATCGACGTACGCGGTGAAACTCCGACCCTCTAGAAAAAAACGAAAATGCCGGGTCGCGAGGTGCAGGGCCAGCAACTCCCTGTCAAAAACGCTATATTTGCGCTCACTGTCCCTAAGCGTGCGACTGAAAAAGGCAAGCGGTTGCCAGACACCGGAGACCCGCTGCTCCAACACTGCGCCCACCGCCACGTCCGACGCGTCAGTGGTCAACGCAATCTCCGCCGACGGAAACGGGTGGGCCAGCAGGGCGGCGTTTGCCAGCGCGGCTTGGCCTCAGAAAATGCCTGGATGCGTTCAGGGAGCCAATCAATCGGGTCCTTAGCAGTTTTACCCTTCAAAGCAGCATAGAGAGGCTGCAGCAGGTGCGCAGCTCTGGGGAGAAAGCGGTTGTAGAAATTGACCATCCCCAAGAACTCCTGCAGCGCTTTAACGGACGCGGGACGCGGAAAAGCCGAAACGGCCCGGACCTTGTCCGGCAACGGAACCACACTGTCAGCGGAAATGCGGTGGCCCAAGAAATCCAGAACCGGCAAGCCGAACTGGCACTTGGAGGGGTTGACGATCAGGCCGTGTGCCGCCAAGCGCTGGAAAACCTGACGCAAATGTGACGCGTGCTGACTCTCAGAACAGCTGGCCACCAATATATCGTCAAGGTACACGAAGACGAAAGGCAGCCCGCGCAAGACAGAGTCCATCAACCGCTGAAAAGTCTGGGCGGCGCCTTTCAGGCCGAACGGCATGCGCAAAAATTCAAACAGGCCAAAAAGGGTAATAACGGCAGTTTTTGGGACGTCTTCGGCGCGCACGGGAACCTGGTGATACCCCCGCACCAAGTCAATTTTAGAAAAAATCGAGGTGCCGGCGAGATGGGCGGAAAAATCCTGTATGTGGGGAATGGGGTAACGGTCGTTCTCCGTGACATTATTCAAACGGCAAAAATCCCCACACGGCCGCCACCGACTGTCGGACTTGGGCACCATGTGTAGCGGAGAGGCCCAGGCACTCTTCGAGCGCTGCACAATGCCGAGGCGCTCCATAGCGGCAAACTCTTCCCGAGCGATGGAGAGTTTCGCGGGGTCGAGGCGGCGCGCGCGTGTGAACACCGGGGGACCGACCGTCGGAATATAATGTTCAACCCCGTGCTTCGTTGCCGTGTTTGAGAAATTAGGAACAGTCAGTGAAGGGAACTCAGAGAGCAAACGCTGAAAAACATTCCCAGAAGTCACCAAATTAGCCCAATTCAGGGGCTCAATGGCGCGAGTGAAACAGGGCACTGAAGAAAAAGACTGGGCGTCGATTAAGCGTCTGTTAGCGACATCGACCAGCAGTCCGTGGGCACAAAGAAAATCAGCGCCCAAAATAGGTACAGAGCTAGCGGCAACAACAAAGGTCCATTGGAAATCCCGACCATGAAAACAAACAGTCACGAACCTTTTCCCGAACGTTGCGATGGGAGAGCCATTAGCCGCAATAAGCTGCGGTCCGCAGCCCGCTGCTAAACTGTCGGCGCCGGACGGGGGAAGGAGGCTCTTCTGGGAGCCGGAGTCGACCAGGAAACGTCTCCCGGAGCCCGAGTCTTCTATGAAGAGCAGTTTTTCTTTGTCGCCAGCGGTCGCGGCCGCTACAGCGCGCTGTCGGGGCCTGTGTCCCAGGGTCGGAAAAGCACAAGGCAGCAAGCAGCGGCGCGCTCTGGGGCCAAAACGCTGATGGTAGAAACAGAGGTCCCGTCCGCGGTGTCGCGACCTTTGCCGCCAGCGAAGGAGCGGACACGTCGGGGCAGGTCAGCTGGGAAGTAGAAGGCGCCGCCGGCGAGGCTGGAACTAGGTCGTGATCATGGAAAGCGCGGGTAGCCAAGAGAATACGATCCGCGTCCTCAGCCAGGGAGCGATAATCCTTCATGCCCAGAAGCGGAGAGTTGGCGAGGCCGGCTCTCACGGCCGCCGGCAGCTGTTGGAGGAAGATGTGGGCGAACAGGAATCCCCCGTCGTCCGGACCGAGAAAGGACAGCATGCGCTCCATCAGTTCGAGAGCTGTACCGCCACCCAGGCCTGAGAGGGAGAGGAGCTTCTCGGCTCGCTCTGCGTCGGAGAGGGTATCGCGCCGAAGAAGCAGCTCCTTAAGGGCGGCGTACTTCCCTCGGGCGGGTGGGTCCCGGAGGAGAGTCAACGCACGACGGGTGGCTAGCGGGTCGAGAGAGGCCACCACCTGGTGGTATTTCGTGTCGTCAGCCGAGATGCCACGAAGGGCGAACTGAGCCTCCAAGTGCACGAACCACGACAGGGGATCGTGAAGCCAAAAGTCCGGCAGCTCGAGCGGCACAGCAAACGAAGCCGCAGCCGGAGGCAGAGGGCTGGCGGCTGCTGATGCATCCAGAGCAGAGTCGGTGCCACCATCGGACTGCAGCATGTTCGAGTCAGGGGTCACCAATGTGGAGGTAAACACAGACGACACGAGAGCTCTCGATTAACACTCCTCGTTTATTCCTCATCACAACACAACTGAACACTTTTCCCTCCAAAACATAGCAACAACACTTCCTGAGAACTGGGTGTGAGTGGAGCCCTCCAGTGGTCCACCACAAGGTCAACATTTTTGCATTGCTTTTAAAGGTATTAAAAATGTTAAAATATGAGGAAAAACATAACAGTATTAAAAAATATATTTTATTGTCTTTTTCTGTTATTGGTTTGTTGAATACATATTTTTTTTCAAAGTCAAAAAAGTGTCCAGGTGAGTAAACATGTTTGCAACATAGAAAAATGGGTTGGTAAACAAAATTTCAATTTATACTGTTTGTTTGTTTGTTTTTTCTTGTCTAAAGAAAAATAAAAACTCTCAGAAATCACAATCACAAATCTTGACAGAAATCTTGTTTCATAATTTTATAATTCATACATGAAAAAAAACTATCTGCTGTTTTGTATTTAAATGACATTTGAGTGTTGGAATCACTATATCCACATATGTCAGGAAAATGAAACTTTGCTTAGTTTTAAAACATTGCTACATTACTGCTCAAAGTTTGACCTGCTCATCAGTTTGATGTCATGGGGGAGTTCCAGGTTGTTTGTCATCAGCTGATGTTTTCTTTAATGCAGCCATAATGATGATAATTAGCCAGTCGACTTTATCCCTTTGTGTAATAATAATATCTTCCACTGAAACTAATTAAAAGTGATCACTTATGGGATCATTAATTATTTAAAGACTGGTGGTTAATGACAACACATGCAATAGCAGGTAAACAATAGAAGGTTAAAGTTACTGGGGAAAAAATGGTCAACAAAACTTAAACTGAAATTCCATATATTAATGTTAAGATATATGCCTGAATGCTGAAAGTGGAAATAAAAATTTGCATCAATAAATGAGTTTGAAGGTGTGGAGAAATAATCTCATGCTTATATGACAGGATCTATTGCAAAATGCAGGTTTGCAAAATGTAGGTGTGCAATATCTTCCACACCTTGCTATCTTCATATGACTTTTTAATTTGTTTAATTTGCATTCGTGCACCCTGATAATTTCTGAAGTACAAAGGTTAGTTACATTAAACTTCCAGTCCAGAAAAGCAAATATAAGTAGTGTTTAAAAATGCAGCCAAAAATTTTTTACACCCACCCCAAAAGCCATAATCAAAGAGAATTTTTTTGTTTTTGTTCAGCATGACTTTTTTAAGCTAGCCTTCAGCATCATAGCATTATACTATGATATGTTATAGTTTCAATAAGAAAAATCCACTAATTTAATGTCTCTGTGCAGAAGAACAACCATTCAAAACCTGATTTTTATCTGATTTCTGAAAAGTCACTTGAGAAAAATTCAGAAACTGCATCTTTGGCTAAACTTTAAATGGTCATGTCACCATTTGGGATAGTGGACTGAGATTGCCCACCCCTGGTCCAGCACATAACAGCTGCAAGATGTTAGCATCCAGGGCATACATGGAATGCCACGACCAAGTGGCTGGCATATACAGGAACATCTGTGCTAAGTATGGTCTAGAAGTCCCGAGGTCAACATCAGGAAGAAAGAAGATGCGAAGCTTGAGAAATACCAAGCACTGAGAGAGGACATTGAGAAGATGTGGAAGGTGAAGTCAACAGTGGTCTTCATGGTAACAGAGCAATGAGCCCCAAATTGGCTTCAGCAGATGCCAGCAATGCCATTCAAAATCTCTGCCCAGAAGAGAACAGTCCTAGGAACAACACAGATAAACATGCAGAACCCTCAAGCTCCCGGGCCTCTAAAAAAACCACCTGAACTAAAAGGATAAAGACTATTAACAAATATTAAGATATTCTTCTAAGTTCACGCTCAGTCCTGGGTACATTCAGGAAACAGATGGCCAGCTGACCTGAGAGAGCAGGTGGGTGTATAAGGCTGTAGCAGGTCAGAGAGATAAGATGGGGCTAGGCCAGGGGTGGGCAATCTCAGTCCACGAGGGCCGGTGTCCCTGCAGGTTTTAGATGTGTCCTCGAACCAACACAGCTGATTTAAATGGCTAAATTAGCTCCTCAACATGTCTTGAAGTTCTCCAGAGGCCTGGTAATGAACTAATCATGTGATTCAGGTGTGTTGACCCAAGGTGAGATCTGAAACCTGCAGGGACACCGGCCCTCGTGGACTGAGATTGCCCACCCCTGGGCTAGGCCATGAAGGGCTTTAAAAGCAAAGCATTTTAAAATGAATCCTAAAAGCAACAGGCAGCTAGTGAAGTGAAGCTTCACAGGGGAAATGTGCTCAAACTTTCAAGCGCCAGTTAAAAGACAGGCCGCAGCATTTTGCACCCTCTGTAGATAAGCAATGTATGATGCTCTGACCCCTATATAAAGTGCATTATAGTAATCCAGCCGAGTGCTAACAAAGGCATGGATAACTTTCTCAAAGTGCTGCTTTCAAAGAATTGGCTTTATTTTAGCCAACTGCCTGAGCTGAAAGAAGCTTGATTTTACGATTGCCTTAATCTGACTGTGAAGCTTCAGTTCAGAATCCACTTTGACCCCCAGGTTTGTGACAGTTGGCTTATTATACGGGGCCAAGGAATCTAAATACACATTGGGGGTCTCAGTGGGGCATCACCTCAGTCATTTTGTCAATGAATTTTAAAAAGATGAGAAACATCCAACCCTTACCCATATGGAAAAGATATATATAAATCTTATAAAGTTTGTATCTGTCTTGTGTGAAACTTGTATGAAAAGCATACAAGAGTGAAAACAGATATAAGATCCCTTGAAAAATTATATAAATGAAACTTGTATGTTTTGGATACTTACTAAAACAATATATGAAAGTAATGAGAAAAGTGGCCACTTTCATGAGTAAATCATATAAGCCTTATATGATTCACTATATGAAGTAGGCCACCTCTTATGCAAGTCTTTTATAAGTTTTTACTATTTCTTTTCCATATGGATAATGTCATCAAGTCACTGAAGTAATGGCTGTATGGAATAAGTGCCGTTTTTCTTTAGAGGGACATAGATCTGACAGTCATCAGCATAAAAGTGAAATACAATGCCGTGTTTTCTCAGTATAAAACCCAGAGGGAGCAGATACAAAGAAAAGAGGAGGGTGCCTAGAACTGAGCCCTGTGGGACACCACAAAAGAGATGAGCGGAGGACGACACATGGTCACAGAGACTGACACAAAAAGTTTGCTCTGCCAAGTAGGACCAGAACCACTCCAGTGCTGTGCCCATAATGCTGTTCCCACTGTTCCAAACTAGAGAGTAAAATGGCATCATCAGGGACAGCATCATTTGGAGACCCCGCATTCTTCAAATGACCAACAATCTCCTTTAAAGACGACAGAGTCACCGGCTCAAACCTGTCAAAGACAGCAGAGCAGGAAGCAGAGACTGAGGGGTCATGAGCAGAAGGAGAGATTTGAGCCCTGGTGGAGGAGACCTTCTCAATAAAAAAGTGTAAAAAGTTTTCACAGGCTTCAGACGAGGGCTCGATACAGTCAGTATGTTGTGCACTAAGAACAGAGTTAATGGTCTTAAATAAAACATGCGAGTTGTGACAGTTTGACAGAATAATGTCAGAGAAGTGTTTACTTTTGGCACCTTTTACACTTTTTTGATACTGACTCCAACAGTCCTTTAGCATCTGGAATGACACTTGTAGTTTGTCCTTTTTCCATATGCGCTCAGCTCAACGGCACTCGCATCTGACAGCTTGGGTCATGTTGTTCAGCCAGGGCTCAGATTTAGTTTTGGGCAGCCTTGTTTTTAATGGAGCCACAGTGTCCTGTAGGTGGAATAAAGCCAAGAGCTCAGTTCCTCAGTCTGGGTGCATAAAAACTCCCGGATTTTATAGCTCTGGTTAAAAACTGATGAAAACTGCTCAGCAGTGGAGGAGTTAAAAATGTGACAACGCTGAGCAGCAGCACGAGGTTTAACTGAGGTACAGGCAAGAGGAACTACAAATATCACACTACTATGGTCAGAAAACACAGGATTACAAATCTCTATGTTAAAAAACAGAAAAACCATGAGATAAAACAAGATCAAGTGTGTCCTCGTCCATATGTGGGACCGGTCACACATTGCACCAAATTAAAAGAATCGATAAGGTTTAAAATGTTCTTTGCCATGGGCATATCAGGGCAACACACGTGAATATTTAGAAAAAAAAGACCCACAGGAAGAAATTTCAAATGCATGCATGAGGTGCAAAAAATGTGCCAAAAAGACCATAACACTTCTGGATTTTTTTCAGCTTTTAGTTTGGGTGTCTTTTTCTAAGGGCCTTAACTTGTCTGTCTGTCTGTCCACTTTATTTATTTATATATATAGCTTTGTCCCATTTTTATTCATCTTTTCATGCATAAAAATTTCATGAATAAAAATACAAAAGACAAAAATCCTGATTGAGGTTGTCATGAAAGAAAAGGAAGACAGAGCGGGAGACAGAAAAACAGTGCATGTAGCTGTTTAACCACAGGGGGGCGACCTTGTGTGTCTTTGCAGAGCTTTCACTTCATTGTTAGATTAATTTAAAGGTACGAGATTGTCCAACACAAGGCACATTCAGGCCTTGTAGAAATTGAGAAATTGAGATGAAAGCTTTGACAGTTACACAGAAATACCTTGGGCGAACACTCCAATTTCAGTATTAGCAGCAGCCATTAATACTGTGTAGTCAGAAATCAGAAAGCTATAATACACTGTTTCAGGGTTTAAACATGGGGGGAGGTAAAGAATCAGTCATTGGTCTGTGTAACCCAGAGAAGTGCTCACAATCTTAAAGGCCTTTCAACAGAACAAAGAGAATTTTTTTTTCTTTTCTTCTTTACATCCAAATCTATTAAAGTGCAGTTTAAACAGACCTGATCATACAGAACTGGATTTTTGGAGCGCTTGACACATAGGAATATGATATTTCTATGAATACCTGCGTCTGATGAAGTCAAGAGTAATATCAAGAGTAAACGTCATGAGTAATGTATATATTAAACTCATAGAAAGACAAGTCTCTTTGTGGGGTTTTTTTTTTTTTTTTACTGTAGAGTTTCCATATCCAACAGCCATACATCATAACATCATATCTTGTATTCATTTTTATTATTAGTTTTTATGTTGTGGCAACCCCAATGCAATAACAGCCTAATGTTACGCAAAGTGTAAGATGATGAAGATACCAATTCATAAAATGCACAAAATATGCTCCCAGTGCTTTGTTGCACCCCTGTAGTTTGGATCCTGCTGGCATAGTTGGCATCAATGAGTAAAGAAGTCATTTGTTTTCTCACATCGTTAGAAAAAGATAAATGAATATAGAAATGCACCCTGTATTGTCTGTCCCTTCTCGGCTTCCGTTGGAGGTCTTTGCTCGACGCAATGTAATTGCGGCGGATCATAATGGCCGCGCTCAGGAAGGGAACAGTGTATCTCCGTTTCGTCAGGTAAGGCATTAAGGTTGAATAAACATACGGACTGATTATGTCATCAGGTCGATTTATCCTAGGCTGAACTGACTTTTGAAAAGAAAATCCTTTACTGTAGGAAAAAGATTTTTTGTTTGATATCGCGGTTAACAATGGCAACGGGAAGTTACGAGTCCTAAAGTCATAACTCATCTACGCTTAAATGAGCGTTGTTTTAGTGACTCATTAAAAACGTAAAAAAAAAAAAATACATTCACTTGTAAACCAGCTTCACTTTTGTTTTAATTTTTATTTGGTTTTTGTTTGTTTGTTTGTTTTTTCCCTCGTTGGGCTTTTTGAGCTTTGGCACCTGACAGACAGGTAAAAACGTCATGGATTTCACTGGAATTCACAGCCTGAAACTGAAAGTATTTTTTTTGTTTTTTCAGGAGTTCCGGTGGTGCCCTGTTGAGCAGCAGAAAGCCTGCAGTCAGTAAACTGGGAAAATGGAGAAATATTCTATACACAGGTGTAGCGTCGTTAGCTGTGGGCGGTGGGCTGTGTGCTGTACCTTTCAAACAGGTGAGTCGGCCTCCCTACCTGACCAGGCAGTTGTTAGAAACTTCACAGCAGTATATATCCGCTACCTGACTTACTTTACATGTTTATGTTCTGTGTCTTTGCTGCAGGTTGAACCCCTTTCTCATGACTCCCTAATCAAAAGAGCAGCCTCTCTGGCGACCGACAGCTCAAGCACTTTTCTCTCTCAGACCACTCTAGCACTAATTCATGCCATCACAGAGTACGCCAAAGTAAGCCTTTCTCTTATGTTAAACTTTCTGTCCAAATAGTAAAATCTAGTCCAAGTTCATGTTTATTGTAGCATTTTTACCATCACAGTTGATGGGAATTTATCTCGATGGGCTCACATATACTGCAAGAAACAGCACACAACTCTGCACAACATGTTATCAAAATACAAGTTCATGCAATAGATCACCCCATAAAGAACTCCACTGGATCAGTTTTCGTTAAAAAATTTTTTAGCGGAACAACAATCCACAGTGCAACAGGTTCATTTAATATACAGCTTAATATGTAACTTTTAGTTATTATAATTTTATTGCTATTATAACAAAGATAATAGTATAAGTTTCATTGCATAATACGTTCAGATTATCGCCTCACAGCTGGATGTAGATAAACTGAATAAAAGGTACAGTGCATATTTAAGCTTGGGGGTAGGTAGTACTCCTGAAGTCTGATATTCTGCTACTATTACACTTGTATCTTTTGCCTGATGGGAGAACATTGAACAGGTTATGTGAAAAATAATACTACATTTTTCTACTAAAGTATATACTGATCAGCCACAAAATTAAAGTTGAGTAGTAACTGCCCAAACAGTTTTCACCTGTTATGACATGGTCGCTCCGTACCCCTGCTCAAATCTTGGCAGCAGATCCTTTGGATCCTGTGTTCTGCAGGGTGTTGTGGGCTCCATAGGTCAGCCTCGTTTTGGCCCATCACCTAAAGATCATACTGTGATCGTAGGGGTTTGGAGGCATTATATTGTGTTTTTGCTAATGTTTATTTATTTGGTTTCTTGTGTGTGCCCCTTGATTTTTGCATTAATTAAACATAATTCAGTTTGTGGCTCCATAATGTAGTACTTAGTATAACAAATTTGATTTAGCAAATGAAAGGATGCTGGTTCAATTCCATCTGAGGAATTCCCCTTTGGGGTTGTGAGAGGAAGGACATCCGGCATAACATTCAGCCAAATCACTACCTGCCTACCTGCTGTAATGAGCCCCTGTGAAAAGGCAGTAGCCAAAGTAGCTGCTTGTTCTTTTTCCGACAGAATGCCTTTCCTGTCTGTGGGGAAACGGTAGCCCAATCATGCCTTGCTCAAAGCAGTAACATCATCACTCTGTCATCAGCAAAGCAGACAATCACAGAATTCAATATTCTACACCTGGTCCACAGACTCCTCAGTCTAACATCTTGTAAAGATGAATACTACTGACACCTACTGGCAACTATACCTATCATCAAGTGTTACACAGTTCTAAATAAGAATTAGTAGACTATCAGTAACTATGATCAATACATGTGTTTACGAAATCCTCAAAACAAAGCAAGAAAAACTGGTATAAAAACTGCATGCTGTGACTGTTATGAACCGTGTGTTTCAGCAAATGCTATTTTCGTTAACATACCCGAGGCTGTTTCAGTTGCTTAGTACAGTTCAGTGAGAGAAAAACAAGTAACAATGTCTTAAATTTGTCATGTGTAAAAAAAAAAAAAAAAAAAAAAAAAAAAAATTCTTTCAAAAATTAGTTTTTCAGCATTTTAGGGTGAGTTAGTTTCTTTTTTGTTACATCCCCATGAAAAAATAGTTCACACAGCGTACTTGTATTTATTTAATATAAAAAGAAGAACAGTGTCCCTGTAAATAGTGTCCCTGTAAATAAATGCCAATAAATGACCTGTGGATCATGTGTCATGTCTGGAACAAATACATCAGGGAGGTATTTTTTGACCTCTGCAGTGGCATCAATGCTTGCACTGTGGGTACTGTGGGTATAGCTGGGTTTCACTGTCAAAGAGTTCCCACAAACTATCTGCTGATTCTTTTGCTGTGGTTGCTGCTGACACTCCTGCTGATGATGATCATAATGACATAAGTTTTGTGAGAGTTTAGTGTCATCAGGTTTGTTCAGCACTCTGCTGCTCAGACCTAGAAGCACCAGACAAGCCACTTGTCAAAAATGGCCTGAAATGCACTAAAACCTCAGTTAGCTATGGTCACATGATGTGGCTATTTTGAACCATGCTTCAGACCAGTGTACAGAATATCATGTAAGGTCAGTATCGAGTTCCCCATTCCCAATGAGTACACATCATGCCTGTTCAAAAAACTGCTTATTAGATTGATAAATAAAGGTTTATAAAATCACGAGTTTGGAGACTGCAGTGCTTATCCTGCTCAGTGGAACACATTAAACTGCATGTGTCCGCATCCAGTTTAATTTAAATCAAATTTAAACCACTTCAGAAAGCTAGTTTATGTTCTAACAGCAACTTTTTAACTAATCTTGCAGTTAAAACCATTAAAATACAGTTTAATTTGTTTGGACATGTGCAGTGGAGAGATGGACAACAGTAAATGGTGAATATGGAGGTGTTTATGGATGCAATGAAGAAAAAAACAGGCAACTTGTTGGTGTGACTTAAGATAATGTAAAGGATAAGGTGAATTGGAGATAGATGTTCTGCTGTTTGACCCCTGAAGTGTTCCCACTCTATAAAACTAGCAAAATACTACTAAGTTGTTCTTTAAAAGGCTCCTTGTGCTTATTCCAGGCTGTGCACACACTCATTGCCCTACAAAAACGATATCTGGATTCACTGGGAAAACTGACCCCTGCAGAGGAGGATTCAGTCTGGCAGGTGATCATTGGCCAGCGTGCAAAGGTCAGTCTACGTTGCTCTCTTCGTTTAGAAGTATTTAAAGAAAAGCATCTCATTTTTGTTTTGTTTTTTGACATTCTTTGTAAATGTGACCACAGATTTGCAAACGGGTTGCTGTAGATCTGTTCGGGTCTTATTCTGATTTTGTCCTGACAGGTTAATGACAGACAGGAAGACTGCAAGCATTTTGAGTCAACCTGGTTCAGTGCAATGAAGCTCTGTGAAGCAGCAGCTGAGGCGGCATACACATCAGGTGTGTGTGTTTTTTTTTTTTTTTGGTTTTGTTTTGTTTTTTTTGTTGTTGTTGTTGTTTTGTTTTTTTTTTAAATCTGAGCTATTTGGCCTGTGTGGTACAACAGTCAGGTTGTAGTGTTGGGGCAAGTTCTCTTTGGGTTCATCATCTTGAACCTTTCTACATTGCCATTTGTGGTGGTTTCTGTTCAGGTGTTGACAATGTTAGACCTTGATCGGTGTATGGATCATTTGCTGTCACTCTGCAGACGGCCAGGTTTTTGCATTTAAACAGAATGGAGATGATGGACAAGGAAGGCTGCCTAATGACTTTAGCCAATGTCTGAAGTGGACAGGGTGTTGTGTGAGTCTTTGAACACTGTGTTTGCATTTGTGTGTTTTGTTTTTTTCAGGGGCTGAACATGCGTCTGTAACAGCAAGGACGAACATTCAGTTGGCCCAGTCGCAAGTGGAGGAGGCACGAAAACTCTCACTAGATGCAGATAAGAAGTTGGCCGAGACTAAAGTAATGGAGGTTCAAAGGATGGCACAGTATGCCGCCTCCTTAGAGAATAATGAGGAGGAAGAGGTGCCTGAGGCTTATCTAAGAGAAGACTGAAACGAACAGCCACAAGTATCAGAAAACAATAATTTCTCATCATCCTTACACTGTCTTCTTTTATGATCTGTAATGTATTTGGTTTGGTCAAACTGATGTGCTTACATCAACAACATCAACAAAAACTTCTGAAAAAGAGAAGGGTATCTATAACTCAGAGCTTCTTGGAAGAGTGTTTCTTTAATGGGTTTTTTTTTGGGGGGGGGGTTACCAACAGTGAACTAACACAAATCATTTGTATTATGTGAAGATTTATTGCAATAAAGACAAACATCCTCTGTAAACAAAAACAAAACGCGAACTGTTGTCATGGTGTTGATCCACAGAAAATGCGTTTATAATTTCTGCTAAAATTGGACGGGAGACCGTGTGTCCACTTTACATTGTTGCCAAACTTAATTGTTAGTGTTTCAAATGAGATGCACGAGTGCCAACTATGCGAACAAAATATCCCCTGTGGTCATTGTGAAAATGTTCTGTTTTCTAAAATGACCAGAAGCCACTTTGTAAACACAGTAAGTTTGCCCAGATGACTGACTGTCAAACACCTTTGTGCATTACAATCATTCTTGCATGTTTTGTTTTGTTGTTACAGTTGAAATGTCTACAGATTCCCACCCGTATGTTCCTCTGAAGACGTCTTTAAAAACGGCGTTAGCTTGCTTGTTATTTGTATCTCTTGTTTTCACTCAGCAGCTTTACCTTCACTGCTAATTACCCATGTCCTGATTCAGTCCAAGAGAGCTTTTAGGCAGGTTTTCAAAACCCCTCCTTTGCTTTCCTGTCGTCACTTCATCCACAACAGCAGTCTTTCCACACCACCACTGAACAGGAAAAAAGTGGAGACCCAACCTCTGGAAAAACGTTAAAAATGTATGAATTATGATGCTTTAAGGAAAAATTTTAAAAATGGAAAAGACAAGTTACTTCATAATTGGATATAGGGTCTTTGTTCCCAGGAAAGTTAAAAATGTGATGAAGCAGAGAGAAACTTGTCTTAGTTTATTTATGTTTATTCCAGCAGATGGCGATGTAAGTCCACTCCACTCCACATCTTTACCCTCTGCTTCAGTCGGATGCATTGCATTTACATTTTCATATCATGCCACATGTATTTTATATATGCAAGATGCAACTCATATTTTACTCCAACACATGCAGCCTGTATTGATTTGTTTTGAATTAATGGTTGTGATTAAATAGAAGCCCCAGATTGTACTGCATACCTACATTTACATATGGCATTTTGTCCCTGAACTGGTGTCTGCACATAAAGTACAGTGAGACTCTGTATGAATTTTAATTAGTTTGAATTCCAAACACTGTAATTTATTTCTTCAGTTGTTACTTTTATGCATCTCTTAAGAGTTGATTGAATACTGAAGAATTTTAAATAACTTTTTAAAGATGTACACAGTTATTACCGGCCTTATCCATAATATGTCCTCTGTAACAGGTATTCTATCTTAATTTCACATGTACTTTCTAAAGGTCGGTGTGTACTACAGAGGTCATTTCATACAGAGCTCATTATGGGAAAGACCTGTGTGGAGGTGCAAGCACAAGTGTGTAGCGTCAGCAGTGAGGTGACCTCTCCTCGTTGTAGATGGTCAAACCTTGGCAGGAGATGGGACTGAAAGTGTGGCTACAATGGGGGAGGAATGGGTGGGAGGTTTTGAGGTGTGCAAGGGCCAGCTGACCAGTGTGACTAGTGAGGAATGTTGTGTTTAACAAAGGCTGTTTTCACAGACTGTAAAACCAAATGTCCCAGACAGCCTGTGTGGATGTGCAGCCACTGGTCACAGGGGAGGTGGTGCCAGTGCAGCATTGCTTGCCTGGAAGAAAATGTAATAACACTTAGTGAAAAGTATTTTTGCTGCATAAAACCTCAATGAGGTAACCACAATTACAAAGGTCATGGGCCATAAATGCTCATAAACTATTTAGTGCTACTGAGGGGGGTTTAGGCATTTATGCAGCAGTATGCATTTATGCCAGTGGTGTGGAATAATCCTTGCTGAAGCTGTTTTTACCGAAATTGTTGATATAATTAACACATTAAGAGTTGGGTAGTCGAAAATAAGATGTGAATTATCATCTCATAAAGACAAGAGGTTGCACTAACTCTATCGTTCCAATGCAAAGTGCCCCAGGAGGGGAGATTGATTAGTGAAAAGGCCATCACTTTCACCTGGGGATTTATAGCTCTTTGAGGATATAAATAAACCACCAGAGGGTATGAAGGTAGGGGGTACAGTGTGGTGACACATCACGGGTCATGCTTTAATCACTGTAAAGCTGAGCTATAGCACTGAGAGGGAGTGAGTTCGTTCTGCAGGAGATGGAGGTTCCCTGCAGAGTTCACATTCCCCTGATGAGGACTCGGAGCTAATAGAGTCTATAAAGACATCACTGCAGAACGAAACTGGTGGCTCAACGCGAGGGAGGCACATCGAAACAAGCATTTTTGCTTATCTTCAGTGAATAAATATGATGTTCTCCTAAAACTGCTGAGAGAGCAAGTTTATCAGTTCAAGCTTCAGCGCGTGATAATAACACAGTGCTGCACACAGCGTCGGATTCCTGAATGTGTAAAAGCTGTAATTATCTCAAAGAAAAGAACAATGCAAGAGTGTTTCATTACCACTTTGTTTTAGGACAGAGTAGTTGAAGTGTGTCTGCATTCACGCTGATGAGTGCACACTTTTTTTTTTCCCAGCACTGTACCTGCATGTGATTGCTTTGTCCTTCAGTGACTGATCTCCTGGGGTTTATATTAACTTTCACATTCACTTCCTTGTTTCCACTACAGTTTTAGGATAGTTCAGCATATCTGTGACTGAGTTAACATTATTAAGCTGGGTTTAAAAAAAAAAAAAACCTTTGTGTGCACTGTGTGCACTCAGGCTTGGTTAATGGTACAGCAATGTTAGCATTTCTGGTGTGTGAGGGTGTGTGTAGGGGTTATTGTCAGTTTCCTTTTTCTACATGCTAAAGGACTGTGGGACAATGGCTCATTATGTGTATTTTGTGTATTTTACTGTAATTAAGGAGGTTAGAAGGGTCATAAAGTGATTGACTGGACTTGCTAAAGTGAAAGCAGCACTTATATCATCTTAAAATCTGCTTAACACCTGCTTATGAAAATGTGATGTAAAAATAGATTATTTGGTCATTAGAGGGACTGAAGGGTAACCAGTAGGTTGCTGTTTTTTATCCCCACAAAACCCATGAACCCACCAAAAACATCTTTAGTATATTCTTAAGCAACTTGATGAACCTTTGCCTGTTTAGTTGCTGCACTGAAGATGATAATCATGATTAAAAAGCAAATGGTTATTTGTGCTATAAATGGTTCTGTTCACATTTAATGTCTGTTTTCACAAGTGAGACCTTAAAACAAGGGAATTCCCCACTGATTCCACAAAAAATAAGAAGAAAAAACAAACAAATAAACAAACAAAACGTCATTATATGTGAGGTTTTAGGCTTTCTTTCTTTTAAAACTGTTAAATCCTATGTTATGATCCTTATCAGATCGGTTTATATTAACTTAGTGGTGAAATCAGTATCTTTTTTAAGCCTAGTCATTGTCAAAATTTGATCCTTTCTATCTGTAAAAGTCCTTTCAGCTGTATCAAGATAAAGTCTTATGAAACAGTGCTTAGTAATAAATGTAGTACTATTTCATCAATCTTGCGTATGAAAATGTTTGTGACTCCCTCTTGCTAATCCTGCTGTCCCTACAATAACAACAACAATGACTGCTATGGCTAGGGTTGTAATATTACATGTGAAAATAATTAGGCAGTTTAGATGTTTCAACTATTTTTTCATCACCGGGGAGGTTTTTGATCAGTCCCATATTTTACAGCCCAAACATACAGCAACAGATGGTTTATATGGCCCCACGGAGACCCGATTTCAATCATGCAGTCAGTCTGGGATTGCGTGAACAGGCAGACGATACCAAGACAGCCTAAATCCACTGAAGCACTATGGCAAGTTATCCAAGATGTTTAGACAACCTCATTTGCTTTGACAGGAAGAACTGGCACTGTTTAAAAGATAAAGAGTGCTTACACCAAAAAGTTCTACTTTTATCCGCTTTTTAAATGAAATTAAAAACAAGAATCACCTATTTCTGAAAGCATCCTTTCTTTGCTGTAAAACTAGACTAAGTCGTCTATTTTATGACTGGATAAATTCACTTCAATTTGGCAGTTAGCCTATTGTATACTTGAATGTATACTGTGACATCTAAAAAACCTCAAAGCTATCTGAAACGTCAGTTTGGGGCAAGTTTTTCCAACACAATCAATACAAGCAAGCCACGATAGTTTTTTTCTTTTTTTCTTAAGACTGGGATGTCTACTAAGAGTCAGTGCTGCTGCAGTATCTGCTCTAGGCTTTAAAGCCCCCTCACTGAAATTATAATGAGAGAAAATCTACTACTACTACTACTGCTAATAATAATAATAATAATAATAAGAAGAAGAAGAGGACAAAGAAATGAGCGAAAATAAGAATAAATAACTAAATGGATTGGATATATAAATGGAAAAAAAATTCTTAACAATCAAACATCGACAACTGGCTCCACACGAGAAACTAACTGAAATTAAACGTAATAAAATAACAATTAAACATAATTTAGAGTACTGATCGTGATAGCCCTGCTATCTATATTTATGTTGCCCGAATCTGTATATAAAGTACCCCCCAAAAATCCCACAAACAAACAAACAAACAAAAAGACAAACAGCTCAATGACAAGCATTTCAGAACTGCGCTAAAAGTGTATACACATGGGGACGAGTGGGTCAGCGCGCGTGCGTTCTTAAGTTTCATGTGTTTTCTTTTTGTTGACTTGCAGAATGGTACAGCCCACGCGGTTCGGTCGCTATGGAGAGAGGCTCCCCAGGAGTACGAGCCAGAGAGAGAGAGAGAGAGAGAGAGAGAGAGAGAGAGAGAGCAGGGACGAGCGAGGAACGAGGAGAACGGATCCGGGAGTGCCGAGGCGCACAGACACACAGGAATCATGGAGAAAAGATTACCGCTCAGGAGGACTTTGCCATCTAACGGACTGCGACTTTTAATATCCCTCCTCACCTTATACGGACTTACCGGTGAGTTAACGGTTTCTGTATCGTCCCTGCCATAATACTTTTGAGGCCATTGAAAGAAGTTGTTGCAGTAGGATTGCTCGTAGAGGGTCCTCACGGATACAGCCCACTACCCAAACCGGCTGGCTAGTTTTTGTTGTTTTGTGGTGGGCTCGTCCTGCTGCATTTAAGCTAAGCTTAAGCAGGCTAGTTGTTGCCTGTGGACAGTTATCTTTACGTTAACACTGATGGGAAAGTAGCTGCTGCGTCAGTTGACCGTTAGCTAAAACTCACTCTCCTCCCCCCATTTGAATTCAACTCCGTTAACATCAGTTAACTTCTTTGCATCGGAGCGACTGTTACACACAAGCTAACTGTGTTAAGATTTTCAGCTCATTCCAAGAGACACAACTCAGACACGGCACTGATTTGTGTTATGGTGATAATGGGCAGACCTTAGAGCTAAGGTTACTTACAGTATGTCACATCATGACTTGGCTAACATCATTCAGGGAGTTTGGGGGATTTACCGGCTAGTTTGTCTCCCACCCACATGGTTACAAACTGAGGAGAAGCAGTGATTAGAGGTGCACAGAAATAGACAAGAAATGGAACAATCCCGGTGTCACGTATGGCTAGGAAAAAAAGAGACTCCTTTGTGAAAAGTTTGCCAAGTGGTTGGTTACAGATGGATTGGAGGTTATGTGATACATGACAGGAGGAGAGTCAGCGCAGAGTCTTCAGCTTTGGGGTGAGGGGTGGCAGGGGAAATGAAGACATATTTGAGTGCAAGCACTGCAGTCGCAGAGTCTGTAGAAGTATTGACCTGCAGTTGGGCTGCATGCCAGCTGAAGCACCTTCCAGCCCCCTTACTGTCCCGAGGAGAGCAGCTGGAGAGCTTTGCTGTGTCTCAGACACAAACACAGATGGATGCTTAAGTAAATACTACCCAGCAATACACCAGTGTTCTTTTCTTTTCTGAATCCAAGAGCAATACAAGAAAGGAAAACTTTTACTGTATTGCTCATTGTAATGTGTAACATAGTGTTGGGTGGTATGGAAAAAAAACAACGACTGCATGATGGTATTTTTTTTAAGATTCTGGATGGTTCACAATAGATCTATTATTATTACTATTGTTTACAGAAAATGTGCTTTTACATTACCTTTTCATGGCCGTCTTTAAGGTTTATACGAAATTTAAAAAAAAAACTCTTCTCTTTTAAACAATTTAAAAGGAAAAAAAGCAATCAAAATAATAAGTAAACCACACTTAGACTCTTATCAGTAGTGCTCATGTGTGCAGTAGAATTGGTCCTTAATAGACTGCTTGTTCTGCTTTTAGGTAAGATGTCAAACTGGCTCCTTAGCATTAATATTTCCACAGCAGAGCAGAGCTGGGTCTGAAAAAGCCTTGACTAACCTCATATCATTGGCTTACCTGATTCCCTTTTGCTGTGTGTGAGTAGAGCTCCCTTAGACTTGCCTCCAGTGAAAGTCACAGAGACAGCATGACACAAAGCGAGTCTCATTTCTTTACAACTGAAAAACCAACAAATGACAAACCCAGCTCCTCTCTGGGTCACAAGTCATTTGGGTTCATCCCCAGTCTTGTTTTTTTCATCCCATATGGCTTCACTGTTCTTGAATGTAGTGAGGGAAGCCCACCCTTACTTCCCTAGCTGTTGACACATTGTTATGATGTGTTCAAGCCATATGCCAACAGACGTTTTCATGTGGTGTGATTACATACAGAGTGAGGCGAATTGACAGAACTTGCGCTACGTGACAGGAGTTGGGATGAAGCTGTTTGCTCAACTTGTGACACACAAAAAAATCAACTTCACTCTACGATAGAGCCAAAAAATGAAGAACAAAGCTTGGAGAAAAGCGAGTGAAATCATAGTAAGGTCTCAAAATACATGATCATAGTTTGATTCCAGCTATTGTGTTTATTCTGTCTCTGCCCTCTTTTAGGGGCAAATATTTCTTTGTTTTGAACTTGACTATGTTCATAAGACTAATGCAAGGTCAAACTTTGTGATTTATGTCAACACACCTTGATGTTTCTTGGCACCTTTCTGTTTTAGTCATGCAGCTTTGTAAATGTACTGTTATTAATGTTTTAAGTGGTTTTATCATTAATTATTCCATACCATGATTTTTTTTTTCTACAGGTTGTGGATTGTTAATATTGTGTATGATTGGAACTGAGTTAATATGGGTACCATCTCAGTACACTCTTCTGCGCTCCTAGTGGCAATATAGTACATGTAAACCACTTGGAAAACCTGAGCGAGCATTTTGCCTGTTCACCATTATTTGCAAAATTCAAACATGCATGAAATTAAGCTCAGGATGCTGCCCAGCACAAGTGTGGCTCCCAATATAACACTAGCTAATGGCCTTTTAAAAGCTGTGCTTTTTGCCTAGACACTTAGAATTACTATTGATTTATCTCTAATTATATTCTTGCTTAATTGCTTGATCCAAACAATCTGTGTTACAGTTTTCCAGAGCTCAAGCTGATGTACAGAGATGCCATTTTTTGTCAGATCTGTAATTAAAAAGCAGATATTTTTGGTTTAAAACCCTAGAAAACTGAGCAAAAACTCTCTGAGAAACCATGTCTTGTCTTAAATTGTATAATATCTGCTCTTATAGTAAACTGATTAATGAACAGATTAATCGGTTGAGCACTTGTCTTTTGCGCCTGTCCTCCTGCTA
The DNA here is from genome assembly GCF_001858045.2 of Oreochromis niloticus. Taxonomy (NCBI): domain Eukaryota; kingdom Metazoa; phylum Chordata; class Actinopteri; order Cichliformes; family Cichlidae; genus Oreochromis; species Oreochromis niloticus. The sequence continues at coordinate 28,700,305 of NC_031979.2, forward strand.
CAGTCAGTTTCATTTCAGTTGCTTTCAACAAATGTTTTTATAGAAGCCTCTTCGTGCCTTTCTTTTTGTGTCTGTACCCACAAAACACTGGTTCATAAATCAGCACAGCAAACCAATAAACAATGCACTGTTGCAATCTAAGCTGATTAGCCTCAAAGGCGTGTTCAAGTGTGTTTGCAGATTTCCAGTCCAACAGGGTACCTCTACAGCCAAATTTTCTTAGCATGAACACAGACGATAACCTAGCCAGCATTTTTTTTTCTTTTTCTTTTTTTTTCGGTTTTGTATTTGGATAAAAATGTGTACAGGTTTTTGACTCGTAAAAACATTGTTAGCAGCCACGTGGTCCTAGGGGACATTGTGATGTAAACACTTTTGAAGTTAGTTTTCTTCACTTCGCTGTAGCGTGTGGACAGGATTTTTGAGGAGGGGATTTGTTAAAAGGCGTGGCCACTGGCTGTGAGGTCTGTAATTGAAGACCATAGTTTTGTGGTTCCTTCTCTTGGGGCCACATGATTCACAATCTAAATAAATAATGTAGTAATGGAGCCACCCCAAATTACAGACTCAGAAATAGATTTGAAAAAGCAGTGCAGCGACTGAGCAGATTTGGTCCTTATAAAGCTTAATATGATTCTGGACTCATTAATTGACAGCATGATGTAGCCAAGAAAGTTACTTTGTCATTAGGAATATAATTAAAACAGCCGTGGCTTTGCCACCACATGGTATAGGGCAGATCAGGTCAAGACCCTTTTGTTGGGGGAGGAGATTGGATAACTTAATATAAAGTTACATCCCAGTCTTACTGGCTTTTCTGAGCAATTACAGCGTTAATACCTTGGATCGAGTGATTTAGCTTTTTCAGGACTGATTACAGTCATTAGTAATTATAGAGGTCGATAACCAATATTTTAATGTATATTTTTAAAAATAGCATGTTGTCATGTTTTTATTCTGCTATTTTGATGCTTATTTGTTTTTTATGTTTTAAGTATTAGCTGTTATGGTGTTTTAGTGTCTATTTAAGCCTTATGCACTATTGGGGTTAGCACTGTTGCCTCACAGCAAGAAGGTCCTTGGTTTAAATCCACCATCTGGCCAAGGCCTTTCTATACGGGTACTCCGGCTGCAGATGTTTGTCTGTCTCTCTGTGTTAGCCCTGCGACAGACTGGTGACTTGTCCATGGTGTACCCTGCCTCTCGCCCTGTGGCAGCTGGGATAAGCTCCAGCTACCCTAAATTGGATAAGCGGTGGAAAACTGATGGATGAATATTCAGGGTAGTCTGAAGCTGCCTGCTAACTTAACCACTAGCATAACCCTTTGCCCTTTTGCTGTTAGTGTAGCTTTCGCCACTGTGATCCTTTTTCCTTATCTAGTCCCAATATGTCTTGGTTTTCTTCAGTTTTGACAGACTGTCTTACTTTCACCCCTCCAGCTGGCCTGATAGCAAGCCTGCTATCCTTGCCTTCAGTGGATGTCACTGCAAAATATTGCATTTGATCATTAATGCATCTGGGAAACTGTGCATGCTTGTCATGGTTGTGTGGTCATACAGCAGAAAGAATTGCAGCATTTATTGCAAGGTCAGCTATATCTGCGATATGCAGTCCAAACCACAGCTCCACTACTGGAGCTGCTTCAGACTGTGTTCTGCTCTGTGCTCAGTGCTGATAGGCTTTTGTCCATAGTGTGTAAACAGTCAGATCATTCTGTGGGCAGGACCCTATACCACAGAAAGTCATACAGAGAGAGGCAGTTTTGTATGTGACAAATCAGCATGCAAAAACACCGAATAATGACCCCAGTAATCAGCCTATCTATAGCTAATGCTTAAAAAAAATACACCCTTTGTCATGATAAATTTTGCACCACTCACTTGACACTTCTGCATATTTCAGCTAGTCTCTTCCAAACAGTGATAGTGATAATTTATAGCATGACTTTTTGACTTAGTAGATTCAGTAGATTCAACCATTTCTCTTCATTGCTGATGTTAATTATCCACAGTTGTTATTTGTTATCAGAATTATGAGCAAGAAAACTGGCTTTGAAAGAGCATTTTAGCATTTGGATACACATGTGTGGGTCACAGCTGTCACATCCATCTGAGCCTCCTTATTTGATCTCAGTTGAGAAGCAGCTGACTGAACACCCCTAATCACATTAAATGCACACAGGGTTTTCTTTTTGAAGGAAGGCCATCAGCAGATGAGTGTGTGGCTTTGTTGTGTAGGCTGGTGTGTAGGCTGTGTGTGGAGTTCAGTCTGTGGTCACCAGCTCCTGTTGACTCCACCCTTTGCTTCCTCTTCCATGACAGATGTGACTGACTGTCAGAGGCTGTGAATGGCAAGCAGCTTCCTGGTGGTCCTTTAGTGAAAGCAGAGTTGTAAACCCAGTTTTACCTTTTCAGCAAATTTGTTTGTAATTTAAAAGACATCATCGTCAGTGACACTAAAGTTGCTGTTTGTTATACCTTATAAGTGGGGCATAGAAGATGGCACCATTTTTCATTCATTCCAGTGTGAATAGCTCTCTTTTTGGTTTCTTTCTTCGTGAGTGGGCTAATGCACCAGTACGCTTTAGTATTGACTGCAACATTCCACCAATGTGTTCCAAAGCATTTTGTTGTTTGTTGTACCACTTGTCATTGACATATGAATGTTTCAAAGATCAAAAAGGAGGCAGCTAATTCAAGGGATGAACTGCTGTGGTTTTGCACATTTTGCATTAAAGCACATTTTACACAAATGTGCTAGTAATGCAAGAAAGTCTAAGCGAGCTCAGGCTGTGTTGAAGAATAAAGGTTATCTTATCAAATATTGACTTTCAAGCTTATTAGAATTGTAAAAGCTGTGTTTTTTTTGCCTTATATACTGTATATAACCCAATTTCCCATTGTTCTAATAAAATATAAAGAAATGAGGGGTGACTATATGGAATCCATCTAAAAGTAATTTTTAACCCCACCGTCTCATTTTGTCAGTTAGTGACTTCTGGTGGCATTTGTTGTTTTATGTCTGTACCAACTTTAGTAGTTACCAGTCATTATGACTGCAGTGCCTGAGTGCTTAGCCATTCAGAATTGGAAGGAAAGGGGAAAATATAGAAAAATACACAAAAAAATGCTAATATTAGCAGTACTATTTTTTACTAGTATGTCTTGCCTACTGAATAAATCTTGGATAGACAGGAATCGACTGTTTCAATTACTGAGTCATAGGAAACGGTGCTGTATAAATGTCTTCCAGATATTTCCATGGTTAATTACCTACCGTGAATGAACAGAGGGAAACTTTTTAAACAGTTTTTTTTGTCTGCTGTTTTCAGGAGTCCGGGGTTTTTCCCAGAAAAACAGAAAGAGTAGATCACATTGTGTGGCTGTTAGGGTCACATGAGCACACTGTTGCTTTACAGTCCATATTAAAAAGCTATACATACAGTATGTCCACAGTCAGCAATCCAGTTCCCCAGGAGAGGAGCACAGAGGTTATGGGAAACAGGTGTGGCGGCTGAGCTTCATCCGCTCGGTCTCATTTGTTTCACTCTTTTCAAGTATGGGATGAGCACGCAGTCAGTTGTGTGCACTGACACACACCCTGCCACCCAGGTGGGAGATTAACACCCACCAGTCAAATACTGGGCAGTGTTGGTCGTAGAGGGGAAGCTATCTGCAGCGTTGTCTCGTACACACAAAGTATGGTGAGTAAGGTGCATTAAATTGAATAAGAATAAGCGCACCTTCATATTACTCATCTGCTCTCTGCATCCAGCCTGGATGTAATGTTGCTATTACAGCCGACTGGCATCAAATAATTTTCTGTTGTGTTCTGACTGTGCGCCCGAGTGAGTGACATTTTTACCTATGTAGGTAACTACAGAGAAGACTTCTAACACACATACTGCACTTGAAAGTTTCACAAAATGTGTTGGCCACAGCTTTAAGACAACTTTTTTTTTTTAAAGTAACTGTTTTTTATTCTCAGTTTGCATCGTACACAGTTATGCTACTAGTTGGAGAGCAGTTTTGAGAGTGTTTGCAGATCTTTTATACAGACTACTTGCGACTGTGGCAACCTGCTAGTGATGAACATGATTGCAAGGAGGTTTTTGTGATGCGCCGTCTTTGTACTTGATTTCGCCAAGCAAGATCTAGCAACCTCCAGAAACTACTTGACAGTCCAGGAGGGAAGGGGATCATTAACCATGTAACTGAGACCTCAGTTATTTATTTATTTTATTTTTTTTAAAGGTATGTAAGGTGTGATTTTTTTTTTTTTTTTTTTTTTTTTACATATTTAAGAAGTCGTGAGTACACCTCCTTTCATGTGCATAGGCTCAAACCCTCTCCTCAAGCTCCATTTTTGTTCATTTTCAGAGGTTGTATAGTTTTCCTTTTAGCACCAGCCATGTTTTAACCATGTGTGCTCTAAGCTCTCTAGCATGATGTTTATTTAGTAATAAAACGTGATATGCACAAAGAAAGAAAACAGACATTTTATTGAAAGATGTTTTCACCTCCGTCAATCAGTCGCAATTCTAGCTTTTATCAAAGACCTTATTTACCCTCCTTGATCTAATCCTCATTGTATGGTTTTTTGTGTGGATAATCAATGACATACACCTGAATTAAGTAGTGAAAGCACAGAAATATTTGGCTAATTGGAGGTTGAAAGGTTCAGTTCCTTGTTCCTCCTGTCCTCATGTGTGCTTGGGCAAGATACTGAGCTTCAAATTGCCCCAGTTGCATCCATCTCTGTGTGAGTGTGAGATGGGTAAAAAGCACTTAAAGACATCGAACAATGTGGAAAAAGAAAAGTCATATATAAATACCAGTTCACTTGCCGTTTACGATTGAACTGTGATCCAAACCCAGAAGTGAGCAGGAAATGTTCACTGCATGCTTTATTTACAATAATATATTTTCTCATGAGTGACAGCCTTAAACTATTTTTTGCATTACCAAGGGTAGAGTTTAAACATCTGACTGCGGAATTCAACATTTATTTGAAACAGCCTGTTTGTCTTTAAGAAAATCAATGCCGTGACACTTTTTGGATTTCACAGTTACTGTTTTATCATACTGTGGTCCAGGATTTCAGACACTGAAACCCGGGGAAGGAAAACCTGTCTCCTAATTCACACTTTGCTAATTTATCTTTCTGAGCATGGTCCAGAATGCAGATTTGTTGCAGTAAACGCTTCAACACAATACTGCACAGCCGTACTCTTGCTGGTTTTCAGACAGATTGTTCTGTTCCCCTGAGAATCACCGCTACACCACCCATGTCCATGCAGCCCCCTTCTCCATACTTCAGTCTCTCTGCTTCTGTTTTAGTTTCTGATCCCTTTTTCCTTTCAGCTGAATGCATTTCCCCATCTTGATTAAAGCAGCAGCAAAGAAGAACAAACAGACTGCAGGTTTTATTACTGTTTAATATTGATGAAGGAAAGTGGACCATATCTGTACACTTTTTTTTCCCCACATCAAGTTACTCTGTCACTGAGGGGATGAGTCATAAATCAGTGCTAATCTCTGACAAACTTAATGGTTGTTGTTTTTGCCTCAAAAAGAATCATCAACAAAACAAATGGACAGGCCGGTTCCTTTTAGGTCTTAAAAGAGTCGAACAATATCAGATTTTTGAGAAAGCAAGGCACATACTCTACATCCTAAATGTGTTAGGCAAGCAATAACAGAAATCTTTGTTTTGTACATGTGAGCTTTGTTCACGTGTAACCTAGATTTTTTAAATCTATTTGTTAAAAGTTTGAATCTCTTTTGATTTAACAAATGCAGGTGAATGTGGAGAGTGTGTAGTACGTACGCATGCATTTGCCTGTTTCTCTGAGGTCCCTGTGGATACAAGCTTCAATCAGTTTTGCATTTTGTGTTTTAACAAAAGACCTGAGTGACCCAGACACCTACATATTATCTCCTTGTTCTCTCTGTTCAAAGTGGGTGGCACATCTGAATAGAGAGAAGTGCCTTAATCTGCTGCAGAAAAATGGTGAGAGCATGTGAGTGGGTGTGCCGGAAAAACAAACTTCCTCTTAGCAGGATAATGCTGGGGCAATGCCACACTGACCAAACTACTTACTACTTATATAAACAGGACAGGATTTTGTTGGTTTGCTTTACTTCCTCCCCCTTTTGTGAAACAGTCAATATTGCTCTATACGTGTATAGAAATCATAATATACTAATTGCACTAATTAAAACCCACAGGTGTAATCCTATCTGAGTAATATCTGAGTCTGTGTTTAAGTTATTCCAGGTGTCTGGATAATATTTTATACGATTTGTCTGTTTGATTGTGGCAGAAATCATAAAGGGGATTACTTTAATCAGTAATTGAAATCTGGTTTGTTTAACACTTCTGTTAACTGCTGGTCTATGCTAGCCAATTGCCTCCACTTGGGTGTTTGCATGGACAGCAAGAGGTCCTTGTGGCACGGGACTCGTGCACCTTAAGAGAGATCATCATAGTAGCCACAGGGACAGTGAAGAGCTGAAGACAAAAACCAGCTGTTACCTTGGTTGCATGCCACTGAACACCAAACAAAGGCAGCTGCAGGTTCATCCTCAGAAACCTTTTACAACTTTTGCCCTGGATAGATCTTGTTGATCAAAGACTCTTTCCGTCATTGCTCAAGTTAAGGTAAACTGTGACTGTGTTTTGGCTTTCACACTTACTTTATGCCCCATTTGTTGCCCTTGCGAAATTTGGCACATGCCAAGAGTGATATCAGAAAAACTGGCGGCAGCACTGTTTTTTGTCTGACACACAGTCGGCACACCCAAGTTGGAGCAGATTGGTCTTTACCAGCAATTCAATTACATGTCAGCTTAGATGAAGATGCTGCAGCAGTTGAAAAAAGATGATATGTTCGTAAGAAAACTGGGGGATAAAAAAGTGTACTGAGGCCAGTACGCTTTAAGCACCAGTGGTCATGGGGCTTTGTTGAGGTTAAAGTTTGCATGAGCAATGGCCAATGCATCAAGCATAACCACAGCTTTAAGTCAGGACAAATGCAAATCACTGAAAGAAGAAAGGTTGTGCTTGACTCTGATAGTTGGAGCTATAATCTGATAAATCATCCGGCACGGTTATATAATATACGAAAATGTATCAGGATTTTTCGTAGACATGTTTGAAAAACCCTCCATCAGAAGGGATCATCTCAGCTTCTCTAGTCCAAACAACTCAGGTGTAATGTATTAGTACTGGGCATTTGACTGGAATTAAAAATCCTTTCTTTTCTGTACATTATTTTGCCAACCCTAGCCTGCTGCCTTTGCAGCATGAAGTATTTTGCTTCATACTCATATTGAAATTAATATCATAATGTGAAATTATTATTTGGGGAACTTTTTGCAGCAGAAAATATGAGTGCAGTAGACACCCTCAGCCATTGGTCATAATCTTGACATTGTGCTTATGTTGTATGTGCTTCAAGGTTGTGGTTTGGACTGGCTCACCAATGACTAATTGTAAAGTAAAAGAAGTCTGAAGTTGACCTAATGCTTTTGTAGTCCAAGCAACTCAGAGTCACTTTCTTCTGCTTTTCATCCATTTCATATCAATATTTTAAGCTTATTAGCATGACCACACATGTATTTAAATGTGCTTGTAATCAACATTCAAGTTAAGTGTTTAGCTGATTAGAAGATAAAATGTCAGAATTGAGTATTTTTCATATCCCACCACTATTATTTTTCCATCTTTGTTGGAGTTAATGAACACAGCTCTTTGTATATACATAGATGATGTCCACTGAGTAGCATTGTTTTTGACATTCATAGGCCTTGGAGATGATAATTTTAGATACTGGTTGTTCACAGAAATTGGCATCATGCAAGAAATCCAGAATTAGACATTCATGAGAATCATTTGAAAGCAAAACATTGTAATTCCCTCTGTGGGCTGTGGGAAAGTATGTTTCCATTATGTTTGATTGGCTTAATGAAAGTACAGTAGCCCATTTAGACTCAGCGAAGGGCAGTGGAGTCTGTGATCAGTAGAGAACTCATTTTTTCTTCGTTGTAAAGCCCTCACCACCACCCAACAAGGGCGGGATCTATTTCTGTCCTAATTTCTTCATCAGGAAATTACAGTAATTTTCAGAGAATAATGACATGTAAATGTGGAGGCAACAGCATGCACCTAAAAACAAAGTGTGCCTCTAAGGTCATTGCAAGGTTAACATAGTTTAGGAGGCTGTTGTTTTCACCCAACTTCTTTTATTAGCACAGAGCCTGGAGTGGAGGGTTATCCTTGTAGCCATAGTATACTGTCCTTGCCTGGCCTGTTTGGGATTTTAACAAATGCATTGAATGATTTACTGGGATTAGTTAATCGGATACTAAGCCACCCATGAAGCACACCTTGTTGTTTTGTAGACACTTTATCGGTGCAATGTCTGACCAGCCGAGTCAACAGTTACTAAAGCAATGGATTGCTGTGAAATGTTTATACAGGACGTTTCGTACTCATTGTGATCCGTTGGCCAAATAATTCCAATTTGATCTCAAGTGGGATGCACCTTTTCCCTTTCTTTAAGTCTAAATATATTCACTTGAATAATGTTTTTTTTAAGATGTAATGATATGTTCAGCTGAAAGACTCCAATTACTCAACTCCCCTAAAAATTTACCAGATTTCAGAAGGTATTATTTCTTTTCAAACTATGTTTCTAATCTATTGAGTAAGCCATTTAGAAGGAGATGACCTATAGCCTAAGTGTAATTTTCATCACTGTGTTGTATAGTGAGAGTGGTCTCTGTTAGCACCTACTTGTCAGGGATTTCATACACTTAAGCTCTAATTAAGAAATACTCAAATTGTTGCCTCTCTATTTAAAAATAGAGAACTTCAAAATTTAGTTGCTTATTCTCACAGCACAAAGGCATATTCTTCTTCTTCATTGTGCCTCATCCCATGCAAAATCATTTGAATCTCGGAAGAGTTTCCATCTGATCCCCCCAGAATCAGATCATTTATACTAAATCTTCTGAAACTCAATAAAACTTGTTTATGTTACTCTACATCATAGGTATTAGATTGGTGTAGTTTTGTAGTGAAACTATGTTGTATCCCATGCTATTGATGCAGGTTAGGGGAGTTGGTTGTAGAGAAAATCACACTAAACTAAACAAACTAAAACAAGATTTTACTTCAGATTGTGACATATGGATTGGGTGAAAATTGATTTGGTGGCAAGAATACTGGAAGAAGATAACACAAATTAAAAGGTGCAAAGTTGTGACCCATGCAATTGAACTTTAAAGGTCTTTAACTAGCAAAGGATTTGTTAAATATACTGAAGTTGTATAAAAAACATAGGCCGATTTAAATGGAAAGCATTTTTTTTTCTAATTTAACCCACATGTCTTTTTTGCCTTCTTAGATCAGCTGTGACTTTTGTAAATAGCCTTCTCTGTTCTTTTCTACATGCATGGAAAAATAACATTTCCACCCATCTTTGGGTCATCTAGCAAATTTGCACGCACATACTAAAATACCGCAAACCCCCACAGCAAACAATAACACATCCCACACAGTAGGACAGGACACTGTAGGAATGTTTGTCTTCCACTATGTACCAAGCAACACAATGCCCTTCACAGGTCCTACGGCACAGCTATAGTTGACTCTGATGAGAGTTTGCTTTCTGTCATGACACTCTGTATGCCTACATTATTGATCTTTTTTCTTCTAAGCTCCGATCTTTAATCAAATGTGACTCAGATGTGAAGGACACACAAGTCTGCATTGCTATGGGGGAGCAAAGAGAAAGAGGTTTTTAAGAGGACAGTGACATGTGAAAGAGGCCTGACCTGCCCCCTTTTTTAAAGGCCTGTCAGCCTGTATTTGTCTATGTCATGAATTAGTCCCCTGAAAAAAAAACTCACACCCTCACAGGATATAATACTCGGAAGGAAGGGGGGGAGTGGCACTTCTAACAATAAAAGCATACTATTCACTAATGCGCCACTCGGCCGATCCTGTTTCTAACTGATTAAGGAAGAGTTATAGGTGCCGCAAGAATGAAGAAACGATGTGGGGGCCTGTGTTTGGCATATAGGCATTGTCTAATGATTTATTTTCCCTTGCTACTACTTTAGAAGCTAACAATACTAAATGGTTCTGCACTGCCAATTGACTTTATTATGTTAGCGGTGTTTAAAGTCATAGACGTCTCTCAAATTGAGGACCTGGTACAATGTCTGCGAAAAAAATTCCCATGTCCACTTAGATATTAGCGGATAATTATTTTCTGAATTACATCCTGACCTCCTGTTTTGTGTGATATTGGCAGTGTGTGCAAATGAAATTATCAAATGCATGTTAATGAACATTTTTACAATGTGACCTTGATCATCGGAAGGAAGTTTTAATAGTAAGCCAATGATTCTGTTGGCTTATACGAGAGGGAGAGAGTGCCTGTAAGGAGTATAAATTACTGCACTCATTAAACAGTAATGAAACACTGCCCTTCAACCTGCCTACCTCCTACACTCACTTGAAAATCACTGAACCAGGAAAGGGAGCAAGCTGTAGGCTAACAAATTGGAGAGGAGCATGACAGGGATAACCTTTACCTTCAGAATGATCATTTTGCCCACTTTGTTCAGAACAGCTTCAGATATCTACTGTGATGTTATTAGAGTGTAGTCAGCTTCACAGACATGTTTTAATTTATGAACCAAACTGATTTTAACTTCGGTTTCCTCGATAAGTCTCTTCACTCTTCTTTTTTTTCTTCTTAGACCTGGTATTCTGGGGGTTTTCCATTGATATGTTTCATGTGTAGTTCTAAACATGCCTTAAACTTTGATGCTGTGTTGAATGTTAATTAAAAACAGAACACAACAATCTGAAAATGACTGAATCCCTATATTTAGCTGAAAATGCTACTAATAGCAAGGAGCAAGCAACAGTAGGCAACTCAGCACAAACCCGCACTCAGCTTCCTTGCTCTCTGACCTCAGTAAATATTTTCCTGATGAGTTAATGATCTCAGTAACTGCTTTCAAGTCTTACTGAATTTTGTATTCCATGATCTCCATTGCAGTCAAAAAGGAGGATAAAAGATGGCCCACTGTGTAACTTTGTTTCAGTCAGATCTCCACATTACCAGTTGTGTTCACTTTCAAAAAACCAAGTAAGTGAGGATGGAAAGGCTCAGCTTCAGATTGCCTTGTGTCTTAAAAAACTAAGATGGCAACATCCATCTTTTATGCTCAGTCTTTGGACTGTATATAAAACTGCATTTTGCCATTTTCCTTTATCTTTATAAACTATGTAAACATTAGACAATTTTTAGCTATGTTATTGTTTCCTTTATTGTTGTAATTGTAATATGTTTGTCTGAAACATGTCTCTCTTGTAAATGAAACATGAAGTTTTAATAAAAGTACCTGTATAAATAAAGGTTGAATAGAATAAACAAAGCACATTTAAAACAAGTTGACCAAAGTGCTGGACATGAACAATAAAATAAGAGCTACAGTACATGCATACACATGCCCGCTCACACCAGTAAATATATTTACAGGATTGCGAAAATACATGAGACAATACAGCAGACTAAATATCTAAGCTCTCACTCCGGGATGTAAGCCAAGGAATAAAAAGTAGTTTTAAAAATAAGCAATGGGGAGGCCAGCCTAACATTACTTTATCAGTATCATAAGTGTGAGATGTCAACTTAGAGAAACCCAGTATCAGCTCATGTCAAAAGTTAAAATGACCCAGCTCAGATTCATTTCCATGACCTGACATAGATCAGGATGTTTGTTCACTCTTCTGTCTAGTTCACTGCTGAACTTCTTCTGAATAGCTGCCCTATTTTCTTGCTTTGTGTTGTATTCATTCTCTGCTCAACTCAGAGTTTCCTCTTGCTTTTAGTCTTAAACCACACTCCCTCTTGCACAGATCCTATGTCTGCATTCTTCTCCTGTGAGGTCTTCAGATCAGTTCCTCATGAGTGCTGTTTGACACGATAATCTATGCATGGAGTTTGTCTACATGAACCTGACATATTGTCTGTTTTGTTGCTGCTCATGAATGTTGCTGGCTGTGGATCCCTCTTGTTTCACACTGCTCTGAAACGGACTGCAGGGTTCATTGGGAGGATCTCAAGCCACGAGACTGCTTCCTCAGGGGAGGTCAAGGCTGAAGCTGGGTCAGGTCTCTGATAGGTGGGGATTTTGGCTCGTCTAGTGGCCGACTTGGACTGTTTGAGTGTTGCCAGGCAAAAAGGAAGGTTTTGATTTACCATCGCGTCTTCCGAGCAGCTTGTCGCAATTAGTGATGTCAGCAGGGAAAGAAACAAATATGAGGCATTTCTTCAAAGAGCAAGCATACTCTTCCCATGAGTTCATTCTTTCCTCGGGTTTCTGAAGAGAAAAGGGGGCAAAAGTGCAGCCTGTTTCTCTTTGGCCAAGTTAGGTTTTGCAGGTCAGGGTGTTCTTTGTGATCTGCAGGCTAAGGTGTCACATTTAAACTGGACCAACTGGATTATAAAGCGTCAAAAACAGTGACAACATATAAAGTTGGACAGCATGATAAGTTTTGTTTGTATGTTTATTTCATAAGCCGTACTTTTTAGATGGATAACCAATAATAAACTTAGTGACACATCTGAGCTGTGCCTCAGCTCTGCATTCTATTTTCTTGATTTAAACTGTATGACACTGTTGTTTAACACATTGCTTACATTTCAGTTGCCTGCGGTATTTTAGACGATATATCACAGCGCTCTAGTTTGTGAGCATTGGTTGTGTTTTTCATGGTTGCAGCTAGCAGTGCCAAGTTTCCCCACTCTCCTCCTGGCTGTAGGTATCCCATGCAGAGGCCATCTGTCTCTACTCCCCTAATGGTAAGGGTGGAGTCCTCTTTAAACACCCCCCCCCACACACACACACACACACACACTGCCACCACCACCCCGTTCCCTCTTATTTTCAAATGCCTACTGCAAAACAAACAGAGCATGGCATAGATGGAGTTTAGTTTCTTTGTGTGCTTTGACTGGCCTGAAAACTGACACGAGTCAGACAAACTACCTACAGTAGCAGTTGGGGTGTCGTGTCAGGTAGCAGCAGAATGTGGAGCATGTTGAAGAGAAGTTGGGTTAGAGACACGTGTCTGCATACATCAGTACAATGTCACGCATGCCAAGTATGTAAGTGTGCTGCAGGAGGGGGTTTTATCATCCTGCCATCTACATTCTTGTTTCTGTCATAGATACGTTGTAGGTCTTGATCTCTCTGTCAAGCGTTTGTCTTCTTTTCTTTCGTCAAGCCAAACAAATGAGTTGCACTAGTAAGGTGACAAAAAAAAAAACAGCTGTTGTGATGGCTCAGATGACTGTGGAGTGGAGAATGTGGCTCTGACCCTGATTCTCCCCCACACCAGTGCACCCAGAGGACTCCTATAGAAATAATGCAAACACAGGGCAACAAATGCACTGCAAAGCACATTATAGGACTCAGACTTTCTTCTTCTTCTTCTTCTTCTTCTTCTTCTTCTTCTTCTTCTTCTTCTTCTTCTGCTGCTGCTGCTGCTGCTGCTGCTTCTTCTTCTTCTTCTTCTTCTTCTTCTTCTTCTTCTTCTTCTTCTTCTTCTTCTTCTTCTTCTTCTTCTGCTTCTTCTTCTGCTTCTTCTTCTGCTTCTGCTTCTTCTTCTTCTTCTTCTTCTTCTTCTTCTTCTTCTTCTTTAGACCAGGCCATGATTCAAATGTGAGGAAAAGGTGTGGACATTTAAATTTTTGTGGCGAAATGAAATAATGAACCACAGTGACTTTTCAAAATGTCAATTTCAAGCAGATGGCAAATAAGGCCATCTGGACTAAACAATTCAGGTTAAAAGTTTAGATGCAGTGCAGAGCTGTGTTGGATCAGTCTGCACACAACCAGAAAGGTTAGTAAATGTGTGTGAGGAAGAAGGAAAAAAACTCAGGAAAGCCCAAATGTGATATTACAGCACAAACCTTCACAACATAATGCAACATACATTTAAGACTGAGCAGCCATTCAAACTAAATGCCCGCCTCTCACACATGGTCACACACTTATTTCTTATTTTGGAAGAGAGAAACTCGGTGTGTGTTTGTCTATGTGTGTATGTGTGTAGTCACTGAAATTACAGGGGACGTAATGGAGCACGGGGAGCCTCAGCCTCATTGGCTGTATTCCTCACAAACCAAGATAGCATTGCTGTGGCTTACCGCTCACATTCATGCCAGCAACTCAAAATACCAGCCAGTGGACGGCTTTTATAAGCTTTACTCCATACACATCCGAGACAACGGACAAAGTGGAACTTTATGGCTCCCAAATATAACTTACTCTGCAAGCATGTCAAGTAACCCAAGAAATACTGTTTGATTATTTTGAATAAAATCACCTTTTTATGCTTTATGTATGCAACATTTTCACAAAGTCTAAGGTGGATGTTTTCTGTTATTCAGCCTGAAGCAGGGCGGTAAGTCCTTGTATGACTGTGAAAAATGAGTAAACGTGCATCAATCAATGACTCATTGGTGTGATTGTTCTAGAAAAAAAAAACAGGAAGGATTTTTTCCATTTAGAGCACTAGCCAGAAACCTGCAATTTAAGATTTATTTCAGGTTACCTTTCCAAGATACAGTATTCATTCCCGCCAAACTAGATGTTTTTGTTTGTTTTGTTTAAACACAGCCGTATGCCTGTCAGCAGTGATCTGTAAATTGATAGGGATGAGAATCTTTGGCAATAACAATATCCAGTTCTGATTGTTGGTGTCATTGTTTGATCAATTCTCAATTCAAAAAGGAGAAAGAGGATTTCTTTGTTTTGGTTCTTAGTTCCCCATATGGAAAAGAAATAGTAAAAACTTATATGATTTACTCATGAAAGTGGCCACTTTCTCATTACTTTCATATATTGTTTTAGTATCCAAAACATACAAGTTTCATTATATAATTTTTCAAGGGATCTTATATCTGTTTTCACTCTTGTATGCTTTTCATACAAGTTTCACACAAGACAGATACAAACTTTATAAGATTTATATATATCTTTTCCATATGGATCTGTACACAGTAGGGTTGGCACATTTACTCTGTACTCCATAGGCTGATGTGTTCACCTTTGGGGCAGCATAGGATTTTTGCATGTACCCATTGTATTATCATGATCCATCCATGCACAATGCACAATGTGTGGGGCACCCATCAGTACAACGCTTGTATACAATGTGCCTAACCATTGACTCCTATCATTTGCCTGCTGAGCTGCAAATGAAACTTAGTTGACTGTTAAGTAGTGCTGATTATGTCATTTTCTGATTAAGGCATGTTTACAGAAAATGTTGGTAGGCACGAGGCTCATTGTGACACACAACGAGCCTCGTGCCTACCAATTTCTGAAATTACCGTTAGCTAGAGCCTGGTGAACTCTATCACACTTGCAGATGCAGTAACTACATATTATTAGCAACACCAATTACAGACAAATGCAGAGAAAGCTCCTTCTGTAAAACTTATTTGTTTAGTTTTTTTTAATATAGCTTATAAATAATATATTGTTAGTTTGTTTGTTTGTTGTAGAGTTTGTCAGTTTAAAATGTATTGATTTCTATTATTTTGTAAGAAACAAAATGGTGTCGTCAGCATAAGGCAGTGGTCACACACTTATCGGTCCTACAGTTAATCTATGAATTTATGACGTACAACTAGGCTAATCCTAGCATACGCCTCTTTTAATAGATATTGGTTCTAAAAGGTTTTAAAAGGTTGTCAAATCTATCTTTTTGTCAACATGAATCTTTTGACACATACAGATATGATACAAATGTGAAGACGCAACCATTCATTTCACCAAACTGTAACTTTTTGCTGTGGTACTGTATTAGTTTCTCTGTCTACAGTATTCAGATGGCCATTAATGTTCAAAGCCAAGTTTACGGGTTGCATTAAAAAAACTGTGGTGGGCCTTAATTCAAATTAAGAGCCTCATAAAAATAAGCAATGAAGCCATCCGCTGGCTTGCTTTGTTTCATCTCCTTCCAGTAAATTGTTTTCTTGCTTGTTTAAAAGGTGCTCTGATAATTAGCAAAAGGGACAGGCTGAGTGTCCTGTGGTGAGAGTGTGTTGCTTGTTAAGAGCAACCCAGAAGATATTTGTTCTGCTTTTCAACCACAGGAAGAAACATGAATGAAACAAATGGCTGTTAGTGTAACCATGGGAAAACTACTCAGAATATTCTAATATATTGCTCCTTTATATTTGGTGCGCACTGCTAACATTAGAAAATTGGTCCAACATCTCACATAAGTGGAAATAAATTATATTGCGGTGCAGTTAGATACCACATGCCTTGTGAGTATATGCTGATGTTCTGTTTCCAAGAGTTGACAGTCCTCCAGAAAACATCATCCTGAATTAGCTCATCTCAGCGACTGTTTTTCAAATTTAATATCGTCTGGTGATAGCACGTCTATATCAGTGTTGTTACAACTCAAAAACTGGATGAGGAAACGCAAATTGAATCTATGTGACTTCCCAGACAATTTTCTTCCACTGCTACACACCAGAGAATTAAAAAAAATCTCTTAATCCAGTGAAGTGACATTGTCATGAGAAATTCATTCTTCCCATTTTAATTATAGCTGCAACTCTGTCTTTTGTGTTTCTGAATCCCATCTCTGTTTTTTCTCTCAGCAGGTGTGAGCAGTAACCAGGTAGTTGTTCCTGAAAAAGTGAATGCAGTGCTGGGAAAGAACATCACACTGGGCTGCCGAATAGAAGTGGGTCCTAGCCTCAGCTTTACACAGAGCTCCTGGGAGCGTCGTCTTCCTTCAGGCACTATTACCCTGGCGGTGTTCAATCCCGAGTTTGGAACCTCATATTCTTTACAATATGAAAAACGCATCTCATTTGTTTCCCCTTCAATACGAGATGCCACCATTACCCTTGAAGGAGTTGACTTTACGGATATCGGGTCCTACACCTGCAAAGTGGCTACATTTCCTTTGGGCAATACACAAGCATCCACTTATGTTAATGTTTTAGGTAAAGTACTGCTTCCTCACTTCACTTCCTCACTGAGTGCTTCTTCATATTGTCCTTAAATCTCACTTTTTAATAAAGGTCATTGTTTGTTGTGATTAAGCAAAGCCTAGGTAAGCACTTAGTGTCTGCCCTGGAGGAAACAACGGCTCCCCGAAGCAACCTAACGTTTAAATTACAGCCTGGACACATGCCATGTACATTTAAATCCCTGCAGGAATCTGAAGCTGCATAAAGGCTGCTTTGGTGTGGTCCCACCTATCTCCCTCCCCCCACTGTTACGTTAAAAGAAAAGCCAATGTAACTGTTTTTATATTCACAACACTGTATCAAAATGTTTCACAGAGTTTCCATGGCGTCCTCTGTAAAGTCACTTAGGCCCTACATGCAAGACACAAAACGGAAACCTTCTCATTCAGCAAGCACATAAATATAATGCAGCAAGTTCAGAGTGTCCCAGCTCAATGCAACTTAGTTGCTTGCAACAACAGTTTAATTGTAGGGTGTGACACAGGGTGACTCTCGTGACATTTAGTTGCGTTTTGCTAAGCTGGATTACAACTACAGTCTGCACCTCTTTCCCTCAAGGCTGTGATGATTGTTGATAGTTTTCTCTCCTTTAACCATTTGTCCCTTATGTCCTTAAGTGATAATCAAAGCAAGGTTATTTTCCAGGTCACTAAACTAAAAATGAAAACTACCTGTGGATCCCCTCTGAGTTTCCAAATAAAATAAACAAAACAAAGGCGTATTACATTTTAATGGGTATTCCCATTATTATGTTCTTATTTTATCCAAACACAAAGCATACATAGAAAGCAGCATATATTCCTTTACATCGAAGTTTCTCACTGTAGCCTCACTTTCCAGAGGAGCAGAAACACTGAACTTTCCCTGTGGTCAGCGTATGTTTCAAGCCCTAAATTGGTGCCAGTGCTGAGAGGAGGAGATTGCAGTGTACGCAGCAGCAGGTTCTCATCTCCCTCCAGAGACTGAAGGAGACTCTGATGTCTAATGAGTGGTACATTAAGTGCTGCTGTGACAGCCACGGTGTCTAGAACCTCACAGGGTTCAGTTACAGCTTTCTGTCTTCTCTGAACACCTTCTTATGCATATTTTGTTTTTGTTTTTTGGGGGGTGGGTGGGTCTTTGATGGATGCATATATCCACACTCAAACACAAAAGCACATGCTTAGTCCTACTTTACATTTCAGATGTAATTAGGGTGTGGTGTATATTCTTTGCAGTATGATACATGTCAAGTGGAATGCAGGTTATCCCACAGGATATTTTTCTGTGAGAGTGCATGTCACGATTACAACAGCAAAAGTCAGCAGGTTCAGAGAGGAGTGCCTTCCTCATCTCTGCTTTGTTTAGAGGTGACTTTTTCAGTTTCCTCAGCCACTCTTTTGATCATGCAGCCCCACTGTAACAATTCCAATGTGAACAACAACGACAGCAAACAAGAATTTCTGAATAAAACAAAGGTTTCTGGAGAAAACGTTATTGTTAATCCAGCATACGGTTGTGTACATGATATTGGTTATCCAGTGTAAATCAAAGTTGTTTTAGTTTCAGCTTCAGTTTGTAAGTTAACTTAAGATTCCCAGTTTTGATTCCTGTTTATACTCTGAGGTTTATGCGAAGACAGACGACTGCGTTTTCGTTCCTTTCAAGTGGACTAAAGTAAATCAATGATACTTTCAAGCCCATGAATAATGCACCAAAGTCACGGCAAACTTCATAATGATCAACAGGTGCAACAGACGTGGGGTTAATTTCAAAACTCACACAATCTTGATGCAAAACTTGCTGTGAATAGTATCAGTATTGTGAGGCACAATCTCAATAATTGTATTAGCTTTCTCATGTTCTTTTATTTTATCTTTGTGTCAACAGTGACTCATAAAAAGGGCCAAAGCTTTTAAGAAACAGTTTAACAGGAAATGTGCTATGCTATGTGAGCCAAAAGTCCTCGACATTAAACAATAGGAAAGAACCAAAGGAGGAAATTTTGACACATAACCCATTGTTTTCAGATACTTGCAAGGCAAAAGGAAAACTAGTGAAAAAATAATTGGCTGTCTTTTAGACAAAGCACACACTAAATTTACTGGCAAGATGTAAGTGTGTACTAATAAATCATCCTGCTGATAACTCTTCAGAGGTTAAAGCTCCTCTGACTCTTCATATGGCCAAAATTGCAACTCTCTTCTTGAGAAAAGAGCCCAGCAAAGAGATGGCTTTTTCCAGTCTGTTGCCATACCCGATTTACTGCTTCAAACAGTTAATATTTCCAATTTGTATTTTTTATGCGAGATTTTACCGTAAAAATGTCCAAGTGTTTAAGTGCATGCCCATTGACCATGCTGTTAAACCTTTTCTTTATAGAGGTTTCCACTCAGCGTTTAGCCTGCATATGTGGACAGGAAAGGGCCAGAGCAGCCAGTTTGCTGAAGGGAAATCGTTACCCTTTCCCCCAACAGATTTCAACTCATCCAAAGCGTCCCCCTCCCTTTTTGACAGCAACTTCAAATTAACACCCCTGAGTGATTTAGGTATTCTGATGCTTCATCCAGCTCGCGTCCGAACACAGAGCTGCTACTGTTTATAGTCAGAGGCCTGCAAGGAGGGGCAGGGAGGAGGGAGTGAATAATGTGAGGTAGAGGACTAAGAGCAGCGTCCCCACCCCGGGACAGGAGACGCCAGGTTATTTTTGGAAAAAGGCGGTGCCGGTAGTTATTTGAATTTGTTGTTGGAACTCCTGCCTGGCTGGGGTGTCTTAAAGATGATGGCCTCGCCTTGCAGCGCGTGCCCCCGTGCACCACCTTTAAAACTGTCACCACTATAGTAAGTGGAACAGCTGTTAGTCTTCATTTAAAGAGGCAGCTAGGGGGGAGACGGTTCAGATTGTGCACTGCACCACAAAGAATAAGGCAGTGGTTTGTGATATGTTTATTTTATGATAGATTAGTATAAGACAAACAGTTTTTACTGCTTTGCACAACAGGTAGAGAGTTGAATTCTAGTCACGTCCCCCTCACATGGATCTGTTTTGTTTCTCTGTTGAGAAAATCCTTGTTGCGTTTAAACATTGAGTCGTTCTCAGGAAGCTGGTGTAACATTACTTCACCTCTAAAGTGCTGTGAAGAGTACGGTAACTCAGCTCCTCGTCTTCCAGTACAACAAAGTCAAATATAAACACAGCACAGTGTTGGCTGCACAGTGTTTTTCTTCAAAGTCACATGCCTGCTTCAGGTATTGATGCACTTTTCACAGAACAGGACTAATGGAGAGTATTACCTTCACTCAGACATACTTTATGTTTGACACACGGCAATAAAGAAGTCTCCACAGAAATGTGTACATATAATTGAATAGCGTGGTTCATTAATTTTTAAAGCATATAGGTGAAATGGAAGAAGTCAATCTGTGCTCTTTTGGCAGTTAAGTACACTGAAGCCTCCAGGCATTATTTATTCATATTTGTTCACAACGGGATCGATATTCATTTTGTAATCTTTCCCCCGTTCTGTCATTTCTTCCCCCTCCTCCTTCTCTTCGCTCTCCCTTTACACAGTGGAGCCAAAAGTGTACGTGTCCGCAGGCCCCACAGCTCTGCTGGACGGTGGCAATGAGTCACTGGTGGCCACCTGCATTGCAGAGCGGGGTCTTCCTGAAGCCAAGGTCTTCTGGGAGACGGAGCTGCACGGGCGATCAGAGAAGCAGAGTCAGAATGAGGCAAACGGCATCACCACCGTACGTGTGCACTACATGTGGCAGCCACAGAGCTCCGCCCAGGGGAAGACACTCACCTGTGTGGTGAGACACCCAGCCCTGCAGACAGAGTTTCGCATACCCTACATGCTAAATGTGCAGTGTAAGTAATGAAACATAAGACCTCCTTCCAATAGAATATAGATACCTTGGTTTTGGCTAACTGCAGATACAGAGTGTGGCTCTGATGCCAGTGTTAAATTAATAGGCTGTATTCCTGCTGAGGAAGAGCCTAGGAATCATCCTTGCGGGCCTAAATTAACATTGCTTTTCTAACTTTGTAAAAAAAAAAATGTAGCCGTTAATAAAATGTACTGATTCGGTATTAATTAGTAAAATAATAGATAAAAACAGGCTCAAGGTAAATTTAAAGCACATTATCACAGTCTTGTTTTAGCTCTGAGAGAATGTTTAGGCTGCTCCATTTACAGCCACAAAACCATGCACATGTCATGAGCTTCCAAGACTCAGCTGAAGTGAAATAACATTAATAAAGTTGTGTACTACACATTATGTTACCATAAAAGCGATAAAATTTACTGAACAAACATTACACTCAGCTAATGTCCTCCTTGTGTAATTTCTCTATCACTGAACATAATAAGTTTTAAAGTATGAGGAAGAGGTGTTAAAACACTATTGTGTCAACTCACATAACCATACATTTCAGTTAAGTACAAAAAATTTCTCCCAACACACAAAGAAAAGCTGCTGGTGTAGCTGTGTGAAATCCCTCCAAAGTGCTGATAGTTTCCTTCATGCTATGTTATCTCTCACACTAGTTGCTGATACTATGATACATCTACCACTTTGATCTGGCATGCAACTATCAAATCTTTGCACCCTTGTTTTTAATGTCAACACTGAGGCAGCTAATACAGATAAAGAAAATTATTAATCGTCACTTAAAAAAATCTGCTGTGTTTAAAACAAAAAAAGTCTCAAACATAGCTGAAAATGTATGTAGAGGTAAAAATATCAAATATAATCCTGCAGCCACTGCACTGAAATGCTTTTACAATGTAGAACAAAATAATCATCATTATTATAACACTATATTTTTAGCCCTAAAACATCCAGGGTATTTTATCAGTATTAACCTGTGCTGCTGCCTTGATTTACAATGAGCATGCTCAGTAAATGTTTCGTCCTCGCCCACAAAGAGCAATTTAGGAGTCGTCTTAATGTTCTAATCATTGATGCATACTTCCTTGGCGAGCAGTAACGTTACTCTGTGTTTGGACTGTGTGAGTGCAGGCTAATGAAGGTGTTTTATGAAATATTGATCAGGCCTCAGCAGGAATTCAAGTAGCAGACTCGGGCTGCTGGGGGCAGCGGATGGAGACGCAGAAAAATCAAGGTTAATATGGGAAGAAAGGAGCTTCCCAGCTCAATAAATCACACCAAGTGCAGAGGCAAGGGATTCTAAGTGCAAAAGAAGCACAATTTCAACGTTGATACGTGTGAAAAGGGTCAGCGGACATTGTGGGCCAAGACATCTTCTTGTGCGCAATAATGAGTTCCTCATTTATCCTCCAGAGAAATCAAAATGAAAAATTGGATATCTAAGACAGTGTTTGTCATGTTTTATTACAGTGGCATGTGTTGGGCTTCATTTAGGCATCCTCCTGTCTTCCTTGATTTTTTTTTTCCCCTTTGTCGTGGCGACGCAGTAGAGTGTATTATTAGCTGCAGTTCATCTGCTGTCTGAGTCTGTCATTTTCGAACTTTCCACCAACCCAGGATCGTTTGTTTGTTCGCTTGGCTCGCTTTCACCAACAGATCCTGTGCCCTGTTACAGTCCTGCAAAGCCTTTTCTTTGTCGTCGCTTGCTGCTGTGCTTTATAATACGTGCTTTGTTTCCTCCGGAAAAGCTCATTTGTCATCAAGCTGCAGGGATCACAATGACTGATTGTGAAGTCCAAGTCTTTTAACTTGAAAAAGAAAAAAAAATGATGGTCAGTGTGACCAACCCGACTGCAGGAGGATGTTAAAAAAGTACAGTAAAATTATGATTTTTAAAGCTTTTTTATTGTATTTTGTTTTACAGTTGCACCAGCAGTATCGATCATGGGAATTTGCAAAAATTGGTACGCTGGCCAAGCAAATGTGAAATTAACCTGTGAAGCCAAGGCCAACCCAGCTGCGCGTCAGTTCACATGGACCAGGTCAGTATGCCTCAACAGTCTCTGATATGTGAAATATAAAAAATGCATTCTATCTCTCACACATATTACTATATTGGTCAATCAAATAGCTCAATAATTAACACAATTACTTGCAAACTGTGAAAAGCTTGCAAGTTTTTTCAGTTGTAATTCAAATGGATAAACTGACTAAATGTGGAATAAACTAAATCTGCAGTACCCAGGCAGGGGATTAATTTGGAAAAGAAAGTGCTGAAGGCAATCCAAGAGCATTATTGCAAAACAGAATGCATTAATCATTTCATCTGAGTTATCTTGTTTGCACAGCACCACCAGCTATAGATCTAAATTCGGACTTAAGGAATTCAAGGCCAGGTACTGCTTAGACTCAGCTGTTGTAACCTTTGCAGCGCTGAGTAGTGTTTGAGTGCTGTAAAAGTGACGCCCTTGTCAACTCATAAACCCGAGAAAAATCTTTCGTTGTCTTAAAGCAGTCGGGAGTTTATGTTCATGATCTGCACCACTGAAGAATGTAAATAATAGAAGCCAGGGGTAAATACTCTCTATGGGTCATCAAGTAAAATCTCACTCACACGGAAGTACAGTGAAATTTGTGTGTTTGCTTAGTTGATCAATAGCTCGTCCAGTACCAGGCTCAAGGGACTCTTTATTAGCAATTACTACGTTACTGATCAGCTGTTGTTTGGTTCATTTGCATATATCTAAACTGGGTTTAAACAAAGCTCAGTGAAGCAATGAAGTGAAGAAGCCTCAGTCTATAAATTACCTCCAGCATAACTTTCGGGCCTGGACACTGGAGCTGTCGAATGCACTGCTGCGCCCATCGGGAAGACTCCCTGCTATAAATAAAAAGATTCCAAACAGTTCATGCATCAGAGCAACGCTGGCCTATTGGCAGCTCTTTGTCATCATCTTGCTTTGAAAACAAGAGCTATGCTCTCATTTGGGCTGACAGCCTCAGTAAAGTCTAGACAGCCAACCTCTTTTGGGCCAGACCTTGTGTTCATGCAGAAAGCTTTTTCCTCTCAACTGATGGCGGAGCAGGCAGCTCAGATTATCATGTGATCTTATAATAGTTGCACCAGGAAAACTGGACCAGCAGCGCAGTGATGTCATCGCAAGTCTTGAATAGCCTTTTTCAGTTGTACATCGAAAATAATTTATCTTAAATATGAAGTAGTGATGGTTTTTTTTCATTCCTGCAGGGTTTTTCCTCTGATGTACAGCACGCTGAAATGTCTGTCTGTCATGTTTAATTTGTGTACAGGTTGGATGGCTTGATGCCTGAGGGTGTTGAGATCTCAAACAATAGCCTTGCTTTCACTCGCCCATTGGAGCGCAATGACTCTGGAGTCTATCACTGCGAAGTGACGAATGACATTGGTACCAGCAGTCAGGTTGTGAACATCTGGGTACAAGGTATTTTTTCTCCCTTTTCTCTTTCTCTAGCTACATAACAGCTCTCTAGCTGCATTTTTTTTTGGTTTTGTTGTTTAACCATCTCCAGGGTTTTCACAAGAAAAGTTGTCAGACTAATTTACACAACTAGTAAATTAGTTGCCAGGAAGGTCCCTAAAAATAAATCAAAACAGCCATTTTGTTAACCCAAAAGGGGCTCAGCTTAGGCCCTGCAATCAGATTAGAGTGAAAATCCTGATGTGATCTCAGGAAACCTTGAGAGCTTACTTACTCTGAAACTAAAATGAATAACTGCCTTTTTGCATTTTTCATGCTTTTCTCATGTAGGATTAAATTCTTATTTAAATCGGGGCCCATATCAACACTTCTAGCAGAGCTAAGTCTTTATATACGTATAAATGCCCCTGCCCTGATCCGCTTTCACACATTCCTGGCAACAGAGGAGCACGGGGTGCAGATAGAGTATCAGTACCAAACGTTTCCAGTGTTGTGGCTTTGGCAACATTAGATGTTTCAGATAAGGAAGCGGGTGTTTACCCCTGCTTGCTCAGCAGCGTACGCACTCATGTAGCCTTTCTCTGTGTTTTGTTTGAGGTCAAGTTTCACAGCAGGACCTAATGAATTGTGCTTGCAGATTTGCAATACACACAAGTTTGTTTTTGTACACCATGAAATATGTTATTTAGGAGGGTTTTTTTGCAGCAGCAGCAGTTGCACAAACTATGATTGAATTAGTTTAATTGAGCACTTCAGAAATGAGACTATCAAGTAGTGAAAACCTCTTAATTGTATACTGGGGTTTCCCTGCAGTTGGATTTGTTGAATGTTGTTGATCCATTGATATAAATTCTTGTCATAAAACATGCAGCTCACTGAACTGCCCCCGTCTGCCATCAGGGTGTGGATCCTGAGAACTCTACCATCTTTTTATTTTCATTTCTCCTCTCCTTCTTTTAATCCTATTCCAAACAAAGCTACTGCTGCTTTTGGCCACGTATTCCTCTAACACACGCAGTCCTTTTGGTTTCCCACTGTCGAAAGGAGTGAGTTGGAGATGTCCCAAAAAAGGCTGTCAAGCTCCATCTGCGTACAGGCCTGGTTTGGAGTCCCGCTCCAAACAAAAGCACAGCTGACATCCTGTCCGAGACGGACTTGCACTGAGTAATTATCTTGCTTCTCTTGTCAGATATTACAACTTGGACATGCGGTCCCTTGCCTCTCTGTCCTGTACAGATAGTCAGGTTGAGCTCAGTGATATTTCCTCCACACACCCCCACCCTCCCCGGAGCTGTTTGGTGTAGCTGTTTCACATTCCCAGTTGCGTACGCAGCCTTGTGGTTTTTGGCCGCTCGTCTCTCAAATGATCAGCTACATAGTTGCAGACGCTCGTAATCTGCGTGGGGTTAAAATGTGCCGCTGCAGGGTGGGATTGATGGTGACTGATGAAGGAAGCGATTGCCAGTATATCGGTTCTCCGACCTTGATCTGTCTTCCTTTTCCTCTCTCCTGCTTTTGCTTTA
The DNA here is from genome assembly GCF_001858045.2 of Oreochromis niloticus. NCBI lineage: Eukaryota > Metazoa > Chordata > Actinopteri > Cichliformes > Cichlidae > Oreochromis > Oreochromis niloticus. The sequence goes on from NC_031979.2 coordinate 28,726,252, forward strand.
CTCCTGATCCTTCAGGCTCACACACTGTGTGTAATTGTAGGTAATTAGATTCTTACTCAGTTACCAAATCATGGAAATCATTATAGCTCTATGGGGATTCAGATTTTGATAACTAGTACTTAAGAACCTCCTGGTGATGCAGACCTTATATTAGTGCGAGTCATATTGCTTTGTAGTCGGGCCTTTGATGTGCCTGCGCACTGATCGACAAGGAGTGTCAGCCTGCTCTTCGTTTCAGAAGCTGGAGGTCATCATGGAAGCACTTATCCCGACCTTGAGCTCCAGGCAGCCCTTTCCTCTGCAGCTGTAGCAGAGAGCAAATCAGATGCAGGAACCTCACATCGATCAGTGTTTCATCTTCTCACATGACTTCCCCACAGCAGAGTTTAGAGAAAAAAAAAGAGGGGAGAGCTAATCACACTTTCTCTGATGCTTAGGAGTGCACGTCCTCCGATCCCTCTCCGTCTCACTGTCATGTTCACGCACACATTGACATTTAGCACTTAACCTCTTTCTGCCCTGCTCATTTCCCCCCGTTTTGCTCTACAGCACAGCTTTCAGCAGGCTCTCTCTCTCTCTCAGGAGAGGCATGTGTCTGTGCAGTGTTGGTATAAATTGATCTAAAAACCATTCGCACTTGCTTTGTTACAGAACATAAAGTGTAGTCTTTCCTTCTTTCAGTTTTATGACTCGTCTCTCCATCTGCTTTCTTTCCTCTCTGGTTTAAATCATTTCATCACATTTGCTCTGCAGATCCTCCCCCCACCACCGCAGCCCCCAGCACCACTGCCTCTGTCCTGCACGACACCCCTGGAACCGGCACTGCCGTGGACCAGCGGAGATCCCCGTTCACCTCCCCCACCTTGGCGTCCTTACACGACAGCAGCCTGGGTACTATAGTTGGTGGGGCAGTGGGAGGAGTTCTCTTCCTGATCCTCTTGCTGATCCTTGGCGGGGCTTGCTATATGCACCAACGGCGAACCTTCAGAGGGGACTACTACACCAAACAGTATTTGGGACCCTCCGACATGCAGAAGGAATCTCAGCTGGACGTGCTGCAGCCGCATGAGCTGCAAGAGGTGTACGGGGAGAAAACGAGCAAAGGCAGCCAGGATCTGAAACCCAAATTGGGTGGAGATATCATTTACCCTGACTACACACCTGAGCGCAAAGACAGGGACGACTGGATCGACAGGGGAGATGCCAACAGGGGCTTCAAGGAGGGAAACTACTACCCAGATCACTACAACAGCCAAAACATGCACCCCTGCGGGCCTCCTGTGCACAGCCCCATAGTCAACAACGGCTCCCCCTATCTCCCGGAGGACTGCTATGACAATGGTACAGACAGCGACTATGTCTCCCACATGGACGGATCTGTGATTTCACGCAGGGAGTGGTATGTTTGAAGAAACAAGCAAATGAGGGGGGGGGAAATGGACAGCTGACTGAGAATAATTTAACAAATGACAGATTTAAATATCATTAAAAGCCGTGTCATTTCAGTTAAAGGATAAAGGAACATTTCTCAGCTCAGTCTCACAATGAGCTCTTTGAACAATACTGCTCTGCCTTGATTTTAACCACTTAAACCTTAAGGACATGGACATGGATTGCGTTTCACTTTTGTGGCATTTCAAGGAGCTGCAAATAAGCTGGAGCGCCTCAGTGATATTATCTGTGTAGGTTTAAGAGGCTTCAGCGTACAGTGACGTTTCAACTGATGTGAATGAGGTTTTTCGTTCTCGTGTTTGCTACCTGTCTTTGTCGCAGGTCACATGTCGGGTGTTCAAACCCTTGTCGGTGAAGTATTTATTGCCCTGACTGACTCTGCTCCCATTAAATTCTGTGGCATTAAAAAAAAAAGGATCTCATGATTGCTTACAGCCTTTTCGTACAGGCGAGCTGTTTATCATGACCACGATCAGTATTTCTAGCAAATTATATTGCATGGTTTTGTTTTGTTTGGGTTTTTTTGTTTTCCAAAGTATGTCTGTAAGTGAAAGGGAAAGTCATGTGTTTAAAAGGGAGAATTACACAGGCATTGTACCAAAGGAAAAAAAGCTGACGTTACATAGAGACACTGCCCCCATGCACAGCTCTTCTGTGGCTTTTGTCATTTCACTGCATCTCCTGAAACTTTGTTATACAATGGAAAACCTGAGCGCAGTCACGCTTTGTGGATATAGTTTTACTTTCAGCTTCAATTACTTAATTTTGTTATATAGCTGTTGTTTGTAAAATGTCAGACCTGGTTGATTTGGAAACACCCATGGATTTGATGTCACAGCAGCTATGTACAAAGCAAAAGGGGCTACTAAACTGCTCAACTCAACACACCTGATCTGATCTGATAAAACTGCTAATGGAAAAAAATCAGTCATTGCTATCTGCCATGGTTTTTTGGAAGACAATTTCTTTCAATATGAGACAGTAGAAAATGTTTGACACTTTAGGCCCTTACATTTAGGTTAGCGGCACAGTAATAGCAGACTAATTAAAAAACTATAATCAGTGAATGTAGCTACTTTGAATGGCTAATCCAGAAAAAGTGCAGACCCTAAGTAGAATTAAAACATTTGCTTCGATATTAACTTTATATTACTCAGTGGAGAAATGTGTTAATTCAGTCACATTCATGCAGTGAAAAGCACAACTCTGTTATTACAGTTGTGAGCAAACATCAAAAGAAGCCACCCAGACCTTGGCCTTCCCCACTTAGCCATGATAACAGGCTGTGTTGCTGTCTTTTCCATTTTCCCTCCTCACTATCCTCGGATTTCTGTCGGTAAGACCAACACCAATAGGGTTTTTTTTTTTAAACTTCACTTCAAAGTAATGTGTTATAAATACCAGATGTGACTGTAACGGCTGTCATCATCTAACATTACGCGGCTCCATAAACCACCAACAGTTTCACTGCTCCCGCTCGACACTCTAGTGTCGTGATTCATTATTGTAAATAAGCAACAAATGGAGAAGGAGTACTAATAAACTGATCCTTCAGTTTCAGATTGGATGTGTTTGTTTGAAGTGTGATTATTTGAGTAGCTTGGAAACGTCGTGAGCAGCTGACGTCACTACTGTACAGGCCCTAATGCTGGGGTTTGGCTCCTCTGAGGATACGCAGCGATCATGGAAACAGGAAACTTAATCCACGAATGAAAAAATCAGAACCATGTAGGTTAAAGCTGTCTCTGCAATGGCTCCCCAAGGGAAATATATATATATATTCTTTTTTTTTTCCTACAAACAACAAAAAAATTGGAACAAACCCCAGCAATATTAAGTTCAAGCTAAAAAGTTGACATCATCAGTGATCTCATCTGTTCCTGCTTGATTTGACCTCAGCCATTTGTTTCCTCAGGAATGATACATGGATCAAAGTGACCTATGCTAAGTCTCGCATGAATGGGAAAACGTAACCTTTTGGAAACGCCCCACTTTAGTCAGTTTGTGTGTTTGTAGCTAGAGAAAAGTCAGTGAATATGTATTAAAGTCAGTTGAGGACAGGCGGTCAGGTGTATTTATTATTGTGAGGTTTAATAGATTTTGGACACACTTAAAAAAACCAAAACCATTTCTCCGCCCTTGATTTCTCATGCCAGAGCTTTGGTTGAAGGTTTAGAAGCTGAGAATAAACTACTTTAATCTCTTCAGCTCGCTCTCACTCTCATCGCCAAAACACACGCACCCGCCCGCCACACATCTGCCACTGCGGCCCACATTCAAGGAGCAGTCCTCGCCTCAGACTTCAGGCTTTTTAATTAACTTTTATTTTTTCCCCCCGTCATCACACTCGGCGACAGAAGTGCCCGGGCTCTCTGATATATAGCACGTCCATGTCTGCATGTGCGTTTTGTTTCGTTTTTTTCTATGGCCGATGATTCATAGCTGTCTGCTTTAGTTTCTTATTCAGTCTCAGCTTCATCTCAGAAAGACAAAAATGAGCTGGAGTGATGAATGTTTTCTTTGTTTGTTTTTGTAGTTGTTTGCATGTAAATGAAACTATTTGCTTTTAATTTTTCATCACAAATGTTTCTATACGTGTACATATTGGGATTAGCTTTAGTTTAGGATTAGCTGTTCTCTCGGTTTGGTTTAAATGTTGGTGTACAGTTTGTTCTGGATTCCCCTACTGAATAGTTGGTGCCTTAAATGGGCTGAGCAATGCACAAGCTTAGGAACTTAAAACTATTAAAATCATTAAAGAGGAGGACTGACTGGTTCTTTAATATGTATTTCATCTCCATATTTAAGATTTGCTGTTATCAAAGCATTAGAGTTGACAAAAGGTTGATTGTCATGCCTTATACGTTTTAAAAAAGGACACATGTAACAAGTTGGTTACTGAGAGAATTGCAATAAGCAAAGTTTCACTGGGAATTTAGTCAAGCCAGATTCATAGAAAATATTATTGTCCTGTAAATATGCTGGCTTTTTTATTATTATTATTATTATTGAAGAATCTTATTTTTTGTATGAGGCCTGTAATTTTCGGAGTATTGGTTTATCTTTCGAGCGTTCGAGGAGCTTGTCTCATGATAACATAGACAGCGATCCTGTTTTCACTGCATTTTGTATTTGTTCTTGAGAGTTTCTGACCAATTATTTTGTACATTGTCATTTGAGTGATTGATGTCTCACATGAATCGGAGATGGAAGTTTGATAGATTGTATTTTGTTCCTTTGTTTGCAATAAAAACCACCATTATTGCACTCAGTTGTGTCCTGGGATTATGTTTTCACAAAGGATTTTAAATTCTTTTACTGTAATTATCTTGCATGGAGGTTTCCCTTATCAAATTAAAGCCTGTCAGTAAGACACAAGACTAGTACAATAGCCTTGCAAACCTTACAGTTAAGTCCAATTGAGATGTGATGGGCGTGCAAACTCTCAGCTTTGATTCAGTGGATTTCACAAAAATGTTGCACTATGTTGGCTACACCAAATGTTTAAAGGTTTATTTAGCTTTTTTTTTAGTCTAAATATGGCTTATTTCACTTGCATCAAGTTTGGAGCTCATATTGAAAATTCTAGTTAAAAGATAACAAGTGCAAGTTCAACAGTTCTTAATGTCTTGATGCATGTTCAATCATCCAGGTACGTAAATCCCAAAAGGTTGATTCTGTTCATCTGGACGTAGCGTTTTCAATGGGAGAAACGCTTCGTCACTCATCCAAGTGACTTCTTCAGTCTCAGCTGACTGCAGGTTTCCCCAACAAGAAGGCCCTGATTAAATGTGGTTGTCCCAGCTGGACATTTGTCAAAACTTTGTAGGCACCTAAAGAAACCTCCAGCCGATCCAGGAGAGAAGGGCAACTGCTGCCTAAGCAAAAATCCATAGTGATCCCATATGTGTCAGGAATATCGCAACAGCTGAGACTCATTTTTTTCTAAACACAGAGTCTCTGTGGCTTTTAAACCCCAAAACAGGCTGCGCCAAAAATTGGTTCACCCCAAGGATCAGGCCCCCCGACGCAAACAGAGTAATATAGTGTACGCTGTTAAGTGCCAGGAGGATTGCCATGACTTGTACATCAGGGAAACCAAACAACTTCTGGCGAAGCGGATGGCACAACACAGAAGAGCTATCTCGTCAGGCCAGGACTCCACAGTCTATTTACATCTACAGGTCAGTGGACACTCTTTCAATGATGAGGATGTACACAGAGGACAGAGAGGATCGCTAGTTTGAGCGCGGAGTCAAGGAGGCCATTTACGTGAAAAGGGAAAGACCATCTCTGACAAGCATAGTAATGATCTAGGAACTGACCTCACAGGCCATTGCTCATTCAGTGGGCTGGTTTCAGTTATTGTGCAAATGTACTGTTTACAAGATTGGGGAAATCTGCAGTCAGCTGAGACTGAAGAAGTCACTTGGATGAGTGACAAAACATTTCTCCCATTGAAAACGTTTCGGCCAGATGAACAGAATCAATCTTGTGGGAGTTCTTCTTAATCTGTCATAAAATAAAGCGCCAACAGTGTTCACCTGACCATGTAGCTACATGTCAATAAATTGTCCAATTAATTCTGATCTGATGAAAGTACGGATCACAGTAGAGACCAACAGTGATTGGAGACTGCACTACAACCAAAACTTCCAATGACCTTGTGATCTCATTGCCTTTGAAATAGCTGCTTTAAGAATAGGGGCCAGGTCTGCGACCACTTGCAGTCACTTGAGGTTAAGCGGTCAATTGCATGCAATCTGTTTGTGATTAAGTGGAAATTGGTAAATCTGTTGCTGGCTACATACACAGAAATTCACATTCACTTCTTAGATTCAGAACTGACTGATTGATTGCAATATGCCTGTGCTCATACATTAAACAGCAATTGTGTACAAACCTTTGCAATCAGTCTGTCTGAGAGTGATTGCAGCCAGTGTGAGTCAGACTGGAGCTGTTTGGAAACAGGTCCTAACAGACAACCTGCACAACTGCCTTGCAATTGCAAGTGGTTGCTGAGAGACTGAGACTGTTGGATGTTGATTGCTGCAACTACTTACATTCTGTTGTTGACAGCAAAAATACTACGTGCAATTATCAGGCAACCAGCAGTTTTTTTCTAGTACCAAGGACGTTGCTGTCCTCCTATAGTGTAAGTTGTAATGCAACGTGATTGTTTATTATTATCATTATTTAATTTAAAATCCAGTGTGGTGGTGTACAGAGGCAGAATTTAAAAAAAAAATATTATTGTCACTTATCTCCACACACAGGACTTGTTAAATATAAAGTCAGGAGTCAGTTTTGTTGAAGAAAGTGTCTCAGTCAGTGTAATGTTTCACCTGTGGTGGAAAGTTAATTCTTAATCTTGGAAACAAGATTTGAAAAACAATAGCTGTGTTCAGGTTTAAAGATCCACAATCCTAACTAGCCTCAAAGAACAGCTGCCACATGGACCTGATTTTTCTGTAACTGCAATGCTCTCTTTAAGCTGATTTTCCTGATTTGCAGGAACTGTCCTCATAGACCTACCAGTCAGATGTGGTCTGTGTTTATCCTAAAAATGTCTGGTTGCAAAAATCTTTCATTTAAAAAAAAAGGTGCATTTGAGTTATGAGTGACACATTATGTCAGCTTTTTCATTCAATTCAGTTGTTTTTTTTATGCAGCTTTTGGACTCTTGGGCACCCCTTGAGTTAAGAATGATTATTATTATTACTATTTCAGAGGTTAAAAGGATCCTTCAAAACCCTTAACCCATCAGTTGAACAAAACCAAATTAATCAAATGAAAGTATTTTGCTCTTACGGTGTTATTTGATGCATTTAATTGTGTGTTAGAAAGAAAAAATAATAGCATGAACACCCAGTAAACATACAATGGAAATAGGTCCTTTGGCTCCATAATAAGAGCAATACTTTATTTATCCCATATTCAGGTTGCAGGGAGAGACCTCTGTAGATTAGTTTCATTTTCAGCTTCGCTCTATTAGAGAGAGAATATTTTTTTGTATGTGATTTAACTTGTTTAATTCTCTAGTCCCAGTGCAGATATGATTTTAAATATAGCCAAATTTTGGCGGTGAATGTCATTGATTCCAATCAGATTAGGATCAATGGGGGTTACTCAATTTCCATCTTGGGCTCTTTGTGGTTTTCCTTGAGCCCATTACTAACCACATATGCAGTGCGGTGCAGCACATTGTCCTGCTGGGGAAAACCATTGGCATTGGGGACCTTTGTTAGGGGTGTGTGCTTGCCTTCAGCAATGTTTTAAGTATTAGGTACATGACAAAGTTTAATCTGAAGGAGTTGCCAAAACCCCAAATTTTCTGGCCAGTGTTATGCAGATCACCTGTCAGTGGTTATTGCTCATTGGGTCCATTGGATGTCTGATCATGGATGGATGGATGGATGACTGGATGGGTGGATGGATGACTGGATGGGTGGATGGATGGAATTCTTCCACACATGAAGTGAAGAGATCATTGAAGCCAGAAACCATTAATCTCTGTCACCTTCCTCCTCTTCCACTATCCACACCTGTGTAGTTACTAACTGACCCATCTCACAAGGCTCTCCATCCTGTCCAACTCACCACCCTCTTCATCACTGGTTCACAGAGAGAAGAGAGCGATGCCGCTGCGTTTTTGTCACGCCCGCACCAAATGCGGAGCTACTGACCACCCACAACTCCCCCCTGTCACCCATCAGTCCTCAAAGAATAAGATGTTTCTCTTTAAATACTGTGAACTTCTCACACCGAAATTATGCCCTGAAAACATTTACAAAGGAATTTACAATGGCATCCCTAATCCAGACCCTCCCACTCTAAGTGCCTGTGTTTAATCCCCAGTGTTAACCTGGCTTTGGGAGTGCCGCTCACTATCAATATGTGTTGTTTAGCAAAGTGTTGTTTAGCAAAGTGACAATCGCTCCCTCTGGTCCAGATTAAGCGCAGAAGGAGAAACCAGATACTTAATCCTTTGTGGCATGGAAAGAAAACTCCCTTCTTGGACTTCACTTTCATCACTTCAGGGTCCACGTCTGCCAGTACCAAAAGCACTCACTCTATTATCACAGTGTTGCCTGACTGGGATAACCCCAGCCTAATCCATCACTGCTACCATCTGCATGTTTGTGCAGGCAGGGTGGGTAAATAACGCCGTGTTGGTGGGCTTGGGTTACCTCTTGTTTTTCCTTTCTTAAGTTTTTGGCAGATGGCTGCAAGGGGCATTTTTTCACACATAATGAATCAGTCAGCAAATGTGTTTAGTTTTGTTACCTCGTAAACCAGCAGCGGGTTCCTTCAGCATTCCTTACAGACCCCACCCAAAGAAGTTAACATCAAAATGGGGATTCTCCATCAGACTTCAACAAGTCAAGTTTTCAAGTTTTCTCCCTCCTTGTTAGTAACAGCATTAACTTTATGTTGTACATTTCGTTGAAGTGAGAGGTAGCCACGTGTATTTAGTTCTGTGACCCTGTTCTTCTTCTTCGAAAACAGAGGTTTTAGCTAATGAACACGGCCGCAGCCCCGGGGAGCTCACATCAAAGGCCACAGCTGACTGAGCTGAACAGACAAATTGTTTGAACGCATGGCTTTGGAAATAATGAACTACTGCAGAGGGTGGGAGAGTGTGGAGCAGTTACAACAAAAATGTTGTCACATGGCCCGCGGTCTCACCGGCCCTGTCTCGGTGTGAAGCGTGTGAGGCTTCGGGGCAGGGGCCAACTGTAACGGCAAATACCGGGAACAGAAAAAAAAAACGTGTTTGACATAAACAGCTACACTTGTTTTTCTTTAGAGTGTTCAAACTTTACTTACTTTTTTTGATATTGAACCTTGATTTTGCTGTAGTTGTTTCCCATTACATAAGATTACATGGAAATGCAAATGTTCAGATTTCAACAGTGGATCATTGGCAGCTTGTGTGTAAAAGGTGTCACATGCAGCAATGAATCCGCCTCTGCAGCTCCTCTCAGGTTTACTGACCTTAACACTGTGGTTCAGCTCTTTGTTTTGGTTTTCCACCAAAAATCTTTACTGTTTTGCCTCATTTTAAAGCTCTCATAGGATTGTTTGTGTCTGCTCTGTTGGCTGGCAATTTTTTTTCTCTATGTCTAGTCATGGTTCAGTAATGACCGAACCAATGTTTGTTCTTCAGTGTCCTTCTTAGACTTTTTAGCAAGAGAATGTTTGTGTTAAAGAATTGTTTTCAGCTATTTCTTAATCAGTTATAATAAAATAAAATAAATTACATATCCTCAAAAGTCAAGAATGTGAAGAGAAAAAAAGGCTCATCCAGTCCTTTTCCTGGGTTTATGATGTTGACACTGGGGACAGAGAGGTGATGTTGGTGACTGTGCTTCAGTGGGAAATGGTAACTCCTTCCCCTCAGAAACCCTATGATGTAACATATGCCATCTGACTTGGACCTCCCTAGAAATTTAACTACACATTGTATCAACACAGCTTGGAAATATGATTGGCCTAACGAGTGCAGTCGATTACTCCCGTGCATGTCTGGCTACTTTTTGCCACTGTTTTTGAATTTAGCAATAAGAGAATAACAACCATCATCTCAATATAAGGAGTAATAATCATAGCATCAATATAAGGGATCACAAACGTCAGCAAATCCCTGGAGGGAGATTGCTGAAAATATCCCAAAGGATCTGAGGGAATGTATACGAAGTGGAAAAATTTGAGGTAGAAATATATAAACTGACCACAACAATGAGGGGGGGCCAAGGAGGGCCTTTAGAAAATAAAGTCCCAGCATTTTATTTGTTTCTATCTGCTGGTATTGCAAATAAAACACAGGACATGACCATAAGGTAATTAACAGATAATGCACAATAAATGTCAGCAGTGACATCGGCTGCTTACGCAGGTTACATTGTAGGCTCTACAAAGATTCACAGCAGAAGTATAAAGCAGTGAAGTGTGACAGATTAAGTTCATACTGCAAACAAATGAGAGAGGAGTGTAGATGTGCATGTAAACGGTTTCAAAGGGTTGGCTCTAGTAATCAAAGTCTGTTTACGTGGCGAAGACGCTGTGAGGCCGTCTGTTTGCAACCATGTGCTAACCATATTAGTTGTTTAAACAAAAACAAACAAAAACAGATGCATTTTTTTTAAATTCATTTCAATAATTTGATTAGAGCAATACTTCTCACTTTGTAAGAGACTAGACCTTTGTTCTGCATGGAAACAACATCAACATCTGTCTGTTTGTAGTTGAGTTTTGACCAGGAACATGATGCCAGGCATTGCTGAGATGAAGCATATGGTATCTCAAGGCAAGCCTCCATCCACTGGTCATTTAGAGGGTGTAGTTAAATATTTGACTCACAGGCTATATATAAAAGAATAAATGCAGCCACACTGGCGTCACCCATTGGTTTTAGTCACTGCAATCTTGTTTTTTCAGGCTAGACAGCTGAACTGAGCTATGACCACCTAGAACTAGTGTTAACCAGCTAGCTCCGGTAGCAAACCGCAAAATTCATTGTGATTCAGGTTTAAAAAACGAAACACAGAAACCAAAATAACAACCCTTTGAGCAACTTTTAGTTTAAACAGATGCTGTAAAGTTGGGCATTTTAACACAGCATGGGTGATTTTGGAGTCAAACTCAAGTAGCCATTTAAGGAAGGGCAGCTTTAAACAGAGTTCACTCTAAAAAGCTAAAAAATATTTTGACTCTCAAAGTGTAAAATGTGATCATCTATTTTCTGCTGTCCCAAAATGCTTAAAAGTTATCAACTTTGGTCCTTAAAGACCTCAGAAAAAATTTAAAGTTCATCTGGGGAAAACAAATGTCCTGAGAAAGATGATGTGAAACAACTACTGAAAGGGCCGTGCCCAGAGATTTGTTTTTGTTTCGATTATGACACAAATTTCAGGCCACATTTAGTTTGTTTATTCTTGATATTTATTTTTAAAGGATCCCACAACAAATTAGGGAGTAAGGAAGTTAGTGAAGTAACTCTTTACATAACTAGTCATTAACTGGAGAAAGTCTATTGTCCATAAACCAGTAAAAACAAATGACAAAAAACTCCATTCTGTCCTTAAGTTTTCCTTCACCGTATGGTTGGAAAAAGTGGTGCTGTCTGCTAAGAGGGCTACTGTTTCACTCCGCCTTTTGGTGATTTACACGCCATAAGTGTAGGTTTTCATTGTTACAATGGAGAATTTAAATGATGCCGTATATCACCGACATGAGTGCCGCAATGGAAACCGTCTTTATTATCCACTTTCTACTGCAGTGTAGAAAGAAAAGAGTATACAAATTTTGCCTACACAAAAGCTTCCAGGAGACAAGGGGTTCTTATCTGAAGCAGGGCATATTTAGAAACCCTGCTGCATCACCTTTAAGCAGTAGATTTGACTTGTTTGCTGTATAAATGGGTGTACTTCCGACAAAGGAGAGAGGCTGGGCACTGTGACAAAACCCCCTTTGTGCAGTGACTCCTCAGAGACTGAGAGCAAAGACAATGAAGGTTTTCATCGATGAGCCGCATTGTTACTCTGGATTGCACTGAGGGCCATTCACAGATCAGATCCCGTGTGCGGTTCCCAGCCCGCTCTGCTGCCATGGAAAAGCTTGCTGCTGTGAGGCTGCGTTTCTCTCTGCTGACTCAGAAAGTTTTCCAGAGACACTTTAAGGAAAAGTACTGAGAGCAGCATATCTTGTTGTACAATATAAAATTAAATGGGGAAGACAGAGTGGTTTTCTCAGGAGTCCATTAAATATAGTATAAACATACAGGTTGGGGGAGTGTAGCAGTGAGAAAACATCCATCAGATCATTTGTCGAGGAGAACGACTATCACTGCAGCCACCTTTAAAGACAAAAAAGCACTCACGTCAGGGTGAAAGGAGCAGTGGTTTTTTTTATAAACCAGCTTCTAATTGGGCTCCGGGCATGCCACAACCTCTGATCAGAATGGGTGGGCAGCCATGTTACTGGGCGGTGACAGAGAGACCCCCACATCCCCCTCCATTGTTCTGCAGTGCTGAAGCAGATATAATCTTCAGTGAATTTTAATCCCTCCAAAACAATGCAGTGGTCCCTGGGAAGTGACCGTAGGGTATATAAAAGGTAACAACAACACACATTTGGAGCAGACTGAAATGCCGTTAGGAGTCGACTGCACCTGCATATTTATTTGTGAAAGATATATGAGGTGCCTGGAGAAACTGCTCGTTTTATCATTTTAGGGCATCTGTCCAGTAACTGTCAGGATAGTTCAATAAAACGCAAAAATGTCAAACTGCTGGTGACGCTGGAGGACAAGTCAGAGGATCCCAAAAGTCATTAGAATGCATCATCCGGGAACTAGCCATTTTGGAGATGCTGGAGATATTTGGAGATATTTCACTGTGAGAACTTTGAAACTCCAGACATAGGTCAGTTTAAGTACAGTGATTTGAGCTGCACTCAGAAAGCTTCACATTCTGATGTGTGCCACCCAAAAAATTTTCAATGCCTAACAAGTCCGAGCTGCAGTTTAAGTTACATGAAACAAAAAAAGAAGGGTGACCCTCTTAATTCAGATGAGACTTTACTCTCTTCCTCTGGTCGAACATTGTATTTTCTGCCCTTTTTTTTTCTTCAGTACAGTAAGCACACAATCACCCAGGGTCGCTGTGATTCTTAACTACTGTGGTCATGGAAACACTCTGTATATCTTTAACTAGTCTATATGGCCTCCTCTAAGACTGAGATTGAGGACCTCCAACAGTGCATTTAAAGGGCACTTTTTTGTTTGTTCACTGGGGTTGCATGTTTACACCAGCTGGGCCAGACATTGTCATTCCCATTTGCATATTTGAGTTGAGCATGTTTGAGCCCTTGCTGCTGTTTGGTGAACCACAAGAACTGCGGGCATTTCCAGGATTTTTTAAATGGGGTTGCACAGGGAGCCTAAAACCTGGCCTGTGGGGGTGGGACAGCCCATGGAAAATAACCACATTCTATCAGAAATAAATATAGAACAAAACCGCTTTAAAACTGTAATAAAGTTCAGCCAGATACCATGCACAGACCTCCTTCCTCCATATACATGTATTAGGAGAGGTGCCTTCCCTTCAATAACATGGCACTGAGGCACAACATTCAACCACAAGATAACGGAGTTAACAAAATGCAGTGTAATTAAAGCCATTAATCTATTTATCAAAAAAGTAGTAAAAGAACACTGTCTCACATGTCTTTGTTTTAGGTTAACCTTTGCAAAGTAGAGAAATTAGGGAATTGTGGGTAGTAGATTAAACCACTGTGGAGCAGAATACACCACATTTCATCTATGATTATCACAGAAGCTTTAAGTGCATATTATTACATTATTTAACATTGTATAGTTACAGTGCTGTGAAAAAGTATTTGCCCCTTCCCGATTTCTTGTTTTTCAGATCATCAATCAAATTTTAATATTGCACAAAGATAAAGCAAAAAGTGACCTTGTGCTTGCCAAGCAGTTGTAACCATTACACTGTGGACCTATTTTTTTTAAACTAAACCTAATACCTGCTTGTTCCACCTTTGGCAGCAAGAACTATACTCAAGTGTTTGTGATAACTGTTTGTGAGAATTTTGGTCCACTCATCTTTGCATAATTGTTTTAATTCAGCCACTCTGAAGGGTTTTTGACTCTGAATGGCCTGTTAAGGTTATACCAAATCATCTCAATTGTATTTAAGTCTGAACTTTAAATAAGCCACTGCAAAACCTTCATTTTGTTTCAGAGGTGGATCCTGCTGCATAACCCAAGTGTGCTTGAGCAGAATTCATGGTTCCATCAATTGTCCAGGCCCTGAAGCAGCAAAGCAGCCCAAGACCACCACACTAGCACCACAATCTGTGACTGTTGACTATTCTTTTTATGAAATGGAGTGTTACTTTTATGCCAGATGTGATGGGAGGCAAGCCTTCCAAAATCTGAACTTTTGTCCCATCAGTCCACTGAATATTTTCCCAAACGTTTTGGGGATCATCAAGAGGTTGTTTTTTTTGGCAAATATGAGACAAGCCTTCATGTTCTTTTGGTCAGAATTGGGTTTCACCTTTGAACTCTTCCAGTCTCTTTCTTATTGTTCAATCCTGAACTCTGACCTTAAATGAGGTAAGTGAGGCCTGCGGCTCTTTAGATGTTGTCCTGGGTTCTTTTGTGACCTCCTGAATGAGTTGCTGATGGGCTCTTGGAGTAATTTTGGTAGGCAAGCCATTCCTGGCAAGAATTGCCACTGTTCTTTCCAGTTATTTTCCATTTCTGGATAATGTGGTTCACTGGAGTTCCAAAGCTTAGAAATAGGTTTGGAACCCCTTGCAGACTGACAGATGTCAATGACTTTGTTTCACAGCTGTTTCTGTAGTTTGTGGCATGATGTGCTTTTTGACATTTTACTCTGCTTCACTTTGTCTAAATGGTTCAGTTTCAGCCATTTCTTGATTCAACAAGTCAATAATCAGGTCAAGCTGGATAGTGAAACTGAACTCAGCTTTCCAAAAAAATATAGTTAAACACAGTTCATTCATAATTTAGCTGCACTGTATATTTACAAAGTGATGCATTGAACCATTGAATCTGGACAACCTGTGTGGCCACATGGGTCATGGATGACCAGATGAAAGTTACAGCCTGACTGTGACTTTTGCATTGGAAATAAAAAGCCTTTATTAAATTAAAAATCATCTTGGGTTGTTTTTAATTATTGTTAATGATTAATGAGGGAAAATGGGATTCGTGGGGCTTTACCTTCTTTGTCTGAGAATAATCGTGGGAGAATAATAGTCACAGGGTCACTAAAGTCAATGCAATACATCCTCAGGCCACAATGAATATCTGTCCATTATTTTAGTCTTGACCAAAGATCACCTGATCACCCAATAAACACCGTCATCCTCAGGGCCATGCTGCTGGCCTGCCTAAAAAAGACCTCTCCACTACCATCGATCATTATCTGTCTGCATTTCCATCTGTCTTTCTGTTGTTCTCTGGATCCTCTGTTGTTATTTTTAGTGTTCAATCTCTGTCTCCTTCACCTGCCTGCGTCTGTCAGTCTGCTACTTCTACAAGGCCCAATAAGCAGTATCTAATGTGACTGAGCGGACACCCACTGCTCCCGCTGCACGCTTCCTGTGAACAGCTGGACCTGCAGTCTGACAGCCGGACCGGCAGTCCACACTCCACTCTGCTACCACCGACTGTGTGCATTTGTGCATGTGACGGCGCTCGTCATGTGACTTCTGCCCGGTTCGCTGCTTCGGTGTCAGAGCTTATCAGCCAGCAGCCCACCAGCAGAGGCTGTTGATGTTTGTTCCAAGTTCTCAGAGCAGATCAGTGGTCATAAAACTTCACCTCAAAGCCCCTGCCAGCTCACCTTATTATGAATCAGTCTGCTAGTTTGGCTTTTATCTTTTATTATCTGTTTAACTCTGATTTGTGTTGGCCGCCTTCATTTTCCAGTCTTCCCCTTGAGTCTTTTGTCAAGCTGTTTCCCTGTTTCCTGACGTGATTCCTGGCTGGGACAGATGAGCTTGTCACACTCAGCTGTTCCTCTGGATGATATATCACCAGCACTTGGGCTTGCAGTCAGGACATATGCTTTTTTTGTTAGAACAACATCGGCGAGACTTTAACATATCTGAATTATAGCTGTGATTTAGTGCAGGGTCAGACAGAGCAGTCACAATTCAAAGCAGCAGAAGCCAGCATCATTATAACTTGAGTCATGTTGTCATTTCATGACTCATGTCGTTGTGTCATTTTGGTTTGGATATTTTAACTACATCTGTCATTGCTGCGTGCTCATATGTATATGCATTTCTCCCATGCTCCACTTATGTTATTATATGCACTTCCATATTTTCCTTTTTCTTAAAATTATCATTCAGTTTCACCTTCGTTGAGAAACTTTGGTAATTTACTGCAGTAATATCATATCTCCTTCTTTCATCATTCTTGATTACATGAAGCAAAAATAAGCGCAATAATAACAAAAATCTCCACAAATTCCTTTCCACTTGCATATCCTAGTATGGTGAAAAAGAATGTTTTCATTGGACTCTAAATACATTCTTACTGCGTCCCCAAGAATTAAGAGAGTGGATAGCAGTCAGATGCTGCTAATCAAATGCTTGATTAATTAATCATCAGTGAGCGGGACCACATCTATAAAAAAGATTCATGGGACAATGTCCTTTGCACAGATAAGACCAAAGTGAAGATGTTCGGCCAGAATGCACAGAACCAGCACGTCAGCACAAACATCTCAAACCAACTGTCAAGCATGGTGGTATAGAGGGTTGATGATTTGTCCTTGTTTCACAACTTCTGTAACAACTGTTTTGGGACTTTGCAGTAACTGAGTTGACCATGAACTCCTCTGTATAACAAACTATTCTAAAATCAAATGGAAAGCAACCTGAGAGCTAAAGCTTGGCATGAACTAGGTCACTCAAGAGGACAATGATCCCAAGCGCACCATCAATCCTACAAAACAGTGGCTGAAAAAGAAAAGAATCCAGGTGTTGCAATCACCCAGTTAAGGTCCAGATCTCAACCTGACTGAAATACTTCAGTGAGACTTTAAGATAACTACATAAACTACAAATCTTAGTGAATTGAAGCAATGTTGTAAAGAAGAGTGGGCCAAAATTATTTTAAAAAAAAACAACTGATACTGATAGAGTTATAGAGAAGATGTTTGCTTCATGTTAGTGCTGCTATAGATGGTTTTCCAAGCTACTGAATCATAGCATGTAATTAGTTTTTCAGAGGACTTTTTAGTGTCCTGTACAAAGGGCACAGAGTGCTTTTTTCATGACTGTACATCACAGCTGTCGAACTCCAGGCCTCGAGGGCTGGTGTCCTGCAGGTTTTGGATGTGACTTTGATCCAACACAGCTGATTTAAATGGCTAAATTACCTCCTCAACATGTCTTGTAGTTCTCCAGAGGCCTGGTAATGAACTACTCATTTGATTCAGGTGTGTTCACCCAGGGTGTTATCTAAAACCTGCAGGACACCGGCCCTCGAGGCCTGGACTTCGACACCCCTGCTGTACATAGTGCCAAAGGTAATCCAGAGCAAATTGTGCTGCTGCCCAGTTAACCTGAGGGCCTCAAGTTAGCTGAGTTATAAAATCAAGAGATGCTCGCTACATCAGTGGTTGTATAACAGATCAAAACCCACCAGTCATACAACCAAAATCAGTACAAGATGAATGAGGTACAGAATGTGATCTTCTCTCTGTTTTCTCTTTAGAATCATTTCCCGATTGACCACATGACTTACTTCCCCTCTACTTTAAATTAGGGCACTTTTGACTTAATTAAACACAACCATGATCATATACAGAAGCAGGGATGACAAAGCAGCAGAGACAAAAGGAGGAGAAGAACTCTTTTGTTCCACCACAACACAAGCGTGTGTAGCAGGAGACCTGAGAATGAAGCGAAGCACAACTCATGTCAAAATGGATAAATTACTTGAAACAGAGAGGTTCGGGGGGTGCAGCAGGAGGCCCATTTAGGAGCTTTTAAAGTTGAACAGCATGAAGCCCTAATTACTGAGACTTAACACTGGCCAGTGCTTCGCTCACGCTGCGATGGTCAGGAGTTGGAGGCTGCTGCCCCCATGGCTTCAGAGGAAGGAGAGAAGACTAAAAAATGAAGCCTGTGCAGAGCATATTCACTGTTTTTATCAGCAGGTGGGGGGTATAATAAAGGCTGGTTAAACTTAATTCCATTCTTGGATTTTTAGATAAAAGGCCTGATCCTGTTTGCCACTCGGTGTCAGGATGAGATGTGTTTCTAACAAATTACACTTTCTCTCCACCTTTTATCCTCCTGTCAGAATGAACCTTCATGCACACTGGAGTTTATTGGTGGTAATGATCGCAGGTTACTCCCTGCTGATCAATCGTGTTAATACTGTTTGTTCAGATTGAGGTGGGTGGGGTCACTTATTTGGAAATATACTAAGCACTGGTAAGAGCGTGCAAATGAGAACAGGGATATACATGTGTTAATTTTGCCTTTGATGACAGGGGTCACATGTGTCTTCATCTCTTTAATGCTCATCACAATGGATAGAATAATATTTAATATTATAAAATAAATCACACAGGCATGGCAAACAGACTTTAGGTTTACAACAAGGTCCTATAATAGCAACTGTTTTCTGTTTTTATAAAGAGCAGTGGAAGATTCAGCAAAGAAGACTTTCTACGCAGATGATATGTTAATTTGTGGGTGGTCACTGGTTTGCCTAAATGCTTTAAAAATTACCTAAATCTAGAAAAAAAAATTCTACATAGAGGTGAATATGGTTGGATGATGAACAATAACAAATATTATCTTTCTGGTAAATGTCTTGTTGTTGCTGTTGCAAGAAGAATAATTTGTACTCGCTGTCTGCCTGTTGGTCTCACAGAAGCCACACAACTGAATCACAAACTTCTGGGATGGTCTGTACCACACAGCAAAACATAATATTAGTCAGATAATTAATTTAAAAATCTCCAAAAGGCTCCAACAGCACAAACACACAGTGAAGAAGCTCAGTTTAGTGACTAGAGGTAGTGGATGAGGCCTATCAGGCTCCAGTCAGCTTCAGCTGCCTGTATTGGACATCTTTCCATCAATGTAGCTACGTCCCAAACTCCAGTATCCACGGATGCCTTATTTTAAAAAAAGATTAGGCATCAGCATGTTCTCAACAGAATTTTATTCATGAAACTATGGAAAATATCAAATTGCAGCTATAGTTAAGTGTAATAGGCATCCATGATGTAGAATATACATGGAAGAATACTGGAAAAATTAGCAGTCTGCAAAAAAATATTGAAGGTGCTGAGTGTAAGCTTCTTACTGTGAAATGTTTCCCCCTCATCACTTCAGATGATTCCTCTCCAGTTCCCCTTGGTTCATTTCTAGTAAAACTCCATTGTTGCACTTTGCATGCAGGGACTGTTAATTTACCCAATTACTAGATGTGGAGATGACTACTGAAGTGTAACTGCATTTATTAGAGCTTGTGGTACCACTTCACTACATTTTTCTTAAAGTTAAAACATGATATGATCTGTTATATTATTGTTGTCATGTGATGCATGAAAATTCCCATAATCACCAGATTAAAAATACCTCTAAACTGAGCAATTTGAATGGTACTTACACATGAATGCATTAGAATATATCACGTCAAAGTGTGCAAAGCTCAAAGACTTTCACTGTTCTGCTACTTTTTTCTGCTTTCTGTATATTGAGCATTTCCTTCCACATCTCAGGAGTTTAAATAATGCATTCAAATGGTGTCTCCCAATGTTTACCTTCTCTTAGTCATGGTTCCCAGGTCCTGTTTTATGCTTACTTGTGAATACTACAAACTAATTTTGTGTGCTAACTGCCTAATGGCCATGCCACTCTTGTTAAACACATAATGTTTCTCAAGAGAATTAGTGTGTAATTTGGTATTTTCAGTATTTGTATTTCTCAAATTATTAGTAGCAATTTTATTTGTTTCATTAAGTAGGAATGTAAATAAAATCTCACCTGACTTGAACTCCCCATCACAGCACAGTCAGGACTCTTTCCTTCCCTAATTAGCTGAACATCCGGGTGTCTCCTGTGGTGGTATCAGAACAAATGTCACAGGGCATTCTTCTTTTGGCTGAGCTACGTGTTTGTTCTTGTGTAAAAATCTCCCCGGGCTTTGTTACCTTTGGAGGTCACGAATTGGCCCGTCAGCAGCCGTGAAGATCAGGGGTCTGTTAGCCGTGATGATACACTTTCATTTCAGCCAGTAATCCCACAGCGCAATAAAACTGTCTGGCCTCTGCGTCTGGCTCCAGTCAGACCAGCTTTACTCAAAAAAAATGTCCCAGCACTCCCCCCTCGATACTGTTAAGTGGAATGTAAATCCCAAAATACAAGTTTAAATCTCCTTTTCCCTCTAAAGGTTACATGTCATTACAAAAAAGCTATTTGCCAGGAGATGGAGAGACAGTAATCATATATAGGGAGATTCATATGTGTTATAATGAGAGAGTGCATCTCAAACCAAACCAAGACACCAGCAAGGACAGAGGTCACTGCAGTGTGGTCAAGCTGTGTTTAGGTTGGCAGAGAAGCTGCAGCTTTGTGCAAAAAGTGGGTCTCTGTGTTGAGGCATTATCTCACAGCTGGTTTTGCTAGAATTTTCAAAACAAACAAGTGACTGGATTTTCTGCCACTGCCCTGCATGTCATTTTTGTAGAAAAGAGAAACTGCTTGAGTAGAAAAAAAGGAAAAGAAAATTAATGATTAATTAAATTATGTGAAATTCTTTCCAGTTCTTCAACTTTTAGAGATGCCATAATGTGAATAAAATGTATGACCCTTTCAAAGCATAAGGCTTGTGCTATGATCAATAAATTACTGAGCGACAACAAAACACCCACAGTGACTACAAACTCACTCAACTGCTAAATCTTCAGTGTTTTTAAGTTTGCTTTATGTTGTTGGTTTTGTGTTCAAAGTTGAAAACCACCCCAAAGAGACTTCAGCGCTATGGTGACATTGATTCTTCTGTAGCAACAGTACCGTGCAGGTAGAACTAGATCCTGCAACACTAACAGCTTGAGTCCTCATCACTGCCTTTTAGTTGTTGAAGATCAGATCTGGCTGTTGGGCTGGAACTTGTTTTTACCACCACTCTGGGTTCTCTGGTTCTAGTTCTGTGTTGCCATGATGTTTGTGCAGATGTTTGCAAAGAGCAGAAGTTGGGTTAGCATATAATATACCTGTTCACGTCCTTGTTGCACTTTACCATGGTGGTCTTGTTTATTTGTTCAATAAAAATACAAGTAATTTCCATATTTTCATTCCTCAAAAGATATAAATCCCTCCGCCATTTTCCTCCTCCATAAACAAAAAACAAAATCAGATGATTAAAAGGCATCTTAGGAAACTATAACAGCAATTTGATTATTAAATTTAATAAAAACTTAACCCAGGAATGAATTACACCCAACACTACCAACTACTCATTTGCCTTCAAAGTAAGATGTACACTTTCTTAAATGTGTTGGTTTTCAATAGTAATGCAAAAATATTTCTCTGAAGGTGAAATATCTGAATTCCAAGCCAGTAAGAACATTCTACCCTTCTAGTGATGCCCATGCAAAGTTTGAGGAGAAAGGGCAACGCCTGAATCATGAATCATCCTCTGGGAGTCATGAATTTACCACAGTTTGTGCTAATCAGTTTGGTATTTGTTAATATATTTCTTTTGGGAACAAAATGTTTGACAGACCAAAAATTACAGCAAAAACAAACAAAGAAACCAAGAGCAAAATTCCCCGGTCATCCAATATTCACCACCAAGGACCATAAACTCAATCATGATAAGATGACGTATATTGAAAGATGATAATCGATGGGTGGTACGCGCTAATCTCTTCCTGAGAATGCAGTTTGGGGCCTCACTGAAGATCAGCTGCAGGTCACGGGCCCTGATGCCACTGAGAAAGGGTTGCAAACAGAGAGAAACAGGGTGACAATGAGGCATAGAAATGAGTACAAGAACAAACAGGGGCAATAAGGCTTTTATTGATGTATGACTGGAAATGGAGTATATGAGGCTGAACTCAGTACATAAGCAGAAACACATTTATCACACACACAAAAACTCACTAGAATTCCTGCGCTGCAGAGACAGACTGTGTCTAAACTCAGGGCTGCCACTCAATACAGAAAATATGAAACTTATTGATGACCTTAGTTTCCCTAAAACAGATCCATTTCATGCAGTGCATCCTCGTGACACTGAAATCCAAACTTTATGTATCACATATCACATGTATCACTTATCCTGTCTGTAAAAAAATGACTTCCTCGCTCTACATGTGAACCAGATATAATAAAGAGATAGACCTCATCCACTACCTCTAGTCACTAAACTGAGCTTCTTCACTGTGTGTTTGTGCTGTTGGAGCCTTTTGGAGAATTTTAAATTAATTATCTGACTAATATTATGTTTTGCTGTGTGGTACAGACCATCCCAGAAGTTTGTGATTCAGTTGTGATGGCTTCTGTGAGGCAGACAGTGATTCTCAAAATGGACCCGTACAGTGGTGTAGTGGATAGCACTGTTGCCTCGCAGTAAGAAGGTCTGGGGTTTGAATCCACTGCCTGACCGGAGTTTGGAGTTTTCATGTTCTCTCAATGTCTGCATGGGTTCTCTCTAGGATTCCTCTCACTGGCCAAAGCAACTACTCACATGTTTCACAGGTTAATCAGTGACTCTAAGTATTGGCCATAGGCTTGAAGGAGAGTGTGAATAATTTGTCACTGTGTTAGTCCTGTAACTGGATGGATGGGTGTCACTGAAGAGTCTGTAGGCCTGTGTGACTGAGACCTAGACAGGCTAACAAAAAAAGTAATCTGGGGATGCTAACCTGTTAAAAAGTAATGCATTACACTCAACATGGTGACAGTGATTAACTCGTGAACACAATTTAGCACAGGAGTTTTAGTGGCTGCCATTATATTGCTAATAATTTATGACATGGTGCCATAGCTTATGATGCAGTAATAATCAGAATATGGGACTTTTATTACTCCTTTTATTTCTTGTGTGTCATATTTATTAACGATAATGACTTATGTCTTAAACCAAGGCTTCACCATTTAACATACACTTAATGTTTCACAGTACACATATATAATGACACTGAATTAAAAGAAACAATTTGAAGCTTACTGTGGATACCAGATAGCTGGAATTTATGGCCTCAGACTTCTGAGGCTTGCGTGGTTAGGAAAATGCTGGACTGATTCTTGACAAATGTCTCTTATACCCACAGGGCGTCATCAGCAGCATTATCACTTAACATTAAGCAGGAAATGCTGAGTCAGTGTAGGTAAGATGAAGGTCAGCTGCAGCCAGATCCATAGAGAGCGATCACTTGGGTACAATGAAGATCCTTCCTGAAAAGTCTTGTTTGACATGTTTTCCGCTGATGAGGTTTGGAATATGTAATTCCAGCCATCAGAGGTCAAAGGTTTGGATTCTCTTTTAGATTTTGTCATCGCTATGTCAAATTGCGTGTGAACATTGATGGCCCTGCAGTACAGTGTGCTGCAAGAATGCACTGCCTGAGGACTCATTGCATGCACAAGAAGCGCCAAAGAGATTTTTGAGGGTCCGCATCGTCTCTGTGTGTGGTTAATGGTTTTTCACACTTGCTGATGGACTGCAAACCACCTCAGCAGAGGATTTTTTATCATGAGCAAGTGCTTTTAAGTCTACATCCAACACTCTTTGTTGATTTAGGGTCAGTTTTACTGACGACAGAAATGATGCGAACTCTAGAGAGGCAAAAATCATGTTGACTATACTTTAGGGTATAATTGTGTGTTACAGCTATGTGCTCTCTGTCAGGTAGAGGCTAATGATGAAAGAAATACTCTTAACTACAACTACCATTACAACCAGATATAAATACTTATTAACAGTGATAATGTAACCAAAATGATAGAGATAGAAGCAGAGATATGTAGGAATACCCTTGTTGTAAATAAGTATAGTCGAACTATGATTACCGGTACAATATTATGTCATTTGTTGCTGCTGGAAGGCATGTTTACAGTCCCCAGGCAAATTACTAGGTCCACTTTGCTAGGACCAGGTAGGACCTGGTCAGAACTGGATCAGAACTGCCCTAATGTTTCATGGCCTAGATTCAACAAGGTGCTCGAAACATTCCTCAGAGTTTGTTCATATACACATAATAGCATCAAACATGTTTTGCAGATTTTTAATCTGGAAATCCGTGTAGCCAGGCAATGTGTAAATCTCCCATTAAACCATACCCACAGGGTCTCGATTCAAATATGGTGACTGGGGCAGACATTTGAGTGCAATCAAGTCAATGTCATGTCCAAGACTCTAGCTTGAGATAGCTGATTGTGTTCCAGCAGATATTGAGTTGCTGGACCAGGAAATTATATTCCTGTCTTTCATTGTCCAACTTTGGTGAGCCTTTGGTGACAGGAGTGGCTGATCTGGTTCAAGGTTCGATGCATTCTGAGATGCTCTTCTTCATACCTTGGTTGTAATGAGTGAAGTAAATGGTAAATGGCCTGCATTTGTATAGCGCTTTACTCAGTCCCTAAGGACCCCAAAGCGCTTTACACTACATTCAGTCATTCACCCATTCACACACACATTCACACACTGGCGATGGCAAGCTACATTGTAGCCACAGCTGCCCTGGGGCGCACTGACAGTGACTGTTGTTCCAGTTTAGTGCTTTATATAAATATATAATAAAACTGCACTGAATAAAATCGAATTTGAGTTATTTTTGCCTTCCTATCAGACTGCAGCACTCTGGTCATTCTACTCCGACCTCTGGCATCGACAAGATATTTTCATCCCGCTCATTGGATATTTCCTTGTTTTCAGACCATTGTTTGTAAACCCCAGAGAATTTGTTGTGATGTGAAAATCCCACTAAATAATCATTTCTGAAATACTCATACCAGTCTGTCTGGCACTAACAGCCATTCCACATTTAAAGTCACTTAAATCATCTTTCTTTACCATTCTGATGCTTGATTTGAACCTCAGCAGCTCATCTTGACCATGACATGCCTAAACTCACTGAGCTGATGACACATAATAATAATAATAATAATAATAATAATAATATTAAACTTTATATACAAGTTGTCTTGAGAAGGATCCGAACATAATTCCAGAAACTCAGCTGTGGAAAAAAAAAAGGCTTTACCCAGTGTTCAGATTTCTGCACATCATGTTAAGTCAAATATTTAATTGTAATCATTATGGTATCTACAGGTATGTAATATATTACCTTAAATAAATATTGTACAGTACAGAAAAACAATAAATGATGAAAAATACCATGCCACCATGTCCTTGTACATCTTAAAGCCATTCTCACATATGCTAGCAATGTTCTTTACAAATGATCTTGGGACTGGGTTTAGACTTATTTTTCATTTCTGATGTTTTGCAACATTTTAGATATTGTATGCAAGCTTCCTGCTACTATGTTGAGTGCTTTTTACCAGAAATCATAAGTTATCAATTCTACCTACAGGTGGCAGCCATTAGTTTTGTTCAGCCCAAATTTTAAACAGACTTCTTACATAAACTTTCCACCAATGACTTTTTGTCTGTAACGTAATACTCTGCAGAGAAACATGAAGTGGGTTCGTATCAAGCATAAAAACAGGTGTAATAGTAAGAACAGAGACATCACATCAACTAACAGAGAGTAAAAAACACAATAATATCCATCACAGCAGTCTGAAAATTTGTCATTTCACTCCTCTACTGAACAGGCTAAGACAGAAAGATGAATGAAAGTAACGGAGCTAAGGAGGAACACTTAGATGTGATTCAGGTCTATAAAACTCTATTGATTTGCTGCTCGCCTTCCTGCACAGTCCCTGCCTGGCCGGTGCCAGAGTAATTTGTCCCCTAGGTCTAAGGTTGCATGTGAATTTTCTGTTGTGTCAGCTGAGTTTAGTGCAGAGCATGCCTGAATGGAGGTGAACTCTCATTATCCCATACTGCTTTAATTAAGAGCTTGCTGTCAACGAAAGCAACATCTTTAACTCATTTATTACCTCCTGCAGAAGGCATCCTCACACTGCAATAGGCAATATTTCATCTTCCATAAAAGAGCGTGCTTTACTTTGTCACAAACACATAAATTCAACAGGAAATGAGTGTTTGATTTAACACAAAACAGTATATGGAAACTGTTAAAGGGCAGCACATTTTTAAACAGAAATAATCGTATAATTGTATAAAAACTTATATGTACTGCTGCTATATAAAAACAAAGTTATGATTTGCAGTGGGACAAAGACAACTAGCCAGCAGAGGGCGACTCCACTCATCTCTCAAAGAAGTCTTATTGATGTCAGTGGGTGAAGTCACTGTTGTCACGGCCAAAGGCCAAACCAGGTAAACAGGCTCAACTGCAGATACAGATGGAGGCACTGGTTAACGTGAAAACAAAGCTTTATTTACAAACTGAGAAAGACAACTGTGAAACAACCATGAACTGTGAACTATGAAGTTTACGTGAACTATGACATGTACGTGAAATTCTATGAATTAATGTAGCAAACGTGAACTGTGCAATACACATGAAACACTAGGAAACAATATTAACATGAACTCTGGGGCATGGGGCAAAGTCCCACGCCCCAGAGTCCCTGTAACACGAGGAGATAAAGTTCAGAAGGTGTTCTGGTGCAGTTCAGGTAAGAGCAAAACGTGGACATGAACTGTCTGACTTGTTGCAGGTGGAGGACTGGCGTGGAAGGGGTAAGTGGTCCGAGTGAGACAGAGATAAAGCCAGACGAGGATGATCCAAGGTATCCAGGAGCTGAGGCAGGGAGGCAGCCAGGGGAGAGAAGTGAGCATGTGCTGCGACTGAAAAAGCTGCTGAGAAGACCAGCCTCCAAATGAAGGCTAGTATTGTCAGCGTTTGGGCGTGGAGATCGGGTGGATCACTGCAAGCAGAGAAAGCACAGGGTGGGCAGAGATAATCACTGTGAACAAAATCACTAGAGCTGTGGCGGCCTACACTAACAGAGGTTAGCTGAAGATCTGGCGAAGAGTAATTGTGAGCGCTGGTCTTGATTGCCAACAGGTGTGGACTGCACGCTGGAATGCGGTGACTCCACCCAGAGGTGGAAGTATGGAAAAAACCCTGCACTCACCCAGATCATGACAACTGTGGGTACGTCCATCTTTATATACAGTCTATGGGAGCCAACAGATCTGAAGTTTTATAGTTCATGTGTTCATTTATTGTAAAGCCAGACATAATAGCAGAGCACAGCAAGCTACTAACCCATCGATTCATTCATTTTCTTAGCTGCTTATACATTCAGGGTCAGGGTGGGGGAGCTGTCATCAAGTGGGTACACTCTGGATAGGTTTCACAGTTTATGTCTTTCTCCCGGAGATTTTTTTCCTGTTAAAAGGGAGTTTTTCCTTCCCACTGACGCCAAAGTGCTTGCTCAAATGGGGTCATATGATTGTTGGGTTTTCTTTGTATTACTGTAGTGTCTTTATCTTACAATCTAAAGCACCTTGAGGCAACTGTCGTTATGATTTGGTGCTATATAAATAAAAACTGAATTGAATTGAAATACAACTGTGGAGGTTTTGGAGTATGGTGGTCACATGATGAGGGGCCTGCTTGAGAATGTGACCAGCAGATGTCATCAGGAACTGGAGTTCATAGCGCTTACTCATGACACTAGTTGTGATTCCACCAGGTAAGCCACCCAGAAGCAACTCACTGCTGAAGAATGTGCCTGTTTTTAATGAAAGTGCATCAGTCAGGCAGGCTTCACAGCAGATGATCAGGGCAGGAAGTCAGACACAGGAACGGCACAGAGCATCTGGCTAATTTTCAAGTGTAAAAAAGAAAGAAAGAAAAAGAAAGAACCCTGTGCAGCCCAAATGGCATGAATGAATCCATGTGGAGGACAGATAAAAAATGCAATTGCTCCATTGTGATTGAGTGCTTCAGAAAGCTTCATTTTCACCATCACTAATGACATGAATCTGCAGATTTACATTCATCTGTAGACATGTGTCCCATCTTTACTCTCCTTCCAGCTCTGTTTTCATCCTCTAAACTCCCAAAGGAGTTATTTGACTCTAAATGCTACAGTATGTTCACCACCTACTTGTTAATCGTGTCTGTCTGTTGCTTGATGCTGAGCAGAGAGCTGAAAACATCTGCATGCAGCTGCTAAAAAAAAACAATGCCAAAAAACTGAAAGACAAGGGAAACTGTGACACTTTGTATCCCAAAAAACAAACCAATGGGCAGAAAAACACCTCAATCTTCCACAGTGACAACTGGAACAGCTTAGTCTGTGAAAAATCTATTTGTGGTTGTTAATATGAGTGAGCAGTTTCACATTGCACATAACGATTTCACCTGCTGTTGATATTTGACTGTATTTAGGAAACATTATTCAAAAGTATACAGCAGAGAAGCAGAAAGAAGACACAAGAGGAAAGAGGGGATCGAATGTTACAAAGGTTTCCTGTGAGATTTGAACCAAGACTGTTGTTGTTGGGTGGTATGTTTCTGGGACCAGAATGTAGCGCTGACGCTCAGGTTTTGAAATAAGATAGAGAACTGACTTCAGTTTCATAAGCATGCTTTGGCGCTCTGTAGTGATTCAACTTTTCACATCACATTCTGTCAAAAGCTATTATCAGTGTTACAATCAGTACATGCATCAAGGTTGCTTGAATTTGGCTTTAAATAAGTACAAACCCTGCAAGGCGACCAGTGACTGACCTTTTCACAGGGCGGCTAAGGGAAGTGGTTACTGAGGTGTGTCCTTCGGGTTCTGTAACAATAATTTCTTAGCCGCAACAAAAACAACAACAACAACAGCAGCAGCTACAGTTGTGTGATTTGTAACAAGATAAAAATACGGCCACTCAGATTGATTTTTATTGATTTTTATTGGGGGTTGGGGTTTTTTGGGACTTTGTGATTGCTTTTTTTAGGCGCAAAATTCATCGTCTCCTTAGATGCACCTTGTAATTCACCTTCTCCTCTAATGGGAGTATTGTGGGTTGCATTAGCACAGACTCAGCCTGCTGGTGCTGTGGTGGGGAAAGCCAGGACTGGTGCCAGGTCTGAAGGGGTGCACCAGCCCAGTCATGCTCAGCATATCCCAAACAACCGGTGCATGAACCAGAACCATCTGCTGTCCATTTCGCTTACATTCTCACTTGATGCTCAGCCAGCAGCTCGCTTTTTCACCCCTGGAACGAGAACAATCCTCCCATCTACACACGAGCCACCAAAAGCTTTGGGTTCAGCTGGCAGAACACTCTGGTTACTCTTGTGTTTGTTTGTTTGTTTTTTCCAGAAAACAAAAAGCTACACTTCTCTGAAACACGTTTCAAAGCACATCATTTATCACTAGCCCTCTTTCCTCACTTCCACTTCCACTACTTACTGTAATGACTAGATATGCCTCCTCACTCTACTTGAGTGTGTTTGAGTAATTTCCATCAACTAAATAACCATAAAGCACTCAACTGTCCGGCCTCACTCTTGAAGTGCATAAATGGTTCATGACCTGAACATTAAGATGCATCATCTTTAGAACAGCCCGCATCACTGTTTGAGTAATTTCCACGAACTAAATAACCATTAAGCACTCAGCAACCAGCTCCCCTCAACCGTTAAAACACTGTTGGGCATCAAAGAAGAAGAGATTGATCAGAGACGTTATGAGTCAAAGAGGAAAAGGAACAAAGAAATGGCAGAGGATGTTTCAGGCATTTGAAAGTTTTCAACTCTATAAGCATGCACCTGCACAAAACTTTCTACTCTGTGATAAGTACCGTCTGTTTATTTAATGACCTTTCAGATTTAGAAATGATTCTACCAAAATCAGTGTCTTGGAATGAGTCATCTTACGCTGCAAGCACACAACAAAGTGCCTGAAGCCAGCGTGTCCGTGTGTAGTGAATGTATAATGTCATGCTGCTGAGTGATGGATTTACAAAGCATTAAAGTGACTTTAGAAGGTTGTCACACAACAAGTCATAAACATCCCTGAGATGCCTATGATTCATTGTCGATGTGTACTGTTTTATAGGAGCTGATAAAACGCGTCAGCAACCATTATGTGCTCCTCACAACAAGGTCAGGAAGTTATGTGAATGAATTTAAGTCATGAGTGCCCTGATATATGCTTTAAGAAGAATTTTATGTTTAATGTTTAGCAGACCTTTGAAGGTGTCGTTACAATGTTGGCTTCTGTTCTGCTTTAAATCTGTTTATCTTTTCGTGGTTACAAGTGCACAGTTGCTTTTGTGGTCAGCACCTCCTCAACAGCGGAGTGCACCATGTACCCCCATCAAACTCCCGCGAACCGCCCTTTAGATTCAGTGTGAGAGATGACTGAAACTCATGAATTAGGATGCATGAAAATGCATGAAAACAAAAATTGTGACTTGAGAAAATATGACGCATCGCTGTAACAGAATGCACGTGAAACAACCCCCTAATCCCATGAGGGTTTATGAGGAACTTACACTCTTGTAATAAATCCTTACATCATGAAAGTCATAATATAAAATGTGTATTGAACTTCTTTTAGAGAAGACTTACATATTTAGACAGGTGTTATATTGTGATTTAAGGTGGACTATGTAGCACAAACATCTGTAGTATAATTCAGTAGAGAAAATGAACATCAGGGGAGTAGTTTAATTTTATAGAAGGGGATATTAGTCATTATGACTGTTTTTATGTTAGGTACATTTAGATGATAAAACCACTAACATTTTTTTTTGATATTCATGATATAATTGATATTTATTAGTAAAATCTGCAGGTCTCCATGCTCTATGGATTGTCTACATTGCATGCTTTTTTTCACCGTTGCTACTCTTAGCAAAGCTGTTTCCAGTGTACACCTGCCCGGCACCATTCGAACAACTTGTGATACTGACAGTAGTATCTCTTTCTTTCTCTCTCACTCTCTCGTGAATGCGAGTATGCATGACGTTCTTCCTGGGGGCGTGGTTTGCAGAGGTTTCCCGCGCTTCCTCGGCCAGTGCACCTGTTTCCATTTCCACTCACCTGCAGTTTAAAGCTTTGGCCCCGACCTTCACTCGTCGCAGTCATCGTACCCGGTGTGCTGTAGTCTCTCACACTCATTCTAGCTGTTTGTTTCCTGTCTAGCATTTGTTTTCCTCCTTCCTTACAGATAGTCTACCAGCCATGGCCCCCAGTCCTGGACTCCTGCCCACTCCTACTCTTATTCTTTATTGACATTGCTAAAACACCCCTTTTCCCTTGAAGCCCTTTCTTTGCTTACCTGCTTGGCTGCTGGAGTTAGATGATTCCTCTTAACCTGAGGACCAGACCTGCCCTGACCCATACATTATCTTGCTACATCTTGTTGACAATATTTTTGACAATAACTAAATCAAAAAAATTAAATAAGATTTGCAGTTATTCACTGATCCACAAAATTAAAACCATTTACAAGTGAAATGAACAATAACAACACTGCTCAGTGCCAATGGCCTTCCCCAGCCCTCCACCCTGTCACACAACAAAAGCAGCTCAGGACCAACTTGAGGAACTATTAGTCAAGCTTTAAATTCGCCTTCAAAACCCCTCCTTCAAAACTGGCCCTGACAACCACAGGGCCCCAAAGATCCATGCCAAGGTCTTGGTGTCTATGTCCATGCTCTAATGGCTCAGTGCTGTTTTGTTGGCACAAACAGTATTTGGCAGGTGGTTTTAATGCTGATGCTGATTAGGGTGTGTCACTATTTTGTGTTCAGCAGACAAGGCAGCCAAAAATGTGATGGGAATAGAGAAGTATGTATATCTGATCTAGCCAAGAGTGAGACATTGCATTAATAAGGTGTTACATGCAATCTGGCTAATCTTGTTCTAGTTACCGGCAAACAATTCTCTTTCTGTATGGACTAAAAGTCAGAATGCATAGGACACAATTAGTGAGGTTTAGTGCTGGTAGGCTGCCTTTGTTACCACTGGTTCCAGTCTGTGTCAAGCTAAGCTTACTATTAGAAATTGGTTGTAATCCTCCTTTATCTCTTTGGAAAAAGAAATGAGTAAGCGTGTAACCCAAAATGTCAGCCTATTTTTTAATAATGGGCCATGTTTGTTTACATTTAAAGCTGATATTCATTGAAGCAAAACACAAAGGTTTTTTTTTATTTGACTGAATTGAGTTTTTCTTTTCCCCTCTCACTTTCTATTTGTAAATGCCCCACATGTTTGCAAAACTTCTTGATACTAGATCATACTTTAAGATGCATAGTCCAGAGAGTGATGCATGCTTATCGTATATATAGGGTGACTTTAATTTTCTCCTTTACGTGAATGCCAATGCTGGTATGCAACTCGGATTGATAGCGGCGTATCAATCAAGTTGCATGTCAGGCTGGAATCTGTTCAAGTGCCTTTGTGTGTGTGGGAGGGCTGGAGGGCCTGGTCATAGTTCATCTGTAAATGAAGAACAGCAGGAGGAGACGTTGCAGATGATCAGTTATTTTCCTCCTCTCCAGAAATTGATGATAAGGTTCCACTGAGTTAAGTGGGTTACCACGCAGCCCTTTGCAGGCAGGCTTCCTGATGCTTTACTGCACACACGTTATTACTGGCCGATCACCAACTACCTTTTATCCAGCTGAATTTCCACATATGTGTCCATAAAGAAAGTGATAAAGAGAAAGACAGCCACTCGAAAAGGATGCCAGCTGTACATCTGTGAAATCGATAAATACCCCGTCTGTGAAATGTTGACAATTCATTGTCAGTAAAATGCATTAGCTTGCAGACAGCAAAGGGCACACCCGCAAAAGAGGGAAGGTTTCCAGGCTCCTTCTCCAAACTTCCCTCCACCTCCTCCCATCTTTCTGGAAAAAACGTTTCAGGTAATTTAATTAGCAGGAAAAAAGTACCTCCGCATCCATGACCATGTGATTCCAGCAGGTATTAAGAGAAAAACTCAACTTTGTGTCAAGTGTTTGCCCTCAAAACCAAATGTTGCATGTAATTTTGGTAATAGACTGAACTGAGTTTTACCTTCCGGAGATATGATCGTCCACAGTCAGAATCAAGTCAGAGAGCAAAACTGGAAGTAATGAGAGCCGTAATCTTCTTTAGATCCCACTGACAAAATCTCTCTCATCTGTCTGTGTGGTTCATAATCTGGTTTGCCTGATTACAGATAGTAAATCTTACACATCACAATGCAGTTTCCCTTCATCTGTGTTCAAAATAATTAAAAAGAAATTCAAAAACAAATGATACAGTGCTTGAAATTTGCCACTTAGCATGAAATGTGAATGAGATCATTACACTTAAAGGATTAAACACGTGAATTTGATCTTGAACTGGAACCAAGGTACACACACACAATGTCAATATTTAATAAAAAGGCATTTGAATAGATGTTTTCCACCTCAAAAGTTCATTTTATGCCTCTACAGTGGTTCAGTATATGCCCCACATATTTGCAAAGCTTCTTGATACTAGATCATACTTTAAGATGCATAGTCCAGAGAGTGATGCATACTTATCATATCCAGAGGCTAATGAATGCTCTATGTCTACATGTAGTATTTACATACTCACACCATACCACACAAGGGTGCAGTGTCCAAAAAAAGGAAAACTGTTGTAACATTTATTTTTTATTTTTGCTGGTGGTACCTTTTTTCTGCTTATAATGAAATAGTGTAATAATAACAAGTGTATACTGCAGCATTTTTTGTGCAGCATCAGTCATTTTTTCAACCAATCACCATTCACCACTACCTTAGCATATGACTTTTGGATTCTTTATTCAAGTTCAAAGTTCTGCTTTTATGTCTATTTATGATTATCCGATTTCAATTCTATCACTAAGCAGAGTATCGGAATTTAATCACACAAGACGCATGTACAGTTAAGTCCATAAATATCTGGACCGAGACAACTTTTTTTCTAATTTCAATGCAAAAATTTAAAATCTTACGAAGTATATTTGTCATATTTCTAGTCAATATAAGATAAGATAAGATAAAATAACCTTTATTAGTCCCACACATGGGAAATTTGTTTTGTCACAGCAGGAAGTGGACAGTGCAAAAGTTATGAAGCAAAAATTAGAATAAAAATAAAATAAGAATAAATACAGTACACATCTGTACAGAATAGAATAAAATAAAATACTATATACAGTAGAATAAAATAGAATAAAATATACAATAAGATAAAAATAGAATACAAATGCTATATACAACTGAGTAAAAATACGATGCCAGAAAAGATTATTGCACATTAGTGTTATTGCACATGTGTGGATGTGTGTGTTTGATCAGTTAAAGTCTTTATTGTAGAGTCTGACAGCAGTGGGGAGGAAAGACCTGTGAAATCTCTCCGTCCCACACCGTGGGTGCCGCAGTCTCCCACTGAAGGAGCTGCTCAGTGCTGTCAGAGTCTCATGCATGGGGTGGGAGATGTTGTCCAACAGGGATGACAGCTTAGCCACCATTCTCCTGTCACTCACCACCTCCACTGGGTCCAGAGGGCATCCTAGAACAGAGCTGGCTCTTCGGATCAGCCTGTTCAGTCTCTTCCTGTCCCCAGCAGAGATGCTGCCACCCCAGCAGACCACACCGTAAAAGATGGCTGAGGCCACCACAGAGTCATAGAAGGTCTACAGGAGTGGGCCCTCCACTCCAAACGACCTGAGTCTCCGCAGCAGGTACAGCCTGCTCTGCCCTTTCCTGTAGAGGGTGTCTGAGTTATGAGTCCAGTCCAGTTTGCTGTTCAGATGAACACCAAGGTACCTGTAGCTGTCCACAGCCTCAATGTCCATACCTTGGATGTTCAGTGGTTGCAGTGGAGGATGTTTGTGCCTGCGGAAGTCTACCACCAGCTCCTTGGTTTTACTGGCATTGATCTGGAGGTAGTTTAGCTGGCACCAGTCCACAAAGTCTTGAGTCAGTCCTCTGTCCTCCTTGTCATCCCCATCAGTGATGAGGCCGACTATTGCAGAGTCATCAGAGAACTTCTGCAGGAAGCACTGGGTGGAGTTGTGGGAGAAGTCTGCAGTGTAGATGGTGAAGAGGAACGGAGCCAGAACCGTTCCCTGTGGGGCCCCCGTACTGCAGACGACCCTGTCCGACACACAGCCCTGAGTCCTCACATACTGTGGTTGGTCGGTGAGGTAGTCCAAAATCCAGGTAGTGAGGTGATGGTCCACTCCAGAGTTCTCCAGCTATTATCTCATTACACTTAAAATAAGACACAATCAGCTACAGAGCAACATTTCAGTAAGATGTATGAACTTGTTTCAAGACAGTGAATCTTGAAACTAGAGAGAAACTAGAAAATTTTCACTTTTTCCACTAGCAGACTTTTTTCACTTATTTCAAGCTAAATATCTTGTATTAAGTGAAAAAAATCTGCATCTGAATTTTAAATGAAAAAATTCAGATGCAGTTGAAGTGCAGATTTTCAGCTTTAATTGGGTGGGTTGAACAAAAAGAAAGTGTGAGGAACTAAAGAATTTTTTAACACAATCCCTCCATTTCAGGGGATCAGAAGTAATTGGACAAAATAAATTACTGAAAATAAAATGTTCATTTCTCATACCTTGTTGAAAGCCCATGAGCCTTGAACTCAAGGACGTCAGCAGATGCTGGGTTTCCTCGTTTTTAACGCTCTGCCAGGCAATAAACAGTAGTGTCACTACTGTGACACTACTGTGACTGGCATTCCCAAGCCATTCAAGCCATGCAGGAATGCATGGCTTGAAGCAGCAAAGTCCAATCTAGCCTCTTTATTATTGAGGCTTATGTGAGGCTTGCACCTTGCAGTAAACCCCCTGTATTTACATTAATGTAGTCTTCTTTAGTGTAGACACTGATATTGATACGCCTACATCCTGGAAAGTGTTGTTCACTTGGTTGGCAGTTGTGAAGGGGTTTCTCGTTGTCATGGCCAAAGGCTGAATCAGGAAAATGGACTCAAATGCAAACAGAGACGGGAGTCAAAACTAAATACTAAGAGACACTATGAGCTAGAATAATACAAAGAGCTAAGAGGTAACATGAAGGGATCTTTATAGAACTGCAAGAAAGTTCATCTCCATAACTTTGCTGTTGGTTAATTTCCAATATTTTTTCTCTCTGAGTAGCCTGAGAGCTACATAAAAAGACACAAAGTCAGGACCATAAAACCAGCTTAACTCATTCTGCCATAAATCTGTTTACACTGTTATAGTTCAGGGAAGTGCCTCCCTTTTGGGGTTAAATGCTCCTCTACATAATGTAAATATGTCAATTTTAGGGTGGAGACTTGATTTAAGGTCAGAGTAAGGGTCAGGTTAGACAAGTAGTAGTTATGGTGGAGTCTTCAGGAAATGTAAAGTCCTGTGAAGTAATGGAAACACTACTCTGTATGGGTGTGTGAGTATGTGAGGTAGAGAGCGAAAGAGGATGAGATATCTACCATTTTCTTTGTTGTAAAGCCAGTTTCACAGCCTACAAAAGTTCTCACTATGGCTGGCAGTTTCATACCGGATAATTCAAAAACAGCCGTTACAAACCACACGATCAAAAAAAAGATGTGTTGACAGAAATTTTTCGGTTAGGTCATTTCATTCACTGTCTTCCTTCTGTGGTCCACATGAGTCAGTGCCAAAGCGAATCAACTTTAGAGAAAGATGGCAACCTCTGACAAGCTGTGCACTGCTGAGCCTCTGCAAGACTCGCTGTTCTCTACCACAATTGTTTTTTTTGTTGCATTTTTCCTCGTAGGGTGATAAATTATGCTGAGAAAAAGTCTTTGTGAAAGAAGAAACATAAAACACACAGAGTCAAAGTGAATTAGAGGAGCATTATGCCACGAAACAATGACCAGAAGTGAGTGATTTCACAAACTGCAGGGCATGAATGATAGCGAGCTGTTTCACAGACAGGCAGTCTCTGCAGGTCCCAGGCGGGATGGGATGCATAGCTTTACCACTTCCCAAGATACTGTGCTATATGAGGTGGCTGAGTAACTGAACAGACGCATCCTGTATAACGATGCTGACAAAAACAGAACTGTAAGACATATGCAAAACACACAAGAGAACACCTACTGTTGCAAACTGAAGAAGTTGCTTTTATGTGTGTGTGTGTGTGCGCATGTACAGTCTGTAGGTGTATAAGGCTCACTCTTGAATATCAGCTGTAGAGGGTGTGTGCCATAAACCGTGAACCACATAATACACACACCCTTTAAATACCCTGTGCCCTGCATACAGCTGGTCCATACAGTTCTGCTTCAGTCAATGACACCACCATGGGATGCTCATGGCTGTTGATTTTGGGTCTTCTCTTACATGTTGCTCATTCTTTGGAAATTCTGGGTAAGTCTGCAGAGTTACAATCCATCTGTTGCAAGTCAGCTGTATATATGCTCATTTTACTGGACCTTAAGCTCTTGTTTAACCTGAGGCATTTATACCCAGCAGGGCTACTGGCTTTCCTTACTGACTAGTCCAACTATAATTACAAATGAGCGTTAAAACTACACACTGAATGCATCACAAAGTTCTAAATAATACATTTTTTTGTGCAGCACATTCCTGATTGTATGTTTGTAATGTCAACCTGGCAGGCAGCTCATTATTAGGAATCATATGAGCTCCCTCGGTGTGACCGCAGCATTTTTTTTTTTTTACAGGCTTTTAAAACTAATATATGAGGTCTTTAAGATTTGGGGAAAACCCTCTCCTGGCTGTACTTATTTAAAGATTCTTCCCTTTGACTTGGTGCAGTCCTTCTGCAGTTCTGCAGAGTCACAGAGACTTCCAGCTGGAGATGAAAGTTTAAACGTGTGAAAGAGCTTCATTTTCTAAAGTCGAAAGTCTTTATTTGTTTACCACATCCCTAGTCTGCAGAGGAAGGTGTGCTTTGTGCCCCTGGTGCATTGTTGCTGTCTGGTGAGAAAAAGAAGCCCCTGGGACTCAGGAAATATGATGCAGTAGAAGAATGTGTGATTTTTCTTTCACAGTTATTACTTAGTTTGTATCCTTAAGGTGTGCCTTTTCCATTCTTGGCTGACATTTATTTTGGCACTAACCTGCAAGGGCAAATGAATTACGAGCCCACCAGGCATAATTGAACTGATATAGCATATTTCTTTCTCTTTCTTGCTTTCTCTTGCTCTTAAAAGGCTCTGGAGCCTCTCCACATTGTTTCCATTTGCTGTGATGTATAGTAAGACCAACAGCATTAACAGTGCTTGATGCAAACAGTTTAGACTGCAGCAGCCAGCTGCATATTAAGAGGTTTTCAATGAAGTAGTGCAGCAGTAAGCTGTCGTCATTTTACTCATCATGTACCTTAAGCTGAATAGAGGTTCTTGGCTCCAGCTGACTGGTAGAGCAAGCTGTGTCCTCAAGTGCACTTTGATGAAGTCTGGGGAGGAAGCAGAGAGAGAAGGGGACTTGGTATGCATTAAAGTCTGCACACTGTCCTCTCTGAGAGTGCTAAAACCTGCCAGCCTATATTAGATGCCCTCTCCTGTGAAATGCCCTAACTGTGGCTGATTTCTAAACAGTGCAGAGGACCCTGTCTGGGTGTGGATCTTATTTTGGATGGTTTTCTTTTCATTAACATAATGGAGTCCTCCATCAGATACACAGGCAGGAGACAAGGCTGCATTTATTTATTACTGTCATTGTGTGCAAGTTAAACTCTTGTCTTTGGCTTTTTCTCTGTAAACAAAAATAATTTAGCAGAATTTTATAAAGTGAAGACAATTAACTCGCTTAATCTTTTATTGATCTTTTATTTTTAAAATATTATGATCCTAGGGTTTGGGGTTTCAGTTTAGGGCCTGTTGAATGCTGGGAATAGTATTTTAATTTCTTTATTATTCTAGACTGTGAGCTTTACTTCTGGTGATATTACTACGAATGAGTCTTTGATTTCTGTGTTTATTTTATGAGTGACTTATAGTTTCCTCTGTCATCTTTCTGTGCCTGTGAGTCTTCTCCTCCCTGTTATTCTTCCTCTTTTGTCTATTTCCTTTGAGGTTTGGTTATCTTTCATGTGATGTATTAGTTTCACTTCCCGTCTCTGACTGTCTTCACCTGTGTTAATTACTTTTACCTGTGTCTCGTTCTCATCCTGTTTTTCATCCTGCAGTCAGCCCTCGGTGTATAAATAGTCCCGTCTTCATCATTGTCACATTCCCTGTGTGTGCTTCCCTGTGTGTTGCCCTCTGAAACCCTTCGTGTTCTCCTGTTTCCTCACTCCTTGTATTTTTGGATTTTCCTGTTGGATTTTGTTACTTTGTGGATTAAAAAAAAGAAGCTTGCTCGTTATTGACGCAGTCTGCCTCCTCTGTTTCAAACCGAGCCCCAAACTTTCCATTTTCATCCAGTTTTCTTTTCAGTTTCTTTTACTTGCAACAAATTAAATATAGTTTGTTTGTCTGTTTTAGCCTAATTTTTATATGATTTTATGTCTTTTTTTTTTTATTGAGACATGAGACACACAAATTCATTCTAAACAACATATTATAATTAAGCTCAAAGCACCTCTACTGTTGTTTCTATTGGTTAGTCAATGGCAAGCTCTAATCGTGATAAAATGACCGAGGAGTTCATCACTACTGACCCAGTTAGTCTACCTCATCGATCACAGTTTTACTTAACTAGTGACAGACAATAGGCTGAGTCAACACAACAAGTAACATCTATCTTCCTGTGCTCTCATCAAACCCATTCCCCCTCAAGGCATTTTTGCTTTCTCAATGTTTTCAGTTTCAAGATCTCTGAGTTGAACTTCTGATCTCTCATTAGGTTCGAGTGAAGAGCATTTTGAGAGAATCACAGCAGTCCTGGGAGAGGACATGTATCTGAGCTGTATCTATATGGGTGACAATCCTATTGACAGCAGCGAGTGGAAACAACAGATCAGTTCAAAAAAAGCCAAGCGACTGGCAGGATTTATCAATGGGAGACCATTTCAAAGAGATAACTTTTCACTCCCAGTTTCTCTCACCAACCTCACAATTCAGATTAGGGTGACCGGTGTGGAAGTAGAAGGAGAATACACCTGTGAGTTCGAATCATTTGAAGATACTTACACTGGCACTGTAATCGTCACTGTATTAGGTAAGCTAAGTCAATAACATATGATTTCTTTTCTATAACTGACTCACCTCTGTGAGAAGAAATAAGCCATATGAAGTTGCCACAAACATTTCTAAACTTAAAAGTTGTTAACTGATGCACCACCAGATTTTAATTAAACAGATGCATCATTACCCTGAGACATGCCTATGTTACTCAATGTGTTTATTTTTCAATTTGTTCACAGTTCAACCAGAAATCAACATCACTCTGAATGCAGAGGCCATAAATGGGACTCAATATCAGTCTGTGTCATGCTCTGCCATCAATGGCAGGCCTGAGCCCCAGATCAGCTGGTTGGTGAATGGGCATCCTCCTTCAGATTTCCCCTTCATCGAGGTTGTGAATAACACCCTTCCGTCAAATGACACCTTCACCGTCAGCAGCGTCCTCCGCTTTCCCACCCACTTGCAGGACGAGGACAACGTGACCTGTGTGGTTGAACACCTGACCCTCCCACAGCCCGCGGTCACCACAGTTAGGGTGGAAACATACAGTAAGAGCATCAGAGTTGTTGTGTTTTTACGTCCCTGTTGCTAGGTGGTGACATATTGCATTGCATTACCACTCAGACGTTTGCAATCATGCATCATGACTCAGCATCTTGCAACACAATAACTTTCTCCTGCTGAGTTTTTATGCAGCCTGTTCCTTCTCACTCTGCTCCACATGCACAGTGACAGACCATAAATCACATTGCACAGTGCTATGCATTCATGTGGGAATGCGCTCTTCCATTGAAGCTGAGTATATGGAAGCAAAAATGAAGCAACGACCCAGTAACTAATTAATAACAGTACTGTAATATGGTGCAGTGCAGTTTAATGGCTCAAGTCTAGCAGGTCAAAAGATGCACACCTGCACCTGTTGACCTGGTGAAAATCTGACTGCACAACATTAAAGCTAAAAATCCAGCATCCCAGTTAAT
This sequence comes from Oreochromis niloticus, assembly GCF_001858045.2. Taxonomy (NCBI): domain Eukaryota; kingdom Metazoa; phylum Chordata; class Actinopteri; order Cichliformes; family Cichlidae; genus Oreochromis; species Oreochromis niloticus. The sequence continues at coordinate 28,767,404 of NC_031979.2, forward strand.
CACAATATTTAGTTTCATAGATTTCATCAAATCATTAAAGCTGCTTTAACCAACATCTTGATATAAAAAGCGCAGGACAAAAGGAGGTGGGGTGGGGGTCAAAGTAACGAGTCCTTACTTTACCTGACTCTGCAGTTCTTCCCAGGTCCACTGAGCATTTTAGCATTTGGGTCATGATTTTGTTTCTCTTTGTTGTTTTTTTAGGGCAGCACCTTTCTGTTTTATCCACAGCACTGCAGAGCTGCAGGAACATGTTGCATGTAGAGGGTGCAGTGCAGATGACCAATACAAGCAAAGCAGCACTCTCAGTTATTACAGAGCTGATAAAATGATAAGTTAGTTTTTCATGATTGTAAGTTAAAGACTTTAATAAAAAATATAATCTTGGTCTATGAAAGCATAACAATAAAAAGAACATTTCAGATGAAAATATAGGCTAAACACACATACAGAAGCCACGAGCTCACAGGAAAGACAGATTAATACAGCAAACATCAATATAAAACCATCCACACTGTAATTTAGTGCACCTGCAAACACTCACTCTTTAGCACAACCCTCATTGACACTGTTATTTACTGGTAAAGTCAGTAATGATAATGAGCAACCACAAAGCAAACAAACATTATACCTCTGCAACTTTGCACTGACTGTCATGAAAGCATGGTTACCATGACGAGACCCCTCACACTGTCAGTGTTCACAGGCAAAGGCAGGATGTCGGATCATTAACTACACCTAGATGCTCTACTGGTATTGGACCAAAGCAAGAAAGATTTCTCATGCTATAAAAGTTTTCCTTCACTCCGGATGAAAATTGTCACCATGTCATGTACATGTTGTTGCTAACTTAATAAATCTTAGCTCCTTGCTCTCTTCCCAGCAAATAAATATGCTTAGTACTTGGACTGTCTTCATATGTAGTGTAGTAGCAGCTGCTGAATCCGATGATCTGCCATCCATCTGTTTACAATGATGGTGGTGGTCACACTGATCAGAGACATGACAGACTCTAAGCAACCTAAGACCTGCTGTTTCCACTTCAAAGCCTAACTTAGAAAGAAAAAAGCTAAATAAAGTTAATTTTTATTCAATAAGACTTAAAATTACAGATTTTCCTGAGGTCATAGAGCAGGGAAGCTGTGGGCCATTTTTGCCTGACTTTTACACCCGAATCAGATCTATGTCATAACTTCATAACTACGTCATAACTACGCCATAACTACATCATACGTCATAACATATCCCATAACCAGAACTCCATCACAACAACTTGAATGACATGGGAGGTTGTGGTGTAGAGATAAAAGGAGTTTCTGGTTACTAAATATGAACACAGAAGTCTAAATGAAGCTTTATACCAATCAGTATATTTTTGCATCTATAGGAGTCGCCCCTGCAGGCTATTTAAAACGCCATGTAGTCCATGAATTTCGCTCACCCAAGATGCCAATTCAAAAATGAATCACACAAATTTAAAGTGAAAACACAAGAAAACAGTCGGTAAAATATGGTGGTGGTAGTGTGATGGTCTGGGGCTGTTTTGCTGCATCGGGATCTGGAAGACCTGCTGTGGTAAATGGAACCAGGAATTCTGCTGTCGACCAAAACATCCTGAAGGAAAATGTCCGGCCATCTGCTCGTGACCTCAAGCTGAAGGGCACTTGGGTTCTGCAGCAGGACAATGATTCAAAACACACCAGGAAGTCCACCTCTGAAGATCTTAAGAAAAACAAAATGAAGACTTTGGAGTGGCCTAGTCAAAGTCCTGACCTGAATCCGATAGAGATGCCTTGGCATGATCTTAAAAAGGCGGTTCATGCTTGAAAAGCGTCCAACGTGGCTGAATTAGAACAATTCTGCAAAGATGGGATCGTCAAATTTCCTCCACAGGGCTGTAAAAGACTCTTTGCCAGTTATCACAAATGCTTGATCGTAGTTGTTACTGTTAAGGGTGGCCCAACCAGTTAGGTTTAGGTTTAGGGGGTAATCAGTTTTTCACACATGGACATGTAGGTCTGGATTGTTTTTCCCCTTAATAATAAAAACCTTCATTTAGAAACTGCATTTTGTGTTTACTTGTGTTATTTTTGTTTGATGATCTGATTGAAGTGTGAAAAACATACAAAACATAGGCGATTGGGAATCGGGGGCAAACACTTTTTCACACCACTGTATATGTTTGGTAATAAAGCTTTAAATGCTTTCTTCATACAATCATATTAATATGTACAGCATTACAGCCTCTTACTGCTGTTTCATTGGCAGACCTTCTAGCAACAGTCCTATTAATGTAAGCCACACCACACAGTTCATTTGTCCATAATACATTTCCACTTCACTGAAGCACAGCAGCTTAGGTCATTTTCAAACTGCAGTGGTTAAATGCAGACATAACTTTATGTGTTAACAGATGGAATTTTTTAAAAGCCAAAGAGCATTAACTCACTCCAAATGTGTGCACACCCCTGCCCGGCACCCAATTTATTATGAGGTGTTAACCCACTTGCTCATTAGAAGCATTTGACTGTTGCGTAACACCAAAACTTTTACGTATTTGATAATAGACTCTGATCTATGCTGATTCCTCATATTAAAGCCTGCGGTTCTCTCAGCTTTGGTTGGGTAGCAGCTGGGCCAGACATCTGCTCTCAGCTGCAGCTCAGCCAACAGATGGGACAGGTGATAAGCCTAAGTCAGCACTCTCCAAACCCAAGCAGAAGCTCCTCATGGCGTGTGTTTAGCTAACATTCAGCTCATCCGGCCCCAGCTTCCTATTTAACCAAAACACCCTGAGCCTCTACTTGCTATCTGACTTTTTAATTTGCTGGAAAAAACATTAGAGCTTGTGAAAAATAACTCTTCTCGCCCTTCTTCCTGCTCTGCAGTAAGGCCAAATGTGACTATTAAAGCGGAGATGGTACAGCAAGAAGACGGAAATGATTTCTGGGTGGTCTCTTGCATTTCATCTGGAGGGAGACCTGACACTGACATCTCTTTGGCTTTGAACACGGCTGAAGAGCTGGAGAGAGAGAACGACACAGACTCAGACATACAGAGAGTCTCAGTCCGCCTCCCCGTAACAGAATACGGGGGTCACAACATCACTTGTGTGTTTGACCATCCAAAATTTACACAAAAGGAGTCACAAGCCCTAACACTGCCAGTTTTCTGTGAGTACAATCAGTGTTGAATAAACTGCTAATGCTCAAGAGGTAACAGAGGAACAGAGTTTGTTTTGTTTTTTTTTATCTACAGATTTGGCTGCAGGTCAGTTGTACTCAAACTTGGAAGGGAACAGCAATGACTTTGAAGATGTGGAGCTGCAGGAAGAGGAGACTGAAGCTGTTATCAGACTTGAGGTCGAAGCGAATGTGCCACGCTACAATGTTATCTGCAAAAAGTAGGAAATATTTGGTGTCAAAGGGCTACTCCATCAATTTCATATATCGTGGAGACTTGTGTTCGAACTCTAAAAATGATAATTGTAACAGACAGACTGTGTTATGAGCTGGCATGATGATGAAATCCATCATGTTAGGAAAGGTTAAGGTTGAGAATCTGATACAAAGTAAGTCCACTCCATTATTGTGCACAAATATGATCGTGAAAGACAGATAAAAATTACCTATTAAAAAAAAGTATCAATGGGAAATTGCCCATTAATGACAAAATAAGAAGTATATTCATCAGTAAGTGCTGGTACTGTGTTTATTTTACCTATTTTACCTTATTAGGTGCAGTTGTTCAACTGTGCATCAGTGCAAATATCTAATCAGCAACTGAGTGAATTTAGGTCATGGTCGAGTAACCTGCAGAGAAACACTTGTTGGTGCTGGATGGGCTGGTTCAGATATATGGGAAACTAATCACATAACCCAAAGAAAAGGAGCAAAAAATGAACAGTACATGCAAAAATAATATGCTTTTTCAGAAATAAAAACAAGCTTCAGTCACACTTTTTTCATGTATATATACAGTGAAAGAATATACACATCCTCCACAGGATATGTAGGTAGTTTCAGTGGTGGCACATTTGGTGGCACAAAAACCACAAGTGACTGTTAGCAGGAACCATTTTTAGATACATTTTCTGATTCAAATGTTTATTTATTCAAGCTTTGTTTTCATTTTGTATTCTTATATTAGGACAAATGAAAACATTTCTGAATTCCTGCATATTTTGCATACCTGCCCTCCAGAGATGATGGCCCCTTGCCTGAGAGTGTGAAGCTGGTGGACAAGAGCCTTAGACTCCAGGGCCCTGTGGATCTTCAACACGCTGGTCTTTATGAATGCATCTTCTCTTATCAGCACCTTACAGCAGTGCTGCGGTTCAATGTCACTGTTAAACCTATACAACAAGGTAGGTGAAACTCTGCTTTGACCTTCTCTATCATCTGACTATGAAATATTAATGTGAACTCTTCTCTCTATACGTTTCCCGTCAGTTCCTCCTACAATACGAGTTGATTTGCGGACTGAAGATGGACGCAGAGTGATTGAGTGCTCAGCAGATGATGCTGTTCCTGCAGCCAACATGTCCTGGCTTCTACCAGAGGGTGTGTCTGAAGACTTTTGGTTCAACTCCACTTCTCATAATGGAAGCCACTCTGTCAGGGGGTTTGTACTCCTCCCTCCCTGCTTGCCTTGGGAGCTCACTGCAGAGTGTGTGATAAATCACCCAGCATTTGAAAAACCAGAGAACAGAAGCATAACACTCCCTCTTTGTGGTATGTTCAACAAATCAAGCAACCAACTCTAATTTCTTATCAGTAGCGGATATATGTGGCCATAGATTTAACTTTTTTTTCATCAAGTGGAAGCCCTCCACTTCCTGTTATTACACTTCTCTTTCCTGCACAGCTCACCCTAACATCACAGTCAACACCAGCACTGAGTGGAGACAAGGTCTGAAGTACACAAAGGTGCAATGCTCTGTGGACAGCGCCCCTCCGGCAGCAGTTATAACCTGGCACGTACGGAACACCAACAACAGCATCGATAGCCTGGTGGAGACCAAACAGCAGGCTGATGGTCTGGTATTCGCTCGCAGCTCTATACACTTCCTGTCCTCTCTCTATGCCGGTCAGAATTTGACTTGCATAGTAAAGCATCCGAGCCTGGAGGCAGAAGAGGAAAGAACAATAAACATTCCTGTGCACAGTACGCTAGTCATTTCTTAGAAATATTTCCTTCTATGACACAGACAACCTCACGCGGTTGCTCATCCCCTTCCTGATACCCCCCTTTTCTTTTTCAGAAGCCCCCCTGCTGAGCGCATCTGTGGTGAGACAACAAGACTCTCATCTCTGGCTGGCAGTGTGCAAGTGCACAGGGGAGTGTTTTGAGACAAACCTTGCATGGGACCTTCCCGAAAAAAACGAAAGGCAAACCTCCGTGCACTCAGAATATGAAAGAAACTCAATGAATGTCAGGGTGACTTATGAGTTTCCTCTGGACCGTCACGAGGGGCAAAACCTGACTTGTGTGTACCATTTTGAACCAGGGGTCACACAGAGAAGGACTGTTCATGTGCCCAGATACTGTAAGAGCAACAGAAACAATACTCGTGTGAACACTAACGCACAAAGTTCATCTTTAATATTTCTACTGTTTTTTTGCCAGATATCTCTTCTCTGAGAGTCCTGAACTTCACAACTCCTCTGCAAAGCCGCTACAGCGATCAACCTGTTGTATACAGACTGTCCCTCGACAAGAATCATCACAACCAGAAAATACTGCTCGAAATTGAAGGCAACGTGCCAGAGTACGAGCTCAGCTGTAAGAGGTGCTGTATCCTGTGTTTCAAACCACCTGTTCATAATGAGGAAGCTGAACATAGTGCACTGCACAAAAATCTGTGCTCTCACAATTAAGAAGTAGCTCTCTGAAAATATAAGTTGAGTTATTTACGTAAAGAGCTTAATGCAATAGCCAACGACTGCAAGGAGATAGCTCAACTTTGCTTTATCTGGGAGCAGGCAAACAACTAGGCTCTGTTAAAAACAGTACCTTTAGTACCAGGTGCATTAACTTTCCTACTGTTGTCAAAAAAACAGTAGCCTGTCCAATTATAGTCTCAGCTGGCAGGAGGTCTATCTAATATCTATTATCTACCACCTAATCATGATCAGGAAGTTCCTGTGAACACACAAAATTGAGTGTTCCCACAGTAGTAGAGGAAGTAGAAGAAGCAACACATTGTCATAGAGCACGATTTATTAGGGGGTATTTTACCGTTTAAATAAAGGCAAATAATTACCCTGGTTCTGTCCATTTGTACATTTTTTTGTTGATTTTTTTGTAACCACATGTGAACAACTTTTGTAATGCAGAGTAATGTGCAGAGATTTCTTAACCAACTTTCCACCTGTTTTCAGTCTTTCAGCTAAAATGATTTTACCAGCTAAGAACTGATCTGGCACATAATGTCTGTAATGGAAACTTTTACACTTTTGGTTTTGTTTTGGGGGTTTTTGGCACAATGTTAAGCGTTAAAGTGAGCTTTAGGGATAGTGGTGCAGAGCCAGCTTAGCTCTTTTCTTGCTTTCACTCTGTAAGCAAAGTTAAGCCAGTTATCTACAGCATCCCATTTACTGTACAGACAGAGTGATTAGAGTTTTATTTAACCCTCAGCAATACAGCACATGGCTATATTTCCCCAAAAATGTCACTTAAAGTTGTAAATTCCTGGTATTTCAGGAGTGATGGCTCATTTGTGCAAACGGAGGGATCTGCAATGATCTTCCAGTCAGAGCTTGCAGAGCTGAACAAAGGCCTGTACACCTGCTGGGCATCCTTCTGTCACCACACTGCTACAGTCAGCATTCAGGTGGAAGTCACAACTAGGCTTGAACAGCTCGGTACGTGTCTGCCATGATGGGCTTTTGCACTCAGAGGAACATGACACAATAGAGAGATACCGATATTATCTGCATGCCTACGTGCGTAACCAGTTTCACTCTGAGGTTTTCTGAGATGTTTGGCTGATATCAGTTTCTTTGTGTGTTTTGTGTTGTAGCTCTCACATCCATGATTTGCATCTCTTCAGCATTAGCCCTCGTTCTTATCTCTGTCATCATCCTCTGTGTGTGCTGGTGAGTTAAGCGCTTCCACAGGTGACAAACAGCAACTCGGCAGGTGATGCGCTGACGTGCAAATGAGGGCAATGTTGCCGATGGCACAGAGTACTAGACAAACAGGATGTGTGGATCGTTAACCCAACTAACCAAAACCCCAGTACCAAGCTGTTATTCACAAACAGGAAGTAATGTGGCTGACGCAGACAGGTGCCTCTGCCACCACAGCCCTGCTTGCAGACAGGTAGAGGACAGAAAAACAGATTTAATTTCCAAGTTCCTGTTCTGGCTTTTAGCGGTGTTACTTCTGGCAATCTGTGCAGCAGACTGCTGTTCGCTGGCCAATTATCATCACCGACACTTTGCAAAAGAGAAGGTAAAATGTGCAGAAAGTCCACATGTTCGGAAGTTATTAGTATAATAAAATTCAAGTTGCCATTCACCAGCGAAAAAAAATCCACAAATTCATCTCTTAATCCTGTTGCTGTTGGAGAAAGAGTCACATCTTTTAGTACTGATGTGGGATATCTTTCACAGTCCTAGAACTGTTAATGGTTTCTGCCTCCAGAAGCTTCCACATTTCCACATTCACTGCCAAATCTAACTTCTCACAAGAATGTCTGTCAGGATCAGATCAAGCCCCGCTGTGAATAGAGCTGCACAAGAGTGGTTTACAGGTTATTTCAATACGCCTGTCACTCTGACTGGAACATTTGGTGAAGGTGCCATTGGCTGACGGAGTCTAGGCGCGTTATCCCATGCTCCAGTGGGAGGGTCCTGTCAAGTTAATTTGGGAAGGTCAGGCACCCAGTGAACAACAAGAAAACATGACTCCCCACAGAGGAAAGTTATTTTGGGACTAATGTCAACCCCCCACTCCTCTTTCCCTCATCTCCAGTGCTGCATGGGGACATTTTTTTGTCAGCAGCAGGACATCACTGGGTTTGTGTCACTGAGGTCGCAGTGTACAAAGTGAGCGTCTGCTTTTGACACCAGAGATCAATGATGAAGGCTTGGGTCACCACTCGTATTCATTGATATTCCCGTCACATATAATGCATTCACCTCTGCAGCTTGCTTATTTGAATTGACTCAGTGTGGCCAGTTATGTCACAGTGCCATCTAGTGGTGAAATCTCTCACAAATATTTTAAAGCAGGATAATTTAAATTGAACTGAATAATTGTCTTTGGTTCACCAAGTCACAAATCAATTCTTAATAAAAATATACTGATAGTAATCAGAAGTCATTCATACATATACATACATAAAACATCAATCAAAATATAGAAATCACATCACAGCATCTTATTATTCAGTATACTAATTGCATTTGACACAAAATGCATCCTATAATGTTGTCCTGGGGCCATTTGATCAAATCTGATTCAAGAGGGCGTTCTTAGTCAGCAATAGACTGAGCTTTCTGTAAGGCAGCAGTGTGATACAGCTTATCTAATGATATTTTTCCAGCAGTTCTGACAATCTTGTCCAGTTTGTTCCTGTTTGCCACAGTCAGGTTGCCATACCAGACTGAGATAATTCACCATTCAACCTCTGTTTTTTGTTTTACAGCCAAAGAAACAGCAGGAAAGAGCACAAGGTACGTTTAAATCTGATGATTTTCTCCAGTTTGCTAAGTGTCTCAAATCCCAAACTAAATTCAACAACTCCTTTCCTCCATATCTCCATCTGTCTCCGTATAATTCAGGAGGAGTATCTCTCAGCCTTGACATCCCTCATGCAGGACCCCGGCTCCCCTGAGGTGAAGAAGCCAGCAGTAACAGAAAAGGACAGCAAAGAGAGCACTCCTATGGTCAATTACTCCATAGTCATTGACATCAAGAGTACAGTGTGAAGACAACAATGCTTTGCGGGGCTTTTTAAACCACATCCAGCTGTGCACAAACTAGGTGTGGCATCTTAGTGAAACTGTAGCACTCTTTATTCAAGTGTTTTGTTTTTCTGTAGCACTGAAGTAAAAAACTGTGTATATATCCTGAATAATGTGAGATTTTGAGCAGATTAGCATTGATGACTTTACTGTTTAAACTAAAGACAGTATAAAAGATGTACGTAGTCACCCATTGATACTAGACTCCACATTCTGAAGCCTCTGTGTTAGTGTAACCACAGTAGCTTTTTGAGCCATGACCTCACATATTTGTACTAGAGGGTGGAGTGCTAACAAACTATTCATATTCATACATTGTAACATATCTGGTAATTAGCAGTAACTCGCAGACTAATAAAATACTCATTAGGCCATAATACTAGACTCCTGCAGGAGACACAAATCCCTATGGGAAAGGGCAGGTGCTTTAAAAAAACATCTGCGATATCAAACCATGCAGCGCTGCCTGCTGTGGCGACCAGGCCATAATACTAGACAGCACAAAAAGTCCAGTTCTGTAACGGAACAGGTTACAACTACGTCTGCAGACACACACAAGGTAATAAGATGGATGACTTATTTAAAACAATTAAATACAAAAATTAAATGCAAAATGCATCCACCCTTGAGTTGTTATGAAAGGGAAAAGCATCCGTAGAAATCAAAACTGGGGTTTTTTCACCATCCTGTAAATATTTCAACATGAGCCACTCCCTTTTGGAGCTAGCTTCAACAGCACTTAGGAACTGCAGTTTGGGGCACTTGCTGGCTTTTTTATTCAAATGCATAAAATTTGCACTTTTAGAAAAAAAACAAAAATCTTACTTGAATTTTTCATTATTACAGTTTATTTTCAGATGTATATTTTTGATCTGTCAATAAAGTGATTCCAAAGTAAATATCTTTCATCTTTAACTTCTTACATTTTTAACAAACTCATTACAAGCACAGCAAATAGTCCCACATACTGATGACTGTCACACTGCTCCAACATGAAAAAAAGTCCTTCTAGTGTCTTTGCAATGCTTAATTAGTCAGGACCATCTGCTATGACAAAAGGAGTGAAGCTATAAATACATTTCTGTACTATGTGTGATTCAGCTGTAAATAGACTGAACTGCAGCTTCTCTGCAGCACTGTTATGCCCTCTTGTGGAAAATAATAATGGAGTCAATTGTTTGTTCATATACAGTAATTGTAATAGGGTTAGGGAATGAAATGTTGAGTCTGAAGGATCACAGACATCACACACAATTATTTTTAAAAGTTTATATTTTTAAAGACTTTTAAAGGTTTTCCAACAGCAATTGTAGCACTTACAGAGTTCTCTTAGAAAACTGTCGCCAGGCTATTTTTGATTTTGTACCCAACACAGTGACTTACTCCAGGACTGTAAATACATTTCTTATTTACAGTATTTGAGTATACCATACAATCAATGATCTGTGCATTGTGTGCTGAGAAACTGTGCATCCACGTTGATACTGATAAACAGACCTCTGTTTTTGGTATCAAAAATATACCAAAAAATATGATACATTTAAGTGTATATTAACTGTGACTCCATGAAGCATTGTCCAGTTATGTACTGATGCACAGAGAAGTTATTTTATGAATTCCTATTACATCTTCATCTCTTCTTATAAACACAAGGCTTCAACTGCAGCCCAACTTTCTTCAGATTTTCTGGAGCCTTTCCCGTCTTCACAAATTCAAAGGAGTAGAAATGACTATTTTCTGTGTCCTGAAAGGAAGAAAAAGACAAAATAACGGTCATTCTAGCAGACAAACATGAATGTTTAAGCAACTACTCATCATGTGGTCCAAGTGTTCTTCAGACTCAGTTGTTTAGACGACATTGATCTACTTGTGACAAATTTATTAAGCATTTTTCAGCTACAGGCTCTTAAAAGGGACAATGACAAAAGAAAGAAAATACACCTGTACACAGTAAATATTATATATTTTACATGTTTGATTCAGCCCTTCATCTTATAACTGTGACACTTTCATTTTTTTAAGGAGGAAGAAGTACTTGTTTTCCTGTAAACATAGTCCCAAGCATCACCCTTTTTTCTCACCTTCGACACCATCTTGAATCCAAGACTTGACAGTGCAGTGATGAAGTTTCGCACGTTGTCGAATCTGCTTGCCACTTCTGCTATTTTAAGGACTCCTCTGCAACAAAGGTGCCAAAAAAAACAATGAGAAACGCAGTGTGTGCACGACATTAAACACATGCATATGCAGAATCCGTGTCACACCTCTTTTTTAGCACTCGATTGGCCTCTGCTAAAAAGTCCGCCAGGTTGGTCCCCATGAGGGACAGACAAAACACAGCGAGGTCCACAGAGCCGTCATTAAGAGGCACCTGCACAGACACGGGGTGTTGCATTTTAGTTCCATTTTACGACAACTGCAGAGATTGTGTGGATATTTTGCAGAAAGACACTCACGTGGGCCATGTCACAGACCGTAACCAGCTCACAGGTGGCTGCCAGGTCAAAGCTATGAACTTTGTTCTTCACGCTGCGCGCTATTTTACAGTCACCGCAACCAAAGTCGGCAACCACGAGAGAGGAAGGTCTGCAAAATAAAAAAAGCATACAGTAGATTGTTTATTTTAGTCAGAACTGTTGATTGTCTTCTGACAAACTGCTGATGTTAACGATGCAATCTTCTCACAGCAGCAAAACGAGGCATCGATTAAACACCCACAGTGCAAAATTATCAGCTGCGTGAGTCCTCGCTGTCGGGAGTGTGCAGCAGAGTAATCTCTTCTGTTTACCGTTTACAGCAGATAAATGATGTCAGCATCAGGAGTTCTACATGAAGAATTTCTTCTTACTCTTGAGATGAACAGAGATGGTCTGGAAATGTTTTGGGGAAAGTCTGAAAATAACAGTGTACTCAGCACACCATACTTTCTGCTCAAAATATGATGAATCGTTCAGATGTTGAGCTGAGGTGATTAAGAATCTCCTGTCTTAAGCAGTTTTACACATGCACTGCAAACATTGAACTTTTTCCAGACATTACCAAACACAGGTGCATGTGAGAACACAAATGTTTGAAGCAAATGAAGCAGATGTGATCTCTGTTCCAGGTGAATTTATGGTGAGCCAGTGGGTGTCCCAACCCCACTGCACGCTCTATGCACACAGGAACCCAACTAAGGATTTCCAGTTGTATGAATATGATGCCTAATAGTTTCCCATGGTGAGGTCACTGTATGTAATCCCTTCAGTAAATACTCAGTTTCAGGCAGTTTTAGGCAGGATATCCTTAACATGGTGATCTGAGGTGGCTCACAGCTCTGTGAAAATAGCAGCCTTGTTGTCCAGCACAAGGACTGGACAACAAGGCTGCAATTCAGAAGAAAGTTGGTTTAAAGGGAAAGGAGATAAAATAGTTTGTTTAGACAGGTGACGAACAGAGGGGCTAAAATCAAAAGCATTATTTTGAAGGGTGAATCAGGCAAAGTCCAAGAAAAAAGATGGAGGTGGAAATGAGCACCAAAGACCCACTTTAAGATCATCCTGTGATGAAAAGATCTTAAAGCACAATTCCATCAGTGCACAGTGATTTTTTTTGACAAACCAACTTATTCAGTCAGACAACACACTGCAGTGCAGACATTTAAGATTTGTTATCATCAGGTTAATTGTTTCTGTTTGAAACGCTGCCCAAGGATTGTTATAGCAAAGCCATTATCAGGCGTTCTCACACTTTCTTGACCACAGAGCACTTTAACTGGTCTGTGCTCCAAGCCCCAATTCAATTAATGCTAAAGCAGTTTAAATAAATGGATACTCCCAGCTGTGCTCTTAAACGTCTTTGGATCTATTTGTATTCTAAAACATTTCAGTGTTTATACTTCATGGATATATTACCTGATTGTTTCACAGTCATATCACAGCTTCTACTGGCCCAAAGGTTAAAAGGGTGGGAGTAAGGAACACAATGTGCTTGTTTGTGTTACTGGTGTAAATGTGTATGCCAGCTATAGGCATACACATTTAAAATATTTGGCACAATTTTTTAAATTTGTAATCATGAAGATTCCTTGGTTGTGGACAAAAATCTATTTCATGCATTAACATCACAGAAAATTGAAGGTTTCTCACTTTTTCTGAATGTAAGAGATGATGGCGTCCACTGGATTGGCGGGCCACCTCTGAACCTGAGCCGTGTAACCTTTGTGGTAGATCCAGAAAGCCTGTGGGTCCTGCTTGAACATACGCTTGGCCTCACCGCTGGACGTGCTGTACAAAACTTCGTTAATGTAGCGGAAACGAGCGGCCTCCAACCGCTGCTCCATCCGGGACCTGAGGGAGGCAGAGCGGTCTTGTTTCACCTCTTCCTCTGACGCTGCCGGCTTATCTTCCTGCTCTGCAGGAGTCTCGTGGTGCTCCGTCTCCTGGTTGTGCAGCATCCTCTGCAGCTTCTGTCTTTTCAGACTCTGAGCTTTGCTCTGCTCAGGTTTCAGTCTTTTCATGGGGAACTGCTGCTGATTAACTTTAATCTCCACTGCAGGTTCACATGTTTTCTGTTCTGATCCATCAGCAGAAAATTCAGGCACACATTTTTGAACTGGGACACACTTTGTTTCTTTCTCATTACTCGCCTCCTCAGGGTGTTTCTGATTTTTCTTCTTCTTTTTTTGATTGTTTTTGCCAGTGTTGCCGTTGCTATGTGAATCAGGTTTAACTACTTCCTTAAGTTCGTGTTTACCCACAGACTTTGCTTTATTTACTTCCTCCTCAGGCTGTTTCTGGCGGTATTTATTTTTACATTTCCTCTTATTCTTCATTTTGTTTTTCCACTGTTTTCTACTGATCTTTTCTGTGTTCTGTGGATTGTTTACATTCACCAGCAATTCAGTCATTTCTTTATTCTTCTCCTCCCCTGAAGATGTGCCATTTGCCTTTGAAGATCCTTTTGGAAGAAAACAAAAAAAAAAACAGTTTAGTCAATATTTTACACTCAGGAAAGATTGAGGTTGGTGCTATGTACTATGCAAAACCCCTAATTTCTTTAAGTTTTTCTTCCAAGGAGCCAGACTTTTGGAATGATGTAGTGATCTTGAGCAATAGTTCTCCAGGCTTTCTGAAAGACTTTTTAGTCTTAAGTTTTTTTTGGGACATTGGCTGCTTCTTCACTCATTTCTATCCTTCCACCTGACCATTTTCAGGGCAAAGAAAGACATCTAACACAACTAGTTTTGAATTGTTACTTGCAGCCTGTTGCAAGAGCATAATTTATGCCAATTTATTGGGTTGAATCAACAAAAAAAAAACCTTACCTTGCTCAGCTTTTATACTTTTATGCTTGTGTTTTGTTTTGTTTTTTTATGTATTTTTGCACCACAATAGAGAAGCATCGAGAAGGCCAGAAGGTGTTGCACTGTGTCTTTTTCGCTCTAGAGAAAGCATATAATATGGACAGAAGTATGTGAAGATGTCCAGGACATGAGGACACCGAGGCTGTGGTGGGGTGTGCAATAAGAGGCACAGACTCCCTTTTTGTTTCCACTGGTGAAAGATGAGTTTAGGCAGGATTCTTATGGACAATAATGTTTGCAGATAACACTGTGATCTGTAGTGAGAGTGTGTGGAAGAGAGCCTGGAGAGGTGGAGGACAGAATACATGTGTGTGAATGAGAGGGGGACATGTGTAACAGTGAAGATGGAAAAATTAGAGGTCATGAAGGTGGACAAGTTAAAAGACCAGGGCAAGATCATCAAACACAACAGATAATTAGCAGAGAGTGCAGGCTGGGTAGAGACGAGTGACAGAAGAACAGCCTGAAACGTGAAAGGGAAGATTTACAAGATGGTAGTGAGACCTGCTGTGATGTAGAGTTTTAAGACAAAAACATAAGAGGCATACCTGGATGTGGCAGAGTTGAAGATGCTAAGATTTTCACTGGGAGTGACACAGTTAGACAATATTAGATATGAGTATGCTGAGCAGTTTAGAGATAGAGTTAGAGAGGCAAGGCAAGGCTGAGATGGTTTGGACATGTGCAGAGGAGGGATGCTGGACATATTGGACAAATGATGCTGAAGAAGGAACTCCCAGGCAGGAGAAAAAGAGGAAGAACTCAGAGCGGATTCATGAATGCAGTGAAAGAGGACATGCAGAAGGTTGGTTGACAGAGGAGGATGCTAGGGACAGGGTGAGATGGAAACAAATGGCCCCTAAATAGATGAACTAATTTCTCATTTTCTTAAAAAAAATACAAAGAAATGAGACGTGACTCAAGACTTTGCACAATACTGTACATCCAAATACTCCAATTACAGATGCCGGATTAAAAACTCTAATGTGGCAGACCACTGTGTCAGATTTCTAAGCTTATAACCAGCTAATTACTCACCAGCTTTATTGTTTTTCTTCCTCTTTTTTGGTGCAGGTTTCTCCTCCTTTAGGATCTGGTCTGTGTTCTCTTGCTGCTCCTCTGGTTTTTCTGCAAGTTTTCTCTTTTTTCTTCTCTTCTTCTTTGTCCTAATGTTTGATGGAGCTTCTTCGGAGTCTTCATCACTGTCCTGTTTATGGTTGTCGCTCTTCCACTCTGGTACTGGCCCCAAAGTCTTCAGTGTCCGCATCAGGCTGCTTTTACCCACAACCTTGGGCTGATCAGAGGATCACAGCAGGTTGAATAATATATTTTTAAAACGAGTAGAGACTACGATAAGTAGAAACATAGTAATGCTTTGCGAGAATAAAGAGCTAAGTTTTCCGTAAGCGCAAAAGAAACACGTACCTTCACATTGATGCCACTGCTTGTCTTCTTGGTGTTACTGAGGGCAGGTTTACTCAAAACTTGAGCCTCTTGTTCATCATTCCAGTCTTCATCCTCATTAAACATGTTTCTGTGTGTCCTGTTAGAAAAACGCACACCTTTGTAAACCGCTGCTGGAGATGAAAAATCTTTCGAGCGCACTTCTTTGCTATCAGAGAGCTAACCTATAGTCCTATATGATGTCTGAGCTACTCACGAGTTTGTTTCTCAGGCAGCAAAACGAGTTGACCTACGTGTCAGAGGAACTCTTCCCGCTGTTTGCATGAAACGATTTTATCTAATGAACGTGTAACTACACGTAATACCTTTAAAAAAAAAGTTATTCTCAAGCAAAAGCCACGTTGGTTTGGTGTCATGCGCGTCAAGGGAGCAAAACAGAGCTACGGGCGCACATAACTGACGTAAGCACACCGGAGATATCTGGGAAATGGCGTTTTCCGTGATGACGTTGATAAACATTCAGCTTCTCTTAATTTTAAGGATTTTAAGTTGTATTATTAAAAACAACTTAAAAATTGTTAAAATAAAAATGCAACTCTTCAGTAGCTCCAATGATTTTCAGGAAAATATAGTTTTACAAAGATTTCTCTCACCAAACATGTCTCTGAATAATCAAAATTAACAGTGTTTTTGTTAGGATATTATACATTTTTAAGATCCAATATTAACAACAATAAACAGACGGACTGACTTAAGCAAACCTACTTATCAAATACACAATATATTTGTTGCATAATTGTTATATTCTGTAATTAGGGACACACAAAAGGACACACCTTGTTTAATAAATTTAAAAAGACATTTTTCCTTTTTACTTGAAATTTGAAACTTACTTTACTTGAAATTATTTATTGATATTTATTTACTTAAAACTAGTAAATTAGCAGGAGGGGATGATTCCCAGACCATTGAGGCCATATGTATGTTCTTAATCACTTGTAATTAAAAACTTCATAAACATCATATTACATACCATGCAATATGACAAGAAATGTTCTGTTTAAAGATAGATTTTCCCCTTTACAGACCCCAAAATGTGTCTGTAACATGTCTTTGTGTTTATGATTAGAGACAGAAGAATGAAGAATTTAAACTTAATCTGCAGACACTACAAACAACAGACAGTTTTATTTACATGTTTACCGCTTAAGTAGACCCACCAGGAAAGCTCCTTCCGTTATATTGTTCATTTGTTTGTTTTTAAAGTAAATAAGCAGAAAGATCTATGTCACTTCAGAAAATGTGACTATTTAGACTGACCCTCTGTAAAACTCAGATCCTTTACAAGGTTCAAAAAGGTTCTCCAAACCAATTCAAATCATCGTGTGTGTGTGTGCGCGCGTGTGTGTGTGTGTGTGTGTGTGTGTGTGTGTGTTCGAGAAGGCCTACCTGGAGGAGATTAGGAACCTGGAGACCTGGTGCCAGGAGAACAACCTCCTAAACGTCAGCAAGATTAAGGAGCTGATCGTGGACTTCACTACAAAGCAGGTGAGGAATTATGAGCCCCTGATCATCAATGGCACGCCAGTGGTGAGAGTGGACAGTTTTCGGTACCTGGGTGTCCACATCACTCAGGACCTTCTTATGGTCCAGCCACATTAAGAACCTGGTTAAGAAAGCCTGACAGTGTGTCTTCTTCCTCAGAAGACTTAGAGACATCCATCTGCCACTGAGGGTGCTCAAGAACTTTTATTCCTGCACCATCGAGAGCGTCCTGAAGGGAAACTGCACCTGGTTTGGTAACAGTACCAAGCAGGACAGACAAGATCTGCAAAGAGTGGTGCGCTCAGCCGAACGCATCATTCGATCAGAGCTTTTGTGTGACAAATAAAATTTGAATTTGATTTGAATTCAATATATGCGTCTAGTTGGAGGTCTGACATCAGTTGTCTGAGTCTGTAGTGTGTAACATTAAGTCTCAGAGCAACATGTTATGGACTACATGTTTTGACATGGTGGCATTTATTGTAATCCTGATCTGAGCTTCGTATTTTAGATTTTTGTACAAATAAAATGTAATTATTTCAAGAAAGAAAAAATCATGACCTCAGGGGGTGAATTTTAAGTCGTTGCAATTCTCCTTGCAACCTATAGGCGGCTCTCTCTCTCTCTTCTTCCTCCACGTACGGGTGTGGACGCACAGCGCTCTGAATGCTGGAGGTAACACAGCCAGGCTTGTAACTTTTCCTCTGTACAGCTACAATACACCGTAACAAGCTAACATATCCGGTAAGTTTAAAGGCATGGAGCTAATTTTTTTTTTAATATGACCTGTTTAAACTATTAAATAATCGTTCGAGTGAAATCCTCAGTCGGTCACCGTTAAATGAGAGAAACACGGACAGCCCCCGCGGCAGGATAGATAGTTAGCTTGTTAGCACAGACCCAATTGCATTTTATTTCACGACGTAGAAGATGCAAGTTTATAGTGAGGAGCTAACCGAGATATATATCTTCCATATGGTGTAGTAAAAGCAGTCGGTGGTGCTGCCAGGAGTAGAAGAACTAGGCGGCTGAGTGAGCTTTCCCCTCACTGTATTAGCCGGATAGCAAAGCAGCTAGTCAGGCAGTGACAACATTGTTGGGAGTGTAAATGGTAAACTGCGTGGATCAATGGCGCGTGAAACTGAGGTTGTGACCATACGGAAAAAAATATTGTATTATCCCACTTATTGGCTAATACCAGTCTCATAATCAATTAGATCTGCAAAACCAACACGAAGATAATAAGAAATCAACCAATTTCTTTCTACAAAGAAGAGCAGCAAATCCAGACTGTAAACTTGATAGGGCCATGAAGTGATTGATTTATTATCAATATATTAGTATAATCAATATAATATATTAGTCTGTTGCCTGTGTATTAAAGGAATACAGACTTCAGTTTGAGTCTGTATGAATATATTTATCTATTCTGGTGCCCATGGTGTCCAGGGCTATTTTTTCATACAGCTACATTATGTGACTCACTGTGTTGTAAACGGCATACCCACCCTGTATTACTCAGTTGGAGATTACTCAACACTAGGTTGTCTTGTCTGTAGGCTTTCTCCTTTTTAGGTTTGTACAGCAGTTTGTTTGTTTCTTTGTTTTTTAAGAAATAATTTTAACTGAGTGACCAATTTAAAAAAAAAAAAATCTATTTCTTTAGGGTCGTGTGGGTGCTGCTGAGCCTCTCCGATTGTGGTCCATACTGTCCCAAATGAGGGACTGATGCTGGCCAGGACGTGCCTGAACCCATCGGGTTGCAACTCTTGTCTGTCCCAGTTTAGTTCTGCATCTGCTCCCACGGGTGCGTCCTAGAAGAAAACAATACACCAGCCACAATGGATGATATATTCACTCAGTGCCGGGAAGGCAATGCAGTGGCAGTTCGTTTATGGCTGGACAACACAGAGAATGATCTCAATCAAGGGTGAGGTGCAGTTTTTTTCATAGCCAGAATTTATCAGTCACTTCTGTCCATATTATTTCAAATGAAAGTTGGACACTGCTTCCTAATTAAGAATTTAATTTAAATCCCCAAGCGGCTGTGCCTGTTTGCTTGTGACTTGCTAAAACATGAATTTGTTATTCCAGCTAGCGTGGATCAAAATGTCAAATGTGATCTTGTGTTTTATTTAATATATTATTCTTAAAGCTCTTCTCTGGTGCACTCTGAAAGCCCGCCTTTTCAGTCCCCCGTGAGATAGTGGACTGCCGCTGAACCCATTTCCTTGTGGGCGCATGTTTATGTTTAAAATGCCAGCACAGTAAATCAAAAGCGTGATGTTGGACAGGAAGCATGCTGTGATGGTATAGTTAGTCACAGCAATTAAAATCAGGCTCTGCATGTTCTGGTTACAACTTGGTTTTAGATTTGGAGGCAGAAAATATTGTAGGCTACTTTACTTCTGACATGACACATTTAGTACACAGCATTTTCTGTCTAATAGTTCCAGATAAAGAGTCCTGAGCTGCTGTTTTTATCCTAAGCTGGCTACATTGGGAAAAACTTGGCAGTCCAGTCTGGATGGCCACCCACGAATCTTGTCTTTTTAAAGATCTCTGTTTAAGATTTAGACTACCGGTGTTTGTTTTCAAAGCAAACAAAGAAATAATAAATGAGTCCATTTAATTATGTTCCCTGTGTAAGTGGTAGCTGTTCTCATTTCCTTCTCCATTTCTCCCTGTTTTAGTGGACTTGTGGTAGGGGGTTTTTTTTTTTTTACTGACAGTTATTCATTTGCAAATGACATAGTTGTCAAGCTTTCATGATGTTGCTAGTACTATAAAAACGGAAGAGCTTTTTTTGGATTAGTGGTCATCCTCTTTTTTTTTTTCTTTTTTTTGACATGAGGGTTTCTTGGTTGTAACCAATAAAACATCTGATAACTCACAGAAAAGATAATTGTTTTGGTAACTTCAGAGTCACAGGGATGTCTCAAGAAATATTTTAATGTTGTTAAAATTGCTATTTGATCACCATCTGTTTTTTCTTATTTGGTACGTGTTTGCTCTAAATATAAAAGAGGAACTTGTGGATATACATCATAACTTGAAAATATAGCTATATTCTAAAAATAGATGCAAAAAAATGAAAGTGATTTTTATGTCTGTCTATGCATAAACTTTATTCAGAAAGTTATATTTTTTTCATTTTCTTTGGCTTCCTGTTTGCTTTGTTTTTTCCACTTCTTGTGAGTCTGTCTGATTGCATTGAGCCAGTGTGGATTCATGCATGCGACTCGCCCATTAGTTGATTACACGTCTAGTTCCCTTTTCCGGCTGATGTGTGTCCTCCAGTGTATAAGACACTACAGAGTCTCTAAGCCTTCCTTTTCTGTGTTTTAGTAAACTCACTGTGCGCTTGCCTGACAGAACCCTCCCTGAGAGATTTTCTATGCTCTACAATGACGGTGTGTTTACACTGATGTAACTCCCAGATGAACAGTAGTAGTGGAATGCAGAATCTCCTTACAAGGAGCAACACATGGGCCTCAAGGGAAGCTTTTACCACCTACCAGAACTGAGGGGGAGGAGATTATAGTGGGCAGGGCTGAATAGACAGACAGAAAATCTTTGTGTATGTGGTGAGTTTTTCAAAAGAGGAATGCACAGTTAAGCCATAGCAGCCCACATCACCTTCCTCCTTCTGTACTGATATGTTTCCAGTATTTGTCGCCCCGCGGTATTAGATAGCTCAACTCATTTCCCCTTACTGCTTCCGCCAAGTTTAGAAAACTGTAATTGCAAAGTTTAAAACATATTCTCCTAAATATTTGTAATGTGGTCATTACTCTGGTCTGATGTTGTCTCTGAGTATTTTTTACAGTACCATTTTACTGGTTGGTGGATCATTATTATTATTAGTATTAACACAAAATGCTGGTGTTTATTATTGGGGGGGGGGAGATGGCCCTGTGTGAAAAAGTAAATTCTCTGTAAACCTAATAACTGGTTGGGCCAGCCATAGCATCAACAACTGCGATAACTTTGTGATAACTGGTAATGAGTCTTTCACAGTACTGTGGAGGAAATTTGACCACCTCGTCTTTTCAGAACCACCTTTTTAAGCTCAGCTGTCCAAAAAAAATGTGGTTAATCACAGTTAATTCAAGATTTAAGAAGAGGGGCAAATACGTTTTCACACAGGACCAGGTAGGTTTGCATAACTTTTCTCCCTTAATCAATGAAATCATCATTTGAAAACTGCATTTTGTATTGAATTGGGTTATATGTGTCTAATATTAAAATTTGTTTGATAATATAATTTGATAATGTAAGTGTGACAAATATGTAAAACACTAGGAAATCAGGAAGGGGGCAAAGACTTTTCACATGTATGTTTTCTCCCTATTCTGTAATGAATAGAAAATCCATAGTGTCTTCAACTTCTGGGAAAGCTTGAAGTCAGACTGTTGACAGATTAATTGATAATAATATAATAATAATTAGTTTTTCCCTTTGGTTTGACTCCTAGTAAGGTATCTGTACCATGTCCAAGAACCTTTTACCTCTAACATGGAGCTCCTTTGACCAGTATGATCGCTGTGGTTGATTGATGGTGGGTGTTTGGAAACACAGTGGTCTAAATTCTTGTTCAAATGGGTAGTAATGGATTCAGAACAAACAGTGCTGGGCATTGACAGAGATCATCAGGTTTGATTCAGGTCTCATGTTATTGGGTTATGATAACAATAATAATAATAATAATAATAATAATAATAATAATAATAATAATAATAATAATTATTATTATTATTATAATTTCCATCTTAAAAAAAAAAAAAAAAAAAAAGAGGGGCTGCCATCTGCTGCAACTGGTTGCTGGGTTAACAGGAAGACGAAAAGAAAAAAGGAGCATAGAAATACAAGAGCAAAACAGACTGTGGGAGTGAGTGGAAAGAAGTTAATGACAGTAAACAGCTGTATGTCAGTTCAACAGGAGGGAAAATAGGAGTGTGGAGAAGAAATGCTCTGTGCATCATGGAACGTCCTCCAGCAGCCCAAGCATATAGCAGTATAATTAAGGGAGTGTTCATAGGCACCTGATCCAGCCCTAACTGTAAGCTTTATCAAAACAGAAATGTTTTAGTTTAATTTTAAAAGTAGAGATGATGTCTGTCTCCTGAACCCAAACTGGAAGCTGGTTCCACAGGAGAGCAGCCTCATAGCTGAAGGCTCGAAACCTGCAGCCTGTAGTCTGAGAGCAAAGTGCTCTGTTGGGTCAATGTGAGACAGGTCTTTAAGATGTGATGGAGCTTGCTTATTCAGGACTTTGTGCATGAGAAGGAGGATTTAAAGATCAATTCTGCAGTGAAGAGAAGCTTTAACTCAAGTAATGTGATCTTTACTTTCACTGTGTCTCCTGTGCTCTGCTCCATGTGTCTGAACTGAAGTAAAACAAAAACAAATTAATTGGGTTAAGAAACAATAAATAATATGATTCTTTTAAATTTTCCTCTCTACCTTTTAATGGTAGAGAAAACATTGTAAGATATGTTAAACAATAAATTGGAAAGTGTTTCACACATTTGAATAAAAATATGTAGCTGTAGTCCTAAATTAGTCCTTCCTGCAGCTGTTTAGTGTAGCTAGTATCAGGTTGTTATTCTTGTATGCAGCTACTGGAAAAAGGATTTAACATTATCAGGTTAATTGTAACACTAAGAGATAAAATCTCAATCTATAAGAATATAAAGTATTAGGTAGAAATGCATTGAGATTTGGCTGTGGTAGTGGTAGTTCTACTGCAGTTTATGTACTTTTAATTTTAGAATGGTCCTTCTTGTCATTAGATATTTGAATGAATAAAATGAATCCTAGAAAAATGAGTTTTTCAAAAGTAAAAACACCAATTTACTATTCCTGTAGCTGCTTTTTAGATATTCCAGTGGATTTGTTTTTCTTTAGCCGAGGCTTGTTATATGAGCCGGTGGGGATGTCAGTGCAGAGACATACAGGGTGCAGACAGGGACGCTTCCTCTGCCTCTTCAGTCTGCCAGGATGAGTTCTGCTGGCAGGTGGAAGTGCCTGAAATAAATTACCGCAGTCAGTGAGGAGGGAGTGAGCAGGAGAAAACCCTGGCACTCAGGTCCCCGTGGGTTTGTGGGATGAAGGTAGCTTAAAGGGAAAATCCATCCTGGAACAAAAATACACACAGAGACCAGAGTGTTGAGGCTTACTTGATGTAACCACAGTACATTTTCAGCATATATATGTGGATCTGAGCTATTATTGTGTACTTTTTTTAGAATAAAATATTTGAATGGTTTTATATAAATAATTTAATAAAAATTAGTTCAGTGAACTTAGATTTTTCAAGATATTATATCTTGAAAAATAAAGGGAAAAAACTTTATCTAAAATCTTTATTTTGTTAAAATGTTTTGCACAAGTCATATTTGAACAAGTTGTGCATCAACTCAGGAAAATCTAAAAGAAAATCACACTGTCAAAGGCTATAGGGAATTATTATTGTTGTTATTTAAACTCAAAGTTATTCAGTGATATAAAACTGACAAAAGCAGCACATTGTATCATTGTAGAAGCTTTTGATTTGTAAGAGAACTCTCAGAACAAATGAGGAGTGATATGTTTAAAAGCTAATCCATCCATGGCAGCTGTTGTTAAACAGAACATTTAAGCCCATACATATTTTGTAATTTCTTGATTTTAAAGAAGATGTATATAAACCTTGATGCTCCACTTCCTCCCCCAAACAGACTTGCTTGGCACTAAAAGCTAATCAGATTAGAAGAGTGTGTGGGTAGTTTTTCTCTCATAAACTGAGGCTAATTAGTTTTCAGGATTTGGCCTTTTGGTCTGAGAGGAAATTGCTCTCTGAGTTGATCCACAGCAGGTTGCACAGTTAGATGTGTGTTGTGGGACTGAGGGTCTCTGTGGGACTCTTGATGCTGTTTTGTGTGAAAACAAGTCCGTGCATTGAGTGCCGGGGCAGACGGTTCAAATTCCTGCAGAGTCATAATACTCCCTCAGTTCTCAGATCTTATTATTATGCTGTCTGTCTACTTATAATTTTGGAAGAAGTGAAAAAGATATTAAAAAGAGTACTGTGCTCATGGAAAGTAAAATCCATCATAGTAGACCAGATGATCTGGTAGAAGTGAGTGGAGTGATGAGACAGAGTCATACTCACTGCTGAAGGAGGTCTCACTGAGCCTTTTAAGGGCTGCAGCACTGCTGTTTTTTTTGTTTTGTTTTGTTTTGTTTTTTGTCCAGTCTTTTTCATGATCGACTCTGTCACTGCGCTCTTCCTGTGTCTTAATCTCTGTGTTTCACAGTGAAGACACTCCATCAGTGTGTCTGTCATATAATCGAGGCCACTGTGCGACATGTCGTTTCTGCTGTCACCGAGACAGGAATGATGAGTGCCAGAGGCTTATTAGCTTTTGTCGCTGAGTCGCATGAGCTTCCTTTTTACAGAGGCAGAAAATTACTGTAAAAATGAATAAACTTATCATGCGTACATAGCTCAGCTTCACATCGCTGGCATAACAGATTATTGGGAACAAATATAATAAGTAATTTTGCAATAAATTCTGCATTCATGAAGGGTTTATCATTCAGTTTTTTCATAGAACTTATTCATAGCATTGCTTTGGAGCTGTGTTATCTACATTAAAGCAACAGTTACTAATGTTTTTCCTCATTTCACTGTAAGGTATACTTGAATAGCTCTATAATAGGTAGGATTAGTTGTGTAAATGTATTTTAATAGATTTTTTTAGCTCAGTTTTCTCATTGCACTGGTAATTAAGCATGAACTGAGGCATTGGCGATGTCACTTAACATGTATATAATGCAGAATAGCTGATAGACCTGATTATATACTATATTTCTTTACATTGAGGACCTGGGTTTTTCTTTTTTATGAAGTTTCCTTGTCAAACCAAAAACCCATTTTCCAAAATGGCTGTAGTTTTTACCATTTGGCCTTCTTCCAATGATACCACAGAGGTGTTTATGTGGAAAATTGCTGATGTTTTGTCACTCAGGGTTATACTCAGCAGGTTTTTGTATAAAAACACGTGCTCAGCTTGTATGCTTCTGTCCCTGTAGAGATGACCATGGCTTCAGCCCTCTCCACTGGGCATGCAGAGAGGGCCGCTCCAATGTGGTGGACATGCTCATCATGCGAGGAGCACGCATTAATGTCATGAACCGAGGAGACGACACACCCCTGCACCTGGCTGCCAGCCATGGACATCGCGACATTGTGGGAAAGGTAGAGTTCTTGTAAACACTGGAGCACAGTAACTCTGTTTAGAGTCTCTTGGATGAATTCCACTGCGACTATAACATAAAATGTATCATAAACATGTCATGGATTGTGTATAAAAGACAGACATCACCCATTAGTTTATGGACTCACCCTTGGCTTTCTGGCTACTGCTGCGTTCTTTATGTATGGAGTGATAGTAGTGCTTGGTGAGCAAGCTGCATTCATAGATTAAATGGACGTAACAATAGGCAGTATAAAAAATGGATGCAACTGTTGTGCCCTCATCACCCATTGGTTTCTGGCTTCCTGTTTTGAAGCCGTGAGTTGACTGTTTCTGTTGTTGCTGTCTTGGTTGCAACAAAACAAATATGATGAGGTTGGGCGGACCTGACTACTGAAACTACATGCTAATTGGTTAATGAGTCATGATTGACAAGTCATTTTCCATTGAGTGTGTTTTGTACCACAGATAA
This sequence comes from Oreochromis niloticus, assembly GCF_001858045.2. Classification (NCBI taxonomy): domain Eukaryota; kingdom Metazoa; phylum Chordata; class Actinopteri; order Cichliformes; family Cichlidae; genus Oreochromis; species Oreochromis niloticus. Next base: position 28,793,387 of record NC_031979.2, read on the forward strand.
TGTTGAAACATAATATGACTGAGAATTCTGAATTAGACTCCTTTTTTTGATTCAATATGGCCCAAACTGCGTGACTGAGACCATAAACTTAGCAGGAAAATGTTAGCAGAGGTGAAGACAGAAAGCCACAGACTTCTATAGGATCATAAGTCTTCTTGAATCTGCAGTTACTGCCATCTGGCAGCTTTCACATAGAATACAGGTTTAAGGCATATGCTTTCTTTTTCTGACTCAAAAGCAATATCTGTGTTTAATACTGTCCATAGGTCTGTTTAATAGTGGTAATTAACAGATTATTAAATACTAGAACTGTAGTCAGCACAAATTTCAGGCTCATTATGTATCAGCAGTACAAACATGGTCAAGAGGACCAGACTAGAGTTTGCAGAAGTGAAGCCTAGAAGATAACTTCTGGATACAGTTGTCTGTGTCTGCACATCTGTGTAGCAAAGCAGTCACACACCTAACTTTAAGCCTTATTCTCTATATGAGCTGATTTTATGCAGTTGTTGTTAGAAATTAGCAGTGGGGATCTAAATGCTTTTCTGTACAAACTGGCCGTGTTATTAATTGGAGACGGCGCAAATTCAAGATCTTAATATGCAAGTTTCAAAATGATGCTCTCCCTGCAAGTTTGGTTCATTAGCACAGGATATTGTGAAATGTGAAATGATATCATCTGAACAGCTGAAACATGTCCTGTCTGTTCTTGTACTTGCACCTTTTGTAACAGACAAAGCTGAAGCATGATTATAAAATGTGCTTACTGCTACATATAAAGGCACAGACAAAATTGGAGCTGCTAAGTAAATGGCAGCGACTTCAATGCAGCATATTAAACCTGCAGTGTTTTTCTTTATAGGAAACACAGCTGGGTTTTCAAAGTGCAGCAAACACATTGTGGCAATAAGTGTATTTTCTGTAAGGTGTTGATGTTTGTCCATAAAAGAAAAAAGGGTATTTTGTATTATCCTGTACACGGTCCTGTTGATATAATGGGGGGCTTCTGCTCCACGATGTCGATTTTAAAATGGCTGTAAAGCAGCTACTGAGTTTAATATTAGACACGTCTCAATACCTCTGGTATGTGTCTACAGGCAAGACAACCGTGCATGATTTTTCTTGGCAGCATTAGGATCATCTCTGTGTACAGCCTAAACAAGATCTGACCAGCCTTTCTCTGCATGTAATCCGTTGTTTTTCCTTCTTTTAGCTGATCCAGTGCAAAGCAGACACCAATGCCGTCAATGAACACGGGAACACACCACTGCATTATGCTTGCTTCTGGGGACAAGACCAAGTAGCTGAGGTTAGTGTGCCCCCTGGTGGCGATGAAGCTAAAACCTGTGTGTTTTAAAGTATTTTTCAAGTGTTGATAACGTTTGTTTTTTCTCAGGACCTTGTGACTAATGGAGCTCTAGTGAGCATCTGTAACAAGTATGGGGAAACTCCGATGGACAAAGGGAAACCTCACCTCCGTGAACTCCTCAGAGGTATGCCAGAGTGTTTGGTTTTTAAAAAAATGTCAGCGTCAGTCATACATCTTTCAGCTTTGTTGCTCTGTACTGACTTTCTCATTTTACTATCAATGCAGAAAAGGCTGAGAAAATGGGACAGAACTTGACTAAAATTCCCTTCAAGGACAGTTTCTGGAAAGGCACCACCAGAACCCGTCCCCGTGAGTCCCAGCAACCCATAAACCAATTTATTAGCTGACCACTTTCCACCCACAGTTTTTCATGCAGTTTTGAGTGCTGCATGAAATGGAAAAATGTTCTGTGCTAGTCTCCCAAATTAATCTTTATGTGGCTTTTGAAATTTCCACAGATTTTTCAGATTTCTTATAAATAATGGGCTTTTTGTCTGAGCTTTAACTCGCGTCTTGAGTTATGTCTCTGTCTTGTGTTTTTAGGCAATGGAACTTTGAACAAACAGGCAGGCATTGACTACAGACAGCTTTCTCTAGCCCTTAAAGTAAACGAGAACCAGTCTGGAGAGGTAATTTCTTCTTGTGTTTCATTGTGCTCGACGTTAATGCAGAACTGCTAATGATGAATTAAAGATTCACTTTTTTTTGTTTCTCTTCTATAGTTGTGGCAAGGGCGCTGGCAGGGAAATGAAATTGCCATTAAACTGCTAAAAGTTCGTGATTGGACCACTAGGAAAGGGAGAGACTTCAATGAGGAATATCCCAAACTCAGGTTCTTATTTAATCCTGACTTTTCTCTACAGGCTCTTTCGTTTTTTGCCTTCGCAGTCACTCATTTGTCTGTTTGCACTGTCTTGAGCCAAATTCTGTGTATAATTTTATTTCGTGGGGAGGTGCATCTCACACTTTTTATGTCAAATCCTTTGTGGATTTGCCTGTTTTTGTCTGTCTGTCTGTCTCCCCTGTCCTTCCCTCTTGGGCTGAATCCCAGGATATTTTCCCATCCGAATGTCCTACCCATGTTGGGAGCATGTCAGTCTCCTCCCGCCCCTCACCCCATCATCATCACACACTGGATGCCTTATGGCTCCCTCTACAACGTGCTGCATGAAGGCACCAGTGAGTACCTCTACTCTGGTCACAGGTCCATACTTGTCACCAGTTTGGGTGATTTGTAGGGATTTGTGATTTATTGGACTTAAGTATTTGTTTTGGTCATTAAGTTGTCATCACTTTTTCTACAGTAGCAATTTCACTGTCATCCAGTAATGTAGTGAAAGACATGGCTTAAACCTGTTATTACTTGTTCTTCATCATGCTGTCAGATTTTGTGGTGGACCAGACACAGGCAGTCAAGTTTGCCCTTGACATTGCTAATGGAATGGCGTTCCTACACACACTTGAACCCATGATCCCTCGCCATTACCTCAACAGCAAGAGTGTAATGGTAAGAAGAAGAAAACTACGAAGAAGAGATGTGTGGTACAGTTTTTGGAGGCATCTAAGTCAATTTTGTTTTCCCTTTTTACAGATAGACGAGGACATGACGGCGAGGATCAGCATGGCAGACGTCAAGTTTTCCTTCCAGTGTCCTGGCAGGATGTACTCGCCAGCATGGGTAGCCCCTGAGGGTAGGCATCAGTCATACAGCACAGATCCAAAGTGACAGCTGAAGCCACACAAGCTTGCACTTGAATGATGGATGCAGGAAACTGTAGACTGTCTCTGAGCCAAATGTAATTTGCAGCTGATTTCCCCAGGAGATAGATTGAAATCAAAGTTAGCTGGAAACATAAACTGATTACAAAATGTGAAAATAACCAGGGAACATTTGCAACGGAGAAGCAAACAGAAACGGCGTGTGGGGGATGGGATACAGGATATTTATCACCACCAGTTACATAGAAACAACATGTATGTATGTTGTGATATGCAAGCAAATATTTCTTGTGTTTAAAACACAAATACACAGAGTTGGCATGGTAACAAATTTTGATAATATGCCTTTATATTCAGGAATTTTTTGTAATATGTAATAATAGAAATGCACTACTGTTTCGAATTTTCCTTATATTAGCAAGTTTGCTTATTGTATCATTTTGCAGAAGAATTGCAACAATATGTTTCTACTGCTTTTGCAACATGATGATATTTACATTTCAGTCATTTCTAAAGGATTATGGAATTTGGTTTAATGGCTGGTTGGTAATTGGTTTTAAACAGGCTGTTCAATCTTCAAAGAAACATGGCCACTTACACACTTACAGAGGCATGAGTTTAGTTAGATTTTACTTTAGCCTGGAATCCAAGCTGATGTATATGCACTAACTTTACAATAGGACTAAACAGATGGCACAAGACACTGTTGTTGAAGTAAATGTATTTAAGCTGACATTAGGTTTGTGCTGCGCTTTGTATCTGTAACCTGCTACCTGCCTTTGTGAAATCAGCTGCTCAAATGTCTTCAGTTTCTCTTCATCTCCAAGATTTGGTTTCCATAGCAACATATACTGTACGATGCTAGATCACAGGCAAAAAGCCCACAGAGCTCCATGTTGTTCAAGCTTTTTTTTTTTTTTTTTTTTTAAGATAAATACTGAACTGTCGTGCAAAATACATTCCTTAGGATTCCCCACTTTATACTGTATACTGTATATATTTCTGCTTCTCTGCTGCTGTTTGTAGGCAGACACTAGTTTGCAAGAGTGGAAACAGAAATTGCCTCTATTTTTTCTAATGCAGTATTTTTTTGGACATTACTTGCTGCAGATTAGTAGACCATTGACTACTATATTTTGTACCTGAGTTCTGCAGACTCGTTGACATGACACTGCATGTGACACAAGGTGGTGATTTTGATCAGCTATTCATGATATCAAATTAGGCACATCCTAAGGAAGGAACCGCCCCACTAGTTGCAATAACTTTTCATTTCTCCACAGTAGTCTGAGGATGTGGCATGTTGTTACGTTACTCTATAACCTTCTTTATTTTTCTTGGCATTGCTCAGCCCTTCAGAAGAAGCCAGAAGAGATCAACCGCCGGTCAGCAGACATGTGGAGCTTTGCTATCCTGCTGTGGGAGTTGGTAACCAGAGAAGTGCCGTTTGCTGACCTGTCCAACATGGAGATAGGCATGAAGGTTAGCAGCACTGTTGCTTATTAGATTAACAACTGGATATCAGCAGCTTGCAGACAGACCTCACAATTATGACCTGTTAGTTTAATGGATTTAATGTGTCTGTATGTTCTGGGTTATAGGTTTCTTTGGAGGGGTTGAGGCCCACTATCCCCCCTGGCATCTCTCCCCACATTTGCAAGCTCATGAAGATATGCATGAACGAAGATCCAGCAAAGAGGCCTAAATTTGACATGATTGTGCCAATTCTGGAAAAAATGCAGGACAAGTGAAAAAACCTCTTCTGACCTTCTTTACCTAACCGATGAACAACAGGATATCTTAACCCAGATTTGACTCTGAGATGTTGGTGTGGTGCTTACCAATATTGCCTTAAAGTCTCATTCTCACCCTCTACCGCTGTATTCAACGCCACTGTACCTTCTGCTTGTGAGATGAATTCAGCAGAAATCACTCCTTTTTATATTTTGTTTTTTTTCTTCTTCTGTTAGTGATATCAAAGTTTTATTACAGTTTTTGTTACTGATCTGCTGACACTGTCTGCAGAAGCATAGTATTTACTGTTCACTGTATAAACTGCAATCATATTGAATTGAGTACAATCTCAAGTGACAGAATAACCTGTGGAGGTCAGCATGATATTCTGTTGAATTCCTTCTGTGGTGGGCCTGCCATGCTGATCCTCGCTGTATTAAAAAGTCTCCCTCTAAGGTGACTGCTCCTTTTGCAATGATGGCCCATAACAAACGGATAACATATTAACCCAAAGCTTGTGGGAATACGTTTGTTGTATTAATATTATCAAATGTTTGAAGCTGAACATTTAAATGTATTAGATAATAAAACAATATGAATGAGCAGTGCCCTTGAGCGCACGTACAAAAAGCAGCATTGTGCCTTTTAGCTGGGCTGCATAGTGGTAATGATGAGCTTGGCCTTTTCGTAGACCGACTATATCCTGTGCAACCTCCCAATGATTTAAAACTGGCCATAAAAGCTTTTCTGTTTGGAGTTTTTGGGAAAAATTCACCCAGAATGGAATGGAATTCTTGGTAATTGTGTTAATGTAATCGGCATTACTTATTTGCTTAATCTTTCAGTAATTGTTATTTTTTCCCTGATACATTATTTGAATCCTGTTTGCTCTACTGTTGAACAAAAACGTCAGTCAGCTTGTGTCATCATGTATGAAAGTGTTTGGGCTCAATGCTGACATTTCTTTGTGAACCGACGTGAAAACTGCATCCTATTATGTAATTTATTAAAGCATAAGATAGATACAGTCAAAATTAGGTGTTGTCAGGGACACTTCCCCCAGTTTCTTGGTTGTCATCAAGGGTTTGACTAAACATGTGTTTGTGTTCGCTCATTTGTTATTTGATCCACTGGATTACTTCTTGCTTTATATCCCACTCAAGGTTTTTTTGTTTGTTTTACTTCAGTCTTTTCTGTGCCTCCACCAGCTTGCTTGTTTGTGCTGAAGCCAAAATCAAGAATGACATATGCAAATGTATGTATTTATATATAAGTATATTAAAAAATAGAACATATGGACAACTTGAATGTGGGCATTTTCTGGAGGGAACTGGACATGACAGGGTTATTGTGGAAAATGTATAAAGATTGCAAATAGATCTCTTTAAGAGAGGCGACATAAGTTTCAGGGTATTGACATTTAAATGTAACATTCATCTTATGAGGAACAGGGCTTTCTGTAGTATTGAGTCTCGTTATCTCAGTCAGTATCAGTATCGACATACAAATTTGATCAGAAATGTAAAACATCAATGAGTAGTATGAGGCAATAATAGAGTTAAGGGTTTATCACTATTTTAGAAAGCATACTTTCCCAGTATCGGGCATACTCTCCAGGTACACCTGTTTAACTGCTTGCTAATGCATATATCTGCTATCATCCAGTGCATTTAGGCATATGAACATGGTGAAGCTTAGATAAACCTGAGCATTAGAATGCAGGAGAAAAATGATTTAAGTCACTTTGAATTTGGTGTAGTGTATGGTCTGGGGAAAAAAAGAGCAGCAGTTCTCTGGGCGAGAATGCCTTGTTGATGACAGAGGTCAGAGGATAATGGCTTGGAGCTGATAGGAAGGCAGTAGTAACTGAAATAACCACTCACTGCAACCAAGATATGCAGAAGAGGGTTTCTGATTGCACAGCAAACCTTGAAGCAGATGGGCTAAAGCAGCAGATCGTGTCTGGTGCCACTACTGTCAGCTAAGAACAAGCAACGGAGGGTTTGGGCTAACCAAAATTAGACAATAACAGTTCTGATGAGTCTTGATTTCTGCTGCAATATTCAGGCCAATTACTACCTTCACCACAGCCTGAGTCTGTTTACTGACCATGTTCATCCCTTTATCACGGCAGTGCATCTAGCAGGATAGCATGTCATGTCCCAAAAGCTCAAACTGGTTTGTTGAATGCAACAATGGGTTCTCAAAATGGCCTCATACTCACCAGATGTCAGTGGAAAAAAGCACCTTTTGAATGTGGTGGAACGAGATTTGCATCATGGATGTGCAGTTGACAAACCTGCAACAAGTGTGTGATGTCAGTGTCATGTCAGTATGGACCAAAATCACTAAATGTTTTCAGTACTTTCTTCATTTAAGGCCAGTTTTTCTTTCAAACGTGTCCAGTGACATGTAGCAATACATTGTTATATTCAATTATATAAGTGGAGTTGAGACACCTAAATACAATTGGCTTTTAAAAAAATATGTTTCAAGCTTTTACCACTGCTACTACTCAGCAAAGTATTTTACAGTGTTGCTTTAGTACTTTTTTGGCCAACGGATGTTAACACAGATAAAAGCAGGGCTTATTAAAAAGTGCTCTGCCAATATGAATATGAACATTTAACGCATTTAATGTATCAATCCATATAATGCAGAGACAAAAAAATGGAAAAAGGCCCCAAGGATCCATACACCCAGATGCAAAAAAAAAATAAATAAATAAAAAAAATTCACTCATTCTTTTTGTATTTTTGCACCTTTTTGTAACCCTTCTGTCTTTGTGGTGCGATTTTGCAGCTCTTTATTGATTCTTTTATTGCGTCTAATGTTGGCCATTTTATTAATTTCAGGTGTTTTGTGGTCACTTTTGCATCTCTCTGTAGTTGTTAAATTCAATTTGAGCCTGTTTTTGGCCACCTTTTGCGTCTTTTTGATGTCATCTTCATCTCCCTGTGATTATTTTGCATGCCTTCTTTTCTTATTTTACTTGTTATGGTTTCTTTCTGGGTTAGACCGGGAGCTGTATGTCCGTTCGGTAATCCCCCCGCTCAGCGCCTAATCAATATTTCCAAAAACAGTGTGAAGGACCGGTTTTCCTTCATTAGGTCTGCCTCCTGCTCTGTGCCTGAGTGGCAGTAGTGGGCTCTGGCCGTGACGTTAATCCGTGACGCAGGTTCGTCCTCCATCACTAGCCGAGCCCACTGACAGAAAACACCACCTAGAAACCGAGCGAGAGCCCTCACGATCTGTGGAAATATGTAGTTATTCTACACATTTGAGCGCATTTCGACGACAAAGGAGTTTGGTGAGCTGGTGAGTCAACATTTTTTAATAAAATCAGTGCTGCTGCAGTCACTTTGCTTCTGCAGTTTGGAAATGTTAGCTAGCTAACCGAGAAGCTAACATTAGCCTAGCAAAGACGTCGGTGATGGCGGACGGTGCCCGTTATTTCCAACTGCGGCGATGGTATCTAACAAGTAAAACCACGGTATTTACCTAGGTTTTATTAAACAATCATAGGAGCGAACCTAAATAATGACCCAGGTTGATACAGGCTCTTTACTGGGGCCGTTTATCTAAAAAGGAAAAAGGTCGTGTTGGCAAATGGAAGGTGAAGCTGCTGAAGTGCGTTTTGTATTCGTCAGAAACCAAACAGAGAAAGTTGCGAGTAAAATGACCATCCCGGAATACACGAACAAGAAACAGACTTCATCCTTCATATTTAAACGTTATTAATTCGCTGATAATTTAACATTTAACGGCGACTGTGAAACATTTGAATACATTTGTATCAAGCGATCGTTCTATATTTGAGAAACCTTGATCAGAATCTTTGCTAAAATCACTGCTAACTAGTATGCTAAAGGTAATGCTAATGTATTTTTCCCCCTCTCTATCAGAGCAGGTACATGGACAGTTACCATGGGTGGTCATGATGATGAAGATATGACATATGTTGTGAATAAACAGAAGCAAGACGAAGAGCTAAAGAATAAGCTGAATGACGGCAGCCACTGGTGCGACCAGGAGTCCACCGGCAACAATGCCAAGTGGGTCAAGGAAGGCCAAAACCAGCTGCGGAAAGTAGCGGAGAACCAGCAGGACCAAGACCACAACTGCAATATCAATCAGAATGGGAACAAGGAAGACTTCCCTCACCAGAACACCACTCAGGAAGATCAACAGGGTAACGAGGAGCAGACCAAGTCTCCCAAAATAGCAATGACCCCTGGTCTCAGTCAGGAGGAGTCAAATAACATCCTTAATGAGCCGCTTCTCATTGACACCCTGGAGTCCACAGAAGAGAAAGATAAAGAGAGAGAAGAGGATGATAAAGAGAAGGAAAGTAAATTGGAAGACGATGAAGAAACATCAGGTGGCACCAGAGGAGAGAAACTGGCAGATGAAGAGAGTAATGTGGAGTCTCAGAGAGTGGGGAGGAACGCTTGCCTGCTATTTTCCAACATGAACGGGACACCAAGTGATGAAGAGTCCAGCTGGCCTGCTCTGTCTCAGGACAACACAGCTGACAGCTCTCCAAATGGCAACAGAGGTAAAAACTAAACTAAACAAAACAAAACACAGAAGGTGTTTAGACAACTTTATATGTTGTAGCTTGTGCAGATATTAAAAAATCTGAAGAATGCACTCTGTTTATTAGCATCATACTGCAGCTAACAAGAAAAGCCAAAATGGTCAAAATAGAAGCAACACAGGATGATTTGGCTGCTAAACATATTGGTAAAGAAGATAGACTCCTGGAAATAGTGAATTATCATCTCTTTATTTACATTCCAGTGTGATTGTCAGACGCTATACTTTATTACTTAAAGAACTAATTATTTTTAGTTATTATTAGTTTTAGCCTTTTTTTTTTTAAATACTGCAATATTAGGTTGGTGTTTTTTCTCAGGGGCAAAATTTAGAAAGCAGAACAGCTATTACATCTTCACCAAAGCTTCCCAAGGCTGGTCGTGTTGACCAAATCAAAAAAAGTAAAATGTTTATTTTACTTTGTTAATTAGATAGTTAATATGCATTTCCAAACAAAGGTTTAGCTTTTAGTTGAGATGACGTTACCTGTAGTAACCTTGGTCTCCTACTTCCCGCCCTTCAGAGTCTTTCTGGGATTCCAGCGCTTTTGAGACGGACACAGACCTGCCCTCAGGATGGATGAGGGTGCGAGATACATCAGGCACGTACTACTGGCACATCCCCACAGGCACCACTCAGTGGGAGCCTCCTTCACCGCTGGGTAAGGTTGGGGACTCCATGATGTCGTCCACGATGTCGCTGGAGACTACACCCTGTGAGGAACCTGAGGTGAGGTCTAACCAGCATCCTAATTTGACAGAGGCACTGACAAGTCAAACTGTTGCTAATGGTAAGTCTTGTCACATTTTTCCAGGAATCTTGGGCTCAACTGTCCAGCACTGATGAAGGTGCTGGTGAAGGGGAACTGTGGAAGGTAAATCATGGCTAGAGTTTTATTCAGCTTACCTCTTTGAGTATATTTAGTATGGATGTGCATAATGAGTCCAAAAGAAGATTAAATGTTGCTGTCATCGCTTAGTTAGACAAATTTTTCATTTTATGAATCTATAAGGTGGAAAGTAAGACAGATGTTCTGCAGTACTTTGATCTAGAACAAGGATAGTTGTATGTAGTACTCAAATAAATCAATGCTTAACTACATTCCCTGAAGAATGAAAGCTGTTGGTTAGCACATTTAATGTTATTCAGAATCTGCAAACAAACCTAGATAGTTACTAGATTCAAGATGGCTTATTGTCATTTCGAATGGTATTTGCAGAAATACACAGGCTGAAACAAAATGTTGTTTCTCGTCAGCCTCTACAGTGCAATAATCAATAAAAAATAACAACACAGTATCTAACAATCAAGCAGCAGGTTGCCAAGACACTCGGCAAACTCAGGTGTAAACATTCACATTAGGTAGCAGCAGGCCTCTCACAAAGAGAGTGTGCAGTGTTATGCCACACATTTCAGTGACATTTAAAATAAGATCTGACTATTAAAGAATATGATTAATGGCTTAAAAGCACGCTAAATACAAACAGTTTTTTATGGAGAATATTTACCCTAATTCATTAGAATGAATTAAAACTTGATTTTTTTTTTAAAACTTTAAGACTAGCTCACTGTTAAAAGGTTTGGCATTCTCCCATTTAAGACTAGTAACAATATGACAGAATTTACATACCTTACATGCACATACGCTCTGTGATTAAATGGCTCCATCTGCACATAAATGTTTGTCTTTAGGAGGAGGGAGAAGTTGCATCTGATCAAAGTCTGAAGGAGTTTGAAGGAGCAACTTTACGCTATGCATCTATCAACCTGAAGTATGTGGTGTTAAAACTTTCTAATTAGTCAGTGTTAATTTTGCAGATTTTTAACTTTATTTTCTGTCATTGTAGTTATAATTGCTCCCAGTCTGAGGATGAAGAGAAGCTTGCTCCACTCTGCACAGACTTAGAAACTAAGGTAAATCAACTGCTTAATTTTAGATTTTTTCAAAATGTTCAGAGTAGTTTGGTCTCAGTTTTCCTTTTAGAAATGCTGTCACAGAAAAGTGTCATTAGAATGCGTCTCAGACATCTAGGACATATGAAATGTGTAGAGGGGTTGGTTATTTATCTATTTATTTACCTACCTACCAAAAATTAATCGTTTTCTGCACATGAAATAATTTTTTTGTCCTAGTTTAAACTAATATGCAGCACATTTGTACTGTCAGTGTTTCGCAGTGCGCTCTCTGGGCTGGGTTGAGATGTCTGAAGAGGACATGGCACCTGGCAAGAGTAGCGTCGCTGTCAACAACTGCATCAGGCAGCTCTCTTATCACAAACACAACCTTCATGACACCGCTGGGATCTGGGGAGAGGTAAGATGATTGTAATGACACACACACACGCACACAGATATCTTCATGACATTTTATGTAATGCTCTTTTTTTAATAAGAACTTCTTTGAATGTGAAGGGCAGAACATGTTTCATTTAGTGGTTGGTTCCAACCACAATTTGTCTTTGATGGTTTGAAAATGATTGATAATGCTCCATTTCCATTTCTGAAATAGTGTTTTGAATTTCAGAGAAATACTTTAAGTACCGTGGGTAACAATAACATTTTGGAGAAATGTGTGCTTAGTCTGACTCGTCAAACTGAAACGTGTTTTGTGACAGGGTAAAGACATGCTAATGGTCCTGGAGAATGACACCATGAAGTTGATCGACCCGCTGGGCCAGACTCTGCTTCATGCTCAGCCGATTGGCAGCATCCGTGTCTGGGGTGTCGGCAGAGACAACGGCAGGTCAGTGTCCACAGCACAAGGCCAAATTGAAAATGGCAGAACTATAAAATGTATGTAACTGCCTTCTTCAATCAGTTTTGAAAACAAATGTAATGTCATTGGCCTGCTGTTTTTTATGTTACTTAAAAAATGTAATTTTTCACTTTAAGCTCATATAATTTTTTTTTTTTTTTAATTGGACATGGATTTTTTTTCTTCTTTCTATTAGAATGTAGCTCACATTTGTAATTTGTGTGAGGTCCTCAGTGAGAGCATGTTTCTAATGAGGCTATTTAAATGTGAAATGAAATATCTCCAGGCTTTTTCCTAGGTTAAAATCTCCCTTTGGATGGCATGTAAATGTGATTGGATTTTTTTTTTTCTTTTTCTTTTTTGCATTTCCCAATTTTTGAGTTACTTTGAATCGTGACAAGCACAATGTATTTTAAGATTAAGTAAATTTAACACCACTTATTAAATGGAGGGGGGCGGATCATATCTTATGTATCACAATCTTGATAACTCTCCTGATGGATGCCAAAATGTTTAAATGGAGTGGAAATCCTCTGTTTAAGATTAACTGAAGTGTGCTGTGATGAATTCTTGCATTGAGTGAAATTTAGTTTAGTTGAGTTGCAGAATATTCTTCATAACTTCTGACTGAATAAGCTGCTTTGTTTTCCATATTTGAATTTTTTTGCTGTTTTTGTATTGAGTCCTTACTCATTGGTTTAAAATGATGTACTGCAGTTCTGAGGTCTGGCATGGTGGCTGTGTTAGTCTTTATTTTGCAGCATGCTGCTGCCCTCTGCTGGATTTTTAATAACATTGCCTCCTGTCTCTGATTTCTTAACAATTGCCTGTTTCTTTGTTTTCTTTTCTTTCATGCTGCATTTTCAATCATGAGCAGGGAAAGGTATCCATTAATGATTACTATTCTTAAAAACTGTATATAATTCTTGTTGTGTGCCATTTTGTTGTTATTTTCGTGTGTGTGTGTGTGTGTGTGTGTGTGTGTGTCTGTGTCTGTGTCTGCATGTCTGTGTTTTATGCTCACTTAAGCTTGTATTTTTAAAACCGTCCTGCAGATTTAATAAGCCACTCGGTGTATATATATATAATCTTTCTCTTGCAGGGATTTTGCTTATGTGGCACGAGACAACCTGACCCAAGTTCTGAAGTGTCACGTTTTCCGCTGTGACTCGCCCGCCAAGAACATTGCCACCAGCTTACATGAGATGTGTTCAAAGGTTAGCACTTATTAGATTTGTCATTATGAATTCAAAGAGTCTCAGCTGATATTGAGGTAGGGTGTTTTTTTTTTTTTTTTTTTAAATTTTTTATTAAAATTCACACAGTTTCTTTACCTGATTTAACTTCAGATAATGATGGCGAGAAAGGCCTCCAAGCCAGGGGTGAGCCGGCTCAACTCTGACCCAGGCAAGCCTGTGGTCATCCCTGTTGAAGGTAAAGCAAAGTTAGACACTTTGAATATCCTAATTTCTGAAAGCATAGGAACAAGTCACATAATGTTTCCTCCCTTCTTAACAGAGTTTCCAGCTCCAAAAAACGAACTCTTCCAGCGCTTCCATGTTTATTACCTGGGTAATCAGCCTGTGGCTAAACCTGTTGGTAAGAAAACGCTTTAATGTGTGTAACTGCTGTGCTAAATACTTCTAATGTACTTTGCATGTTGACAGGGTTTGTGATGTGCTGATCATGTATTCTGTGTGTGTTCTTTTCAGGTATGGACATAGTCAATGAAGCACTAGAGACAGCAATGAATGGCAGAGATAAAAATGACTGGACTCCTGTCTCTGTGAATGTTGCACCAGCCACCCTCACAATACTTTCACGACAGGTATTTGAAAACTGAAAATGACAGAACAGTGTGGGAAATTAAAGTCAGTGACTTGACTCAGGGTTTTTAAAATGTAAAATTGGACTAAATCAGTGTCACATTAATCATGTGCGATGAAGTCATCATCTGTGATAACCCTAAACCTAACTCTGTTCTGTAAGAATAAGTCATTTTATTTATTTTTTACTTAGAATAATTTTGGGGCCTTAAGCTACACACACGAGATATTTGTAAGAACAGTCCTTTTTGCTTTTGTCCACTTTTTTTATTTTTTATTTTTATTTTATTTTTTTAAGTTTTATGAGAAATAACAGTGATTCTTACAGTCTGGATTGTGATATGTATTACTTGTAGTAACCATCCTATAGGATAAACTTAAAGGTTTTTCTTTTGGAATTGCATTGAAAATCAAATGATTTTTCTATGACTAGGATTTTGTGATTTACTTTAAAATTACCATGAAATATTTAGATTGTAAGGAGAAACTGAACAGATGAAGCAAAGCCACTTACCAAGTGTTATACTTGGTTTTCTGACCTATTTGTTATACTGAACTCCAGGATGAGGAGGTGCTGTCAGAGTGCAGGGTGCGTTTCCTGTCTTTCATGGGTGTGGGGAAGGACGTCCACACCTTTGCATTCATCATGGCGGAAGGTCCCCACGAGTTCACCTGTCACATGTTTTGGTGTGAACCCAATGCGGCCAGTCTGAGTGAGGCCGTGCAGGCTGCTTGCATGGTGAGTCACATAAAACAGTATATGACTAGGCTAGATAAGAGTCACTGTTTGTCCTTAAGTGGAAAGATAATTTGGCACAGTTGCGGAATCCAGTGTTGAGTCTTGTCTTTGTCACCTTAAAGATCCATGTTTGTGGTTTTGTTCTGTTTCAAGCTTCGCTACCAGAAATGTTTGGATGCACGTCCGCCCAGCCTCGCCTCCTGCCTGCCCACGCCTCCCGCCGACTCTGTGGCTCGCCGCGTCAAGAAAGGCGTGCAGAGTCTGCTCGGCAGCTTCAAGAGCTACAGGTCAGGATCTCAGTCCCCGTGAGCTCGAGTGCAGATGATACACTGTCCTTTAAACGCAGGACCCATCACAACAGCCCCCGTTTCACTCTCACTTGTCCTTCTCTTCATCCTTCTGCCTTACGACTTGTCTCGTCACTTAGTCTACAGTGTGCAGAGTAGTTTGTGGGGAAAATGTGTGTCTGAAAAGATTGCATTTATTTATATTTTTTTTTCGGCTTTTACTTTATACAAGAATTTTAAACTCTCATCTCCAAACAGATGAGCCCCTGGCATCAAATGTTGTCTTTGCCGGGACTCCTGTGAGTCTTTAATATTTTTGTGTTTTAACAGAAACAATGCCATGAATGTTGAATATGGATGTATTATATTTTAAATGCAATGCTAGATTTTGCTTGAAAAAGAGGTTGATAAATTCCCTCAAACATATGCTCTCATCCCCTCGTACCCCTCAGTGCAATTATCATCTCCGGCACTCCTCCTTTTCTACTGTTTTAAGACCGTACTGTAAACCACTCGTTTACTCGGTTGGTGTCAGATCCCCAAACTGATTTTCTAAAACATCACAGCATCTCTCTCACCTTAGGTTGTAACAAAAGAGTTTTAGATGTCTCGGTGATGTGCCACGTAGTCATGTACCCCCCCTCCCCGACTCAAACAATGTATTTTCAGTCTTCCAAAGAACTCTACGGTCATCTGTCACATAGTGAGCAAACACTGATTTGAGTGGAGTGTGTTTCTCATTCATTCTGCATGAACATTTGCAAGTTCAGTGCTAGTGTGCAATAATCAGATGTTCCAGTGCGGTGTGGTGATAAGATGGTTGCCATGCGATTCTTTGTTCACTTTATTTGAGAGAGTCTGAAAAGATTTTGAGTGAGGCTAATGGAACAACAGAGCCATGTTTAAAATCATTATATTATGATAGATATAATAGTAATAAAAAAATCTACCAACTCTGGGTTTTCTCAAAGACGTTTACCACCAACAACTTCTGAATAGTACTGTAGAAACTCACCACAGGCTGCATGTTTTGATAGCTTAGAGTTTTTGCTGCTTGCAGCATTGTAGTGCTTAAGAGCCATCAGTGTATCCTGTAAATTCTTTCTGTGTTTCTGTATGGTAAAAGAGGAGGCTGGAGCTGATGTGTTGTTTCGTGTTACATAGGCATGTCACTCTAGGTAGTGTCAGTGTTTATCATAAACTAGCAGTAGAAAGTTAGACTTCCTGTCAGGTCCTTCAACACTGAAAAGTTGAGAGCAAGTTGATGTCTGTATTTAGTTTGTCACAGGGAAACCTAGAGATGATCTCTAAGTGGTTTACATTTTTATTCTTTTCCTAGGCCAGACTTTAATGTGTGTGGGTACCTGGCCACTCCAGTTAATGTATTTTTTATCGTTTTCACACACTACAGTGTACACATTTAAGACGATTTTCACATTAGCTCGTTTAGATTTAGTTTTTATAAAGAACACACTACTAAGCCGAGTTGTATTTTATCTTCATGTCTGTCAGTGAACAATACTGTATGTAGCACAATAGTAATAGTCATCTAATGTTAAAGATGCAGTTTGTGAGATGTTTTGGACACTAGGGGGCGTCTGTTTGGCCACATTGTCTGAAAAATCCGTTTTACATCAAATGCATCGCCACAAGTAAATGACAACGCATAATAATGTAAAATGACTCCAGAGTTAACATGGTGTGTCTGAAATATCTTTAATTCATTAATATATAAAAGATAAATATATTTTATGGAACATTTAACCCCCTTAAATGCATTGGTGCAAAATAATGCACATCTTTTCTCTAAGATAAAGCCATTTTTAAAAAACGATTTAAGCTAATGACTGACATTATTAGTTTTCTGACTTAGTCTCTTAAATAACACTTTGAAATAGTTAAAAGCTAAATTCAGAGGACCAGCACTATGGAAAGTGTGTAATCTATATTTAAAAGATAAAACCAAATGTTGGTGCTCCAGACAAGTGTGACAGTGTCGTTTAAATAAGTTCTTTTAACATCTGTTCATTTGTCTCCATCCAGTTGTGGAAGTAAAGCTCCACGCTGGCCTCTTCATTCGTTCAAACTCACAACACTAAAACTCTTACCAACTGCTTCTTTTATGTGCGTAAAAAAATATAACACTACTGAAACTTAGACTACATTGACTCATATTACTGCCTCGTCACTCATGTGTCACTTGGAATTATTGTGCTTTTTCTCCTTCAACGATTGCTGTCCAGTCAATGGCAACACTAAAGCCAGATGAGTTAAAGAACATTAGCAGATTAATTTATTTCTGTTCATGTAAATTAGGTGTATAAAATGTATGTATATAAAAGTCACTGCACAATAAATGTGAACATATCATAACTGATTATCTTGTGGTCTTTTAATGTCGTTTTTCTGGTTGTGTGAAGCCAAGTGTCTCTGGGGAAATTGGTTTCCAAAGGGCAGGACTAGATCCTATAGCCTGAAAATGTCTCCTTGTGGTTGTAGAAGCGCTGGATGTTTTTCTTTCTCTGTCAGTGGCTTTATCTGCTATTGTTAGCTGGTCCATTAAAATGTAAAGAGCCAAATGCAAGCCGGGTGGCTCTTTTTTTGAATATATAATAAAGCTGCTGACACTAGTGTTACCATATGTATTGACAGAGCAGTCACACAGTGTATTAGCAGATAAAATACACAACACTAGACACCACCTTCTCCCTCCACCAGTCACCTGTTCAGTTGATATCAGCACTGCTGCCCCCACCTGGTGAGTTCAAAAGGATGGGTTGGGCTGGGTATTGTTTCCCTAAAAGATATCTTTGGAGATCAAAGGTGCGCATAAAGTGGAACCTCAGCAGCAACCGCAGCCTGGCAATAATAGGCTCTGCTATCTCCACACAAATATCTGGACTGCTCCGCCAGCGGGATCCTGCAGCAGTTGGACGGATCAAGGCCCAGGCTGTAATCATTTCCTTTTGAAGAGCTAGATGGGGACTCTGTGCTATGTGACTGATTGACTGCTGTTTGTGGAGATTAAGCATATCAAAGTTTACAGCATCCTCTGTCCTATTGCATCAGGTGTTAAACTTGTCTGTAAAAACAAAAACGATGGCTGCTTTTATTGACTGAGACCACGGTATGGTCAGTGTGCATGGGGACTGGAACATCTTTCTAAACTCTTGCTGCAGCAGATCCTGGCTTTATAAAGGTAATAGTTTTATACTGAATTTGTTAAATAAAATTTAATTAGTTACATTCACAAAGAAACAATCAGCATTTCAGCAAGGAGCACAGGTAGTCTGGACAGTAGAACCATCTGCCTAGTGCTTGGGGACACTTTGTGATGGTGGGACCTCTGGGGGTACCTAATGTTGTCTAGAACCAGAATGCTGGTAACAGATCTTTTGGTTTGGCTTTTTATCCCTTATACCCCCATTCTATACACTGCGAAAAAGTCTTAAATTTTGATTGGCTCCAGTTTACAAAGGTCAACTTGAAACAAAATATGCAAATGTATGGTCATATCCCAAGGGGGAAACAAAGATAATTACCAGACAGAGCAGCAGTGGAATTACAGTTTATGTCTTTAACGTTTATTGTACTAGAAATAGAAATGCACAAGTCTACAGAGACCTTGAGACCATAAAAAACAAACTAAAGCTTCTGTTTAAGCTCATCAGAAGCTGGGGAAATGGTGCTCAATTAAGGTATTTAATTGAATTAAGGTTCTTTGTGTGATCAATGCTAAATCTTTGAACAGTGTAGTTTGCATATGTGGATTATTATTCTTTTGTAAAATGCACTGAGTTTACTAGCTGACAAACTTACTCTTAGCCCCTCATTTAGTTTCTTGCGATGTGGTCACCCTCAGTGGACACTGGATCTGACTGGGTTTGGTAAACTTGAAGGCCAGACTTTGGGGTTCATACTTTGAGTTTCTGAGCATTTTTTGTGGTGTGGTGGGGCAGCTTGTCCTGCTGAGAGAGACTACTGCCATAGGGGAGTGCTGTTCCCAAACAAATCCATGGCTTTTATTTTAGTGGCAGACTTCCCCTTTAATGTTTTGATTTCTTGTGTTATACACAAAGTCCTTCCTATGATGTCTCATTATGGAACTGAGACACAGTTCAAGTCTGTTTTGAATCTCACCATTTTAATTAAGTCGTCCCTTTGTTATTAAATGATAGGACACTGTTATGCCTTACATACTGTATGCCATAATTAGCTCATAATTTAATCTTATGTTGTTTTTCTAATAGACCTAAAATGACTTATTCTGCATCATATGTCAAATTTACTCCCACCAAACTAATTATTTTTCCTGCTTTATCTAAAAAAAAAGGACAAAAACCCCCAAAACACACACAGACACACACACAGGCATACAATCTGAATATTATGCCACTGCTATATGGGGCAGTGGCATAATATACATTGTGGTGGTGTTGTTTTGTATCATTTCAAATAGAGTGTTTATTTCAATAGAGGCCTACAGCTTTAAAAAAAAGTAAAGATTATCGCCCTCATAATGGCTGGATTTGTTGCTGGACTGTTGTGGTACGATGCCTTTGCAGCCGAGTGCATGTAATCCTTTCTTTGAGGGTTTATTTCTTATACAAAACACACTGGTTGTGTAGCCTTGTAAAGCTTGGATTGTGAATGTGCAGTGGAGGCATGTTTACAGCCACCCGTGCCCTCAATCCCTTTGTCTCCTCAGTATTCTGCTGCCATATGTGTCTGTGTATCTCCAATGCCAGATTTATGCATTCCCTATTTGCAGAGTGTCAATCACAATTTACATAGGTCGGCCCATGGAGAAACTAATCACAATTATAATTATTCCTATAGCCTAATTATGCTTGTGGCATTTGTTTAATGGAGATTTATTTTGAGTAATGAATGTGTAGTCTTGTGGAACATTGCTTTTCCTCTTGGTGTGGAGGAGAGGACTTGCGTCTCCTCTGCCGGGCTCCTCAATCTAATCACCAATCTCAGGCTAGATAAAAGGAGCTGGTGCAAGCTTCGTCTTCAACCTGGTATCAAGTTCTGAGAGAGATGATAGAAATCCCTGCAGGGCACAGCCTTTCCAACTCATTCATATTGCTAGAGTACACCTCTTTGTACAAAGATTCTCATATCCTTTGCAGCCCTTTTTTTTTTAATTTTTTTTTTTTTAACCGTGATTACCCATTGCGATCTCTGATGCTTTTTTTTGCCCTCTGCAGGGCTCTGTAGAGATCTGTGCTTCTTGGTAATCAGGGGTGACACTGCTGAGTACCGAGCCTTGGTCAAGGCTACAGCAAATCAAACATGGCCACAGGAGATGAGTAAAGGCACAGAGTTGGATCAACTACAAAGAACAAAGCCAAGGAGACGACAATCCTTTGATGCCACCACTGTAGGGACTGTTATAACAAACAGTTCCTGCTTGTACCTATAAAATCCATATAATATAACATTAAAAAAAAAAACACAGAATGGCAGGTTGGGGAGAATAAATGACAGACAAAAAAGGTGCAATACACAAACAGTGGTGCAGCACGTTAATACTCTGAGCCATTCATTTGGGGATTAAGCATCAAATCTCAAAATGTTCAGTAATTCATTCTCTACCAAATAACACAGTGATTGCTTTGCCAGTGGGAGCAGCCAGGCGCCCATTGGTGTCTGGATAATCGTTTTTCCAGTGGTCCTCCAGCGATTCCAGCAGCTCAGCGGTCGCTCAGTAACAGTTCACTACACAGCAATCTAACAGGAACCACTGCCTTTACTGGCTGTGCAGCACATGTTGCATGACAATGTTAACCTGGCTAAGCCAATGAGTAGGGCTCAAAATGTACCTTGTTTCTGAGATTGACAAATGTCACCTTCAAAGCCTACATGAGTAAAAGTAGACGAGACCGAGTCAGAATAAACAGTTTAAGCAATAAGGTCAAAATTATGGAGGATCATAAACAAAAAGTCTGAGAGCTAACAAATGACTGATATTAATGTATTAATCTGTGTCTGGTTGTCACTTAACAGACAACTAACGATTTTAATATTAATGAACTTCATTATATATTTCACCAAGATTCTGCTGCAGTTTATAAGTTGTACACAGACACTAAAAATTTCTAAATGGGAAGTGTAACTTTTGATTTGAGACTTAAAGATGAACATTTTTGATGCTGGAAATACTGGAAGGCGAGTTTATTACACTCTTGAGATCAAAAGAGTAGAAGTTATATAGTTTAGCAACCCTATTTCTTTTTGACACGCAGCTCTTTGTTTTGTTTCTGTCATGCGATTTTTCATAAGCAAATATTTGGCTGATCTTTCCATTGGTTTCCTCATTTGCAAGGACTACATACATGAAATTGCCTTTAAATCTTTCACCAAGATCTCAATGACAAATCATTTCATTCAAAGACAAATATACTTTTCTGGCACACCTTGTTCCATCCAATCTGTCATATCTATTAAAATATGTCAAACTTCATAAAAGAGTAATTGCCATGAAGAATGGTGACTGTCACACTGGGAATGAACGGTCTTTATATTTGGTGCACTAACGTGTCGGTGGAATCTGTAATGATCTGTAACAGCAACCAATTCATATTCATATTGTCTATGATTGGGGTTCCTCAGGCTGTGACGTCCATTGATCGAAGATAGTGAAAAATGACATGTCTCATTATACATAAGGGTGAAACATCCGTGATGTGTTAGAGGACACAATGGTTTGAATGCTTCCTCATTTCCCGATTATTTGCTTCCTTAATAAGAATTAAATGAGAAAATCAATATTGATCTTATATCAGATTTCTCATAAATACTGTTTGAAGCTACAGTGAGCAGCTGATTGGTTGAGCTTAGGATAATGACCGGAAATGAGCGCGAGGAACTAGTGTGGTCCTTTTTTTAATTTTTGAAAAATGCCTATGATCGCACAGCCACTGTGGAAGTGTGTTAAACCTGCATTTTCTCTACCGGCCAGCAGGGGGCAACTTCTCTGGGACAAAAGAGTCCAGAGTCCAGATGTCTATGAAAAAATTACTCTGCTGTTCACATGATTTATGCCCTCAATAAATAATTTCCTTGTGTGTTTGTGGTCTCATTAGCTAGTTTCAAGACTTAGTTAACAGCATGATATTAATTTGCTAAATGATGGCTCTATTTAGAGTTAAATAGATGATAAAGCATGATATACTAACCATGAATTGACAGCCTTTGCTCTTGACATCTGGTTTCCAAGAACTGAGAGGGCTAAAAGAGGCCAAAACGACTCACAAATCAAAGCTTCCACCCCATAAATCTCACCAAATAATACGTGCTTTGATACATAAAACACTAAAGTACAAAAACAAACATGTTGAAATGTCATCTCTTTAGTTTTTGAACCGATCTCATGCGTACCATAAAGATCCAATTGGATGGCCTCCCTTATTGCTTTACCGAATACAAAACTTCTCCTTGCAGCTGGCACATTTCCGTTCTTCCATTCACTGCAGGGGTTGCACTCAGCAGAAAGTTTGCAGTGCAAATGGCTTTTCAAGTTTTGTATTAAAGAGAAGATAAGAGACATTTTTTCAGCCTTCACACAAGTATTACATTTGTGAGGAGGTGCACAGAGGCTGAACACATAACTGCCACAGTCAAGCTTAACACACAAGTATAAATGAAACATTAAAGGTGCAGGCAGGTGAGTTTTGTTCCCCTTTGATACAGCCAAGCTTGCTGCTGCTGTCGACTCCGCTCAGCTTTGTGTTCGCTGTACAAAAGAAGAGAGTTAAAGCATCGTATTCATCCGGTCTTCCTGTCTTAATAAAGCAAACATGGATATTTCTCAAAAAAACTTCCTTTAGCTACAGAAAAACCCACACAGACCACACAAACACAGATATCAAACAGCTCGGTGCCTTATGGGTGTAATCATGAACAGTGAGATAAATTTAGTTGCCGACAATTTTCTCTGAGAAGGCAACAACTTTCCAGCGTGGTCTCCCGCGACTCTCTCCACTGATGCCACAAATCTGACGCCTAAAACCCTCCAAAGACATCAAATTGCATTGTTACTTTGCAAATTTGTTCAAGCAATCAACTCAGTCTCACTTGGGGTACCAATCTGACAACAGGAATGATTGGAATCCTGGGCGGCTTCGCTGCTCGTCACTTGGGACCGAGATGAGAGAGGAATTACAACAAGGCCTGAAATTGCGTGTTATTGTTGCCTCCCTGTGTTCCTGTCCTCTCCTCTCCCTCCACCCTTTTTCTCATGCCCATGTCTGTCCCTTTCATTGCATCTTTCTCTAACTGTGTGTGGCTATTAGAGACAAAGCCAAAGGGCAATTGTTTTGGATGGGAAGCTAGAAATAGCCCAGATGCGGGTTTTATTACAAAGCAGAGTGGGCATCGTCTAAGTGTAAAACCCTCTGATTTGGGAGATGAAATATGCAAAGTTTGAGGGAAAATGCAACGTTAGGCCAGACATGATGGCAGTGGTAGACAGGGATAAATACTTCATCATAGCTAATACTTTACAAGGAATTTTAGGTAAGAGAGGTGGTTTAGTCAGGTTCCCTGCAGAAGTGAACAAAATACATTAAAATGACCTGAGGAATTGTGGCGAAAAGGCAGAGGGCAGATGCAGGCGGCTCCCAGCTTGCTTTATATTTATCAGTTTCTCTTCACACGTTGCTTTCAAGAAGAGGGTTGTGGGGGTGAAATGACCTGACGGGAGCTGAGGGGAGGAGAAGTAGGCTGTTGATTCTCATTTCACCGTTCCCATCTCCCAGCAGGATTGTCTGAGACATAGATAAATACTGCCAGCACTGCGATTTATAAGCTGTGCAGCAGACACAATTTCACCCATTACCTGACTGACTCAAAAGTCCAGCACGCTTCAGTCCCCTGCATACAAAGTACCATGATTTCAGCTGCTTTAACCATTCTTCTCTCCTCCCTTTGCTCCCCCCCCCGCAACTTCTTTTAGTGAGCACCACTGGGGAGCAAAGTAACTCTCTACTTTTAAATACTTGTCTATAAAACAGAGATGTGCTTTGTGTGAAAATTATTTCCCCAGCCAAGTCTTCTGTTTACTGTGGCTCTGCGTTTACTCTTAAATCCGAGAATTTCACCACACTGGCTGTAATTACAGCGTTAGCGTGACAGCTATTATCCAATCAATGCCAAATGGTCTGAAAGTCAGCCTACACAAATGACATGTTGCTAATGTTACATTAGTTTCCAGTCTGCAGATGGTCGTGCTCACATTTCAAATTGTGTGGGGTTTTTTTTGTAATCTGGAAGCAATCTGACCACACTTTATAAATATGCAATGTAACGAGCTCAAAAAAAAGAAAGAAAAAAAGAAAAGGTCATGCAGGCCCAAATTTAGCAGATTGAAAATGAATGTTTTCTTTCCACATGTGGCAAGATGAGGATATAAAAGGGATAAAGCAGGAGATGTGCTTTAGTTTTTATGTTCAGCATTATTTGTGCAGAAAGATTTTTTCTTCTTCTAAGAGCAACTCTATTTTCTCCTCCTAGTAGAGTTGAAAGGTCGGGTCCACTCAGACCATAAAAATCATCTTTTCTTACTCGCTCCTAGTGGTATCTCGTCTCACAGACAGTTTGAGTTTTATTTGGCCGGGTTGTAAGATGGCAACCTCTTAGTTATCTGTTGCCACCCCAATAAAGTAAGGGTGACACTTCTGCAATTTCTAAAGTCTCTCAACTAGACGAGGTAAGATTAGGGTATGGCAGTCTCTAGCCTCTATGTATTAACCTTATCTCTTAATCTATGCATCTAAAAGTACTGATTGGATGTTCCATGTTTAAATATATTTACTGATTTTCTGATTGCTAGACTTTTTAAAGGTAGATGCACATGTAATGCTTACACATACTGTAGCAAGCTATATAAATCTTAGTTAATTCTTTGAAAGAGCCAACAATAATTTAATAACACTCAATTTTTATTTCATCATAGAATAAAATACTCTCAATTAAAAGCATCCATCTTTTTCTAAAGGCTACAGTGTCCAGCTACTTACATTTTTTTAGTATATAGAGGAGATCAACTAATACACCTAGTATAGAGAATGTCTAGTCAATGAGGGCTCTATTAGCTGGTGAGCTTCTAGTGCTGAATAATATTTAATTGCAGCTTTAATACAACACAGTCTCAGTGGCTTCAGCAGCTAAGGATGTGAACTCGCAGGAGTGAGGAGTGAAAGTGAAGATTGACCAATGTATTGCAGCATCACTTTAAATGCCCAAATAGGATTTATGTTTGACATAAACACTGGTTTCGTTACCAAAAGCTGACAACGTCATCTTTTCTGTGGGCTATTTTGTTTGCAGTTGTGTTAAAAACCACAGGCCATCCTCACCATTCTCATTCAAAGTCAAATTACTCCTTCAAGGCCTGCCGGTAATATGGGTTAATTGTTCTGGATGGCTGGATCACTTCCAAGCAGTTCATCCAATTTCCATTTAAATTGAGCTATCGGAGCGTGACACGGGCAACGTTTGGCTCTGCACTGTCGCAGGCAGGTGACAACATCGCAAAGCTGGCTGCAGAGAAACCTGCTTACAGGTCAGACTGGAGACTCTCAAGCGACTCGCAACAAATGAAATGCAAGCAAACACCTTGCTGGTTCTCTCAATAAGGCTTTAAGAGATAGCAGAGGAAAAACGCTCGTACTGTCAGACCGGTCAAGATACCCCGCTGCATAGCCAGTCTCCTTTTGGCCTGGGCTCCTGTTGTCACCCGAACAATAGACGACAACATGGCGCTCCTGATTTCTTTCTTTGTCTGCTCGCTGGTGATTCCCTGAGACCTGTGCTCCTCTAAAATCAAACTTTTGTTGCCAAGATGTCGCTGCCCTGCAGGGTACATGCCACAAAATTTCTCAAACAATTGGGCAGGTTCACCGTCAACAGAACGCCCCACTGTTTTTAATTTCAGCTGTTGATTTAAGCCTTCAGTTTCCTCCTCTCTTATAACATCGCGGGCTCTAATGAGCCTTGATTATTTCCTCTTTCTGCTATTGTGTTGCACATCTTTGTTATTTTTAATATAGTATAAAATCACAGCAGTGCATTTCATTTGTAAGATGTGAATTAATCGTCTGTCATTATATGAGCCATGCCGATGATTTAATACATTAAAAACAAATATAAGAGGCTGAATTCATCAAACCACAGGACTCCTTTTTTCTTTTCCCTTTTCTAACTTTTAGGTCAACCACTCTCTTTGTGATTTAAAAGCTTGCATAAGTGAAAGAAGGGTCTCTACAATTATGAATTTATTCCAGTGATGGTTTAGCCTTTTGTGATCCCTACAAAATCAGATTCTTGACCTTCATTGGGTTCCCTATAACAACCGGTGAATAGACTTTAAAAAGAAGAAGGTTTTAAAGCAGCATTTACTGGGGAGCCCTCGAATTGAAATTGATCCCACCTAAGAAAAGGCCAAGAATTAGGACTAATGCAATCTTTCGTCAGCTGTTGCAACTGATAAGCAGCTTTGAAACACAGAAAAAAAACTCCCCAGAAGACGCTGCTGCACAAAACCACACACAACCCCATTTAAAGAGTATTAACTCACCTTCAGTTTTACTTCACATTCAAGTCACAGAGGATCTGATGGTTTAATGTCAAAGCTATATAGTTATTCTGTTGTATCAAAAAGAAAAATAATGTGAACCTTTTCTAATTTGCACCTTTATTCCTATAATCTAATCTTTTGTCATAATTATTTCATTCATTCAGCTCATTCTTGGGCCAACGTGAACATTTGTGCCAAGTTATATCCTGAACCCACAATACCTCTGGTCATGCCTGTCATCAGCTGGAAGCATAAAAAACAGCAAAAAACCATCAGCAGCAGCAGCAGCAGAAGCAGAAGAAAAAGAAGTATTCATACATACATAATTTCCTTAGGGATTATTCAAGTATTCTGATTCTGATGATTCTGACTCCAAATGCTGTTAAATCCCTGTGTTACAGCAGTCATAAACATGAAAAACTAATTCAATAAATCAATAAGGAATCTAAAATTAATGCAGCAATTATGATATGAAGTGGAAAAGACTCTCTATGTCTGTGCTTACAGAAGCAAAATTAAACAATTTGTTAGAGAAAGTTTTCAGCTGCTTATCCAATAAGTGGTGCAGGATGATCAAGATCCATTAATTATCCATAGCCATTCACCACACCTACAGTCATTGGCTATGAATGGTATATAGTATTTGAGCTTGTGCAACGTAAACCAAAACTGTATTGATGTGTTGATATAAAGTGCTGTTTCCCCTCCTGATTTCTTTTATTCTTCTGTGTATCTCAAATTATGTTAGCAAACACAAAATACAACGTTTGAGTTTTGGCATTGCTGTCTGGTTATGTTTTTGCGTTAACTGGACATGACCATAGCTAGATGTCAATTGATTACTCCTATTCTAAATGACCCTATGTGTTTTTTTTAAAGACTCAGTGGATTATATTTAATTTTTCCAGGAAATTTTCCATTTTTTAGTATGGTTAAAGAAAAAAAAAAAAAACGGGAATTCCGGGTTGTGAATTCCTATACTTCAGTGTAATGGTAATCCATGAGAGACAGATTGTGGCTGTATCGAACGCAGCCTTCTGCTTCACTTTTCTTCCAGGTGTCACATGCGTGCTGTGAATCGTTTTGGATGACTTGCATCTGTCACACCCCCACAGCCTGGCTAACCCAGGTTGTCATAAAGTCCACACCATTGTGTGTCCACGTGTCACACGTATTGTTTCTAGATTGAACAGGAGTTGGCCAACATCTGCTGTAAATCATGCACTCCCATTAACCAGAGGGATCTAGTCTGCCTCCTCCTTTCTCCCTCTCTCTTTGTTCTGGGTCAAGCCACTGTCTCGGCTTCATTTTTAGGATTTTTTTTTCTAACCTTAGCTGGCTAGGTCCTCCATCACTGTCTTCCCCGTGAGAGGGATGACTCTAGTTTGTAAACACAAAGATGTCAGGTACAACATTAAAACGTTTAACCAAGTGGAGGGGCACCGTGACCTCACACGCTTGCAAGCTTAGAGAGGTCAGGATGAGAAAATGGAGGTCACATAAAACACAAACACATACTGTTTTAAGACACTAAATGATGCCTTGGAAGAGGGAGGGTCAGACCCAACCAGGCTTATATTTAACCTCTTTATGTTTTCTCTTTAATTGGTTTAAAGGGTCACTTCTCCCATTCTAAATAAAATCGTATTTTCTCACTTACAGCTAGCAAAAATGTTTCAGTTCTGATTTATTCACAATGAAATATATTTGTTAACATATTTTTTATTATTATTAGTGGTGTTTATCTGGACCACTATTAGGAAGGAAAATAAAATGGAAAATATGCAGAAATCACATCATAAAAAACACCCACAGAGTTAAATGTTCCAGATAAACAAATGAATCAGTGAAGTGACAATACAACATATCTATTGTTTGCCCACATTCTGTTTGGGAATACTCTTTTAGTAGCTGTTAAACTGCATAAATAGTCTGACACTGGTAAACAGGAATAAAATCTGACTTACCAACACTGCAAAGCATCATTCAGTGTATTTATTTTTAAAATCACAAAACAAAAGTGTTAAAAATATCTGAGAAAATACAAGATTATGTAAGGATTCAACACTATAGCTTTATAAATATCTCACAATGTAATGCAGTAATGATGCACATAATAAATATTGCTGTACGTCAAGTTAGATGTAATGTAAATAACTCTTTAATTTATATGTTTGAGTGGGTGTCCTTAATTTAATTGACATTTTTAAAAAATTGGACAATTGGAAAATTGGATCTGAAATTAGATCAGGTTTCCATGGCAATCTACAACTTTTCCGATGCCTTTCCTCTTTCTTAGGTTTTCAGTAAGTGAGTGCTGGCTTTTGCCTTTATGAATAGTTCCCCCCCTCATAATAATTCTGTGTGGGGTAAATTTTTTTATAGATCATCCACCTGGATAATTGAGTGAGGGTAACTGACAGGTGTCCGTACAAAAGGAGCTGGAGCTGGAGTCTAATAGGCCTCATCCACTGCTTAATGGAGTGCAAGGCTAATATTGTAGCCTGCTGTGTGGCATAGGAGTTTGTACTGAGACAAATCCTATTGCTTCATTAAAATGCCACTTGGCATTAATTAGCCAATATACAGGTCTGCATGTTGGATCCATAGCACTCTACCTTTTTATCCATATAAGGTAACTTCTGGCTTAAAATGCTAACATTCATCCAGCCATTGATTTTGTTGCACTTATCCAATTCAGGGTCCTAGCTGTCATAGGGAAAGAGGCAGTGTATACCCTGAGAAGGGGGCCAGTCTATTGCAGGGCCAACACAGAGAGACAGACAACGTTTTATACTCATATTTACACCTATAGCCAATTTAGAATAACCAGTTAACTTAGCATGGATTTCTTACTGTGGGAAAAACCAGAGCACCCAGAGAGGAGCTGCGTACGCACGGGGAGAACATGCAAACTCCTCTCAGAAAGGCCCTCCCAGCTGTCCGATGGATTCAAAGTCAGGATCTCGAGATCCTGACATCAAAATGCAGAGTCAAAAACAACTGGGTGAGGTTACAGTGGCTTTGTCCATCTTTTTTTTACAGCTTATGGTCTACACAAAACTGTTCATTCACACAAAAATATGTCAGACAGTCGTACACATATAGAATATCATGCAGACACAGTGTATTTCTTTGCCCTGCAGCCACTGTTGGCTGCACAGCAACTGTTTAGGCTCAAGAAAAGTCTAATATATAGAGTACTAGTTTTGTATGAAATGGAGAACTGGTGTTTTGTTCTGATTTTGGACAGGTTAAGCAAATATTCTGCAACACATCATTAAGGTGCAGGTATCAGACACATGCAGGCTATCTGTTTCTAGTCTTTATGCTAAACTAAGCTAAGCTAAGCTAAGCTAAACAGCTGTTGGGTATAGCCTTATCGGGACAGGCATTAGAGTAAAAACATTTTCCATGGAACAATATCACATGCGACAATTGTACATTTAAAAAAAGTATTTGTTTTATTTTTTGCTCATTGCGTATTTAAGGTGACTTTGTGGTTTAGAGCAGCAGTCCCCAACCTTTTTTGCGCCACGGACCGGTTTAATGTCAGACACTATTTTCACGGACCGGCCTTTAAGGTGTTGCAGATAAATACAGCAAAATAAAATGATACGACCAAGACAAAAGCTGTCGTATTTTGTAAATATAATAATAAACGCGAATTCAATGTGTAATTGTGTAACTTTATTAGCAGCGTCCTCCTGAAATGCGCCAACAACATTGAGAGTAACATCCTCCTCTCTGCCCCCTAATGCTCTCTGGTCGCTATGGTAATGCGTAAATATTTCTTTCAAAATAAGACACACAACTACAACACGGGAAAAGACCCAGGGAAACCAAGTTAATGATAAAAACCCTGAAAACCATAGATTTCACACCCCAGCCTCAACTCTCGCGGCCTGGTACCAAACGACTCACAGACCAGTACCGGTCCATGGCCCGGGGCTTGGGGGCCGCTGGTTTAGAGGGTGGAAGTCGGGGGAATTTTACATACTAAAGATTAAACTAAAGATTTTTGCAAATGCTACAAGATGTGTTATCTTTTTAAAGAAATTCTGTTTCCGTTTTCTGACCCTTTGATAAATCAAAATATATTTTGTAATTGATTACAAAAACAAGAAGCCAAAAAAAACACACAAAAAAACAACAACACCCAAAACCCCAAACAAATAATAAAATGTTAAACTGATTTAGAAAAAAAAGAGTCTAAATTCACGGCAGGTAATTTTTCTGTCTTTGGCTTTTCTCCTGTGCAGGAAAAAATAAAACCTCTTTGTCAGTGTTAGAAATGCTTTTGTAGTTTTCTGAAAAATACTTACAAATCTGACAAAACTACTCTCCATGAATGTTTGTATCTATTACCTGTGTTTTTGTTGGCATGTTTGGATCAGCCTGTGTAAAGGCTAATTTTAAAGAGAATTCCGGTCTTCCACATTATCAGCTCCCCTTGAGCCGACCTTGACATGAACACACTGAGCCTGAGGCACTGGGCTGGGCTCCCCTCAGGCTCCCCTCCCCCACGGACTCTCTGCAGGTTGACTGCCTGTCTGAAAAAAAAAGGAAAAAAAAGAAAAGAAAAAAAAAACATGTCCAGATACTTCTATTGTTCTGTGCTCTGATCTTCACACAGGTTGCTAAAACAAAGCCTTCTTATTAATATTTATAGCCCCTCTGATGGGATGGGATCAATGGAGAGAGGTGAAAGAAAAGAGAGTGTGTCTGAATAATCATCATCCATCTACTTCCAGCTCTCTCTCACTCTTCTACCTCTCTGAAGTGGAAGTGATGTTTAAGGGAGGAGTATGGCATGTGAGCAAGAGATGGAAATTTGATGCAATAGGGGAGAAGAATGGCTGCATGCATGTTCACACATGCATGTCTATGTTTTGCTTTTTTTGCCACTTTGACAGGAATGCTACTGAGTAATTTTAACAGCATATTTTCTTTTATTAACAGGAAAATAAAGTGAAACAGCGCTCACCTCATGGCAATTTTCCTTCATAAATGTTACTGTGTCCTTATGTACAGACATCTGTTTGAAAACCCAGGCCTGTATTGCCTGGCTCTGTTGACTTTTATTTGCCCTAATTTCTTCTCTTTCCCAGCTGAAGATGTGTGGGGGTGTTCAGAGTGGATTTGTAACAGACTCCCGGTGTCTTCATTGGCAGGCCCAGCATGGTGGATCTTCCAGATAAAAGTCTGACAGCCTGGGACAGTCTGCTCTGCGTCTTCAGTAGGCGGGCATGCTGCCCAGTGCTCAGTAAGCGAATTAGGTGGGCAGTACGCCCAACACTGCCCCTCTTGACTGACAGCGGCCCTGCCGAGCCGTCTTTAACTGCACAAGGAGAAAGTTATTAATCAGACATGTCTGCTTCTTCCAGCTTTTCCTACAGAGGAGAAGGAGGAGGAGGTGGAGGACGAGGGAGACCTGGCTTGGTGATGAATGCCCTCACTATTACGCATTTCAAAAGTCGAGTTTATCCATGAGGAATGGAGAAGCTTGTACACAGGCTGGGGGAAATTGCCTTTTTCTCTGACCTGCAGCCAAGGGTGAGGAAGTGAATGGAAAGCGATATGAGAGTGTCTGCCCTCTGAGGTGATGAATACGGTGCAAATTAGAGGAAGAGGCCTTTTGATCTTGAGCACTTTGGCTTTTTCTATTCTTACCGCTCGAAATTGTTTTCTGTCTTTTGCTCCACAGCCCATTCGCTGCCTCTGTCTCTCTCTTTTTTGTAATCTTTCTCTTTTCTTCCATTTTTTTTTATCTTCTCCATCTCAGCTCCCTCCACGGTGCACGGGTTATGAGGGTGTGTGGGTTGACAGGTTGAGCTCTGGGAGGTCGGGAGGGCAAGGGCAGCATTTGCAGATTGTGGGACAGAAAGCTGAGACAGCACGGCCTTCAGTGAGAACACAGTGTGCAGCAAGAATCGCGAGGCCGTGCAGAGTCACAGAGAACCGTGACCTTGAGCCGTGAGCAGAGAAGAAATTGACTCAAATCCATCGAGTCTGACACAGAAACGCAGGCCTTCCTGCCCTCCAAATGTGTGCACACATAGGCATATGGTGTTTTGCTCAAAATGGATTAGACAGAACCCCTCATGAATTATTATGAAAGGCCTTTTTATTGCAGTGCACCACTGAGAGATAAACAAATTAGTGTTTTTATCATGTCTGCCTTTTATTGATATTCATGAGTGCCACATTTTACTTGCAACAAAAGGTTTGGCTTGAATATTGATTATTAATTTCTGCACAGCCATCCAGTGGACTCCTGCTTTTATTCATGATTAATTTGAGCACATTGGGATCCATAATATTTTGTTTCATCCTGCAGCAGAATGAACTGCAGGTGAATGGTACATGTGTGTATCTCATATAAATGCTCTGAATAGCATAGCAAATGATAAAATTACAGGAAATATCCAACACAAAGCCTGTGGGACATGAATTTTTGCATTGTACGTCAGAGGAAATCCAACACTGTGCTGTGTAAGAGTAGACTGATGGACTAGTTTAAAAATATCTGTCATTTTTAATAGACCCCCCCCCCCCCGTTTTAACTGACATAGAACTGAGTGTTTATAGACGAAACCCTTGAACTGTGTTTACAGAGTGGGTGCGCATATTAAATGGCCCTGCACTCTTCTTCTCGTTCTTCCTTTTTTTTTGTTGAAGAAATAGCTCCTTTAAAGCTCATCCAAAAAAATGAACATTTTCTATCCCCCACAAAGCCCTTGGCATGCTAAACTTTACATTGGGTGATGATCAACACCCACATAACTCTATTTAAAATTCTAGTCAAATGCCAAGGTTCACACCTGTTGATAACAGGTTGAAATGTGAAGCTAGTGCATTCTGTCATTTTATGGATGACAAATAACTATGTCATTTGGTGCAGTCTGTTCTGGAACACGTATGCACCCCATGGTGAACATGTAAAAGCAGTGGAAGACGTTGCCATAATGTGTTATCACACTCCAGCTGAATCTTGTTTGAATTATTGCAAATCTGTCACCAGAAGAGCTTTTTCTAACACAGCCAAAGTTGATGGGAAATAATGTTTCACCTTCTGAACTTCACTTCACTTTACTGCTCCAATTTAAAATTCATGTTAGAAAATAACAACAAAAATGCAGCAAAGTAATTCACTTGAACATTGAAAATACAAGGAAAAAGACACAACACAATATGCCATAAAAACAACATCTAATAGAAGGTTTTCATGTCTACAGTCAGTTTCTATCCTTTGGGAGCTTAATAGTGACCGAATCCCAGGGGATGTTGTCATGGAAGAGTGGTTTGGTGTTGATTGGAACTTTTTTCCTCTTCCTGTATAGAAAGGGAGACCC
Source organism: Oreochromis niloticus (assembly GCF_001858045.2). Taxonomy (NCBI): domain Eukaryota; kingdom Metazoa; phylum Chordata; class Actinopteri; order Cichliformes; family Cichlidae; genus Oreochromis; species Oreochromis niloticus. The sequence goes on from NC_031979.2 coordinate 28,827,357, forward strand.
CCCCCCCCCCCCCCCCCCCGAGTGTCCATTGTACCTGTTTACAACCCTCACACCTGGTTGCTTCCCCTGAGTTTCATTTTCCCATTTGGGGATTTGCATCAGAAATTGGTGTTATTTGCAGTGAAGTGAATTTAAGATATTTTCACAACAAACATTGCCTCAGTTGCCTCAGGGCTCTTTATATTGTTCGGTAAAAAACCTACAATAATACAGAGAAACCCCAAAAATCACAACATCAGAATAAATTAAATTTATTTCAATGTTTAATTAAAGGTAATGGTAAAAATGTTGTCAAGTGTGACTGTCTTCTTATAAAATCTAAGATAAATATGTCAGCTAACACTGTTAACTATAAAAAAGATTTGATGTCTTTTTTTATCTTCAATGAAATATTCACTGAAGGGTGGTCACATAATTAGGATTGCTGCTACTCTCCTCACGTTTTAAATTTCAATTAGAAATCAGGGAAACCGACTAAGCCTCATGAAGCACCATATTGTGCAACTACCTGGGATCTATCTATCTACCCATCTACAGTAGCTACCTTCCGTCCTTCCTTCCGTCCTTCCTTCCTTCCTTCCTTCCTTCCGCCAGGCTGAAACCAATCCCAGCTGAGGAAAATTTTTACAGCCAGAAAGTCACACACATGAATGCTGCAGGCGAAGGATTAAGGGACATTAAAAGCTTCTCTTCTTCAGACTTAAGAGATTGTTATTATTGTTTCAGCTGAGGTTTCACCGATTGGGTCTAAGTCTGCCTTTTAGAATTGTGTTAATTACACCATGAGTTAAAATTTTTAGCAAGATTTACGTTAGAAGGTTAAGCACAAAACAATATTACTGCCTCTAGACAAAATATTTATTCTTCTACAAGAAGTTCTCTAAAGTGCAAAAGGAACAATTGGCAAGAACCACCTTCAAAATTAATCACCACCTTTTACAGTTAAAGCATTTTCCTGATTTGATTATTATTGATCACTGCTTGCTGTTGTAGTAATGGAAATGGAAGGCTGGTGTGTGGGTGCACTGATTTGCAGTCTCATATATTTTGCCACCATTAATACTTATCTGACACCAACAGCACTGTTTCTATCTAAATATGTGTCTACAGTGCGAGTTGGCTCATGCTGTGGCACATAGAGCAAATTCCCTACAGTAGCATATGTTTTAGCTCAAAAGAGCCTAGCTGTGCAGGCTGTCACTGCTCACTTGTGGATAGGCCGCAGTGAGATTATACATCAGTCTTCTTGAGGCTGAACCAGTGGTAATGATGGATATATTGTCTTAAAGAGCAACTTCCAGTCATCGCAGAGTGAGTGCTTTTCATGCTGGGATATTGTGTGTGTTTTTTTCCCTTCCTCTGTTATTCTCTAACTACACTCGTAGCAGTGAGAAATGATGTTCAGTCAGGCTCTCTGCAGGGTGACCACTTCCCTGGGAAATGCTGCTCATTTGCTGAATTGCTTATGAATATATGTGCAGAGACAATTGGAGGTTGATGATGATTTATGGTCAGCTGGGAAGCTGCAGCTGTGAAACTACACATGCAAGAAAGTACATGAAGATGCAACGGATTCTCACATTGACTTTGCACTTATGTGCATAATGATGAATCTAAAGTCTCTTCCTGTGATTTTTATCTCTGTAATGCTATCTTTGTACTTATCAAAGTGATGGCATGCAGTATAATTAGTTTCAAACTGCTATGAAGTCCTCAGAGTAAAAGTTTTTAGTAAGACATGCACATATGAGACCTGAATGAAAATAGATTCACACTCACATCTGTCTGCTGAGTATAAAGCTGCAGCCAGCAAATGGTAAGCTTAGCAGACAGACTGGAAATGGAAAAATATCAAGCTAAGGTTTGTTCAAACAGCCCTTATTGAGGCTTCAGGGAGTTGCTGCTCTTGGCCAAGAAATGGTGTAGAACATAACTCCATGTAAAGAGTTTTGTTTTTCTTCAAATTAAACAAACAAGTCAGTGGGATTTAGAAGAACCAGTAGGAATATTTTTAAAATGTGGACAGAGTCCAGCTTTTTATAGGTTAAACTTCACCTGCACTTCACAGCAACTGAAAAGATGTTTTTCTTTCTTTTTGTTTTAATTTCAAAAGATGTGAAACCCCTCCTTTCAGTATATCACTGTTGTAATGCAGCTGCGGTGTACCGATGATCACCTGATCTCTGCTCTCACCTTGTCTGTAGAGAACAAAGAAATGAACGAACCCGTGCTGCTTTCAGTTTTGCTGACTTATGTTCAAATGATATCGCTCCAAAAAGCACTCCATACATCACCAAAATGAATTTTGTCTCATCAGCAGCAGAAATTTCCAACCATTCATCTGTGTGAGTTATGGCCTCTAGATGTGGATCTCTGCCACCTAAACCTTAACCTCACTTGTGTGTCTTAAACCTACCATGCACTTTTGGTTTTGCGTGCCTGAGCGTGTGGTGTACTGACACATCCATTGGGACAACAGACATGAGGTTAAAGCAATTCACCATGGATGAAAACTGGAGCCTGCTTTGGCACTGGTGAAGAATGGGCAGTGACAAGCATGGAGACCAGATGGTAGTGAATCTGTAATTATAATTCTCTGGTGCAAAATGAGGTACTGGTGGAATGAAAGCTCACCGCAGCTACAAATATCCTACTTGCCATAATCTTTCTTTGGAAATGGCTGAGCGGTCGTCCTTTAAGGTACAGGTTTCTTGTCATTAATGACTGCTGTAGAGTTAAAATGTTGATGAAAGGTCCTTTAATAGCATCATACTGTAGCAATGTTGACGCTGGTGACAGTGTCTTCGTGGAATGGTAATTACCTGCCTAATCAAAAACAGAATGAATACTGACGAAGACAGTTGGACTGAATTTAAATAGGATGCGCCTATAATGGCTCCCAAAAGGGGAGCAGGGTCTGTGCTTGCCCCAGAGGGACTAACCTGTGATTTAGCCTCCTTACTTTTGTATGTGACAGGGTGGCATTGTGGCATCGCCTCCCCCTCCCCTGTGACCCTGAATGCTCCCTCTTCCGTAGGAGGGTGCATAATTGTCTAATTAAATGGTGAGACAACAGCCCCAGCATACCTCATTAAAGACATTGCTCCATCAGCTCCTGCCTCTCCATTTCTTTTAAAAGGCACTCCGCATCCTGGCAGGAAAGGTCAGACCGATAAGTTTGACACAGTTGTCTATTCTATCCTGGCATTCTTCCTGGCATTCAGACTAAATTAGATGAGTTATTTTATCACTTTATAGACCTAAAGCTGGGGTAGGAAACACACAAAATATATAATGACCTTTTAGCATATTATAATTTAAGTGGTCTGAGAGTGAACTAGACTCCTGCACCTTTTTTTAGGTGGATAAAATCTAATCAGTAATGGGAGACTTTCACAGGTCTTTTCAGGCACGATCAGGTGAGTATTATAGATTATGCATAAACCCAAGCAGTTCTAAGAAGTCGAAAGCTTTCTACCTTTGCTATGCTTTTGTACATATAACTGTTTTTTACAATGATGGCTGGGGAACCAGTGCACTTGTCAGCTGTTCTAAAAATAGAGTCAAATTTCAACTTTGAAAAAAAAAATCAAACCTGAATTCAAAATACTTTCTTCACGAGGAGTAGCTCTGTCTGACATCATACTTTTTACATAGAAGTAAAGCACTGAGATGTTTGTTAGAAGTGCATTAAGAATATTACAAGAGAGGACTTTGTTACCAACAGCAGCAGCATAAAAGGTTTAGTCTGACAGTGGTCAATCAGTGGTATAACGGTCCCTTTTAACCTGTTTATAGATAGATATAAATTTGCTAATATTATGGGGTGACATGGAAGTAAGCTGAATCAATACTGTTTAGCTAGCTAACCGCTTGGGCAGCAGCAGTCATGGTAAGTGTCAAGCTAAGAGTGGCTAAGATACCGTGTTGTCCCCTTTTTGATTTCCTATTTTTTTGTATTTGTGTCACACTTAAATGTTTGAGATCATCAAACAAATTTAAATATTAGAAGATAACACAAGTAAACACAAAATGCAATTTTTAAATACAGGTGTTTATTATTAAGGGGAAAAAAATCCAAACTTACATGGCCCCATGTGAAAAAGTGATTGCCCCACCTACGCTGTAACATAAATTAACTGTGTTGTATCACAGCTTTGGAAAGCTGAGTTTAATTTCTCTAGCCACACCCAGGGCAGATTAAAGGCAAACCTGGTCTCAATCAAGAAATCACGTAAATAGGACCTACTTGACAAAGTGGAGTAGACCAAAAGATTCTCAAAAGCCAGACATGCTGCGTTCTAAGGAAACAAATGAGAAACAAAGTAAGTGTCTCAGTGTAGAAAAGGTTATAGAACCATTTCTAAAGCTGTGGGACTGCAGTGAACCACATTGAGAGGTATTATTCACAAATGATGAAAACATTGAACAGTGGTGAACTTTACCAGGCGAGGCTGGCGGACCAAAATTACCTCAAGAGCCCAGTGACGACTCATCCAAGAGATCACAAAAGACCCCAGAACAACAGCCAAAGAATTTAAAAAAGGCCCCACTTGCCTCGAGGAAGGTCAGAGGGAACTCAAAGGTTTGTCTCAGTTTTGCAAGAAAACATCTTGGCGATCCCAAACTCTTTGAAAGGTGTGCGTGCCATTACATCTGGTGTAAAAGTAACACAGCATTTCAGAAAAGGAAAATCACACCAACGGTAAAATATGGTGCTGGTACTGTGATGGTCTGGGGCTGTTTTGCTGCCTCAGGACCTTGAAGACTTGCTGTGGTAAATGGAACCAGGAATTCTGCTGTCTACCAAAACATCCTGAAGGAATCTGTTCATGACCTCAAACTGAAGCGCACTTGGGTTCTGCTGCTGGCCAATAATCCACAACATCAGCAAGTCCACCTCCTTAAGAAAAACAAAATTATGAATTTTGGAGTGTCCTAGTCAAAGTACTTCCACCAATTCGATTGAGATGCTGTGGCATGACCTTAAAAAGGTGGTTCTTGCTCGAAAACCCTCCAGTGTGGCTAAATTACACAATTCTGCAAAGATGAGTAGGCTGTAAAAATACTGCTGTAATTACTCATTACCAGTTATCACAAATGCTTGATTGCAGTTGTTGCTTCTAAAGGTGGCCCAACCAGTTAGGTTTAGGGGGCAATCACTTTTTCATGCAGACCCATGTAGGTTTGGAGTTGTTTTCTCCATAATCATAAAAATGTTCATTTAGAAGCTGTGTTTTATGTTTACGTGTGCTATCATTGTCGAATATTTAAATGATATTTAAATGCACAATTTGTTTGGAGTAAAGAGGTTCATTCGGGAAGTAAGAGATCTGGTGCCATGTATGAGTAGGTTGTTTACCTGGGTGAGCAGTTTAAAATCTTGTGTGAAACTAAAAGTCAGTATAAACTATTTTTAGGTGTGTGCATGGATTGGAAAGAAGAGAACTGCAGGAGGAACACTGCACATTTTTGTTTTTCCCCTGTCATTGATTTCTGTCTAGTTCAGCTATAAGGCTGCACATAATTTCCTTTTTTGTTTTTGGTGAGCATTTTGTTCTTATTGATCATACAACCTGTAAACAAGTAAACAAATGTAGCAGCACATAGACCAAATGGCAGCAACTAGCCCAGACATTGCTACCATTGGTAATAAAATGAACTGCTTGGCAGGATAATACACAGAACAGTAGTGCTGGAAAGATTGTTGAGTGGTGTGCTGCTTTTTTCCTCCTTTTTTTGTATTAATGAGGCATGCACCATTGAATAATTTCAGCAGATAAATGAGCCAGGTTTGAGCTGCTTATAAATGAGGCTAGTTGAGCAAAAGGTTCCCAAGGAGCTTTGCTCAGTGCTCAGAGTATAGTAAAATAATTAACTCACAGCTAACACTATCTCTGATGCATAATAATATAATCCAGGCGTATGTGTTTTAATATGACATTTTTACAGCTTGTTTTTGGCATTTTATACATATTAAATATTTCACATATACAATGATAAACTGAATTTTTGTTTTTTAAGATAAGACGTGTCTTCATTACTACATGGAAAAAACTGTTGCATTTTCTAATTTAAAAAAAGTTCACACCTTGAAAATGTTGGCTTACAATGATCAGTACACTGCTCTCGTAAAATCCTTTGTAAATATATGAGCTGCTGGGAGAAAGCATGAAAGCTCGTGCTCCAGTATAGATATTATTATTTTCTTATTTGGTTACAAATGTGTCATATCCATTTTCAGAGCTTGCAGTCTGCATGTCTTTCTCTGTCTAGCTCCTCATGCTAAATGTAACCTTTCAGACAGCAATTTATTTCTTGCCTCGTTTCTCATAATTTCCTCCCACATACACATTTTTTATAAATATTTCAGAGGACGGATGTCGAGGGGTAACACATTTCCTATCTCAAATGTTAGTGACACCTTTAGTGCAGCGAGTCTGCTATTGACAGAGCAGTCAGAGAGTCTGCTCTGCATATGTAGGCACAAAGGATCAGTTCACTCATGCAGGCATTGCTTGTACTTGAGCGATAGAGAGAAAAAAGATATTCCAGTCCTGGATTGAGAATGACCACATAACCAGTCATAAATATCAAATACTCAGCTTGATGTCCAGTCTACTTATAATCTGGACTCCATAGATTTTGTGTCAACTTCCAAAGGAGCCGCTTGAAATTTTCTTTTGGGTCTTTGGGGAACACAAATAATCTTATGTGAAGTGACAGCTTGAGAGAGTGGACACTGGTAACCACACTTTTGCTTCACGGGGATGTGTGGGGATGTATGTGGGGTCAAAGACAGAGAACGAGAAAAATAATCATGCGTCTCTCTCGTAGCTTCCGTAGGCTGGACATGCAGCACAAGAATAGTTTCATACAGTGTTATTATTAGGTGAACCTCTCCTTCGCTTTCCTACTTAGAAAGTTAGATTCTGCTGATGCAGCAATTGCACAATCTTTCTGCCTTGACAGATTTTATAAGTGACATCCAATAAAAGCACCATTCAATGCTGCCACTTTGCTACGATTCCTGCACTTGTCCAGAAAATAAATTAAGTTACTCGAGCCCCAGGTAAATTGGCTAAATCCATATCAGTTGCTCCACAACCTCTTCGAAGCTGGAATAATAAATATCCTGTGGCTACACACTAAATGCCCAAACTAAGACTTAAAGCTGACTTTATGTGAGTGATTTTGTTTATGTATTTTCCCCTGATGTTGATGGATGATTGGGGCTTTGCTGCTTTAGTCTATGAATAATTCATTACAATGAGAGTTGGTTTCAGAAGTTGGCTCCTTTGCAACAATAATGGCTTGGGACATTGTGGGGAATATAGTATTATCTAATTAGACTCAGATGCTGTGGTCAGTGCAGGTGGTTGCTCAAGCAATAATAATCAGCCAAATGCAGTGCATGTGTTTTCAGGCCAGTGCAAAGAGCTGCTCCAGTCAACCAAACATTAGTTTATAAGACTGACAAGGTCACACCTTGCATGGCTTTGAGGTATATAAATCATATAAGCAGTTTAACCGACGCTTGTAAAGTGACAGCTTTTTAGCCCGATTTTCATTTGTCCAGCACAATTTCTGAACAACTTTATTTAATTAACTGTGTCTACTAATTTTTTTTCTGTTTTTTTGTGTGTTTGTTTCAGTATGACTGTATAATTAATACATTTTATTGTTTATGTAGAGCTTTAGGAAACCATAACTACTACTTTTTTTTTAAAAACTCACTTTAAATTTCATGGATTAAATGGATTAAATTAAGTAATAGAGTAGTAATGTGTAGGTTAGGCCACATCTATGTGAGATACAGATATGAAAACAACTTCTCCGTGTTCCCTTACAGGGAGCTCAAACATGTATCGCCTCTGAACCTGCTGCTGGACAGAATGCAGATGGATGCATAAAAAGGAAGCATAAAGGCCAATAGAGGGAGCCCAATAGCTATTTGTCCTCCTGCTGAGACAAAACAAGTGGGCACCACTGCACTTTGTTTACGTGCAAAAATGTTTAATTAATTAATAGAAGCGTAATTAATAAAAAATAAGATGAGGGTAGGAGCTCATAGATGGTCAAGCTTTTCAAAAGTGATTTCTAGAACTAAGGCTCAAATAAACGAACTAGAATATGTTTGGTGGACTTTGCATTGAGGAATCAAATCCGGGTGGAGAGCTTTGAAAAACCTGTTCCAGCAGATGGGTGATGAGAGGCGTGGAGTCTGACACAGCTGTGATCTGTCATTTTTTTTCAAGGTGTTTCAGGTTTCAGAGTTTCAAGAGGTTTTCAGTCAGCTATAAGAACCTGTCAGCTGGTTTGCTTCAGCGCCAGAAAAAGAGACTGAGCGTCTCAGGGGCCTTCATGCTTTTCTATTACTTCACAGCCTTTGCAGCAGTGGTTATCCCACAATGCCGTCATGCTCTGCTGATGTCCTCGACTCCAGTACACAGAAGTCAGAAGGTGACTCTTTAAACATGCTCTAAAGATTACTGACACTGCACGCTGTTGTCACAGGCGATTTGGAGATGATGACACTCTATTTCATCCGTTATGGGAAGCAGGTTTTATAGGCGATATCTCCAGTATATATATTTAAATAATATTGGAAAAATCTTTATAACAAATGTTAAAAGGTACTTTGTCTAAGTGTTACTTTTGTAGTGATTTGACCATCTGGCTGGGGATGAGTGATGGATTTAATTAAGGTGAGGATTTATATTTTTCTTGTAACGAGTTGCTGTTTTTAGCCTAGCTCTGAGGCCACAAAGGTCTGCTGTTTAACTCCACACGGCACTGTTGTTTCAGTTTGAAGGGCTCAGGAATATTACTATAATAAATATTTGATGAAAGAGGAAGTTCTATCGATTCATTACACTGTGAGTAATATGTGTATGTGTTCATTAGGCTGCCTCTGAGTATCCGTGTTTAATATTCTTTGTTTACAGAGCTGGGTCACATATGGGGAAACACATGAATATGGAGCAGGTAGCCTGCACTCGTCTCTGAGCTGTGCACAGATGCTCATCGTGAATTCTGCACACATACACACGTGCGCTCACACACATACTGTACATACAGAGACTGAGCTCAGGGACATGTATACGCACGCATGTGCACGCTCCTTTTCTTCTAATCAAAACTATCAAAGCAGGTTGGGTACATGCATACATTTTCATGAGTGACAGAGAGATTTGGCTGTTATCTGTTATTGCTTCCTAGTAAAATAAAACCTCATTGTGTCTCTGGTGCAGGAGTCCGGTTATAATCTTGGACATCACCTCCTGACTCATACAAAGGCAGCTTCTGGGTGGGGGGGAAGCAACATGAAGAAGGCGATGAACAGGGGAGGTGAGTGTCTTTCTGTGTGTGCTTTTCTGCATCCCTGAGTGTCTGTATGCATGTGTGTACAGCTGTGGCTTGAAAGAGAAAAAGGAGGGTAAGTCTGTACCAAGAGAGCGATGTGGGCTCTGCCCTGCAGCATTTGGCACAAAGGGCCTACTCCTATTATGCATGCTGGTGGTATCTGTGAGAGATAAGGTTTGGTCCTGGGAGATAAGGTCGCATTCTGCTAATGAAACACATGCTAAAGGTTTGTATGGAAACCTCCCCTTTCAACTTCTCATTTTTTATTTTGAAGCATTTCATTCCCTCCCTGATATTACTTCAATATCATCCGCCCCTCCTGTCTTTGCATTTATATGAATAGCTTGACTGGCAGCATTTAATCATATCAGATCATTCACCTGCAACCATAACCTTCAACATTTGCTTGAATGACATTTAAAATCATCCAAGGACGTATAAAAGTGATGCTAAGTTAATTAGAACCAGTACTCTGAAATACTGCAGCAGTGCCAGAGAGCTACTCTGCTGTAGCATAGCTGGTTCTTTGTTTATATCCCTGTGCTTTGAGTGTAGCTGGGAGGCATGGCAAGTTGAATTCACTCAGGTGATGGGTTTAGTGTGAGCGGATATGGAGTGGGAGCTCTCTCCTCCCTGCTGACTCTCCCAGCCGGCTCTGGCATTAAAGCAGCCCAGACGACGGCATGACAGCTGTTTCCTATGACTAGGGGAAAAACACAGTGATTCACTTCCTCAGTTGGCCTCATTTGGGAAGAGATGGAGTGTGGCCAAAATTCTCCTCTGGCGCTGAGACGTGGACAGTAGAAAAAGGTCATCGGCAGCGAGGAGAATGGAGGAGAAGGCCAGTTTTAAATGACACAACCAATATTTCAGCTGCAAATGCATTTTAACCTTTTTCTATGCAAGATGAACTATGATGCCCCCCCACACCACCACCACCACCACACACACACCCATGCACACACCCACCCACACCTGGAAAAGGCAAACTATTTGTTTAATGTGTAGTAATAGAATGAGACTTTTTGACTAGCCTATATTTGTATGCTTATAAAGAAAAGAAATAGAGCCAACTACAAATTGTTCCCATTTCCTTCGATAGTTGATGCTTTATATATATTACTCATGAGTTATTCTGTTTATCTAATAAAACATAAATTACAGTATTAGACTAGTGAGTCTTATAAGACACAATAAAACTTGAAAATGTATTTTTTCTATTTATTATACACATGAGCTAATCTATAAGAATATAAATTAAAAGTTATGTGAGAAATGTTAAAAACTGGCAGACGCTGCTCTCTCTTTTTAGAACTCACATAATTCACATAAATGTTTTGTTGGAACTGCATTGCCAACTGGAAGCTTACTGTTAAAATAATGTAAAACTGATTGATTCACTATAAGATATTTGGCAGTATCCACTTGCAAAGCAATATACGAGTATAACAAATTTTCACAAATTTTCTTTATTGCTATGGTTACTAAACAAAGTGATTATGACCATTTAGCTGACACTTCATTTGTTATCTAAACCTGTAACCATTCTGATATAAAATATATGCTCTCTGGACACTTGTAAACCTGTTCAACTGCTCATTAATGAAACTATCTAGTCAGCCACTCACATGGCAGCAACTCAATCCACGTAGACATGGTTAGAATCACCTGCTGAAGTTTAACCTGAGCATCAGAATGGGGAAGAAAGGCAGTCAAAGTGACTTTGAACAGAACAATGTTGTTGGTGCCAGATTAGCATTAGCAGAGCATTTCAGAATCTGCTTGAAACCACCTCTCATTGTAATGATCTGCTTTGATTTCCCAGCACATCCCTCTCTAGGGTTTCCAGAGAATGAAACAAGAAAAAATATCTAGTGAGCAGTAGGTCTTTGGGTGAAAACGCCTTGTTGATGTCAAAGGTCAGAGAAGAATGGCCAAACTGCTTTGAGCAGATGAATACCTGGGAATGCACACTTTCAGATACAGTAGTAGAAGATGAAACTCCTATTTGCTAAGTACAGAAATGGAAGCTATACAATAAAAGATTGGAAAAAAAAACAATGCCTGATCTGATGAGTGTGCTGCAACATTCATCTGGTAGGTTCAGGTTGATGTAAACAATTTGAAAGCAAACATTTCATACTGCCTTGTATCAACAGTTAAGGCTTATAGTGGTGGTGAAATGATGTGGGGGACATTTTTTTTTAGCACACTTTGGGTACTTTAATGTCAACTGAGCATCATTTAAACACCAGAGCCTACCTGAGTATCGATGCTGGTCATGTCCATCTTTTGTTGACCACTGTGTACTGACCATCTGTTGGCTGCTTCCAGCAGGGTAACCTAAAGCCTTTTGTATGAGGTACACACATTAATTCTAAAAAACTAACAAAAAAAGAATATTTAAATTTGCAACAATTAACAACAAGATTAAACACTGCATTTAGTGAGATAAAGGGTTGTTTCTGGAAAATAACTATGGTACTATAAGCAGCAGTAGTGAAAACTATTAGTAGCCCTGCATGACCAGTTAATGATCCAGTCATACCTCTGCTGGTATCTTGTGAGATGGCCACTTTGGCTCATCATAACCTCTTTTAAACTCTTTATTTTTTTAAATTATCCTTTTTTAGGCCATTTAGTCTGATTTATTTTACTAAAAAATTTGTGATTTTGATGAATAAAACTGGTTTAATACCATTAATTCTGGTCATTCTAGTGTTCTTTATAAAAATGGCTCCTTAGTGCAATACTGCATTCTGTCTTTGTAAGCTAAGACGCAGCCAACTAGACAGTTAAAGCGAGAGTACAAAAATACAGTAGTACAGTAATTGCGAAGTTGTGGGATAGCCATGATTAGCCTCAACTGCTAAAGATAAAATTGCATTTCTTTATGATTTTTTTAAAATTCAAAATGTAAATTTCATTAGAAATTTCATCTTGTATTCAGTTATTCAGACTCATATAACTAAATTAGTCATGATAGAGAAAAACAACCCAATAACAAATACCAATTAACACAGCTAAAATACATCAATTTGCCAATTATTTTACAAGATTGATGGATTGATGGATAAACTTAAATATTAATGAAAGAAAAATAAAAACTTAATAAGAATTTATTTAATTTCTGTGAGCTGCACTAATGTGTTCCCATTTGCTTTCTGTAAACAGTATACAAACAGAATCCACAGATTTTAGATTATCTTGCTTTTTTGTCAGTTATTTAAAAACCATTGCTGATATGGGCAGCAAATTAGGGCATTATGATTTTTTTAAATTTGCTTCTCAGCTGTCCTGAAGAACATTTGGTTTATTGTCTTCTTTACTGGTTTCTGCCTTTCTTGGGGGGAAAATAAATCAGGTGATTTAGTTTTTCTGGTTAACAAAATACATTTTACAGTAAAGCCTAATATTGGGTATTCTTTTTCAAGTATGAATAGCTTGCTGTACAGTATACGCTGCAGTAAGATGAGTCATTTCAGTGTCCTTCTTTAGATGCAACAAAAAACGATTTTATTATGATAAAAGGAAGTGGAACCAGAGCTTCACACACACCCTCATAACTACTGAGCATTTCAGACAGTAATACCGTGTCCTTGCATCCAGACATTAGCATTTATCCTGCTGTCTGGGGTATTGATTCATCAAGTGAAATCTCATGCTGATAGTCACCTTCGTTTTGCAAGTGCTGTGAAGACTCTTGAAATGCCTGAGTACTGTGCTTAGCACCAGCTCACTATCTAAATGCAATCTTGTAGTTAATGCAAGTTGTACAGTAAGGATGCAATAGATGGGATATATTTTATATTCATTCAAGAGAAAATTTGTTTTCACAATATGTGTGAGCTGTAAAAGCAAGTGAGACAGCAAATTGGCCAAAGTCAATTGCGCATGAACTTCTCAATACTTGAAAAAAGACATCTATCTAAAACTCATAATTTAAAATCTTATAACAAATGAATCATAAGAAATCCTTTGTAACTTGTCATGCACTTTAAATCACTGGTATAAGTGATCTCTGTTGTACAATCAATATTTCTCCCATGCTTCTTCAAACATCGATCCGCTCCTCTGAGATTTAATTAGTTCCTGAATATGCTCAGTGCAACATGAATATCGTGGTATAGCTATCGAGCAGTCCAGTGATCTATACTGCAGTTGTCCAGGGATCAATTACGAATGTTGTAATTTGCTATTGATGTAATTGATGCATTTGTCCAATTATACTGGAGACAGTCGTCAGCCCTTTTTACTTTGCAGCTCAATAAGCAGCCCATCAGTGGTGCATCCTCAGGAGGAACAATAAGCCGACTGTCCGCCCACCTCTGATTTACATCACTGATGGGATGGATTACTAATCTGACCTGGAGATTAGTCTATGTGGAAAGAAAATACTATCTACCCAAAAAACAAACAGTAGATTAAAAAAAAAAGCTTTGTGTTGCTGTTTTCCCAACAGACGTTTAAAAAATTATAAAATTATAACAAATTTTTTGTTTTGTTATTATCCAAGTATCACTAAATTTCAACATCACGAATTGTTTACCATTGATACACTGATTATCAGCAGTACTGTACAAAAGATTTGAACCACGCCAATTTAGTTCTTTCAGCTTTGGCTTCCTGTTGTTCCATTCTCTGTCATGATGATCCCACACTTCTTCAGTAATATTAAGGTCCAGGCTCTGGGGGAGGCCAATCCATGACTGACGCTTTGGCAGGGAGTTTGGGATCACTGTCATGCTTAAAAATGAAGCAGTGCCAATCAGATTCTTTCCAAATTGTGGTTGGTGGATCAAAATCTGACTATACTTTTCTGTGTTTCTGTGATAAGATCCCTGAAATCAGTGGCCAAAGTACAGCCCCAAACCACGACAGACCCTGCACTGTGTTTTGCAGATGGCTCCAAAACATTTAAAAATTGTGTGTTTTTGTAACAGGATGCTAATAACAAAGACACAAGTGACTACGCATTAAAACTGTTTTTTTTTTTTTGCTGAAATGTCTGTTATAAGTAGACATAAGACTGCCTTTTTTATGCTTGAATGATTCATTGCTCAGTGTTAAGTGGCTAAAAAAAGGTCAGGTGCAAGGACTGGACCGATAATGAGTAAAAAAAGAAGTCCAAAGAAAAGCTTTGAAAGACCTTCAGAAAGCCTTGAGAACTATTGTTCAATACCACTTCAGCATTAAGAGAAAGTCTGGCTCTTCGAAAGCAAAACATAAATTAGAGATGGCTGACGACTTTTGCAGAACACTGTATATGGGCTTATTCAGAAAATAGCTGATAACTTCTAATCTAAGATTAACACTTTGATTGTAAGCAAAGGTTCATAAAGCAAAAGTGAAAGAGACATTTATGATCACTGATAGCTGAAAATCCATCCTTTCATTCAATTCACATTGGCCTTTAAAGAACAACTTATCCCATGAGCCCTTGATGTTAGGTGCTGAATATAAATGACCTGACAAAAGTGGTCACAAGAGAAATTTTAGGGTCCATAGCTAGTCAAAAAATATGTGAGTAGGACAGAGGCCGACAGACATTGTGAATGTAGAATAACAATGGCTGGTGTCTTGCCACACATGACAGTTCCTCCTTTCTTTCAAATAATGCTTGCTTTTTGTACATAATCCATAATAAAAATAAATAAATAAATAAAATAAGGCGAATAGACAAAGACGTAAAAGCATCCTATTTTACTGTGGTTTATTCTGTTCAACTCACAGGATGAGCTCATAATAAAGTCTGTCCCCTACGCCTCTTTCTCCACTCTGCTGCAGCAAAATCACAATTACCAAACTAATTTTGTGAGGTACAATTGTCTCTGTTCATTTCATAGATATGCAAAGCAAGAAAACAATTGTGTAAGCTATGGGCAACTAAACATGCCATCCAATCAGGAGACAGAAACATCACTGGTATACAGAAAAAAGTCTAACCTTTACTGGGTGCGTCCCTATAGCTACCCAAGGCTGCTCATCCGAACAGCTTCAGGCACAAAGAACTACACTTCCTTGGATCCTTAGCAACACCCGCTGAATGAGATGCACACATACATTCACAGAGTGCTGAAATTATTATATAGGGCAGTGTGGAATCCTAATATCATATATTTAAAGCACTAATTTCTAGTCTGTGGATTAGATCAGATTTATTTATTTAAAAAAAAGGATTGTTTCAACTCTTGTCAGACTTCTAAGTAAAAAAGGCCTTCTGTGCCTTTGTCTGATCAATTTCTTGCAGTTTTAGGACCATAGTATTTATTGTACTTATATACAATATGCCTGAATAGGATCTCCATCTTCATCACTTAAGGACATGGTTTGTCATTTGCACTATGTACATACAATATGAATCTGTCTTTATAATTAGCTGGATCAATCTGATTAAAAGCGAAAGCGTGTTTTCCTTTCTTGTAGGCAGTAATTGCATGTGTAACACTAATTAACAATGCTTCCAGGGTCAACAAAAGAAAAAAAATCGCTAAAATATTAACACAATTTAAATTTGAATTTTGTTGAACAGCCACGAGAGGAATGTAAAATTCAATGCATATTTACTACTTTAATTACATCTAGTCAAACGTCTCCCCCAACACTGCTAGTATACAGCCATGCCTCGAATAAACCAGCCTATTGTTATCCTACAGCTAATTAAATCACAGTGGTGGGAAAACAATGAGAAATTACAAACAAATTGAACAAAACCATGTGAGTAAATTAAAAAAGAACGAGTGAGATAAACTTCAGGTACCTCATTATCTGCTCAGTGGTCACGCTAATGCCGTGAATAGATTCAGTTGTTGGAAAATGCACAAAAAAACAGCTCTATTCTCATCTATTTGTATGGATTTAATTTTAGGATAACAAATTTGCAGACATGAATGTTAAAACTTAGCTTGAAAAATAGGAACATCTCTGCTAAAACATCTTTCCAGTCTGTTCTGATTCACCATGTTTCTTTTGATAAACTACATCTGTCTCTCATATGGGCAGCTGCTCACTGCACAATAAAAAGGCTCAAGCTGCTACAGGTACATCTGTTTCTCTGGAATAAACTGCACTGGGAAACAGAGCCAGTCATTTTTTTACGCATGTCCTGTTTTATAGTTTTAAAGAGCCGACATTTCAGACTGACATTTTTCTTGCCCTCTGCGTTACCCGCTGCTCCTGATGGGTTATTTCATGGTTTGTACTGATGCATGTATACCCTTGTGTTTTCATCAAAGTTCTCAAGGTTTTTGTGCTTTTTTGCTGGAGCTGTCTTAATCAGACTTGATGAGATTGGCACCTGAAAAAGTTGCAGTTTTTCTCCAGCTTTGTTTTTTAAATATTGTTATTAAAAGTTTCCCTCTGTGGAGAGAATTAGAGGGGAAAGTAAACAAGGTAAAGTATTGCTTATTCACCTCATCAGGCTGAGGCTTGTTTCATAGTTTTAAAGAGCACACCAACATTTTTCTTGCCCTGGACATTTACCTGCTTGTTGTATCACTGCTGTTCCTGGCAGGTTATTTCATGGTTTGTACTGATGTGAATTTTTATTCTAATCGGTTTATATTTTTATTCTTCCATCAAAGTTCTCAAGGTTTATTTTTTTGTTTGTTTTTTTTCTAACAGCTGTCTTAATCAGACTGGAGGAGATTCGCAAGTGAAGCTGCACAGTCTTTCTTCAGCTTAAAAAATATGCTGTTATTATTATATTGTTATTCCCTCTGTGGAGGGAATTTCAGGGAAGAGTAATGAGAAAGAGAAAGTTTTATTTATTCGCCTCTTCATGTTTAGTCCAAAGTTTAACATGTGAGACAAAAAAGTAGCATATTCTAAAAGCATATTAATCTACAATTAATTTGAAGAGCTTGAAGCGCTTACACCTACCAACAGCCTGACTACACCTGCCTGCAGCTTCATACATTTCAAACAGCGATGTGAAACTGAAGGTTTTCATAGGACTCTGTGAAAATCTAAGCATGCACCATGATAAAGTAGCTTATAGAAGCATTTTTAGCAGCAATAACTGCTAGAAGTAATCAGAGTCTGTATGATTTTATCACTCTTATATTATGGTGGAGGAACATTGGTCCACTCATCTTTACAACATTGCTTCAGTTCATTGATGCTTGTGGCTATTCGTTTATGCACAGCTCTCTTAAGGTCCTGTCCAGCATTTCAGTCGGGTTGTCTGACCAGCGAGCTGTCAAAAACGTATGCTTTTATACAAGTTTTATACAAATACATCCAATTATCAGCACCTAGCTGCTCCTTACCCTCTTAATCCCGCTGGAAGCAGTAAGGGTGTACTTAGTTTTTCACAGGACTGCATTTGGAAACTTTCTTTTCTTCCTCATCTCCCCATTTCATATCCTGTATCTTTTTAATATATGCCTGCTTTTATATAGTTGTATAGTTTTAGCTCTTTTCCTGCCCTCCTATGTGAATACTAAAATATGCTTGCTCATGTGATAGCAGGTCCCACTTTCATTAAAAATTTCCTCAGGCACTTTTTAATCAAAACAATACACAACTAATTAAACCCTTTTGTGAGAGCTGTTTGGTGTCCAAGGCGATCTGCGCTTATATCTGTTCATTTTTTTGAATTGGCACCCATCTACTCAACACAAGGTATTTTGAACCTGTCTTTTGAGACTTATCTGAAACCCTTAGCTCTGGCATGTTGTTGCTCTCTCCAGCACTGAGTAGTAATTGAAAAGATGCTCCTTATCATGTGGTACCTTGCTCTTTGTTTGAATCAGCCACTGGAAAACCTAAAAGCTTTGCTATCTCGTACCGGTTGATAGTCTCTTTCAGTCCCATTACCCAACACAGCTGTAGCCCAGCAAGTTGACTAACATTGCCCAGTAGTAAAAGTTTTTGCGTTGTCCAGTGTTTTGCCACTCAAATATATGAATGCTGATAAAGTCCTTATGGAGGGCTTTAAACACAGAGACGTGGCTCCAAGGGTCCAGACTCCTTTCTGGAGCAAACAAGGTTTCGTTCCATTAATGTGTCATTCTAAATATACCAAATACTTTAGTAATAAGTACTGAAACATATTGTGAAAATAGTTCATACTAGACCATACTGCCATATTTTTACAGGGTAGGAATATCGCTTAATATATGTTTAATTAATATTACGTTAACTTGCTAAATTTTCAACCAGTTTTCAAGTGGTTTGTTTTGGTATTAGAACATAAAGGGTTCTCTTTGCTCAAATGCACAAAAAGTACTGAGGAAGTAGATAAGAGACTTATTATTATAACAGATACTGGATGAGCCTTTCCTCTGAATGTTACTCATTTAGCCATAAACAAAAGCTGATAAAAGCTGGAGCTTACTTGCAGTATGAGAAAATGTCTATGTGTGCAGTCTTATCTAACGGTCCATTTTTAGTTTATACGGGGCTTCAGCAAACTGTAAACCCATCATACACCCTTGATGTTTTTTCATGTTCCCACAAATGTTTCCTCTGACAGTGATTGCACTGAAATTTCACTCCTATTATCTGTGGATTGATCACATCAGGCCTACTTTTGCTTTGGAGATTGCACAATTGTTGTAATTTCAGACAGCGAAAAATCATCGTTCTTAAGCCTCTCGTCTCGTTGAGTTGCACTTTACGCTAGATTGGCACTTAAAGTGGTGAATGCTTCATAGGCTGGAGTCCACACAAAGCCCCCAACGGAGTCTTTGATGTTTGCCTCACCGGATCAAAGATGTTTGAGCGTGGACCGACCAGGTGCACTGTTCTTTCATCTCGCTTACTTAGCTGTCTGCTGCTTCCTATTCTCTGTTAAGGCACAGAACAATGTCTTCCATTCAGACACAGAACATGATTCATACCAATAAAAGTCACTTGATTTCAAATGGTGCATTCAGGATGCTCTGATTGATTAATCGTTATCGTGTATGAAAACTCATGCAGTTTTCACATTTTTTTGTGTGTGTGCATGTTGTGTTTACTTGCTTATCATTTTAGAAGCACAAAATCTTTGGATCTGTCTCAGGCTTTTGACCTCAAAAACAGACCAGAAGTTTCTTCACTACAAAATGAAATTTACATTGTCTTCCTTTAGCCCGTCGTGTTATCTATCAGTCTAGGTTGTTTTTGTTTCCAAGCTTTGGGGATATCAGCTGAACAAGTGTCTACCATGTCTTGAATGTAATGGAAGTAAATATACCCAACTTGTAGTGCTCAAAGCATGGAAAGAAATACTCCACTCAAACTCCACTTGCCGACCGTATCACTGTAGAAAAGCAAGTATGCATCTAACTGTGACAACAGGCTTGTGCTTGTGACAGTGTAACAGGATGTAAACCTTAATGCATGCTTCCTTTGGATGGTGGAAGCAGTTTGGCTGAAAGAAAATAGTTCCTGCTCACAGCAAAGATTGTGGATTTTTATTTTTTTATTTTTCCAGTAACAGGGCCACGATTTGTAGAAAAATAGACATAGCTGCCGAGTTTTTTCAATTCGGCAATTAACACCAGATCAGTCTACTTGGATATATATATAGCTCCACAGTGGAGAAGAAAAACATACTTGACTTTGGGGTAAACTGGCAATTTAAACTCAAATCATTTAATGTCTATTTCTGCCTTTGACCGGTTACTCTTTTTTTGCGACTCTAAGTGTAAATGTTTGACTTGTGTAACTTTCGCTAATAGTCTGAATCCAATCTGATGGTGCAGAGAATATATTTCAAGTTCACTTGCGTTTTCAGCTGCCCAGCCTCCTCTGATGCTGCTATTAGCTCAGAGTCGTTCAGATAAAACCTGACTACTCCCTCTTTTTTTCCCTGTTTGCTTTTCAAACACAGAAACTCCCGAAGGACACCTCTAAGTACTTCCACAGAGAATTTTCACATTATTGATTACAAATGAGATAATAAAAGCCAACATCATTTCAAAGGCTCTTGGGTGAAGATAACACGTCTCCATTTACATGTCGTTCTGTAATGTATCCCTTTATATATGTGTCTGCTCACCATCTACCTCTCCTCTCCACATTTATGTTATGGATCACGTATAGATGCATCCCCATTTGCTTCTGCTAAGGTCACTGGTGCTTTGATCTCAGTGTAAGCATATGACGTCCTTACGCATAATCAGAGTATCGATCTCTCTCGTCCCCCCTTCTTTGCAAATTGATTGGGAAACTAATTGTGCCCTTTTCTCTTTCAGCAGCATCTCTGGTCGAGTCATTTCTCCTTCCCCAAAGTACCAATCTTGTTAAAGAGAATATAAGCAATCGAGCAATTTAGCAGGTAAAGGGAGCCTTTTAAATGGCAATTAACATCACACTTTCCAGTTTAAGTGTGATTGCTTGGAGTTGTGGGTATTGTAATTGGGTAAGTAAACATTAGTGGATTTTACATTTTCACCAAGAGAAATGAAATGCAAGAGAAATGGCGGCGCGCAGGTAAATACACTATCAGTATTTTTGAAGTCACTTTGTTTTGTTGCAGCCTCTTCCACAAATTGGAGTCTCTATAGGTAATTCTGTTCGAGTGAGAAATAACTGTCTTTGTGGGGAAATGTTGATAATCCATTATCTGGACCACAGCAGGAGCTGTTTTTTTCTTTCTTTTCCCTTTTTTTTCAGGCTGACTGCTCAACCATGCACACAATATGCCAAACAAACAGAATAATGTAAGTGGTGCAGACCAGGGAAAAATCTTTACTGAGTTGGTGTGTAGATGTTTGAGAGCTCACAGTAGGAGGATGACATGCTGAGACTGAAGGCTTTTCGGCATATATTTGGAGAGCATCAATAACTTATGTAAGCGTACATCTTTGCAATAAGAAGATGAAAACATGATGGCATTGGACAAATGATAAGCTCTTCAAAATGAAGGAGAGTGCCCATTTAGTTCGGTGACACTTACCAGAAGTCCAGCAAGTCCTGCAAAAGTTTGCTGAACTGATGCCTCTAATGGTAGGATGTCATAATTTGTCTTCAGAAATGATTACAAATTGTTGCTATGATTAAGGTCAAGGATTGTTAGGTATGAGCACCAAAACAGTTTGATAATGGAAACGTAAAGGTGAAATTATTTTAAGGATGGACCTGAAAATACTTGCAGTAAATAAAAATTGAGCTACTAATGCAACACAACAACAGCCTTAATAATTTAGTAACTAATTAGAAAATATATGCTTAATTACACACTCAGTTGATATGGAGATTCATTAATATTCATTTGAAGTGCTGCTGGTGTCCACATCATGAAGGTAAATCCCGTTTTTACTTGCATTTTTTGTCTTTTTGAACTCCTGAGGGCTTTACGTGACTTTAACGTCATGAACACCACTGAACTGCATGTTTATAGGGAGTTGCTTCAGGCATGTTTTGTGCTGGGGTCGGGGTCAAGGCTATGCTGCCCTTACATGGCATAAAAAAGGGCAGCTGTGGCTCAGGAAGCAGAGCAAGTCACCTACTAATCAGAAGGTCAGTGGTTCCATGTCAATTCCTGAAGTTAAAGTGTTAGTGGGGAAAACAGACTGAACTGCCACAAAAAAAAGTGTCTGAAAATTGTTATGTTAGTGACACAACATTTGACAATACCAGTTTGTTGCTGAAAACAATGCAGAAAAGAAAAATGAAAGTGCATTAAAACATCAAAGCTTTGGGTTGGAAAGGTAAAACTGTGAGCTGGAAGCTGCTAAAAAGCTCCATACAGCTGAGGGAAGTCAAGTTATGGCTGCATGGTTTCGTCACTATGAGTGACGCTCATTTATTCCATTGCAAAATTAGAAACATTGATTCTAACTACAGAAAATTTATGGAAAAATAGCGGTCAATACTATAAAACCAAAAGGTGATGACAGTAAAAAATGTGAACACAGCAGTCTTTTGTCTAACAGTTCTTTCATGACGTCAGCACTATGTCAGTTGATTGTAAACATGCTGTTTTTGGGATCTCTTTAAGAAAACTGATGTTGCTTTCCCTCCGAGGACACTCTTCACTTATCATTAAAATACTGAGAATCACTGGACTGACAACTACTTTGGACTGTGACGCTGACAGGTCTAAAGAAAATGTGTGCAGCATCGACAATGACTGATAGCTGCCTTCTGTGTAAGAAATCTCAATAACACTAAAAAAGACAAGAAAATGAGGTGTGTTGTGAGCCATTTGTTCCTGGGGACAGGCTGACTGTTGTGTCCCATCAGAGCCCATGAGGCCCCTTCGCCTTGAACAAACAGGTCCAGAGCTCATTTCATTGGAGCAGAGAGTGATGGAGAGGGGCCTGTCTGTATTTTGTCAGTCCTTTGATGGAGTCATTGACTGTGAGAGGTATCGGGGACAAGGAGCAGGGATTCAGACCGAGACGTGCAGAACAAAGAAGGACCAGCCTCAGAGGTACACAATAATTCACCACAATGATCATAAATAGGTTTACGAATCAAGAAAAAGCGTGAAAGATAATCATGTAAACAAAATTGTATTATTATATTACACCAGACTGACTCTCCAGTATAAAAAGCAAAGTCAACCTACATCATGGCATACTACGTGGTGCACAACACTGAATGTTTACAGCAGGAAGGGGATCCAATACATGTGCTCTGGTATCCACGCTAACAAACATACAGGGATCTTTTTGTAAGCTGGGGTCATGCAGCAGGATTGCTCACTACTGTCTTAAAAAGGACAAATTGGATTAATCCTTTTTCCAGGACCAGACTCCTGAATTCATGTTCAGGTGGTTTAACACTGACACAAGATGTGAACTCTGAGAAAAGGTGCTACATTTTATTGGCTTTTTCTTAGCAGTTTAACAGAGACCAACAAATAGTGAACCTTTAACTCAGAATGTGGGTCCAGTTCTCTTCTTTGTCCATTTTTAATTAACTCATCATCTTTCAGGGATGGTTGTGGTGTCTGGTTTCCAACATGGCTCTCAGCTGGACCCTTCTGTGTGGAGTTTGCATGTACTTACCTGCATTGGTTTTCTTTGAGTGCATCTGTGTCCTCCCACGGTCTGCACGCATATAAAGCTAATTGGTTATTCTAAATTGAATGTAGGTATCTGAATATCTTTCTCTGTGTTAACCCTGCTGAGAAACAAACTCATATTAAATGTGAATTATGCAAACATGCAAAGCTACTTTAGCAGAGTAAGAATAGAAATATGGAGCTGGAAATTAGTGTAATAGCTTCAACTTCCCTCCTTCGTTGCAGACCCATTATAAGATAGAAATGGCACTCAGAAAATCTTGAATTGAAATCTATGGAATAATTCTTCAACATTAAAGATTTTGCTAGAAGTACAACTTCCAGGGGGAAAAGCTTTTAAAAACCTTTTCCTTATTTTCGAGCAAAGTCTGCAGACTTTTAAAGTCAGTTTTATTTGACTGGTGATTCTATACATGTAGTTTATATGCCCCAGAGAGCATTAAAATTAAGGTTTAATACTAAAAATACTTCAAAATAAGTGCTTGGAGGCATTTCAAAATGGTTGCTCAGTTGTGACACTTGTTCCTGAAAGGATGTTTGGTTATAGTGTGTTTAGTTAACAGTCAGAAAGGTTAGTGTCCAGTCAGCTTCAGCTCGTGCTGTCAGTCAAGTAGTAAAATGTGGAGCCTTGACAGTCTCACTTGAAGATGACGGGGGAGGTAATCTTGCCTTAACTTGCTGGTTTAAAAGGTAATGGCTTGCCATCTCCTTCATCAGTTAAAATCTCTGGGTGTTTCCAGGGAATCTCTAAAACTTTGCACAACAGTCACTTTAAGGTGACTCTTAAATTAAACTCTTGTGATTTCTCTTACTGTTAAAATGCAGTCAGACCTTTTCCCCCCCACTGCATTAAATGCATTAAATGCTTCCACTGATCCAGTGGAACCCAGAATTTTGAGGGTTTTTTTTTTTTTTTTTTTTTTAAATTCCTGTTTATTCTATATGATTTATTTAGTTTTGCTCCTTGAGTTTCATTGATTAGAATCCTTAGTTTATAGTCCAGACTTTCTTTATCTCCATTTGTTAGCTCTTGGCATACCTGGACCACCTCTTGAATAATTTGTTTTCTGTTCAAGAACTTGACTTTAGTCTGCCTATGGGTCTGCAGTCTGCATGTTATGACACTGGTTGTTTATGAGATAAAGGGCTACAGAT
This sequence comes from Oreochromis niloticus, assembly GCF_001858045.2. Taxonomy (NCBI): domain Eukaryota; kingdom Metazoa; phylum Chordata; class Actinopteri; order Cichliformes; family Cichlidae; genus Oreochromis; species Oreochromis niloticus. The sequence goes on from NC_031979.2 coordinate 28,851,844, forward strand.
CTCAACAGGATTCCTTAACCCAGATTTATCTGTACCAAATACAGTAACTATAGAAAAGAAACAGTTTTACCTTTGGGGTATGATGTTGTGGTACTGTATATATTTGAAGCCTTCAGTAATTGTAATTGTGAGAAGTTCCTAGCATCATTTGCCTCCATTTGTTCATTTCTATCTCTCACTCCACCAGGCAGTTAGATGCATTTACCCCATTACACTGTGTCCCATTTAAATATTATAAATTTATGTAAACTAGCGTTCTATTCATGTAACTTCATAGATCATTAGAATTTTAAAGGAGTCTGTTTTATCTGACCACGTCAAAGACTATTTTAAACGTTTGAGGTTCTGTTTTGTTTGAACCAATCACATTCAGACAAAACAAAACTTCATAACTACCTCAAAACTAAAAAACTAATTGTTGAAGAAGTGGTCAGTAGGCAGCCTTTAGAGGTGAACCAACAACCTTTGATACATTTCAGTCTTTCTGTAGAAAAAACATAGTAAAAAACATCTTTAGTTATGGCTATTGGCTACATATGTATGGCTACATTTTAATGAGAGCCTATTTTGATTATTTTGCTGCCATACCATTCTCCTCTTAGAAATGAAGCTGGCCTTAGCAGACAGGCACTCAGATGGTTCTCATCCTACTTAGAGCATAGTCACTGTGCACAATTTTACCTCATAAACTACCCTTATGATATTTGGGGTCTCAAAGGGCTCAGTCTTTGGACCTTTTTGTTTAGCTATCTATTGCCACTTGACCATGTAATTACTGTCGCAACAAAGTAAATGGGTGTTTCTTCCATCTCTTCTTTACTTTTTAAATTCTCAGTTATCGGCCATTATAAATCCCGATATAGATATATCTACAAATACTGGCCAATATATTAGCCATGCTGATATGTTGGTTGGGTTCTAGATGTAATCCCTAATTATACAAAAGGGTCTTACCGTTGTTATGTCAACAATTGGCAGTTTTAGAACTTGTTTAGTCCAGAAAAACACAAAAATCTAGATTTCCCGCTTTCCTCCTTTACTGCCATTAGGGACCAGATTACATCTAGTTTTTAACAAATGAATTGTAAAAAAAACTTAGGTCATTTTTATTGGTCCTAATCATATTTGTAATAACATCCTTCCCCATCTTGGACAATTGAGGCAAAGCTGTCACGGTTCTGGGTCATTTTGACCCAGCATCTTCTGTTTCTTGTGTTTTTGTATTATTCTGTATTATTGTCTAGGTTCTGATTCCTTAGTTGTGCAGTTCTGATTATTATTATTATTATTATTATTATTATTATTATTATTATTATTATTATTATTGTTATTATTATTATTATCCTCGTGTTAGTGTAGGTTTAGTTTAGTGTCAGGTCTGTGCCTGCCGTGTTTCCTGTGTTACTTTGAAAGTCTGTGTCTCATGTCAGTGTGTCTAGTTTTGCTTCCCTTGTCTCGTTAAGTCTGAGTTCTCCCAGCTGTGTTTCCCTCCTGTCTCCCGTTCCCTGATTACTCCAGTGTGTATTTAAGCCCTGTGTTTTCAATGCCCTGTGTTGTGTCGTACCATGCATTTTGCCATCCAAGTTTGTACAGCACAATAAATCTGCCTCTTTCAGTTCATTCCTCCATGTTTCGAGTCCTGCTTTTGGGTCCTTTATCCTGCCTGCCACACAGTGAATCATGACAAAAGCAGTCCTTGTAGAAACCAGGACATTATTTTCAACATCGGTTTCCACCAACATGTCAAAAGTCTAGTCCAGTATTGCTTTGTGCAGATGAGAAATGTTGCAAAGATCAGACCAGTACTCCAAATAATATAAGTAGATCCCTTATTTCCTCTCAGTTACATTATTGCAACTTATGATGCAGCAGTGTCTCGTCTTAAAATGAATTTTATATTTCTATTATTGTTATCATTAACATGATACAATCTATCCGAAAGTGTCAACTATTGGTGAACACTAGAGCTGTCATTCAGAGGAGGTACACAAAATGTTTTTTCAACCAAAGTTGATTTTACATAAATTTGTTTCAGCTGTTTGAATGGGGTGACAGTATCCAGTGGGGTTTGGTGTTTTGCTGTAATATTTTCAGTCCTTAATACTAATGCAGATAGATTCTTATCAATAATAATTAATTATTGTTGTCCTAATTCCCCCCATGTGCTACTGCAGTGATTTATCCCCAAATTGTACTAAAGATCTTCATAATGTATGTGTCACAATCTCTCATCATGAATCTGACCTTTGGAGACAATGTCATCTTGGCATTCAATATTTGCTCAGAGACTTAAGGAGATAAAATGTATTTTTACTGTCCTAGCTTTTAGTGCACTGACTGCAAAGTTGGCACAACTGCATAAACTGGCTTTCAAAGTAATGCGGAGATAGATTCATGGGGAGCAGTCATTGCTATAACAATAAATTTCTAGTTTTAGGAGCAAACTGCACAATCCCCCAGAGCTCTGCTTTATCTCGACAGGTTCAGTTAGGATTAATAGCCCCTTGTCCTCAATACATCAGCAATATGCAGGATCACTGGATTTTCACTGCTAACGGAGCCACAAACATGCCAAATGATAAGAACTTATGGAAAAGCAACTCATTTAGCTTGAATAAACGGCTTATTTTTATGCTTCATAAAACAACCATTTGACCTGAGATTAAAAACTTTGGGAAAAAGTTTAAACTAGCTTATTCCAACAAGCATGAAAATGTCTTGATCGATTTCAGAATTTCCAGGGTATTTTATCCTTTAGGCCCAATTTGTGATGCTATTTATGAAATCTTATATACAGCTCACTGAAAATGTGTATGTGAATCTAATTTACAGCTGTTCAATTCATTCATCCATCAATTACAACCAGCAAAGAGATGATTATGCAAACAATCAACTGAAGGCGTAAAGGGAAATAACTGACAATTTAACAAACAAAAGACAACAAACCATCACACATCCAATACAGCAATAATTGTAAACAGATGGAGCATACCACAAACAGCAGAATGTAAACAGGCATACCAAAGGTTGAAAACTTTGCATAAAAATGTGCAGTACATATGAAGATGGCAGGTTAAAGCTGGCAAGCATCTGTCAGAGGAAGCAGAATTGTCTTTGCTAAGTATTTCATCAGTGTATTTGGCAGATGTATTAAACATTGATTTTAAATTATGTTTTGAATACCATCACTAAGCCTGCATAATTGTGTGTGGCTGGTTTTTGCATCCAAGTGTGATGAGCAATCTTCAGGCTGCATGTTAGGAATGAAAATTATATTTTGGGCCTTATGCTGAAGCTTCACATTGATGGCCAATGACCATATGTGTTATAAGAAGATCAAAAGCTGATTTGTTAGTTATGTGATACGTGTTTTATGCACATAATCAGACTATACTTTTTCAGCAGAGAATTGGTGTTTGCATAAAAACAGACCTGTTTACAGCAGCTGAAAATTTACTTCTGATTCTGATTATTCTAAAAGTATACCAATACCAGCTAAGCATACTTTAAATCCACAGCCTGCCCGAGTATTGTTGCTAATATATGCCCTTTATGACAGTGTCCCCATTTTCTGGTGGCTGGTTCCAGCAATGTTGTACACCATGCCACAAAGCTCAAATTATCAAAGTATCCATTGAGTGTAGGATAACGTTTGATATATGCACCTTATCAACTAATACTTTGATGACATCACCAAATGAAGCTGGGCTGTAAAGTTAAAACTATGTAAACTATATGTGTTACTAAAATTTACATGTATTGGCGATGTAAAAGTGGCAATGTAAAACTTTCTGAAATGAATTTATCATCATCACAGTCATCCTGCTCTGAGTAGAAATGGAAGATACAAACTACAGTCCCATCACTATATCGGTTGAAGAACAGTCTCTGGCTCATCATGCAGCATTACACTCAGCACTTTGCTAGCTTTGTGTTAGCATGCTGTCTGTGCAGTTTGCAAAGAGCTGCTGTTGTGTTAACAGTATAATGCAGCTGTTTCTGTCCTGAATGTAGTTTACCATCATGTTCTTGTCCTTTCTTGCAATAAGTCATGTTCATATTGCCAATCTTCAAAACTTCCCAACTGCTCCACTATTTTCGTCTTCTGCACACACAAACCGAAATGAGCTGACTGTAGAGCAGATGATTAGCGAACCTTTGTAGTACGAGTAACATCATAGATTACTATAATGTGATTTCTGAATTTACTGCAGTAATGTGTTACATAACTGCATTACTAAAACATGTAACGTGATTACACAAACAAACAAACAAACAAGGGTTATAACAACTCCCTTTTTAATCTTATGGAAATGTCAGACATGAACACAGTGAATAATTTAATAAATGTATCAGAAGTTTCAGACCTCTAATGCAGCGGTCCCCAACCTTTTTTGCGCCACAGACCGGTTTATGCCCGACAATATTTTCACGGACCGGCAATAAGGTGTCGTGGATAAATACAACAAAATAAAACTAGTGCCGGTACCGAAAAAAAGAAGATTTATTCATAACACATGTGAAAAGGCCCAGGAAAACCGAGTTAATGATAAAAACGATAACAAAATAACACTGAAAACCGATAAAAACCCTGAAAACCATACATTTCACACCTGAGTCTCAACTCTCGCGGCCCGGTACCAAACGACTCACGGACCGGTACCGGTCCGAGGCCCAGGGGTTGGGGACCGCTGCTCTAATGTACAGCTGCACACAGTGTACTGAGCGGTAAAATAGGCTATAACTAAAGATAATATTTTTTTTCTGCTTGGCCATTTTTCTGATAATGCTTCTGACTGGAGTAGACGATGAATTGATCCATTTTGCTTGGCAGAAGAGTCAAATAATGTGCCAAATCTCCTCTTTTATATGAAAGCGTATTCCAGGTAATATTTGGGGAGAGGCGTGGCACACCTATCACAGCACAATCAGACAACCATTTACGCTTGCAAGAGTTAGAATCACCAGTTGACCGAAAATGTATGTTTTATACTGTGGAAGGAAACCCAAGCAGACCACCACCAACACAGTGTGGAACCACGAAACGTCATCTTTAAAATACTAACTGCACATAGTGAGAGCCCTTTTGGTTGTAGTTGCATGAGTCATCAGCTTAAATTTTGTCTGTTAAGAAGTTTATGTATTTGTATACATTGAAGTCCTGACAGTGGGCTAAGTGTACCTGTTTATGAATTTCACTATAATGCCTGCACAAGCATCATAATGGGGGAGCAATATCTTATAATATATATGTATAGGGTCACTCAGCTCCAACTCAGGAATAAAGAGTTGTACTCAATATGCTTTGGTCCTTTTCATTGCACTCACACATCTTTCTGTGAATTATTTCTGCAGTAGATAAGTGGAAGGTTAATGATTTTTCTGCTCTAATCGAAGATCTCTGCTTAACACTAGGATACAGCTGAGGTTTGTGCTCTTTGTCAGTCATTCTATTTGAAAAATAGATAGTGATGCTGTGTGCTGTCCAGATCAGTACACTTTCTTCAGTTAAGTGGGTCTTTTAGATCTCCAAAACGGAAATGCTCAAACTGACGTGCAGCCAGTTTGCATCTTTTACTGACAATTAGGAGAATTCCAATTCTTATCCTTGCAAATGGAGTTTACAATCATCCATATCAATTATTGGACATGTGACATGGGCATTTGCATTGGCAGGGTGGTTCGTCTGCTCTGACTAATGGAGCCACCATCTGGACCCGGTCCCTGTCTTCTCCACATTCTGAATACAATTCAAGACCACACGTCTGCGGAGGAGTCAGGTGAAGATGGCAGAAGGCAGAAGATTTAGTGGGATGTTATGCCTGCGAAATGGAAATGTGTTTATGTGCTTCTAAATAATTATGATTAATCAACATAAAGGTATAAGTAATAAGCCAAGTTGAATCTGGAGGCTGTTCTATATTGTTTGAATCACTAATGTGGAACAAAACATTAGCATCACAATTTAAGTCTTAAAAAAAATGTAATAATAGAAGTGTGATAACACTGAATACATTTCCCAGTCCTTTGCTTTCAGGCTTGAGTTCCTCTATGTCTGCTCTCCTTTCCCAGTTAACCTTTCACACTCCATAAGGTGCTATAACATTTGGCTCTCATTCTGACGCGTCCGGTCTGCCTGCTAGCACGGCCATTTTAATGATTTTGTGCTTAATCCGTGGGAATGACTGGTAAACCGTTCCCTGACTAGAAAAGGTCACATGAATCCAGTTCTGTTGGAAAGGGTTCAGGGCTTTAACAAATATCACTTCCCTTAGCTGCTCTTTTATTATTTTTTTCCGCACCCCCAAAATTACATTGTTTTTCTCCCCAGACTGAAGCTGACTCTGAAACTAAAGTTTTGTGACCACATTAATCAAGCTATCGGGGTGCTGTTTTGTTCTGTTTCTGCTTTCCTTTTCTCTACATCTTACTTGATGCATTAGGTCCTCATATTGAGAAGAAGCAGCAATATTTCTTTTTTATACTTACAAATCATCTGACAGAATCTAAAAAAACAAAAAATTAACCAAATGTTTTTTTTTTTCCTCCGTCAACTTAATCTTAGATACAATTGTGGAAGTGATGGCTGATTATACAGAAGGCAAAACAAAGCTATTTTCCCCAAGTTTGTTTAGCCAGAATGCTGGGTAGTTGTTCAGTCGGATGTACTAAAAAGTAGCCACTCAGTTCTTCTCTCCAGATCTTTGCTGATTCACTGAAACTGGAGTTTTGTGACCACATAAATCAAGCTGTTGGGGTGCTTTTGTTGTTTGTTTTTTGCTTTAGAGATCATAAAACATGCAGAGTCATTATTCACATCTGACTTGATGCATTATATTATTTTGAGATGACGCAACTGCATATTTTTTTAAGTTTAAAAATGATCTGATAGAACGTGAAGGAGGAATAAAAAACACTAACAAACTGACAGAACTGTAGTTACTTTGTAGACAAAGACACACCTTTAAAGTCCGAAGAGGTTAAAGCTCGACTCGAAAGCATTTTATGTTCGCTCTTCTGAATAAAATAAATATACAGACAATCGAAAAAGTTAATTTTGACAAAAATGTGCCCTGAAGATTAATAGGACACCTGTGTCTCCTAGGTATGGGGCTACTTCTCAACATACCTTACATCATTAAAGAAGCCTCGACTGTAATATAATGTAATGTCAAACAGATGAAGTTCTGTACTAACAAACTGAAGAAATGCTGTTTAATAACTATAACTATACCTGTTTAGCCAATTGTACGGCACTCTAATGCAGTCTAACAGGATCATTCCCTAAAAATTAAACAAAGCACATTTACTACCTAAATCGTGGGTCTCAAACCCACATTCTGGAGTTGCATATAGTTCTTTTGTCCATCTCCATTGGTTTTCTTGTGGCTCTGAGAAAAAATAAATACATAAATGAAACAAATAAACATAAATTTAAATATGGAAAAAGGTAGTGGTTTTAATTTTTTGCATTTTTATTGATTCTGTATTTTTCTATGTAAATTTGTATTAATTATAGAAACGTGTAACCTGTACACTGTAACTTAAAAAATTATGTAAATGACCAGTCTCAATTCTCCTTGCTGTGGATTCCCAGTCCTTCTGTGATGGCTGCACTTACAGCCACACAGTGGTAATACCCACCATGTTAGTGTAGAGGCTTAGAAGTAACATTGCATTCACATTTGTCTTTCTTTAAATATAGGAATTAATTTACAGGACAATAAATAACTGGTTTTGGTTTAGAATTAATTCACATATCTACATAACACTGCATTCTAAAATAAGTGCGCACATTTTAGTTTACACTGTTATGTATGATTAATCTTTTGTTTTCTGAGTTACCTTAGTTGCAGCTGCTCCAGTCCCTTGATTGAGGAGCCAAGAGGTGGAAAAGGGGCGGAGCGAGCTTTGATGGAAGACTGCTAATTGGTTCATTCCATAACTGGGGACCATGGGGGGGAATTGGAGTTCATTATGTTAGTTTCAGTTCGGTTTTGTGTGTTTTACCCCTTTGTATTTTTGTGGGCTGATCAGCCACTATTTAAGTTTCCCCTTTGTCTCGTTAGTTAGGTCAGTTTGTTTGAGTTATCAGTAGTGTTGTCAACTTTGAGTAGAGTTCTGTTATTTTGACCTCTTTTATGGGCCCAAGATTTTGATTCTTTTTGCATGATTTAACCAATTGTGTTTTTGGGTTAAATAAAAAATCTTTTTTTTTTTTTTACTTTAACCTGTGCCTAAGTTTCCTTCACTGCTCGGTCCATCACACCTTCAAAAAACAAATGTTAAGATGGAAAATGGAGAATTTATGAGTTTGTGGAAAGATTTGTTTGGTTTCACTGTGAATTCTGCTGACCTGGAGCCGTTTTTTAAACTATTAGGCTTCTATGTTCTATTTATTATCAAATCAGTTTTGATTAATTTGCCTAAGCATTGGTGGGTTTGACAGTATCTTACTTTCAAAGTTAATTTTTATTTTTTTCTATCCACATTTTCTCACATGATTTTCAGCAGAGTACATGATAATTGTGTTTTTTGTTGTTGTTTTTTTTTTGTTTTTTTTCAACAACTTCAAAAATGTTCCTCTAACCTTCACCCTACTCACTAGGGTCTGATTAAATCCCAGAGATTTATTTATTTCATATCTACCAGTTTTTTTTCTTCAGTGAGAAAAAAATTCTAATTGTTTAGAACATTGTTAGTCAATTACCTCTTATTAGTGTCTCATTATTGTTTAGTTTACTTTTAGCTTTGACTAGTTATTTTTAAAAATACAAATATTTCATGTTTCAGGGGATCACCAGTTGAAAGCTTTTAATTCCAAAACTATTAATTCTGTTGATGTTTGCCATGGATTCTGAAATTATAAAGCACTACCTAATTATCCTAATACAGTATCAGCCTCAGCTATTTTAAAGAAGAAATACTCCATAGCTGCGTTCATCATCTGGATGGGGAACTTCCCAGACTGGAAGTTATGGTCTCTACATCTACCTGAAAAAGCTGGGCATGTCCTGGTCACCTCACGCTTTAAGAGGAGAAATACCACTACATTGTAAGCCCAATCCAAGCAGCACTGACCCCCCTCGCAGTGAGGAGAACTCTGCCTTTTGATGTGACTGTCCAACATTCAGCTGGAAAATCTACTTGATAAAGGCATTAGTTTTGGTCCCAAAAAACAGACAAGGCAGCGACTATCTTCTCCTCTTGTCACAGCCAGTATGCCATGAGCACAGCATGAGTCAGACTGCGTTGTACATTGTTTCTGGTTTCTATACAACTGTAGAGAGCTGAGTTCACATTACCAGCAACAAGTCATTCATGGTGGGTATTGGTTCCCCAGTTGTACCCATTGTCATTTATTTTGTTGATAATTTTTATGGACAAAATTTGCAGGCACAGTTAAGTGGTGGATGTGAATGGTCTCAGGATCTCATTTCTGGTTTTGGCAGATGTTGTGGTTCTCTTGGCTTCATAAGGTGGTGACCTCCAGCACCTGGGTGGTTTGCAGCTTAGTGTGAAGAATGAGAATGAGAACTTCCAAATCTGAAGCCATGGTTTTCAGCTGGAAAACGGTGGAGTCCTCATTCAGGGTCGGTAATGAGAAAAGCTGTATATTAGACATAAGATAATTATGTCTAATATTAAATTAAAGATAGCTTTCTTCCCTTAAATTTACTCAAGTTATCTGAATCTACTTGGCATTATATAAAAAAAGTAGCAAAAATGTCTGGCCATCAGTTCACCGAGTGAAGGTCAAGTACACATGGACAAAGATCCAAAACACCAAGAAATCCATCTATGAATCAAAAAACAAACAAATCAGGAAGGCAAAAACTTTGTCACGGCACTATTACCACTAATGCTAAGAGGAGACATAACGTTTGTTAATACCATCTTATTATATTTGCTTCTAATAGAAGTTTATTCTTGGTAGGATGACCTTTGGGCAGTGTTGTAGTTCTCTGATTTCATACATGCACAAGAACAGAAGGATGGTATATTGTAATGAAAAATACCATATAATCAGGAACAGTCCACAGCTATTGCACTGAATAGCTGTGGACTGTTATAGATTTAAGTATTGTGCCACCTTGATTATAATAAAGTTTTTGAGGCCCAAAGATGGCTCAGAAATGGCTCTTAGATATTAAAGGTTGCCAAACCATCCAGACGTAGAGGGAAAAACAAAGCTTTTTACACTGCCTTTTTTGTACCTGGTTAGCTTAACCAAAAATACTAAAATAACGTTAAAATACAAAAAATAATGTTAGATAATGCATATTTGGTTTGACAGTGATGGGTACCTTGTTCTTAACCTCCAGAAGAGCATTATTATTGCCAGGTCTCTCTTGGAAATGAGATTTTTAATCTCAATGAGATTTTTTGCCTGGATAAATAAAAGACTAATAAAAGAATATTGACCCATTAAGAGTGAAAATACAGACATTCATCCTGGCACAAGTGAGATGATGATCCAAGTCCTATTTACTGATCTAATATTTGTTGCTTGCAAAAGTTCTGAACCAGTCAACAGGTTGTAGTTATTTCAGGAAAGACAAAACAGACAAAACCAAAACGCTGGTCAGATCTCTCAAGCTAGTGAGCCAGCAGCTGATTCCAGTTGAGTATTTGCCAACAGATGTGGGAAAGATCTTGATCTTAAATTGTAGTTTTCAGTTGTATATTTCACTGAAATGAGAGGAAGGTCAGTGTTTTTATTATGCTAGGAAATTAATGCTGAAATAAAATCAGAAGGGTGATTTAACGCTGATTGAACATGACAGTATTTTATCTTTGGTGAGACTTGAGTCATTGTGGTTTCCCTGGTGCAGCCTTCAGGCAGTGCATATGACAAGGCTGTCCTGCACACAATTAATGTCAGATAAAGGCACTTTACTGTCCCTGTTTGCTCTTACCATCCCATAATGCATCTGTGTGATCAATAGGACCCTTGGCTTTGCTCTTATCCCTCTGCCTTCCTCAGTAATCAGCAGTGTGATGTGATCAGAGACACCCGCCTGTCCTGTCCTCGTCTCATGTCATACAGGACCAAAGTATTCCTTCTGTCATTTCTGACAGTCCTGTGATGGTAGGGCAGAGACGGGGGCTTTGTCCCGGCTTGATATTTATCTTTGAAATTGAGGAGTTATACCTACAAGCGACCACGTCATCCACCTCATACCCTCTGGCCTTCCTTAGGAATGTCTTTCAGATGAAGAGGATGAATGATTAAGTAACTCAACCCTGTCTGCCTCAGGAATTTACATCCAGATCCCATTTTAATATTGGGTTTTTCAGTATGCACAAGCTTTTACTTAGAAAGATAGCCTTAAAGCCATATCCTGTGAACAAAATCATAACATAGAAAGCAAACAAATACTGCCACCGAGCACTAATCATTATTATTACATGACAGATCTTTGAGCCTGACTGCAAATCACTGCCAGTGGTTTGGTAAGAGCCTCTGAAGCCTGGATTACAGACTGCACACATCTTTAAGTGAGTGATGTTTGGCTTTTCTGCAGAAGAAAAGGATCCCTCTCTCAAAAGCAGCTCTTAAAATGCTGTCAGTCACAGCAGGACAGTGTATGTTGGACTTGGCGGTGCTTTTCTGACACAGTCACCGGGGAGCGTTTGTCTGCCGTTCACAGACAGTTCAAGGTTAATTAATGTACATCATAAAATATTGATAACAAAATGATCACTTACTGTGAGCAGGATCACGTGTTCTGCATGTGAACCAAGATTTTGGTGAATATTGCATTTGAATATGTGATAAGGAAATTACTGCGCAACTCCCTCAAGTTAGTCATTTGTACATTTTGGAAGTAGGTTAATGAGCACTAGTTAATGGGAAAACTTTTCTCTTCCCTCAAGAACCGTAATGTAATTATTGGATTTATGAGTGGCTGGAGGAATAAAAAACAGCAGCTGATCATTCTCATCACTTAGGAGGACTTCATCCAGGCAGGAGAGAAACCTCCGTGTGTTCAATCCTCTGCCGCCACCACCACCCTGTTTGTTTAACACCCCACAATGATTCAGAGATGGTAAAAGCAGATGAAAAACAAATGATTGTCCAGAGGTTTTTAGGGAAGCAAACCGCAACAGCATTCTGAGCGTTACACTTAATTTGCACCGCAGGGATTCTTTGAGCTTGTCAGCCACAAGACTATATTAATACATGCAAGCAGAGAATACAGTTAATCACTACACACTGTGAAGCATTGTGATAGCTTTGTTTTTTGGGTTGTTTTTCTTTTTGCTTGTTCAAGTTGTTGGACGGGTAATCTTCTTGTTTCTGTAATCCAGCTTTTGGAGCAGACAGAAATGCCTCCTAGTTCATTCTTGTGCTGACAGCGTCTGAGACACTGAGGAGGATTAGCTGACGCTACAAGTCTGAGGAATGTAACAATGGAGCAAAGAAAAACAGCTACTTTTACACTTGAACTCGCTTTATAATATCAGTGGGAAAATATCTTCGAATATACTGGTAGCTAACGAGATGTCCGCTGAAAAGTGGTACAATATGTCTTTGTCATTCTTTAATTAGGCTAAGTGAATGTGTTGCATGTCCAGAGTCCTAATTACATACAGAGGTAAAAGGTTGCGGTGCAGTTTGTCAGTGAGACTGGCTCTGTGCCTCGTGTCAGTGAATGACTGCACGCTGTGATCACTTACGGGAATGAGAGAGAACAAGAACTGCTGTGTGTGGGGAGGGACGGAAAGACAGAGAGAAGTATTCTTGCCTTGCAGATGAAATGGTTGGTCCTAAGTGCTGTTTAATGAGAGTCTGCCAGTCAAATAAATGAAATAATTGCTGCGCCTTAATTAAAATTATGCAGTGCTAATTTTTATGGAGGATACGTTGTTTTGGTTCGTCCCCTGCAAAATGTATTTACAATAATAGATAATCACAATGTTAATTAAATAACCCAAAATGTACTAAATGAATAGACTTGGTCTTTTATGCATCTTGCACACAATGACTAATGTCCTTTTGTTACAGTATTGCTTTTGTAAGCTTTTTATAGAAATATAATATCGAACCTCATCTATGTGTTTCTTTTTTACTAATGACAGAGAATTAACAAAAATAAATGCTTTTTAAAGCCACTAACTTTGTCAGGATTCAAAATTAGCCGACGGTTCCACAATTCCAACCGTCTACTTGGCTGATAAATATGCATGTCTGTGAAAATACCAACATAGAGGCTTTGTTAGGAGCAGATATAACCACAGATTGCACAAGTGGCAACCTCCAGGGCTCCAAAGCAAACATGGAGGTGCCAAAAACTGCAGTTTCTCCAACGGCAACTTGAAGCTTGCTCCAAAACTGGGTTGATCCCCACAGACTCCCATGTTAACATATCCAATTTCAGCAATGAATTTCTCATATTTGGAACCTTGTAGCGTTTTGGCCTCTGTAGCTCAGTTCAGCCTCCATAACAAATACAGGGCTTGATTTTTTTTGTTTGTTTTTTTAGTTTTAATAACTTAACCATTCGAATTTTAGACCAAAAGTATAGGCTGTGGCTGATTATACTTGAAGACACTACTTACTGAGTCATTGTACTGGACTTCTTATTTGCATTTGTGCTGTATTTGGGGCATTTCTAATGGAAGGATCTGAAAAATAATATGGCCATCCAAGAAATGTGTGCTCCAGCTTTATTTCGTTTCTCCTGTTACTTAGCAGTAATTAGTAGGTATGTCTATTTGTGAGTGAACTGTGCCGAGCAGTTACACTGGCAAGCCTGATTGCTGATACAGCTTCCAGAATCAAATGGGTGATGTCATAGTCACTGACACCAGAGTTTGTTGAAATGTTATTTTTATTTTAAATTGCTTTACAATCGCAGCTAATGACAGCCAAGAAAGCGCGACAAGGTCTGAAGAGAAGAGGTGTCTCCTCTCCAAGCTCATTTCAGGCATGCCTTTATCTGCACCTGATCGGGTGTAGGCAATCAGCAATTAAGCCCAGGCAAAAATTGAATAGCCTTGCACTGCCACTGCAGGCAGAGTAGAGATTGTGGAGGGATAAACTCTACCAATTTGAAACGAAATCTTTCTAACAGTAAGTTGTTATTAGCAGGAAAAATTCCAGTAAAATTTCATTTTCATATTGTTTCGTTAAAGACAGATTTTTAAAAAGTCTTGCAGGAGCAGAGGCTCTTGAAATGCAGCCTTCTGTTTTAGCCAAATTGCCAGTGTAAAGGCTTTCATTGGATCCATTTTGGTCTAGTTTGCATTTCTAAACATTTTATAGAAATCTAATGGTTAATACTATATCTAAACTCAGATATTTTTCTTTTGTACTGGTGACAGGGAAGGGAAATAAATAGAGAAGATAATTAGACTATAAATGCCTTTCAAAGCCACTGACTTTGTGATGTTTCAAAATTAGCTGACAGGTCCACCTAATCAGTGTGACACCTAGTAATATACTGACATTTCCTCTAAAGTTTGAGCTCAGATTGCAACTCTTCCCACAGCTGAACCAAACACAGTCCAAAATAATGAGCTCCAGTTTTTGGTTTCTTGGAGATTTGGTATTTGTCCTGACTTTCCTCCAGCTTCAAACGGATGCCCTGTGGTTTGTGTTTTCTTGTGTCAGATGCTGCCCAAGGTTGCTGTGAGTTTCTGTTCACCCTCTGCCTTAGAAGCTGCTGCACTGCTGACCCTCATGCAGCTTTCTGTCACAGCATGTATGAGGAAAATATTTGGGGGTCTCGCAAAAACTCTTGTTTCTTTTCTTCTCACAGGTTGTTGGTATCTCTTTCGTATAATCTCGCTGTTTCTTGTGTTGCTCAGATGATCGGAGAATCTGAAAACTCGACTCATTAGGTACCAGGGTTAGAGGAACAATTTATGGAGTGATTACTCAGACACAAAGTAATTAATCCAGTCAGTCTAACTGATAAATGCATACACGTGAGTGTATAAATTGCCCATCAGAGTTTACTCATAAAGCTATATAATCAAATATCCAATAGCCAAACAACAACAGGTTTGTTGAGCATATAATGCCCAAATCATAAGGAGAGTTTACCACATGATCTTATGTTCAGCTGTTGTACCACTTTTATACACCTGTTGATTCTTTTGACTGAGCTATTATGTTATATTATTTCATACTATATTATATTGGAAATTTATTGGCCTCCAGCTGTAATGCAGTCCAGTAAATGTCACCTTTAGCTATGACCTGAGTGACAATAACCTGACTGAATTTACACACGTGCAAAAATAAAAATGGAAGAGCTTGTAGAGATATAGTAGATGTTGTTATAGCAAGGCTGTTGTATTGAATTAAAGCCTGAATGCAGGTAATGTACTTTGAGACTACTCTGAAAAAAAGGAAAGACCAATACTCAGACCATTCCCACGAAGCTTAATACACAGCAAATCTCATGATTAGCTGTAGTGTTACAGGCTGTATACCAAGTTAAATACAAGCTTAACTTCTTTTTGAAGTTGTTGGAACAAACTTTTTTGTTTTTCTGCTCTAGGAGGCACTGCAAAACTGTAACAGACAAAGACTGAAACGAGTTGGTTCAGACCCAGTCACTCATCTGAACAGGAATGGACCAGAAATCTCTCTTTTTCTCATCTGACTACCCCTCTAAATCTTTATTTCTCTGCCTTTCTGTCTCCTCCGCCTTTCTCTCTGTCTTTCAGCTTCTCTCTGGCCTGACTCCAGATGACTCAGCGCTCCAGGCACTCAGTCTCAGGTTGTTTGAACTTCACAAAAAATAGGGAGTTATTGGACAGAGGTGGACAGCCAAAAGAAGAAAAAAAATACAACCAAGAGAAGAATGAGTGAGAGATCCCAAATATTGTCTTCGATCATGCTGTGACAAAGAACTGGATGAAGGTTTATGGTGTAGGATCTTCTAAGACAGAGGGCAAACAGTCACCTTAGGCGGCGTCTGACAGCAGAAAATACAAACCCACAGGGTTCCCATTTGAAGATGGGGGACTGTGAGGCTGAATATAATTCAGGGATTGTGAAAAAAAGAAGTTAGATGGTGGAGTCTATACCGAGTGTATTTCAAACATGCTCAGAGCTGTGTTGCAGTGTATTAGTATGTGACCTGTGAATCAAGAAACCGAATTCAGATGCAGTATTGACATTTGAAAGGCGCAACCTTTCTATCTGCTCATGAACTTGTGAGCAGAAGGAGGAGTGAGCCTCCACAACCTCAGTGAGCCTGTAGTAGCCGGCGAGGTTAAGGTTTCTGTACACTTGAAATGATTTCGTTTGCATAATGTCTCATCTGCTTAGTTCTTCATAGTGAGTCTTGGAGTTGGGACCAAATCCTAAATAAACCAGTGGAGCAGCTTTTACCTGTGAGCCATTTACAGCAAGCAGGTATTAAATTTATTTTTAATTTGTGCTTACATCTGATGAGCATAATGAAAAAACACAAGTTATCATGGTATTTAAAATGTGAAAATACATCAATTCATTTCTTAAGGATAAAAAAGTCCTTATTAATTTCAGGGCTTGTACATCACTACTGCACTGTCTGCATCTATGACAAAATCTGCTTGGGTTAGAGTTATATAAATTGTGTGATCAGAGGGTTAAGTCTCCCTGCAGATGCAGAATGCCCTACAGTTTGTTGTGAGAACACTACGCACCAACTGCTGGCTATGAATGCATTCTCCAAGCTGACTCTGAAATGGCATAATAAGAGCAACAGTTCTTTGGTGAGTTTTGGAGAAGACGGTATAAAAGATGGCTGTAGCTTCCTGGTCTGAAAAGTAAAGCCAAGGTAGAAATGCTTTAAACCCGCATTCACCAAGGGGTGATACCTGAAAGACTTTTGTTCCTACAGAAGGCTTTGGAAAAATAGAATAGTTGTGACAAAGCATTTTATTTAACTGAAAGACACATGTACTCCTGCTACTTACAACTACGTCTTTGATGCCTAAATCTTGGTAACTAAACATTTCTTCGCAATACTAATACACCAGGGACACAAAAAGGGGCAAGGAAACATCACACAAACACACATACTTTTTTGTATTTGCAGGAAGTGGTAGAAAGTGTTTCAACAATTTCTGGAGAAATCAGGAGGAAGTAACTATCTCCTCCTGTTTGTTAAGGGGGAAAAAAACCCCAAACTCTACTTATTCAAGGAATGAGCTACTCAACATCCTTATCTGTTTCTACACCCATGACTGCTGAAAGTGTAGGAAGAGAGTGACATGAATATCTGGATACATCCTAGAGCCGTCATATGCTTTTCAATGCCTGTGCACAGCACAGTGCAATGACTTTTACTGGCCGTGTTATGCAATTTCCAAATTGGTGTCCATTTAAATCGCTTGCATTAGCCAATATCAGTACCCAACGATCCAGCCACACTTTCTGCATTTAAACTACAAACACTGAAGAACAACTGTAATAATGGATAGTGTCACATTGTTCCACAAAGTCATTCACTTGTGTTTGTACACGAGTTGCAGTGTCATCCTCCAACAGAACAGAAAATGAGCTCAATAGTCTTGTACCCCTGTAATAGAGGATCATGGATAAAGTTTATCTCTGTCATCTCTGGTTTGCTTTTGCTCACTAACTTTCATAATCACCCTTGTAAAATCCTTGATCTGAGCTGTGGTGGGTGATTAAAGTCTTTGGTGCTAAAAAAATGAAGCTATTTGAGGAGCGGGGGTGTGTGACTTGTCTCCAGTGCTATTTGGGGATAATCAGGATTAGGTTAGCCCACAGAACAATATAGAAAAAGAGTCTGTAAAAATGTGACCATCCAGTCGATGTGAGACTATAACTGCAGAAGTTTCATGGCATGCATCACTGAATCCCACTTCCTTGTGGAGACATGCAGCACTGAGCTGTTATTGCCCCAGGAGTTGTAGTTATTGCATATTTATTAAACAAATAATTAACATGAATGTGTGAGTGTGTGTGTGCCTGCCACTGCGCTTTTTCATTACACTGCTGCGTCTCTGTTCCCTGGCAGCAGTCCAAGGCGGTCCAGGCACTGGGTGTTAGATGGCTGATCGAGGAGGAGGAGGAGGAGGAGGAGAAGGAGAAGGAGGTAGGCTGGATTTATTAGTCACAATTAACATCAAGCTATTGTATAAGGCTCCCGTGGACAATATCAAAGGGCCTGCTGAGCAGAGCAAGCAGTCCGGTTTCATTAAAAAGGGCCTTGGTGGTGTTGGATGGAGAGAGGGGTGACATCCGTCAGACGGCTGGGATGTCTTAAATGGGTCTTAGCCTCAAGCACCTCCTACACTCTGTTTCTCTTCAGTTTGGCTGTTGGCTGCAGGGTGTGAGGCCCCGCTGCTCTCCAATGGAGAAGCTCTGACTGCAGAGCTGCACCCAGTCATGGAGCTGCCTCATGATGGGACATGAATATGTATGCAGGTTAACTGATGTGCTTCTCTCTAATTGCAATGGGAGGAAAGGAGCCTGAAGTGCAATGCTTCATGGGAGCTGCTTCTCATCTTGGCATATAGTATACTATTCCACATAACTTAAAGGAGGGACACATTAGAGAGTCTTTCCTGTTTGCCTAGTTGTTTATTGCTGATTTTAAACGAGTTTTCTGTACTTTCTTCTTTCTGATGCCGCCAACCAATTTAGGCAGCATTGGTTTAATTTATATTTGTTGTAGCTTTTGTTGTCCTTCAATTTATGCCTCCTTGCCTCTGCCAATTAGGTTTTAACTGAATGTGATTATGAAGAATAAATGCTAACGTTCAGCTCCACTAGAGGGTGGCCCATCAGTTTACCTAAGGCAAGGCTTTCAAACTTGGGGGAGAGAAACAGAATGAAGCTAATTTTAAGGGATATGCTTTTAATTTTGAACGTTTGCATAAGCACGCTGGAGCATTTCAGATTAAAATCCCCCAAAGTGTGGGAACCATGAAATCGCTTTAATTAGGCCAACTGACAATTCACCGGCATCTCCAAGCACACTGGACCCGAAAAGGGACGAAAACAAAGCAATCACCTTTTACAGGGATTTGTAGTTTTTAAAAAAGTGACAGAAATGGGAAACAACACTGAAATTTGCATGCATTTTTACATTTTTGAGGGAACACCTTAAAATTAAAAGACCTGGAAACAGTGGACTGTTGGTAAAGCGGCTGACATATGGTGAAGGTCAGGCTGTTGATGACGGTTAGACAGAGTGGCAGCTGCCACTTTTCTGACAAAGGTCAATCTGTCAGATCACACCCTCACATCTCAGCCCTTATATACCACTGGCAATAATTGTACACAGTTATATAAATATGTATGCGCACACTGAATGTTTCAAGGGTTTGTTTTTTGATACAAATCCTCAGTTAAGGACAGCATGGTGGTGTGGTGGTTAGCATCACTGCAAGTTCCTGGGTTTGAATCCAAAATCTGGGCAGGGCCATTTTTCTGTATCTGTGTGGGTATTCCTGCTTCCTCCCACAGTCCAAAGACATGCACCTAATTAGGTTAATTGGTTATACCCTCTTGTCCTATAGAAGCTGGGATAGGCTTCCCCTTGACCCTGAATTGGAAAAGCAGAAGAAAATGGATGGCTGAATTTTCAGTTATGAAAATTAGTCTGTCCAAATGTTTGAATCATAATTACTCTTATATCTTTACTTATTCTAACTTCAACTATTAAAGTCTAATTCAAAAGCTGACAGTAACTCACTGTAATTGTTAATCAAACTGCAATTTCATCCCCCGCGTTTGTGCAAATAATGTATGACAACTTTCAAATTCAGCAATCCAAAGTTCATTTCATCTCCAAATGTTTGCAAACCACATCATTACTGCCAAAATGAAAAAAAAGGACATGGTGTTGACACATTTTTCAGTATCTCTGCGTGTCAATATGGATATCTCCCTCATAGCACGAAGACAAAAAGTGTTGCTATCAATCACAGAGGTTATTAATGTAGTGTCAACGTAGCAGGGACACTGCTGGGAGGCGTCCTGAATTAATCAGGACACCTCTTTTGGACCTTAGTGTTCCTTGTTTTTTACGTTCAGAAATTAATTGCATTATCACTCTTCACAGGAAAGCAAAATTTGGAGAATATTTTGGAAGTCTTTTCATGTTGGTTCTTCTTTTACATGACATAATGAGCTATACAGTACATAACTATTTTGCAAGTAATGGCAAAAACACAAACACTTCAATTAAAGCAGCGTGTAAAGTGGATCATTGTTATTAAAAGGACACCCTGTCCCTTAGAAGAAAGAAGAAAAAAGGTCAGTCTTGTCTTAGGCTAATAATTACAAGGTTTGCTACTTGCTGATCTGGTTAAAATGCCTGTTGAACATTGCTTTTTGAACACTCGCACATCCTGGAGCGCTCCCCTTTACTCTTTAAAAAATGTTTTTCTTTGGCTGTTATCACCCTTCTCTTCGCTCTCTTTCCTTCTGACAACAAATGGCTCTTTTGCCTCATTACAACATATATATATATATATTGTTTTTGCTGGTTTTAGCTACTAGCTAAAACAAAAGCTCTTTCCTCTTCTTTTTTCAGTTGCACAAAACCCAGCGGCAGACAGAATTGTTAACTCATTTTCATCCCATGGCACTGAATGCTGTCTTTGTGTCATAAACCATTGGCATCAAAGAGATGTGGGCAAGGTGTCCTTTGGCATCTGTGCCTTGATGCTCCAGCCCCACAAATATTAGAAAGCAAACGCTGTCTTAACACATGTGAGTCTTAACATTCAGAGGTTTCTCAGCAGTTTGTGTCCAGTTTAAAACTTTTCTTTTTCCATTTTGTTTTGTTTTCACTTTCAGCTTAGTTAGATTTTGGCACCAGAACTACTTGATTAAGTGCAGGAAAAGACATACTTAAAATATCCTCCTCGAATAATATTATCACCTGTTGCATGTTCGAAAAAAACACTTAAGACTCCCTGTGGCATTTAATATGTGCAATACAGGGATTGTAAACAAGACTTTATATTTGTCAATCTGGAAGTAAGCCCCTTTGCTTTGTGCATTTCTACCTGATGGCAGTAACTTTCACAGTATGGCAGTCTTTGATCACATGGGGGTGAGAGCAGACTGGAGCTCCAACGTGAAAGGCTTACAGAGAACCAGTCTAAACCCTGATACAGTCATTAATCTAATAGCTACTTTGATGCGCAATCAGCAATTGCTTAACATGGACACATTAAATCACTCCTGCCCATTTAGGGAATATTTAACTGTATCAAATGTTAGCTTGTCCTCTTTTTGTTGGTCACCAGTAATATGTGAATACAAAAGTATATAAGCCAGAGATATTGGCAAAATAGCACTGTAATGTGTTTTTTTCCAGAGACTCCTAACTTGCATTTTACTAGGAGGTATTAGCCTGACCTGTGGGGCCGTCAGAGGTTTTGGTCACAGCAGGGAGCACAGTGAAAGCAATAAAGCTATAGTGTTTGTTCTTCAGTGACTCCTGAGATCTTGCACTGAACAATTTAATTGAAATCATCCTTCCATTGTTCGAGATGACGGTTTTAATTTACAGAGATAAGCAAGAGTGGCCTTGACCTTGCCCTGCTCTGACATAGATCACTGCCCCTGTACCTTTCAAGGTGCCTTCAATCAATTCATTTTCTTCGGACTATAGTTTAATTTTTTTTGTTTTTGTTTTTCAATATTTGTGACGTGAAAGTGCTTCTCGTTTTCCTCCTGGCTTGGTTTTTCCTTTGACATCTGCAGCGTGAGAAAAGAAAATCTATGTAAACAGTACTTCAGTCAACAGATCAACACCCTTCTGTTCTGACTGACCAGCGCTATTGATTACATAATGCTTTGTTCACTCAACTGCTTCCCTCTCTTTGTTGCCATTATCAGATGGTGTGCACAAAGCCAGTCACTTTTACCACTGACTGTGAAAGAGCAAAGTCCGCTAGTGCAATTATGAGGGAAGCAATAGCAGTGGTAACCATAAGATGGCTTTTTGTGCCCGGACTCATGGCTTAGAAACTCTTAAATCCTCCTTCTAAGCACCTTTAGTGGAGTGTGAAATACAGTGCATTGGGCTTGATTAGATATATACCGTTTCTATTTGCTAGAGAGGCTGTGTGTGTGTGTGTGTGTGTGTGTGTGTGTGTGTGTGTGTGTGTTTTAACATATAGAAGTGGAAACTACAAGCATCTAGTGAAGTCACATTCACACAGCTTCCTTCTGTAATTGATATTAATTGCTTGTCAGCTGCCTTGCATTCAATTCTCAATGCTTGACTGCTCTGTGGACTAACTGGAAACTCCACTGCCCAAACTGTGCTGAAAGAGAGTGAGTGGATTACTGTAGTTGATTAACTTGTTAAAAATGCTCAGCACCGAGATAAAAAATCAGTCGCATACATGTTGAAGTACAGGTGTACTGTTACTCGTCAAGCACACACAAAGAAAATATTTCACGTAAAACTGCTCTCAGAGGGTACAACTGACTGAATGACAAAAGCTCCCTTAACAATTTATTAAGCACCACAAGTATAAAGTAGCATTAAAAAAGGGTTTTGAATTAATGTTTATTTCCCCCGGAGTCCTGTATGAGTGCGTGTTCATATTACAGGCAGTCAAGAGCAGAGGAGGGGGGGAAGAGGTCGTTTTTCAGCATAAAAGCCCAAATGAAATGGAGGAAAAAAAAAAATCCTTATTGCAGACAGGGTTCGCTGTCAGTATGAGAGTCCCTTGGCCTTGCCTCAGGCAAAAATTCTGCATTAAAGCTTGCCTGCTCTCAGGGCCAGTATTAAACACTCCCTCTGAAAATATTCACCTGTCAGTGTATTTTCAGTGAAGTGATGAGATGATGTTTTAGCTGTCTGTTGGCAGAAAAGGGAGAGACAGAGAGGGGCTAAAAAAATGGATGAGAAAAAAAATAAACAGCATTAGCATGACTGAAGTGAGCAGCTCTGGCGGAGAGGGACTTCTTTGAAGACTTACAGCCTAATCCTATCTGCTGAACTGCCATCTATGCCTCAGCTTTTGTTTCTCAGACTATAAGACCTATTCCTGCAGGAGGTGCAGAGAGGGTCAATGGATTCATCTTGTAGAGTGCTGAGGAATGTCAAGGTTTTTGTTGATAGCATTAAACAGAACATTTACAACTGAATATGCTTTGTTTACACATTGACCCTTGATAATAACAGTAATCCTGAGCTTATTTTGCTCATGCTCTGAGAAAATATGAACAGCAGAGCAACCACTTTGAGTTTTCACTGTATTCTGTCTGCAGTTTTTCCTCTATGTAATAGTCTCATGATTTTCTTGTGAAGGAATTATGCGATATACAAAGTAATCCTGTATGCTTTGGGTAGATCTGGCTGAAACTAATACCATCTAAAGATATATTCCGAGTCAGGCAGATAGCAAAACTAATTTTTTGCCTTGAGCTAATTTTGACTGCTGGACTTTTTGTGTTTATTTAACCCTCACACAGCCCACATATAGAGGTTAGCTGGAATCCTGCAGTGTCTGTGGAAATAATTATGTGTGTCTGTATTCAGTTCGGCGTGTGTTTGAACCCTCCAGGAACTATGGATCTTTCTGTTGTTTCCATTCAGTTTGTTTTATTATTATTATTTTTACTGTCTCAGTTAGAGATTCAGAAAGCACTGTAATCTAAAACATTTTGGTCCTCTGCAGATGCATGCCGGGATCAGTTTGTGTCTGGATCTAATTGCAACTTTCCAAAGACATTTGTTTCCAGACGCTCCCTTTACACTAATCTCCACATCCACCAAAGTCTTGCTTGTGGAGGATATTTGGATAATCTTCTCTATAATTTTACTGAATCTTGATCATATCATTTAAATAACCTTGAGGCCCTGTATGAATAAACTTGAATTGAACCTAACATACTAAGAACACCTCTCGGTTAGCTTAAGAAATAAGCATTAAAGTTTATTTATTTAATTCCCATCACACCTGAAATAAACCTATTAATCATATTTTAAATATGAAATTGTTAGGAAGACAGACTAATAGATTTTAAAAATTAGAGAGAGATGCTTTTTTAAATGAAATTAGGATATCAGCTAACAGGTGAACAACACAGCATATTGCAACTGTGCTTAAACAAAGGGAAGTGACTTACTGCATAACTAAGAACCAGCTTAAATGAAATTATATGCAGTGTATTGTAATTATTTTCTGGAGATGAAGCACTTCACAGATGCTGACAGCAGCTTTTGGATAACTGCATGATACAAACAGGTCTTGTTTATAGATTTGATTTTTTTTAATCGCATCACTAAAATAAATTCATAAAAAGCACACCTCACCTTGACACACTGGCTCATTTGGTTGTTGATATGCACTCATGGATTCTGGAAGGTCAAGGGGAAATGTGATGCTGCATGTGTGAAGGTGGTCGAGTAGGGATTTTAAAAAGAAGCAATTAGTGTCTTCAGTGTGCTTAAAGTAGATGGGAAGGGTAGACATGAAAGACTTCTCACTCTGTGTCTCGCTCTCTCTCTCTCTATACTTAAAAATACTTTATAAAAAGGCGTGAGCTTCAGCAGAGAGAACCTGGTAGGTCTTTTTGAAAGCTGCTGCTAGTTTCGCCATTTTAATAACGCGAAGCCACTCTTCACAGTGCACTCTTAGTACGGTGTGGTAGGCCGGTGACACTGATTATATTTAAAACGCTCGTGTTCGGTTGCTAGCTCGTCTGGTCACAGCTATTTCTGCTGCCACAGCAGTGAAGACTGAATTCACTTTTAAGGACTTCAAAGCCAGTTTGAACACTGAAATCTCCCCCATAGCAACTGCAGCTCAAAGGACAGCGTGTACAGTGACTGCCAATTAGGAGTTCCAACGAGACCCATTAGATCCCAAAGAAAAATAGATCTTTCAAAGGGGGACACAGAAGAAAGTGCTGTTTTATGAAGGGTACTAAAACATTTTATGCTACTGGACTGTAATGCACTATATCGCTGCCTATGGCATTAGTTTTTGAAGGGCAAACTATTATTTTAAAGGGAGTTACTCACCTGCGAGTTGTCAGGTGCTGGAGCTGAGTGCTATTTGATGATACTTTTTAATAAACTCATCCAGAGTGCCCTTCAACAACCGTCATCACAATCATGGCTGCAGAAGGTGAGACAGAAGGAAGCAAAGTGAAAAAGCAGGTGCTAGATGTGCCCCAGTCCCACAAATGAAAGATTTAACATCACCCTAAGGTGTTTTTACAGCTCTGTTGTACCTTTAAGGGTGCATTAAGAAAGATTTTACTGTTCCATATCACAAATGGCTGTAATAAATCACCAGGGATTTGATAACGTTGTCACCAGTGACTCGGCAGCCTCTCCTGGGAGTTTTGATTGCAGGAGCTCACTTGGAGACTATACCTGCATCCTCATTCTTGTCTCAGAGGCGATACTGTGTAGTAGGCAGCACTAAAACTGAATGACTGTAAATTTAAACAAGAATATTGCAATGAAAAGCAATCCTAAATACATATCAATCAATCCATACCTTTTCTTAAGCATTCAGACATATTTTTGCCCATTTTCAGAGACTCAAAAGTAATTAGACATTTGACTTACAAGTGGCCAGGTGAGGCGTGTTTGCTTGTTATTCCATGAGAAATTAAGCAGAAAATGTTTGGAGTGTATTCCAAGTGTTGAACTATTTGGCATCTTTTCACTGGAACCGTCAATATGAGGTCCAAAGAGATGTCGATGAGAGTGAAGGAGGCCATCATTAAGCTGAAAAAACCTTCTTCAATGGCTAAGTCGGCCACATGGTCTCAACCCAATAGAGCATGCTTTTCAGTTACTGAAGACAAAATAGAAAGGCCCGCAAAGGAGCAGAAAGAGAAGGAGGCTGTAGTAAAGACCCAATAGAGCATCTCAAGGGAGGAAAACGAGTATTTGGGGATGTCTAGGGGTTCTAGACTTAAGGCAGTCATTGATTGGTAAGTATCCAAGTATTAAAAACAATCCTTATTTAAAATTATCTTAGTGTGTCAAATTACTTTAGGGCCCCTGAAAATGGAGCACTTTAAATGGATAAAAATGGGTGGAATACCTAAAGAGATAATGCAATACTTAATCCTCTTGAATTAAAGCTGAAAGTCTGCATTTCAATTACATCTTGATTATTGGATTTGACATCTTTCGCAGTGGTTTACAGGAGGGAAATGTTATGGTGTTTTATTAGCTATGTATCTAATTCAGGGTCGCACAAGAGGGCAGAAGCTGATGACTGTAATATCTTACATGAATTATTTTTGCCCCATGTAAGAAATCAACAAATAGTGCAAAATAAATACTTTCAATACACAAAATATCTCAAAATTTTAAAGAAAAAAGCCACATAGCAAAAAATCCAGAAAACAAAGTCTTTGAAGGATCCAAAACATCTAGCTTACAGCTCAAGAATGTTTATTATTATGCCTGAAATCAGTGGATTTCGAGTTGCACTGCCAAAAAAAGAAAAGCAATAAAACTTTAAATCTTAATATCCAGTTTTTTGGAAAATGTCTGCAATAATATTGATTTTGTAGATAACCATCTACACATGTAAACTGCAGCAGGCTTTTTTTGGTTTTTAAGTTTGCCTTCAGCTTGCAGCTTTGTATTTGGCAGCAGTCGCTGAACACAGATCAGCACTTGTGGGAGCCAGCATGTTTAGGGCTTTTTAAAATCAACAGAAGATTTGGTGAGCATATGAGCTCCGAGTGATACCCTGCATGAGAGTTTAACAGTAAACACACTTGAGCATTATGACACAGTTGTTAATGGACGAGAGAGCCAGTCCCTGCCAGGCCTTTTCATGTGGGTCATCTAACAAGTGATATCACACTGACAATCCAGGAGAGCCTTCTGTCACACAAATTAATGGACACTTCGAATCTAATTTCACCCTCATACCTTCAGAGGTGCTATACGTCATTCTGTTTGCACTAGGAGCCGTTCCACACTCCGGCTTTTCAATCTGGATGCCTTCAGCGTGGCACTTTCCAACTCAAACACTGTTCTTATTTTTTTCCGTAAGAAAACATATTAATCATTTGGTTCACCAAATGTATGTGTTAGCGTGAGAATTAATGACCGGTTTAGACTCATAACTCATGTTTGGTGACGTGTATATGTTGAAGTAAATTCTTTGAGACTCTTATAAAATGATAGATAGATAAATACACAAAAGAGCTCCATAAACAGTAAGGCAAGCAGATGTACGCTGGTGCCATATATATATATATATATATATATATATAAAAGATGGTTGTTAAATGGCAGCAACATTATTGAACAAAGTGTATAAGTGCCACATTATATTTAGCACTGATTACAAACTTGCAACCATTATTTCCATGTTTCATACATTCTGAAATTGCGTCACGTGTGTTCTCTACATGTTGGAAATAGTCAGCTCTCCCCTCCCTCTCTCTCCTGCTGGTTTGTTTGCTGACATTTCTTTTTACTTAGAAGTGTCGAGGCTGAATAGAGCTTCCATCACCAAAGCAATCACACAAAAACTCTTTCCTGTCGATAATCTGATGTCAATTTGTTTCTACTTCACACAAACGGAGCTTTAAAATCTCTCTGCCTTGGACCTTTAACTTATTTGATCCCTGAACCAGTACAGCTATTGCAACCTAGACTCAACCTTTATTAGATTCTGCCCAATTGACTGTCATGTTTTTGACAGAAGTGTGAAAGCATCATTACAATCTGTTGCCATTGGATTCCCATACTTTCTGCACTGGTCAGTTCCATTTGACAGATGATTGGTCTGTACTTGTGACCCGATGAAAGCTTCTGTGGAGAAAGCAGAGGATGTAAGACAGCGCAGCTCTCGCTCTGTTGACCGTTTGTGAGAAAAATGAGATTAGAAACTGCCCATCCCATTAATTGATGAATCCCGGGCAGCAATCTGTGTCTCTTCGATTCCCAAAATGTCTGAAAATGTGAGTTTCACTGCAGAACTGATGATGATCGCTTTCCAGGAACATCTTCTCAAAGTATATGCAATTGTAATAACCGATTACAAGGTTGGACGGTTTAGCAGCTTATGATCTCCAGATAATACAAACAGTGCTATTAATATAACTTTGTTATTGCTGTTTTCACCCGCATTTGGCTCGCATTGTGACAAGCATGGCTAAGCTGATTTTCCAAGAAGGTAGATGAAGCAGACAGAATTTCTCGTCTTGGTCCAAAAGGAATACATCCTGTGTTGAACACAGATGTTGAGTTAAGTGATATGTTATTAATAAGAGGCAGAGCATTGTGAAAGAGATTACAGCTGGGGTTTGCCAGAGGCACCTACACACTTAAATCCTTTTGGAAAGGCCAATATTGTATATTTTTAAATGTTTTAAGGGTTTCATGTCATGGGAAAGAAAAGGTTGGGTTTCTGTCTTGCTGTCAGCAGCAAGTTTGTCGGAGACAGTCTGTCTCATTTAAGAGCCTTTGCAGTCATTAAATTCACAATGTGAAACAACACATTTTTATGCTAAACCCACAGGCTGTAACTAGCCTGTCAAAAAGGAGAGTCAAATCTGAAACACCCAAGACAGTTATCAGAGTAATAATTCATGAAAGCACCGTTAAAATGATACGAACATGTCAGAATGCGTACAGTCGAATATTAAATGAAAATAGACAAAATGAAACTAATTAGGTAGATGCTGCAGTGTTTTGGAAAGGGAAAAGTTCAGCGAATAATAATATTGAGGTTGTCTTCATAACATTGAAAACAAGGACAGCAAAACTAACAAAGATGTGACTCAGTTTAATATGATAGTAGCTGACAGTTTGATAGTAGTAATAATAATAACATTAATACTGATGATTATAATAAAGGTTGTTTATATAGCAGTAAAAACAACATTATAACTCCAACATACTGTATAGACAATCAAGCTGTCATACAGACAACTATAAAAAGGTATACATTTAAAACAATGGAGCATTCAAAACTGATAAAAAACAATAAAAATGTGTCAAACTCAATAGTTAAGGCCCCAGTCACCTAAGGCTTGGAGACTTTTACAAGTTACTTTGTTACATTACTATTTACTACTTTACTATTGCTGCTAAATGTGGTTCTAAAAGCAAATTAATTCATCTTTCACATGACTGCAGAGTCCTGTGAAAACTTCCTTTTTCACATGACTGTACTGTATTTTTTGATTTCTTTACAGATTTTCTTTTTTTAAAAATTTGTTTTATGCGTAGCTTTCCAAAACATAAATGCAGGCACCTACAGTAGGGGTGAAGAGAAGAGACAGAGCAAACTGAGCTGAGTCCTTAGTGTGCAGCTCTCATTTCAGTCAGACTGTGACTCGTTTAAATGATGGGAGTAATCCCTGCAGTCTTTACATCTTACAATCAATTTTTATGGTTGGCCATCACAAAAGCAGCAGCAGTTTCCTGTTAACTCTGATATTATAGGCCTATTAAAGGTATGAAGGCCAGTATTTTCAATTAAACATTTTTTTTTTTTTTTTTTGCATTTGTAACAAACTAAAATGCTTGAAAATTACTTGAAAACGCAGCAGACTATGATGATTTTTAATTGTAGATAGAACTCCTGTTGGCATAGATTTGCAATGAGTTGGGACATTTCAATAAACAGCAGAGATTAAAGCAGTATCTATGTGTATACAAATGTGATTAAGAAGAAAAAACAAAACCAGAATACACAAAATATTTGCTTTTACATACTTTTATATTTTCATATTGCATGGAAATGTCATGTGTCGGTGGAGCTCATCCAGATTTACTGTAATGCTGTGGAAACAACCAGATGAACAAAACAGAAGCAATTAACCATCTGACTATTAAAGTTACTGCTGTTAAAAAATTGAAACAACAATGATGTAAATCATTAGGTCAACTCAAGTTCCCCTCAAAGACAGTCTCAGTGACTGATGGAAGCAATGTGTTGTTACGGTCATATTCTGCATCCAATTAGTACTGATCTATTGTTGCTACGTGTTGTTTTAATGGTCACAGTAGGCGGGAGATGATTGGCCCTAATCTCATTTGTCTCTCTAATCATGTGTTTATCACACTGAGGTCTGCCGAGGGTCTCTAGTGAGCCATGTATAAACCCTTGCACTGGATGAACCTACAGCACCCATTCAGAAGCAAAGTCATCATTAACATGCAGAGAGGTGAGGAGTATCCAGCTACAGGGGCAGAAAGCGGGCATGAATCATCATTAAAAGATGACATGGCACAGGGTCACATCTACCGGCTAGTGCAGAGGTGGTTACAGCATAAGCTGAGCGGATTGCGTGCTGTAAGGCTGGCACCATGCAGTTCAATAGAGACAAACTATTCTGCAAATAACTTCTGGGGGCCTCACTTTTGTGATATTGAACCACTCCATTCACCGTTAATTGCCTCAGTGTAAGGTTAATTGGCTTGTATTGGAGCCAGGAAATCCAATTAGCTTGGTTGTTATTCCATCTCCATCAACTCATTGATCCACTTGTTTTGATCACAAAATAATAGTTTTTACAAATTAGATCAAGAGAGACACAGTGGATGTAGCAGCTGTATTACTTGGTGCGGACAACCCTTGACACAGTAGTGGAGCACATTATATTGCTTTAGCACCTTGGATTTAAAATTCCCCTTATTACTTTTTTTTTCTCAAATCGCAGATAAAAACTAATATTGTAGAAGTTACACCATACACAATCTGAAGGACGAGCCTGTTCCTCATCGTATAATGCTTTTTTGTCAAAGCTGTTTAACCTGGAGTGACCCCTCCCAAAACGTGTAATAGACACGCTGGTCCACATTGTCCATTTAATGCTTTGTCTCTCCAAAATGTGAAATGGACACCATGCAGAAGTTGCATTATTGCATGCAGAAGTTGCATTAACAGCAGGGGGAGATCATATATTTAAAGCCACGAAGCCGCTAGTGAGCAAAAACCCTATGAAGTGCATTCCAGGGTCCTTAATTGCCAGAAACAAGTAAGCTAGGCGGCTAATAAGTATAAACATGTAAATGTGTTAATAATATTTGTTTAAATGCTTTCCTGTGATTTTTTTTTTTTTTTCATGCTGGCTTGAAATAAAATATCTCACTTTGCTGTTACTGCAACTTCTGCAAGTGTGTCTATTTTCATGTTCATGGTTAATGTTATTAAGGGCTCTATTTTAACCAAAACTTTTAGCTATACCCAAACGTAACCTAAAACTTTTTCATGTCTTACTTGAACCAGTGAGTAAAAATGACAATTAAAAAGTACAAAACGTGCAAAAGGTCCCAAATCAGACACAAGCAAAAAAACTTCAATCACTTCAGGCCTAGAGATGAGTTAGTGACTGTCTTGATCAATTGGAAAAAATGTGTATTCTATGACCAGGACGTGTTTGTTAGAATTGACTGGCTACTGTTTCAAACACCTTGTAATTGCTTTCTTCACTAGTAGATTCCCACAGTCACTAGTAGTTTGCATAGGAAAGGCTGACATGTCTATAGACGTTTTCTA
Source organism: Oreochromis niloticus (assembly GCF_001858045.2). NCBI lineage: Eukaryota > Metazoa > Chordata > Actinopteri > Cichliformes > Cichlidae > Oreochromis > Oreochromis niloticus. The sequence goes on from NC_031979.2 coordinate 28,883,296, forward strand.
ACTTCTAGGGCTGTGCCATATGACATTGTCCACCATAATACTGATGTCATATTGTGATATAATTGCTATAGCAATGCCATGCATTTACATTCCCTAGAAGCCACGACAACTAAAGCCTAGGGTTGTTTGAAAGGGAGCAGCGTGTGTCAGCCTGATGATTTATTCCCTAAAAAAGGGGCTAGTTCAACAACCTCCAGCAAAGCACAATACTTTGAAAAATATGCAAAGATGAAAATGACAAACCTTTTTCACCACTTGAGGATTTTACACTTACAAAATGCTGCAACTTAAAACAGCATTGATAAAATGTTATTTTTCATCATTAGAAATATCATTATCTCTTCAAATATCGTGATATAATTTTGATGTTGTGTTGCTCATCCCTACTCTCTGAGCAGTAGTAAAACTTGAACAAGTGCAATGCAAACTGGAAAGGCAGAATGTTTGCCTTCAAAAAAACAAAGTTGCGCTTCACTGCAGCACTCAACATGTTTAAAGAGGTGCAACATTTACTTTTCACAATTTCACTAATGCGCTGCAAGAAGTTGGAAAATGTTTTCACAAAAGTCAGACAAAAGACAAAAGTCCATGCAAACTATGGGTGAATGGACATGGTGACTATATGCTAGCTAGTAAAGCACTTAAATTAAGTTTCAGCTCCATCACCATATACCTCCATTTGACATAGCGACTGGCAGCAACTACTTGCCAACCTACTGGTTGCGGAATAGACATTTTTCTCCATGTACCTGCTAGGTAGTAACTGACCATCTCTAGTTCTGGATCACTATGACTTTAGAAAACTATCTCACACTGACTTTCAGCAACCATTTGCCAAATGCTCAGAAAATACACATTTCTCCCTAGCAAGCAGGGTTTTGTCAACTGGGCTCTAGGCCTGTGTGACTGGGTCCAAATTCCATCACCACTCCTTCAACCTCTTAATGTCATTCTTTAAAGCTGGACCGTTATCACTCAGCATTACTCTTGCCTATGTGTCAAGGTACTGGCTTTAAAGGATATCTATCTGTGCTTTGCCAGTTGCTTCTAACAGAATAACACTATTTGACTCCCTAAGAGGAGCGCAATGGAAGGTTATAATGAGGTTCTACAAGAGTCAAATTTCCCTCACAGCACCAAAGTGTACTGCTTATAATCTTAAACGAATTACATGAATAGCACATCATGGAGCATAAATTGCTTTCAGCTTGTTTTTTGTGAAAGTGATGGTCAAAATTATGGCCAACTGAAGGCTTTTCTCTACCCTAACATTTTCTTTTAAAATAAAGCTTCTGCTCCAAAACTGTTCATTTTAAGCAATTTCAAAAAGGTGGACAGTTGGAATGAGATGTCTATATATAAAAGCACAGGGCATCACGTAGTCCATGACAGATGAATCCAAATGTGCAACAAAGGCTATATGAACTGATGGCTGGAAAGATGAATGGACTGATGGATGAATGGTGGTCTGGAGAAAAGTAGACAGGAATGATAAATGGGCAGAAGATGAGTGCTACAGCCTTTCGCATACAGAAAATATTGGATGGTCAAACCTTCAAGAAGACACCAAAATCGTTTCTAAGATATCGGGGCGACATTGTGGCCTATGGATAGCTGTAATTCCACTATGGTAATGTCTCAAGGCGAGTTATTGCACCATTTGAGGGATTTCATTGTTGCTAATGTTTGGTGGTTTTCTGGTCCACTGCAGAGGGGCCAAAGCGGGTGTGCTGTGTGCAGGAAATGTCAATGACGATTAGCATAAGAAGAGGGAAGGGCAGGTCACCCGATGCATATTCCACAGCCCATTGGCTCAAGAGTATTAATAATAAAACAACACAATGAGAGGGCTCAGGTACTACTTCACTGCAGATCCGTTGCAAATCCATTGTATTTTCTTGTATGTGAGTGTGTCTGTGTAAAATATTAATTCTGCTCACCTTGCTGCACCTCATTTAAAGATCTCTGTGTTTATTTAAGCCTGTTGGCGTCTTTCTTTGTATGTAAGTCCAAACCACTGACCTCCAGGAGATGCTGAAAGTATTCAGAAACAGATCTCCCCTCCTATCCCCCTTCCCCCACCCCTTCATCCATCCCCCACTCCTTTTTCACCATTTCCCCCCATGTCTGACTGCAGTGTTGTCGCAGTGAGTCTGTGTGTAGGAGAGAAGCATGTATGTGCATACTAACACGGGCTGTGCTGCGATTTCCCCCTATGCCAACAGTGAGCGCCTGCTGCCTGCGCTCCGGATTGTTATAAATAAGGGAATAAGCATTGAGCTGTTATTAAAGTTGATGGAGACAGATGGCTGCTGTTGTTCACAAGTTTAACTAAATCACCAGCCGATCAGCTGTGACACCCGGTGGAAAGTTGGAAGGCTAAAAGAAAGGGAATGCCAAAGAATAAGTGAGCGGTAGTAAACCGATAGGCCTAGCTGTGAACGATCTGCAGCAAAGACGAGCGAGATAATTCATCACTGCTCCTGTTACATCAGGAGTCTACTGTTATTAGCATCACCGTATCGCAGAGATTAATGCACCATTCATTTCCAGGTTTACCTAGCAGTCTATCTGTGCTCACATACAGTAACTAAGGGCAGTTTTTTGTCTCTTTTGAGTACCACGGATCATGTCAGAGCTCTTGCAAAGACAGAAGCATTCATCTTCCTGGCGTGACAGGTGACACTTATAGATTCAAAGTAATTTAGATGTCCACTTTGAATGCTAATGTATACAACAGACATTGTACTAATGTAGTGATTCATTATTTGCTAGTCAAGTCCTCAGGAGTGATATCTTGTTCAGCCTGGTCATCTTTAAGTGTCTGTCAGTGGTATTATTGTGTATTGATTACAATGTTAGGGGAAGATAACTTCTCTGTCTCCAGGCTAGCTCCTAGGAGAATATGTAGACCATTCATGCTCATATTGGGAAAAACATCAGGTACGTTCAAACTGAAATAGTTTGTCCCGACCGAGAACTCATAATGAATCGATATTTCCTAGTCTGTCATTCTACTCTGTCAGAGGTGACATTGATATTCATACATCGCAGCAGGCTCTGTGTCAATTTCCCAGTCTTATTCAAATCTGCTCTGAATGGAGCACAAACCCTTCAGCAGTGTTGGCTGTGAGGATGATAGCCCGTCCTGTTTGAAGAGAAAATTACAAGAGCAATACACCCGGGAATCCTTTCTCATTCCGTATGATGTCAGTGTACAGACATCATGCAGCAATTTTATCTGAGAGAAGTATTTTCGTGTTCCTTTGTTTTTTCTGTGCAGCATATATGCACGGACCAGATTCATGCGGCTTGACAAATGTGCATGAATTCACATGGGAGATCCTGAACCTTAAACATAAAGATAGAGATGCATGCTTGCAATTCACATTTGGGAAGATCTTATTACCATCCTTGACCCGTGTGACCTTAACCTTCACCCACGGCGCTACACCTAAACTTAACCTTTATCCCGCATGAGCCATTTTCTAATTCTGATCCTTTTAAGTCCATGCAGCTTAAAAATATCACAGTTTTTATTGTAATCATAATCCTTTGGCAAACCCATTCCTTTTTACTTATCAGTTTTGAGTCATACATAAAAAAAACGGTGCGCACACACACACTGGTAACAAATACAGTGTGTTTGTTTTCCACCCACTTTGACAACTCCTTAAAAATAATGCAATGAGTTTTGTTAATGTTTATAAGTGGTTTGACACCCCCTGCTTGATCCATCAGCCTCTCCGACCCCAGGTGACCCCCTACTGTGTGACCTTTAGAAAGGCCAGCTGTTCCCCTTTATAGGATGTGACTGAAGAGGCGGGTCTCCCAGACACCAATTGATTAGAGAAGCATTAATCAAGCTGAGGGATTATCCCTAGCATGGAAAAGGCTTCTTTCTATGGTAAACCAATTATACTTTTTATGGGATGAGAAGGTTAACTGGCTGCACGAGCAATCTGTTTAAACCATTGACACTGCAGGTCTGGTGAGGTGAAAAAGAAGGAGAAGAGCGGGGGCAGAGGAGCCGGCTGTTCAGGACGGAAGGCTGAGGGCATGGAGGAGGATAATATGGATTCATGGAGGAGTTCAAATAGAGAGAATGAAGTGAAAAGCATAAAATGATATTATTGGCCATTAAAGTTAATTGGGGGAGTTGCAGTAAAAGATCCGTGGAAGGAAGGATGCATGATGCCGCCCTTGCTGGTCACATAAAGCAATGTTTTCCCTTCATGCTGCATTGAGCATGCAGCAAAAAGAGGGAGGGCAGAGAAGGAGATTCTGATCAAGGGTTTTTTTCCCCCTTTTCTGGTCTTTAATGGCTCCCATGACTTTAATGACCGCTGCCCTGATCTCAGACTTAATGACCCTTCTAGTTTTAGGGAGGCTAAATTAAACCTGTAAAGAGAAATATCCATTCATTACCACACCGCAATAACTTACGTTCATATCACTAACCTGATAACAATTAGCACATGAAGCTCTCCATTATAATGACAGATTTGTTTATGAGGCCTAATCTGTTGAAGCTCCGCGGCAGCATGAGTTATAAATAAAAATGCCACTCTCAGTTATTCTGATCGATTCACGGTCGCTTACATTACGAAAGCATCTTTAATACATCAATAATCATCTTACATTTTGCATGACTTACTCACTTTTGTGATTCTTAATTACAAACATTGTTTACTTGATAACGGCTAGTTCCACAGTTATCTGCTACATATTTCTGATGATCTTGACAAAGCTGTTTCCACTACAACTTTCTAAAAAAATAATAATTTAAAGTTAAAAGAAGTTGAGCACTTCTTTGTCAAGAATGTCCAAACAAAATTGATGTATCCCTAGAGATGAACACTAGAAGGTTTTCTAGTTCTTCTGCTGAAAAAGCATGAAGATTTTGTAAACATGTTTTAAAGTATTAAAACAGTAAGAGTCATTTCTGGTTCAATTACTCAGAAGGTGTTTGAAGCCTACATTTCAGACTGTCATGATTCATTTTATTGCAGCATTTGTTTTTGCATTGAGTTCACCTGTGCCCCATTATCCACTCCGCGCTTGTTAGGTTGTTGTCTTATCTCCTCAAGTTTTTTTTGCATGCTTTTCACTTGTCCTTTGCTGGCTTCACTGGTTTGATTTACACATTCACCAATTTTTATTTTCGCCTGTTAGAGTATTTGGGGATAACGCTCACATGCTTTTTTGCCCTTCTTAGAAATCTGACCTCGGTTTCTTTCATGTTAGCTTTAATACCCCACTGCAGAATGTGGTTAGACATTGCTTCGGTTGCTTGGTTATATTCCAGTTTATTCTGAGAAAGCTGACATACAGCCGCTCATTTTTGACATGAAAGTAATGATGAGCAGGGCTGTTTAGCACAGCTGTCATCTCTTTACTCTCCCACTCGCTCTTTTACAACTTCCCTTCACAGAGAGAACTAGAGAGCAGCACAGCTGTCTGCCAGGGCTGGAGAAGTCCGTTGGTCCTGGTGTAACATCTTTGAACCAGTAACTGCTGTTCTGATATAATAAGAATAATACATCTAACTGACCAATATTTCTGGCACCAACTAAACAAGGGTAACGTTTACGTGTCTAGTTGACTAGTTGCATACATAGTATATTTTATTCATATACCGTATATGTGTGGTGGTGCAGTGGTTAGCACTTCTGCCTCACAGCAAGAGTGCTTTTAGACAGAACATGTCAGTCAGCTTGCTTGCATGGGTTTGCTCCAGGTACCCCAGTTCCTCCCACAGTGCAAGCACTGGCATCTATGTCTGGTTAATTCTTAAATGACCATATAGGTGTAAATGTGAGCAGGAACAACACTGCAGCTATGAACTGGATTTATATATGCATAAGGTTTGTGAGGCAGCCAGTCAGTAGAACTGGATTGTGTCTTTAAAGGGAAGCAAGTTAACATGCAGTGGATAAACTGAGCCACTGCACCAAGGCCAAGTATTTGCTAAGTGTTACCTTGAGCTGAGGATGTTACAAAGCTACTCTAGTAGAGTCCAAGAATAAAAATATGGAGCTGGAAATAAGCGTAATAGGTCTGTTAAAAATGGTATTAAATACAAATTATTAAAAAGCAGAGTGTTTTTGTACATATCTGAACATGCCTGGAGAGGATCTTTAATAAACTGTGCTGCCTTAAAAGACCCTTAAGAATATGACTACTAGTATTTATGTTTTCAACTTACTCTACTAAATGATCCGATCCACTGTCCATGCTGATAGTGTCACTTCTTTAGCTTTGGGTTGCAGCTAGAAGAAGAAGAAGAAGAAGAAGAAGAAGAAGAAGAAGAAGAAGAAGAAGAAGTAGAAGAAACAACTAACTGCATGCAGGGAAAAGCAAGTTGCACATTTTGTTGGATCTGAATCATGGCAAACATTCTTGTGTCAGAGTCTATTCTTTCAATGTTAACATGTCATTGAAAGACGAGCAGCTGTGTTTGGTTTCATGTCTGTGGTACTGTAGTTTTCCTGTGTTGCCCCTTGAGGTTTGTATCCTCTTTTGAAAAGTTGGACTTGCTGTCATGTTTTGGCAGACATCTTTCTTTCATGGTTCATGATTGATAGTCACTTATTTAGTGAAACAGTAGTACAAAACAGTGGTTATGATTTATTTATACACTTTAAATTTTGTAAAAGAACTCATTGTTTTGAAACCATTGTGGTTCTGCTGTTATTCTCTGTGTTCACACAGACTCTAAACTTCAGGGAAGTAGACATAAAAACGTTGCTCTAACTTGAGAAATGAAATAGAGTGAGTAGTCTGCAGAGCACTGGCCTAAATCTGTCTCTTCATTCTATATTTAAGTGCAGTTTTCAAATGACAGACAGCGACCTCAGGCGCCTCATCACCCAACAAAGAGAGCATCAGGTTGGTGTAATTTTACATAACAGCAATTTAAAGTTACAACTTAAAGAGCTGTTTGGTATTTGATAACTAACCCCAAAATTTCAGACAGATATTTCCATACCCCCCATCCCTCCAACCCAAACTCCAACCCAAACCTTCGTATGGTGAATTATACTGTACAATAACTTGATTGACCTTGATTTGGAACAGTAACACTCTAGAACTGAAATATTTATTTTCCAAAGGTTTAAGAGGCCATACAATTTCTTCTAACCTGATTTAGATTTTTTTGTTTTCCATCTGAACTTTTAAACCATGTGGTATGCTTTGAATAACACTTGTAAAAACTTCTTCTTTTGTTCGCTGGTTCATTGTTTTGTTTTAAAATTTCACAAAAGAACTGACATGATTTCACCATGAGTTGAAAACTTCACATTTATAACCAAAAACTTCCACAAAATATACCTTTACTTCAAATCAAATCAAACCTTTTATCCCAAAAATATCTCCAGTACATTTTGACCAGTAAGGAAAAATCACTGGATAGTACTGAGGCTTGACTCCTACTCATCATAGTGACGCTTTATTTCCCAATAAACTCCCAAATTTCCCTACGTAGTCAAACGATTCCAAGTGAAATCCTACCAGAGAACGCGAAACCAACGAGACTCACTTTTTATTTATTGAACACATTACCACACTTGTTTTACACCATTTTTGTTTTGGATATATCACACACAGCAGTAACACTACTACAGCAGAGCGAGTAAACACAACAGCCACTGATTGGTAGGGGCCTCACCCACCTCAGGAAAAATCATTTAACAAGTCATTTTTTATACATGTTTTACATCCTTGCTGTAGCCTGAATATTATTTTATCTTTTTGAAATTATATTAGAACTGAAGTGCCAAACTGCTTTCTCTCTGTACACAGCAACTTAACATTCTACAAGAATAAAGGTGACCCCCTGAGATAAGAGAGCTCTTTCAGTGTAAATATACTCATCAAGTGAAGATAATTCTGATCCTGGTCCTGATCTGGGTCTTTTTCTGCTGCTCTTAGACTCTCATTCTAATAGATTTCCCTTTGATCTTCACTGATCCACTGCTGAAGAGTACTGGTATTATAAAGTCACCTGCAGGTTGCAATAATGGTGCAGCAAATACAAATGTCTGTCCTCGTCTCGTCACTCTTCACATCTGCTTCACCAATCTTTTCATGTGGTGGTGTAGCTGTGAAACGAAAAGCAATGAGTTTACTAAAAAGTTCTGTCTGCTGTAACTTTTTACTTCAAGGGCATCATCATTACTGCACTTCATGGCTACAACACAAATTAAAAGTAATAATTCTTTATAAAGAGGACTGTTTCAGTGTGAACTGACTTAGTGAAAGTGAATACAGGTCATGCACAGAGTTTATATTGACATCAAGGTTGTGACTATAATAAACTCTATGTGTAGAGTAGAGCCTGGAGGTGAATGCACAGCAGTAACTAGAGTGTGCCATGCATTAGTATAAAAGAACACCTCAAACTGTCTGACTGAAGTGCCTTGCAGGCTTCTCTCCATTTAATATTACCTCTGGTAATTTCCAGTATTATATTTGCCATGGTTAAGAGCTAGTCACTGACAACAATTGAAGTTGAAATAAAAGAGGTATACCATTTTATTTCTTTTATACAGAAAGAAAGACTAGGAGTTTGACCTTTCGTTAATTTTGCAGTTACAGTGACATATGTATATAATGGAAACTAGTTAACATATGGCCACAAGCAGCCTGAAAGGTCAAGATCTCTTTATATGAGAGTCAAAGGTTTTCAGCTAATGCTGTGAGTGTGTATAGGAGGTGAGCAGTGTTTGTGATGGAATTTATATATATTTGTGTAATATACAAAAACTGCCTAACTTTGTTAAAATTACACATACATATGTTTCAAAATTTAAGGGTGATTACTTGCTTTGAAAAATAGAAAGAAATTACAAGGTTTGCTTTGAAAATAATAGAAAATACAACAAAGGCAGAAACTACAAGAATATTTTGCTTTTAGAAAGGAATTTGTGAGAAAAGCTAAGAGATTGCAGCATTTAATAATACGTATTCTAGCTTGTACGGAGGGGACTTTCTGATATCCCTGTGTTGGTGTTGTTCCTGGATCATCACAATAATGTTTGCCCATGATTCACACTGCAACTGACCAATCACATTGTTGTGGTTTTGGGCTTTGGAATGTGAAAGTTCCAATCTCTTCTGAAACTAAACTATTAACTTAAAATATCAAGTTAATGTAAGTTTGCTATTAGCTTGATTTAGGTTAACTATCTTGGTTTGGTTGTATTAGTTTTCAACAGAGGTGGGACCAAGTCATTGTTTTGCAAGTCTCAAGTAAGTCCCAAGTCTTTATCCTCAAGTCACAAGTCAAGTCTCAAGTAAAGTCAAGCAAGTCAGAGTCAAGTCGCAAGTCAAGACAGACAACTTTCAAGTCAAGTCCCAAGTCCGAAACTTTGAATTTCAAGTCCTTTCAAGTCTTTTTTTTAACCCTCTGGGGTCCCGGGTATAATTGGCCGTTCTTGACTACTTTTGATTTTACTTCTATATTTCACTTTTAAAATATGTTTTTCTTGCCTTGTTTGGTATCATTATTTACAGCACAACCTCAAATATCTGAAATTTGAGTTATTTTTTTCATTTTGGTATACTATATTAGCACAGTTGATCTAAATTCAGACAAAAAATTCAGAATCCGAGTAGAAAAAAGTTATATTTTTTTACATGTTTAACGAATCATTTTCATAACTTGAAATGCAAATAGAAATTGTACATTTCTAAAAATTATGCACAAGTTTTGCAAACAACAAAGTTATATGGTACTATTTACCTAAAAATGCAGCCAAGGCCTCAGGCGTTTTTTATATAACCATTTAAATCTATTTACAGAACAATCAGGTGTCCTGCATCAAATAAGAAGGCACACAAATTATTTGTGCCAGTCCAAAAAATGTAGTTTGTGTTCAGTATAAGACAGAGGAGAACACCACAGGCCTAAACCCTGCAGGTCTGACAACTGGAGGCGCAACAGTCCAGTTTTCTATGTGGAGACAGCGTTTACACTGGAATCTGCCTTTGACAGCTTTTTTAGATCAAATATGAAATTCAGCAGTCTAACCGACACACAATACAAAACAATAACTACACAACAAACTAACTATAGCCTCCAAACACGCTAAACGTCACTAATGTCTCACATATGAAAACACTCTCTCTCTCTTTCTTTCGCTCGCCCGCTTTCCGTCGCGGGTGTCACTCCTAAAAACTTCCCCTTCTCCCTAAACAACCAAATGTCACATGTTGCCTTATCATTTTTTTTGATTGGCTGACATGGTAAACTCTAACACCAATAGGGAAGGGGTGTTTTTTCTTTTTCTTTTTTCACTCGCAAGTGGAGAGCGTATGCTAGGCTGTCTGTAGAAAACGCCGTTTTTGTCTAGCATCCCTGTTGAGAATAACCTTTGCAAATAAACAACAGCTAATAATATAAGATCAAAGTATTTTATTTGATGTATTGACATAAATGACAGAAGAAAAAGGCCATGTATAGCAGGACTACTCAGTTACACACTAAGGTGGGCCAGATTTTCTAACCAAAAAAAAAAATTTTCCCAGGCTCAGACATGCAAAAGTTAAACACGACCATACACTAATTGCAAATTAAACACAGTGATTTTGAATTGTGATGTGATGGTAAAATAAATATTTGTCAGTCTAAACTGGGTTAAATCTACGGGGTTAATGATGGGGAGGAGACGGAGAGAGACTGAGTACAGCTACAGAACCCACTTTCTGAAACGGACCCTGCTCACCATTCACCGACAATTCTGAGCTAACAAGTTGCATGTTATTCTTGGATGCGCTTGTAGGACCGGATTTAAAATAGCATGACAAACATATCATACCTGTTAAAGCCAAACAGTATCATCAACGTAGCCCGAAGAACATTTGCTAATAAAATGAAGTTAGCTAAGTCAGCTGTCTCATCGTAGCAAAAAAAGGCACCACCTACCGTTCTTTATGCAACTTCAAATGTCGGACAAAGTTGGAAGTTGTTCCATCTCCGTCTGTGATTCTCTTCTTGCATGTTTTGCATATTGCATTTCGTTTTTTGTTGACTACTTCGTAGTTTATGTACCCGAAAGAAATTACTCTTGGGAGCATTTTTGGCTCGAGCGTTTTTGTTCTTGTTTTTTTCAAATCTGGTTAATTTGATTGGCTGTGCTACAGCCCACGCTCACATACATACGGAGTGTGGTAAGAATGAATGAATGAATAAAGTGAATTAATGGTCCGCACTTTTTATATAATATGTATGTTAAATTTTAGATTTGGGTAAAATATCAAGTCTTTTCAAGTAAACAGGTTCAAGTCCAATTCAAGTCCCAAGTCACTGGTGTAAAAGTCCAAGTCAAGTCACAAGTCTTACAACCTTTTTTCAAGTCAAGTCTAAAGTCATAAAATTAATGACTCGAGTCTGACTCGAGTCCAAGTCATGTGACTCGAGTCCACACCTCTGGTTTTCAATAGCATTAGCTAACTTTTTGGCTACTGCTAATTGAAAGGTCAGACAGCTTGACTGATCAATTGCACTGATCCTGGACCAACATTGTTATAATGATATAGGGACAACACCAACACAGAGGTATCAGCTCTTGCCTTTTAGTTGTTCCATACAACAGAGTGAATGTTAGTACAGGGAATAGACTCTACTAACTGTTTTTGATGCTGTAAATATATGTTTTGTGTTGTGTTGTTTTGTTTTTTTCCATATTATCCTTACCTTAATATAACTTAATATATAATAATTATAGTTACATCTATTTAACTCTATAAAATATTGCATACATATTTCATTATACAGCAGCATGCTGAGTCCATTTTGCACTATGTACAGTAGTTAATTAATCTTACCTCCTTCTCCATTACTAATGATCAACACAGTGTAACAACATAATCTTCACTGCAACCCTGGCAGCAAGCACTTTCATGTCAGCAGTGCCATGGAAGTGCTTCAGCTGGAGGCCAGTCTAACAGTGTGTCATGAAGACATGAGCTGCACACACAGGCTGCCCCCTACCTCGCTTTAGTCTGGCTGACTGATCTTCTGCATATATTACCCGACAGACGGTCAAATCCCAACTGTCCCCCAGGACCTGCATTATTGCTGTTTAAAGCCTATTTGAACCAGAAATAGGTAACAGCATGGAGACAAATTTCAATGGAAAAAAATTCTGAAAAAAAACCTGAAGCAGTCACAAACTGCAGGGTGTTTCAGTGATGATGTTCAGGCAATCTGTTCAGTGAACTAATTCAATGTCAGCACTGAAACTGTGCTATTTTACATTGCTTTTACAGAAATATGAAAGCAATGTAAAGTACCAATGAATTCAGCATAAGCGGTGTGGGGGTGGGTGGGGGGGTGGGTGGATAAAGGACAGTGCGTGGAAGATGGGAATTGATGAAACATATGTGCAGAGATCGGTATAACATGAGCAGCTGTAAATACAGACAAATAATATCCCAGCCAGGCCTAGGTGGACAGCTCTGCTCTTGGAAAGATAAGGCCACTGACCTTGAGGTTGTTGTTTGCTTTTGCTTCATTGCTGTCTTCTTAGGGAGCTGCAGGTTACTCATGTTCTTAAGTGCCCATTGTCCTCCAGTCTGCCTCAGGCTGTACGAGCACAGAAAGTAGGAGGCTGAGAGGTGGCTGCCCGTGTTACCTTGGGCTTTGCTTGCCACCTGTCTAGACATCAGGAAGATAACATTCCCACTTTTAATCCATACTAGGAAGCCTGGAGGAGACTAATTTTAGTACCCGTTCCTGAGTGTTTATCTGTACACATGTCTGCCTCCCCTTACGCAAAATGTGCTCTTTCAGTTCCACAAGATATAACACACTGCAAAACAAACAACACACAATACCCCTGTTTTTTGGGGTTTTTTTTGCTTGGCAGTGGCTTGTAGCCATGGGTTAAGAAAAAGCCATCTGTCCAGAGTAAGACGTCCTACAGCCACTGCATTATTTTCAATCACAACAAGCAATTTAATGTAGAATCACTTCCCTAAGGTAAGAAAGTCATGCTCGTACAAAGATAAGTCATTCTTTCAGTCATTCCAATTTGCCTAGGGATGTTGAATTGTTAGTGTGACTCAACTGTCAATGTGAAAAAAAATGGTTACACTGTTTCACAGACTGTCAGCCTGCGACTTTCACAGGTTGTCTTTATACACTTGCTATATTTATTCATTCCACTTCAAAAGCCTGGCAATTACTGTTGGCACTTATAAAATGGCAGTGGGTTTAGGTAGAAATAATGATTGGCAAGAGAAATAGTTTAGGCTCTGCTGTACCTGATGGGTTAGTAATTGAAGAGGGCAGGAGATTATTGTATGGAACTCGGGAAGAAGACATCAGAAGACATCTCTCATGCAACACTGCACAGAGACTGTGGGAGTCCACAAATTACTTGCTCAAACTGCATCCTGATAACACCCTTAACTTCTTGAGGCAGTTTTCCGAAGGATTTATCTCATCAAGAACCTACATGTAGATTTTTAATGTAATTACACCATCTTCCAAATTATCCTGATGGCATACTTGTAGAAACATTTGTTACTCACATCTCACCATCTGCTATAATGTTTTCATAATTTTTCCTTTTTTACACTGCTGCCCAGAGTAAGTTCAATGCGTCCTCGTTCCATTCTGTCAGATGCCAAGGGTGCTGCACAAAAATGCCCAAAGTGTCCTATGGTGCTGTGAGACACAGACAATGGGCTACAACGCCAGAACTATATACTTAATTGCATTTACAAATTAAGTAGTGTAACACGTTAAGAGTGTTTTAAATAGATATACAATTCCACAATAAGGCCTTCACTTGGGCATCAATGAAAAAACGTTGAAATGAAATAAAATTTACTTACAAGTTGGATTTTTGGGGGAATTACAGGATCCCATGTTTATTGAACGTATTTAAAGGCCAGCAGTTGCTGAAAAGCATGCCAGCTTTGGTTGCGATCAGATGTTTGACGTGGCCATTGAAGAATTTTCAGTTTCTTTACCTTGAGAAACTCTTGGTTTGGTTTTCAGTGCACTCTGAGTCATTATCCATTTCCACTGTGAAGTGCTGTCTGATCAATTTTCCTGCATTTGGCTGAATCTGAGCAGTGAATATAGCTCTGTACACTTCAGCTACATCTGTCAGCCATCACATCATCAACAAACACTAGTGACCCACTGTCATAACATTGCCTCCACCATGTTTGACAGATAATATGGTATGGTTTAGATCATGAGCTGCTTCTTTCCTTCATTGTTTCTCTTCCCATCATTCTGGAACAAGTTAATCTCATTTTCATCTGCGCAAGGATGTTTTTCCTGGAACTATTTAAAATAATTTTCACATAAAACATAATCTGGCCTTTCACTTCTTGAATGTAACCAATGAGTTTCACCTTGTTGTAAACCCCCTCTATTTCTCTTCATGAAGACATCTCTTGATTGTAGCAATGGTACACTTACTTGATCTTGAAGGACACCACCTCCAGTGTCAAGTTTGCTGACGACACTGTTGTTGTGGGCCTGATCTCCGACAACAGACGGCCTACCTGGAGGAGATTAGGAACCTGGAGACCTGGTGCTAGGAGAATAACCTCCTCTTAAACGTCAGCAAGACTAAGGAGCTGATTGTGGACTTTACTACAAAGCAGGCGAGGAATTATGAGCCCCTGATCATCAATGGCACGCCAGTGGAGAGAGTGAACAGTTTCTGATACCTGGGTGTCCACTTCACTCAGGACCTGTCATGGTCCTGCCGCATTAGGACCCTGGTTAAGAAAGCCCGACAGTGTCTTTTCTTCCTCAGAAGACTTGGAGACTTCCATCTGCCACTGAGGGTGCTCAAGAACTTTTACTCCTGCACCATTGAGAGCATCCTGGTGGGAAACATCTGCACCTGGATTGGGAACAGCACCAAGTAGGACAGACAAGATCCGCAAAGAGTGGTGCGCTCGGCCGAACGCATCATTCAATCAGAGCTTCCTGACCTGCTGTCCATCTACACCAAGCGGTGCAAGACTAAAGCCAGGAAGATTATGATGGACCTCTCCCATCCCAACAATGGACTCGTCCCACTGTTGAGGTCTGGGAAGAGCTTCCGCTCCCTTAAGTCCAAAACAGAGAGAATGAGGAGGAGCTTCTTCCCTCAGGCTATTCGGGCCCTGAACCAGGTGTAGGACTGGACTCACTCACACACATCTCATCACTATAGGACTCTGGCTTTTCTTCTTGCACACTTCCTATAATTTATAATTTCTTTTGACTAATGAACTCTTACATAAACTGTTATTTGCACATTTTTACTGTAAATTTCTAAGTTCAAGCTGTAAATTTTGTAGTAACCTGTAAATTTGTATATCTTACTGTAAACCTACTGTCATTTAATGGCTGGTCACTGCATAGCTATAAGCATTTCACCTCATGTCATACTGTGTATGGTTGTGTGTGTGTGACAAATAAAATTTGAATTTGTGTTTTTGACCTGGGTAGATGATAAGAAGGGGTTTTTCTTAACCAAGAAAAGGATGATGTGGCATTATTCTGAACGTATAGGCAAGTGCATTCCTTTTTTCTATGAATGTAAACAGTTTGTGCTATTTCTCTGATATGCTTATTTTGATTTCTCAGCCTAATAAACAATCTGAAAATACGCTTTTGTGAGGATATGCTAGAAAATGTTAGGTTGACTCCAGACCCATCTCTGGCAAAGGGTTAATGCAAACCTGTCTAACTTTTTAAGTAATCTGACAGTAATCTGGCAGCACAGTGGTGGAGTGGTTAGCACTTTCTTCTCACAGCATGAAGGATGTGGCTCAAATCCTGGCTGGGGCCTTTCTGTGTGGCGTTTGCATGTTCTCTCTGTGCCTGCGTGGGTTTCTTCTGGATTTCTCCCATAGTCCAAAAACATACATTTTGTTAATTGGTGATTCTAAATTGGCATGGACATGAAACCGATGAAGTGTATTATAAAGTATTAATGTTTGGTCTAAATGTGACTGGTAGTCAAAAGTGGTCAGTAGGTCTACAAATTTCTAATAAAAATCCAAGTTAATTAGATTCTAGGCAGACTGACTTATTTTCTTATTTCCAATTTAAAACTTGTATTAATTGATACCAAAAACAAACATTTGTCAACTGATAAAAAAATTAATAGAACAAAAAAGATGTTCATTTTAATGAAATGTGAAATTGGGATCTTTACTATAAAGAAGCCATCCGCTTCCCAAATTAAAATAATAATTTATCCGAGCAATATCAATAATATTTATCCAAGATCCCATGTTCAGTACAAGTGGAACTAATCAGCGGATACACGCTTGCCCACACAGTTTGAATTGAGTGCCTTGAGTCAAGATGCTCAGACTGTGTGAAGTCTTTGATGGAGAGTTCTGCCACCTGTTTGGCCCACACCTCTTCACTGCTCAGTGAGGCACAAGATGAAGCACTTTACATCTTAGTGATCCTCCTACTTCTGCTCATCACTCTTCATAATACCTTCCAAGCTCCCCCACCAACACCCCCTCCCCACCGTAATCTGCTAAGCAAAATGAGCAATGCCCCGATCTTTCAGCCACCTCCTCAAAAGCCGAGGCGCTCTTCATTTCAATTCGGCGGTGACAGTGATGAGACATGAGACAGCCCTCCCCCATCCTCATCACGAGACAGTGAAACAACAGACACATGGGCTCTACGACGCTGCTGTGTTTAAACTAGAGATTCATCCATGGCACCAGCAGATGGCTGAAAAGTCCGCTAGCGAGTTAATGTGCTATTTAGTTTTCATTATGTGAGTTGACATAAAATGTGGAATGATCAATGATTTGGATGGAAGAAAGTCAGTTTTCTTTTTGAAGCCTTGTGTGTTTAGAAAAAGCACCAATTCCCGGTGAATTACCTTTACATCAACTACCATGCACGATTAATATTCAACACTTTTCCGTAGTCCGCGTGGCATTGTTTGAGGTGACGTGTCAATGTTAATTAAATGGCCCAGCAAAGAGATACAGGCATGACTACATGTACAAAATAATTGCAAACAAAAGATTCATGAAGCCATGTGACAAGGAGACTATGAAGAGAAAGAGAAACACAAAGACATGCTGCACAAGACTAAAGAAGAGCAAAAAAATGGTAAAAGGGTTTAAAATAACATTGAGGGATGTGACTCATGCAACAGGAAGGAAAGACACACACAAAACATTTAAATGATCTGAAGAGATGGAACATGACCACAAGGAACACAGCAATTTGTAGTTGGATGTATGTATGTGTCTGCATGTAAGAAATACCACATCTACTGATTAATATAGTCATTAGTCATGAATTATTTATGTCTGGTGTTTTATATACAGCCATTTCACAAATACATGCACATAATGCTGTCCATTAGTTGCATACAGTATGCTTCTGGGCAGACTAACCTAAGCTTTGTGCCTTGTTTTATGGAAAACAGAAGAACAACAAGCAGATGTTACTCTGGAGAGGATGGAATTTTTGCTTTGTTATTGCTCAACACTGAAAGTGTTTTTCTCTGTAATTAGCAATCACTGCCTGCCTGATATGACAAACCAATAATATTCTCTCTGCAGGCGATTCACCTGTTGTACTCTGATTTTTTTCCCCCCCTCTGCTTTAGAAAAAGTGGGGCAGAAACCAGAATGGACTGGATGTTTTCTATTCAGCGCAAAAGAAAAAAAAAATATGTTTGTGCGTTTGTTTCTTATATGATAGTTGTCACCTAGTAATAAGTGATATGATTTTGTGCAAAATAGTTTTTAATAGGCTTCAAGTGCTACAAGTTTTAATTAGAGAGAGTTAACAGGTGACTCAGAATGTAAGCCCAAATTCTCAGGAAGTACATGTATATCAAACACAAACATGGTTTCCGCAAACACACAATTCTTTCACAGAGTCTGATATTAAAGAGTCACTGAAGTTTTTGCAGTGGATGTAATATTAATGGCACTTTTTTATGACAGGTGATTTGAAATAATCCATTTAGATTTGTAGAGAGCCCAGAGGATTTGCATTTTAATTATACATTTTGATTCACTGGGGTTGATTACTTTCATTCTCTGGCAGCAGGTTAATTGTGTGATCTCAGTTCCGCAACACTGTGGACTTGTGTTATTACTTGTGTGAATAATATAATGAGGTTGTCTTATCCCGGAGCGACACATTCACTGCTTTGGTGCTGCATCATGACAGCTAAGGTGGTGTTTTGCATTCTTTCAATATTTTAAAGAATCTTTCAGGTTTGTTGTGTCCTGTGAAAATTGAGGTTCGGGAGGGAAAACTGGTTGAAATTTATGAAAACAAAAGTGAAGCACATACTTCTGTCGTGATCAGATTTTCCCTCCTGTAGCTTGTGTAGGTTCCACAGTGATTTGCATCAGTTGACTCCCATGCTTGGCCAGTCAGCTCAGCTGTAACCCCGCTCTACACAGACTTGGTCCACAGGGAACCCTGCTTAGCTCAGTGTGCACAGGGAAGGGGAATTAGTGTGGGCTTTCAAAGGAGGGATGGAGGAGGGATCTTCTATGTATCGGAAATCATTGCCGCCGGTGGTTCCCAGTAGACGCGAGCAGTACTGATTTGTAAACATAGTGGGTGTGGAAGGACACGGATGGAGCGTGTCATAAAGATTTATACTATGATTTTCTTCATTTAAAATGTTCATTTGTGCATATGCCATGTAACATTTGTGTGTTGTCTTTTTCGCTTGGGTCATGATGTTGTGAAATTAAATGTTAATTCTATATATTTACTTCACTCTCGCAGCAGTTAGAAGTAGGAGTTATGCACTTATAAAACAGTAAATAATGCAAGGAAAAACAGCAGCTGTGAATTGTGATTTCAATCATTTCGACGGCTCAAAGCATTTCCATATCAATAATTGCATTTTGTTCAAACACGTATTCTGAAATAATAGTGTCCACAGGAAGAAGGTGCTTTCCCCCTTATTGTGAGTGAAGAAAACTCAATTTGATAAACAGTTAGCTGCAGCCATTGTTTGGTGATGTTATCATGTGCAAAAAATATGAGCCCAGAGAGAGGAGAGATTTACAAATGAGGTTTATTTTTTTCTGTAGTTTTATTATTCTTCGGCCAGATAGGGAAAATTGCTTGCTGCTGGCTATAGTTGTGGAGTTTCATCTTCCTTTTTTTCTGGCCAACATGTAAGCTCAACCTTCAGCTCTGGGATTTTAGTGGTACTGATATGGAAACTGACATACTCGGTGCAGAGAGGGGAAAATAAATATTCTATTAGCATTTCATTCTATATAACTTTAAAATATTTAATTTTGTTTGCCCCGTTTATTTCTCCATTGATATTCAACAGTTCATATTCCGCTTCCCTTCCCTTATGTGCTGCATCCCTGCTGTGCAGTTCAGCTTCAAACATCTAAAATCTAACCTTTCCTTCTCTGGCCATCAGACAATCTCTAAATGTCAGTGATGGATCTCTATCTGAGATGCTTGGCAATCAGGGGTACTTTTGATGTACCACATACCTCTCGTCCTCATTTGGAGTCTTCTGAGATTCTGAGTCTGTTGCTGTTCTGTCCCATTGTGTGAGACTAGCTGATCTGCAAAGGGAGGGGGAAGAAGCATGGGCCAGATGAGAACCCATCTGGACAGACCCCACATCCTGCCAACTCTCACCCCAGTGGCTCGGGACGCTCCCCACTCATCAGCAGCCATCAAAGGGCGCCTGCCCACCAGCACACCCTAAGTGGGCTGCCAGCTCTATGAGTCCCTCGCCTCATTACTGACAAAAAAAGAGGCAAAAGCAAGGAGCTCCTCAATCACCCAGCCACCCTAAAGCCCCAAGGCAGAAACCTCCAATTCACAGTGCACTGCGTAAATTCAACACGGCCAACCTTGTGGTTATTTTACAGATTTAGTCAAACAGATAAAAATGAAACTCCAGAGCAGCACAACTTCTGCCTAGTTTATGTATATTCAGTTTATACTATATATTTTAAGGTTTTGCTAACATGCTGTACTTCAGCTAGAGTAAACAATTCAACAGTAATGAAAAAAATGACGCGACGTCTGCCTCTGGTCTAGGGTTATATTGGAGACCTAGTGGGGTTTTTTTACCCAGAGGCACAAAACAAAGCTAACCCAGAAGTGTATTAGTGCAGACAGCGATTTGCATCAGTGAAGGACAGACCCATAACATGTCTGGTCAGCCATGTGTTGTAACACCTATATATACATGTTTCTATGCCAGTATCTATTCACCTGCTTGTATGTGATGATATCTTCCTACCAGTTCAGCTCTTTTCTAACTGCATAATTAACACTGTCTTCTAAGAGCTGTGCATTGCTACACTGCCAACTGGTCGAGGAGCTCGTCGATCCAGGGTACAGGATAAGAGTCAAACTGTGACACCGCTTTCACCTTTTGGTAGTCAACACAGAGCCCTATAGACCCATCTTTCTTCACCACAAGAACTCTGGGGCTACACCAGAATGTAACTCTTCTATTACTCCCATTTTTAGCATTTCGCCAATTCTCTCTGAATAATTTGTCTTTTATGCTCAGGTGACCTATAGGTTCATGAACACGCCAGGTCCGCATTTCAAAATGGTGCTCTATGAGATCAGTAAGGCCAGGTAGGGGGAGAACGCATCTGCAAAACACAGTTTAAACACCGCAACATCTGTTCTCCGGGCCTGTGTGAGTTGGTCATCACAATGGAAGGAGGATGGAATGGTGGAATTTGGCACCTCTGGTCTCAACTCATCTCCTTAACCTCCTTAACCAGGCTCAGCAGGGAAGCAGTTTCAGCCTGTCTCTGTTTTAAGGACGTTAAGGTGATATATCTGTGTGACTCCTCCCTTCTCTGACCATACCACTTCATAGTCACCCACAAAGCTAACCCAGAAGTGGATCAGTGCAGATGCACATCCGCCCCGGATGCTTGGCAAGTAAAACTTTGACCACAAGGGGTCCTTGCCACTTGGCGAGTAACTTTGAGCTAGAAGATGGGAGTAATAGAAGCACTTGATCTTCCAGTGAAAGTTGCCTAAGTCTAGCCCCTCTGTTGTACAGGGGCTGCTAACGTTCCTCAGCCTGAAGCAAATTCTCTCATGATCACCTCCCCAATGTCTGCAGCTTTACTCTCAGGTCCAGAATGTATTGAATTTCATTTTTAGGTGGACCTTCCTCTCAGTTTTCTTTATTTAGGTGTAAAACCCCCCGCAGCTTCCTGCTGAACAATAACTCAAAGGGAGAAACCTGCAAATAACAGAGGGTACATTCTGCTGAAATGGCCCAATGAGGACTATATGCTCAAACAGGACCTCCATTAATGGTAGTGGGTACAAAAATACCTTTGGAATGGCCGTCTAGTTAACCATTTGAAACTGCAGGCAGAATGTGCACCATTGATGCACATCTGCCCGGGTGCCTGGCCAGTAAAATTGGGCCATTATTCGATCCAGAGTTTTATCATATCCCGTATCCCCCTGCTATGGGGTTATAATGAGCTGCCTGGAAAATCATTTCCCGGGGCTTTTAGGCACCAACAACTTGGTGTTTTTCTCTTCTGTCCGAGTGTCACAAGTCACCTGATAAAGCCTGTCTTTCACTGATATGAAATGCGGGTAGGTCAGCACTGCGTCAGTTTGGACCATGTGACCATCAGTTTTTAGTACCTGATTGAAGCTGACCATAGTTTCATCATGAGACTGCTCCAGTGGAAAAGCTCCCATTGAGTGAATGACTGGAGATGTTGGTGCCTTCCTGAGAAGACCCTGCCGTCTCTTCCTCCCCAGAGTCAGTGTCTGATGACCTGTCGGCCACCATCTGTGCCAATGCCTAAACTGGCTGGGCTGATCGCAGGTCTGCCAAAATGTGGCTTGGATTTGGGCACCACTGTGATAATAAAGGACCCATGGAGACAGCGTTACATGTTGCTACGTTTGTATTGATTGCATGTTCGTTTTTATTTTCGAACGGTTACTGCAGCATCTTTCCAGCTGGTCTCCTCCTTCTCCTTCACACCACACACAGTTTTGATTTCTGGTCTCGGCGATGTACTCAAAAGGGGAGACATGATCAGATGATGGAGGTGAGCTTTGTGAGTCAGCCTCCCCTGACACCACACTCAGAATCCACTGCTCCACCCCTCCGCAGCCACAAACCACGTCCCGCCACAATATGCTACACCAGTAAAGCTGATTCATATTCAGATGCACTGCAAAGTACTTACAATGTACTACAGAAATCTGAAGATACTCTTCCAATCATGTACTGCTTTGTTTTCAGCATTTTAATAATTTATTTTAATTTCCATAAGATATGAATATGCAAAATCAGTGGAGATCATTTTCAGTAAGTTGCAACGTTTCTGTTTATATTTCGAGTTGTGCAAACGGTCCCTGTGGTGACCACAAACATTTGCCAAATGTCTTGTGATGATGTAAAAAAAAAAGATTCAACTTTACAAAAAATGACCTGAGGACTGAAATGGGACTTGTGGTCTGGATATCCACTGGCTACATTAAACCCATTTAAAAAAAATGGCTGCTGCACCCAGAAGCCAACTCACCAGACCAGCCCGTATATCCCTAGATTGGATATGTTTAGATTTCTGGGATAGCTTTCCACTTGCGCACCACTGTGGTCCTGTCTGTTTTCTAACATTTAAACACTCTGTGGAGCCTTAACTCAACACAAGGAATTCCTCTCTGGCAGAAAGAACTGCTCAGATGTCCAATATGTGTTTTAAAATGATCTCTTTTAGCTACTTTTTTTCCCGAGAGTGTGCAAATCTACATAGATTTGCCAAATGAGGTTCAACAGAAACTAGACTGTCTGGTGATTGAGAACAAAATGTTTCATGGATGAATAATCAGACAGACACGATTTATTTATGACAAAGAGATCCCCCTGACACTCTTTGCGGGGAAGAAAAAAGGTAAAAAGAGGCATATTCATCACATTCACATGAATAGGGAAGCATGTAAGACATGGTGGCACCACTCAGCATGAGTTTCTGTATGAGTTTGCAAAGAGGTTTCCTTTGTGTGCATTCTTCATAATTCATTAATTTTCTACAAAGTTACATGACAGTAATTTGAGAGCCCTGAAGTCATTCTAGAAATGCCTCCACATCGCTGTTATCTCACAGATGTATGAATTCTTTGCAGGCAAAACCCGACTCCTGCCTTTGTTCTCATCCCTTCAGTCTTTTCTTCCACTGCCACAGTAGACAAAGAGGGATAGTGACTCATTCCCACCCAGGACACCCGAGACATAGCACGCAGCTTTGTTTCGAACATGAAAAATACAAGTGTGTCAAGCAGGAATGAACAGCTGAAAGTAACCTGAGCGTGCCAGCGCTGCAGCTTTCATCCTATAGTGTTTAATTAAAAAGATCCGTCTATAATCTATATCATCTTGACAACCTAATAAGAAAAGTCTAGACAAAATAACTTTATTGCTGATCCACATTAATATACTCATTTAGAAAAGTGGACTAGATGCTTGTGTTTCTGCTCAACAACACTGGTACAGAAAAAATCAGCCTCAGCAGCATCTGCTTTAGTGTCATTACCCTCTTTAAAGTAATTCAACTGTCATCAAGTTACTGCTCTGTTATTGGCTATAATTGGGCTTTGTCTCCTTTAGTCGAAGCTCTTACCAAATAGTTTGTGTTTTATTCATTCAACAAGGCAAAAATGAAGTGTCTAGATGGAGTCATTAGAGTCCATTAAATCTGAAGTGTGATGCTTTGCCTTTTGCCCATTATCTTTCCATCGGTGGCATTTTTTTCCCCTCCTATTGTCTTTGCCTGAGCTGATTTTGACTGAAGAGCATGGTCATCTGGATATAATATTCTATTACAGCTTTATAGTGTAAAACTGGTATGAAGCCATCGGCAGAGTTAAAACAAGAAAAAGCTAAAAAAAAAAAAAAAAAATAGAGTTCATGTTTTTGTTGTTTAGCCTCCAGGGAGAAATCTTACTCTATGGTAAGGTATGTCCTAATTCATCATTGTCTGCATACCAGCTTTCAGGTTCAGAGTCAGACGACATACGTTTTTCACCTATGTTTGAAATTCCCTGCTTCCATATTTAAAACAGGTAATTTCAGTGCTTAACTACTTTCACACTGAGAACTGATATTATAAGTAAGAGTAAAACCTCAGCATGGTTCAGTCATAAAATAAGTTAGGTTGGTCAGTATCAGTACAATTCACAGCCTCTATGGAGCTTAAGGGACCACCAAACCCTTTTCAGGCACTAGGAGGAAGATATATTGTCACAACACAAGATGCCTCGTTCACTTTAAGACATCATTACCCTGTTGATGTTCACACAAGGAGGTATGTAACGTACAGTGGACTACGGGAAAGTAATTTAACACTGGTATGCAAATTTAATGACAAGAAGTCAAAACATGTCTCTGCTATGTACAAAAAAAATACCTTATAAGTTGCTCAGTTGCTTTGGCCTACCCAGATAATTTTGTCTGTCTTCTCTGTGTTTTAAAGCTCCTTCACTGAGATTCCCACCAAGGAATTTGTACCTGTGATCCCTATAATATCAAAGAAAACCTTGACATGGTGTCTTTTTTGAATCTGTGCTTATAAAAAATATTACCATCTAGCAGCAACAGTATTATAAGTCTTGTCAGTTGGTTATAACGCAGTCAGCTGAAGTTGTTATAGAGCAAAAAAGTCCATTTACTTTTTTGTACGAGTCAGGTTATTTTTGAGTCAAATTTTAACAATATGTAGTGTACATCTGATAAATTGTATTGTGCTGTCAATATGGTGATTAAGATCAGAAAATTACATGTAAATATTTCATTTGTCTTTGGTGACAAACCAGTGTCACTCCAGGCAGTTATTTCCTCAGACAAATTGTTTAAAGTGTTTTGTTTTTACCCAGCGAGTCAAAGTTTGTTATTTTAATTTTGCAAATATAGACAACTTTGTCATCTTCATTACTCACTCGAGCAATAGAGGCAGAAATCTTTTGCAAAAGTCTTAGAGATGGATGAACTCACCATTTAAAGGGAGCATCATGCGTTAGAGGGCAGAGCAATGAAGAGACCAGCTTTGCTCACCTCATAATTTAGCTCTGTCTGTCCCCTGGAGCTTATTCTTGGGGCTCCATACTAGAGACAGACAGCGAAGTTCAGCCCTCTGCTCCTGCTGTTTTGTTTTTTTTTCTCTGAGGTTCTGGCTCAGTGCACGTTATTACTCTCCAGGGGAGGAGGTGTTCATCAGCCAGGGACTCCATCTTAGATTGTTGTCAGCTGTATGGAAGGATACGACCCATATCATTGTGCAGTGTGTTCCACTGTATCTCTGTCACTATCCGTCACTGATGGGAGAGCTGCTAAGCTGCTAAAATCAAGTGAAAGCTGCTGTATTGCAATGGCTGAATTAATCAAAAACGGTTAAAAGAAAACTAAAGCATGTTAGATGGTTTTTATGGGCAATAATTATATTTTGGGAAAACTTCTTATTTGCCTTCTTGCGGTATGTAGGTAACAAAACAAGGGCTCACTTAAGCTAAGACTAAAAACTTCAAATTGGTGGGAACAGCTCGGTGGTTCTGTGTAAAAGTCAAAATCTCGTTACTTCTATAGTACAAAGCTAACTAATTAACACTTTGAGTAGTGTATGTAAAATGGATGTTGCTAGAGAGCTAGAGACAAAGACATAAACCACTGGCGGTTGACCTCTTGGAGGATCTGGGTGAATCTGTCTCAGTGGCTTATCAATCATCATTTTACTTTAGCCCACGGTCACATAGACCTACAGAGAAGTTGGCTACATCTGAAAACCACTGGTTGTTTCAGAAAAAATTTGATCTTCTCAAGAAGTTGGTAAATGGTTGCTGGACATTGATGTCAGTCACTGTGAAACTGATTGGTAATGTCCTGTTCACTGGCAAACACAGGTCAAGAGGGTATCCCTGCATTCCCTGACGAAGTTGCTTCTCTTCAAGAAGTAGCGAAACTGTGAAAAGTCAACATAATCAGGACACAAATCCTTTTTGCCTTCAAAGTAAAAGTTGTACCTTTGAAACATGCTGAGTGAAATGGTGAAAAACACACCAGATAAGCATAAACAGCGACTGTGATAAACACGAACGAACTTGGTGGCCTCACACTAATGCAGGCTAGCAGAAGATCTGGCGAAGACTCGTTAAGTGCGCTGGTCTTAGGTACTGGAAGTCCAAATTACCAACGGGTGCTGATCGTGGGTAGAATGAGGTAGCTCTGCCCAGAGGTGGAAACTCCAGCTCCATAGAAAAAAAAAACAGCCACTCACCCGACCGTGAAACGTTCTTTCTACTCACTTTCAGTTAGGAACTCCAGCAACCTGTTGCCAAAGAATATACATTGTCCCTATCAACCAGTGGTTACTAACCTGTCTCGGGGCTCTTAGCTCTCACTCGACAAAGGAAGTTTAGTTTAATATTGGTTATGTATTGGTGATATCGGTTAGAAAAAACATCAGACTCTGCTATGAACAGTGTGAAGTGTAGTATTTACAGCAGTCTTTACATTGCACTTTACACTGTCCTTTAAAATAGCTTTGATCTGTCAAGTTCAACTCCTTTATTCATTGTGAAGTCAAACTGTTGATGGGTGACCTAGGTGACTTTTCCATAGGCTGTTATCAATCACCTTCATCTAAAGTGAATTAATTCCAGATTAGTGAGCAAGGGTGTAATTAGATTTCATGAGCAGCGAGTTAAGAGGCTAAGCAGAGCTTTGTGGAGCAGCACTGTGCTATGAAGGCATTGCGAATTAGAGAGTAGATAAGCATGAGAGAGGCCTTCAGTTCTTAGCATGGTGAAGATGGGTGAAGGAGGTTGTTGGGTGAAATTTGTATTGATTCTTCAGTGAGGAGGAAGGGAGCCAGGTGATAAACTTGGCCTGCTTAAGTTGACAATCAATACAGATTTCAACCCTTCCTGAGGAAATAAGCATCAATTACCTGTAATGCAGCAGAAGAACTGCAGCGGATAATTACATCTCACACAACAGGTCAGCGGGTGGACTGACTGTGTCTTCTACCTGACAAGGTGGTTAATACAATTCAGCATGCTCAGAAGGCAGCCCTATGCTCTTGTTACTGCAGCCACGTACCGTTGAGTGAGGTCGTTTTCCCTTCAATCAGCTTGACCTTTTCCTTTGTGACATTAAGTGGCTTTGCCAGTTCACCGCGTCACTCAGACATAAGCGTGAGCACAGTTTGTGGGAATGTATACTCTGGGTTGATGAGAAAGTTTATGGTGTGTTGGCCTTGTTCAAGTAGCACTGCGGTACGACATTGTCCCCAGATGGTATTTCTGGAGAAATTAATGAGCTATCCATTGCTGTGATAAATATGATCCTTATCAGCAGGGCAGGAGTCAAAGTTGCTTAGACACTGTCTGATCCAGAAACTGCTTTAGCTGAAGTATGGGGAAAAAAGTGTAAACACTGTTAGAGTACAGCAGACTGTGAGGTACTTAGTAATTGAACTGTGCTTATGGTAATGCTCAGAATAAACATTGCAGATGGCCTTGATCATCTGTCTGTGATGTTATTAGAACATTTTTAATTAGTTCATCAGAAATCAAACAAAGGCAACCTAGGATTAACATGTTTCTCCTTGTTAGCAAGCAGACATAATCTTTTGCTCAGCAGCTTCCACCGCTGATCCAGTGCTTTTTTTTTTTTTTTTTTTTTTTGCATGAGTAACAACTGTAAAGAATGATTACTTTTTAAATTTAGTTTTCCCTTTAAATAGTGGAAAAAAGAAAAAAACTCCTGATAAGCTTTCTCTGACCTTGAATCTGTTTAGAAGACATAATATTGAGATTCAGTGCTGCAGAATTCTTATGGGTAACCTTTTAAAAATGATAAAACCTCTATCTCGCTCAAAGAATTTAAAGGAACTTAGAATTTAACTTTGATTTTTCCTTTAATTTTAATTCCAGCCCTCAGATGGTTGGTTTCCACTGACTGTTGAGTATATCAGTATATCAACATTTTTAGCTTGAATATTTTATTGGTGAAGACATGTAATTTAAGTATCAACTTAACTTTTCTCAGGAGTGTGGTCATGGGTGCTCATATTAAATATGGTCAAAGCTTCAAATAATGAGATCAGCATAATATGTAGTACAAGTAATCTCCCAAAGCTCAGACTTTATACTGCTGCTACAAATGCAATGGTATTTTTTTTTTACCTCTTAGTTTAACCTTTTACTTTTGATAAATGGAAATGGACTGGCTCTCTATATAGTGCTTTTCTACTCTGTGCACTTAAAGTACTTTGTACTGCAAACCATATTCACACACACATTCAGAGCTTTAGTCTAAATGTTCCAACTCTTTCTACCTGGTTTAGCTCAGTGCCTTGAGCAGGTGACCACGTGCCATATGGCCCGGGTTTGAGTCTGACCTGTGGCCCTCTCTTTCTCTCTCCTTTCCTGTCATTTCTTCACTGTATCTGTCAATAAAGATGAAAAAGGCCAATTTAAAAAACCTCTCTCTACCTATAGTAGACACACATCTCTAAATGTTGTCATATACATGGGACATGACTAACATGGCCATCTGTGAGCCATCTGCTCTTCAAAATTAAAACAAAACGGATCTAGGTGTAGCAGGAAAGACTAAACCAAGGTCCACAATCAGGCAAATAAACAATATTTTGAACCATGAATAATGCACAACTACTCTAGTCCAAGAATAAAACAATGCAGCTAGAAATAAGCATAATAAGTCCCCCCTGAAACAAATCTTCAGTGTGATTTGCATTATTATAGACACATTACACCAAATTTCAGCCTTTAAAACTTCCACTAAAGTTTTTAAAAGTTAGATGTGTTTAAACGTTTTTTTTGTATGTTTTTCAGAAACTGACCAACAAATTGGTGGTGTTTATGCAGCTAAAGCTATAATTTTCATCAAAATACCCAATTTACCTCATCACTGTGTGAAAATGTTTACCCCTCACTCTGAATTCGCTGCTTAGCTTTTCTAACTACAAGGTGTTGCATCCATTTGTGAAAACAGCGGTGAATAGTTTACCCAGTGGGGTCCGAGTGTACTTTTAGGTATTTTTATTTTCTCTATCAAAGCTAAACTTGACCTGGACATTACAGCACCTGACTGAGAATGTGTAAACACAGTTTGAGTGGACTCTTCAGAACCATTAGCTAAGGTTACATGGTAATTGCAGGCTGATTGCTGGCCTTTAATGCAGATGCCTCAAGCCTCAGCGGGATAAACATGGCCCTTACAGGTTTCATCTAATTCTTTCTAAAAGCACCTGCCTGAGTTCTGTAAAACATTTTCAAGAGAGCTAATTAGCCTCTCTGACAACAGCATAATAGGGAAATAGACAATAGGAATTCTTTTTCCAATACATGCCCAATTCGAAAGCAAATTAAAGTGAGAGAGCACCACTTAGACACCGCTGTTCACACTAAAATAGCTCTATTGAAGCCATCTGGCCAGTAACGGCTGCCCTCTTGTTGCCACAGAAACCGGCGCCAGCCACTAACTTCATATCTGAACACTTCCCAGAAAGAATACAGTCAGTACCCTCAAGCATTATTGCCAAAAACAGTCTATCTGTTCTGCTCTAAGTGTAAGATATTATTAGTTTACTTAATAAAAAAAAAAGCAACACATGAAAAAAAAAATCCACAGAGGAGGAGGAATCGAGCAGAGGAGAATGAGTGATAGAGACAGGGAGACGGAGAGACAGCAGGACATGAAAGAGGAGTTTGTAGCACTGTGCAGCTTTCCCCTTCAGCCCCAGCTGCTTTATACACTGAGTCTTTTTATGTACAAGTGCCCGAGTCCTCCACTGAGAGCCGGACCCACAAAGAGCCCTCACAGCCTCAGGCTCATGGAAAGGTGACACAATCAATAGCCTCTCCCCTCCCAGCTTCTTCATGCTGGTATTGTCAATGCGGATGGCTGTATATTCCCCCTTCACAACTCAATGCAACTTTGAACTTATTGAAGCAAAGTACAACTAAAAATAATGGTGAAAAGGGCAGTAATCATACTGGATTGAAGCAGATTGTTTTGTTCGGGTCTCCAAAAATCCATCCCTGAGAGTTCCCACTTCACAGGTTCCCTGAAATTAGAAAATATTCCAATAAACCAGAGGGGGCACACATTTCTGGTTATCTTTGTATGGGGGTACTGAAATCTATTTGTGGTACAGTTATTCCACAGTTTATTTGTGGATGTTGTTTTCTCATTGATGTGTGCTGGAAGAAACCTGGAAATGAACTTGTCCGCCTTTCCAGAACAAATGTTGCACACGCTCTATACGTACGAATGCAGTGCTGCAGCCGATTGACATTTCTGAAGTGTTTACAGATTGAAATCGAAGAGTCCTGTCCTTGAAAAAGTTTTATAACCTTACCACTCTTCTTCAAAATTACGATTTTCAGTAACTTTGCTGTAATCCTGTGGTGTAGTCTTTGCTGTTATTACTGCTCCTTGTTGCTGCAGCCCTAGTGAGGATTTAAATGCACTACACAAGACTTAAGTGAAACAAAACTATGTCCTGAAAACTGTGAAAAAATATTTGATACTTTAGCTCGGAACATATAGTTTTATGTGGTTAGAAAATATCACCTAACACGTTATTAACTTGCATGGGCCGGCCCCAGTAGGCTTTAAATGAACTTTCTATAAAACACATGATATCCTCACACTGTGAACAAGTTTGCCCTCAGTGCTTTTTTTTGGAGTTTGTGTATTGAATTAAATAGTGCAACATCTATCCTCTTATGTTCTTAGCCTCAAAATTATTCCACTATGTGAATGATGAAACTGCATTCCCTTAATGAGCTGAACTGAATACAAATACATTATTTATGCAGCGCTCAAAAAAGTCCAGATTAGGTTTGAATCTTTGCAGAAAGAGAATGTGAAAGTGTCAGAGCTGCATGATAAAAACAGAATCAAGTATCACACAACAATACCTCGATGTTGATAGCGTTGTGCTATTCTGGGGTGTGATTATTGATGTTTTCCCTCAGTATCAGGATGACTGTGTTGGTGTCTCAGAGACAAAAAAAAATAGTAACGACGATAAAAGAGAACCATGTGCACACTAAGTTCACAAAATCGCATACTATATGTGTACTCTAATTGATTGCTTAAAATGTGTCTAAAAAGTGGGATAAGTACAGAGGTCCTTTATTGCAATTAGGTTTTTATACTAGCGTTTAATATACTAAAGTATAAAACTATGTTTCTGACCAGGAGCTTTGTTTTTGGTTGTGAATTAAATCTCAGTTTTCAGTTTTATGATACCATTATACCATAGTATGTTTCCCTCCAACTCCTTCATTTACATTATAAATTTGTTCATAATAAGACTTGAGTGTATCAGTAACTTCCACATCCACATTCACTCAGTGTTGAGCTAAAGGGACTGAAAATGCCAGCCAATGAAAACATCAGATCTATGTTGAGCAGTTAATAATTAACTTGAGAAAAAAACTGAAAAACAAAAACATAAATGTCATATTTCCATTTTTTGCAGCAGTTTATTGGCTCCAAAATGGATAATTAGCACCACCAGCTGTTAAGCTTGTTTTTTTCTTTTCATTTTTTTAAACAGATGCTTTCAAAGTTTGGTTGAGAATACTATCGATAATAAAATGTCTGTCTCATACTGAAGGATTTATGTATTCAAATGTATTTATGTTATGAAAACACAGACTCTGAATTTCAGCTCCTTGTAGTTAATTTAATAGACAAGATGACTCGAGGGGACAGTGAATGTCTCCCAGCGTGACTTACTAATATACACCCCTCAATGAAATTACTATATTGGTCTTACTGGATTAATAAACTATCTTACTATACACTGACACCAGTCACTTAATTGAGTGGACATCAGCACTAAGTACAGCTATAACTGAGCTGTCTGACACTGAGGATCTGAGCCACTCTGGTTCTGCCAGGCAGAATACATTAGTCCTGTCCAGCAGAGCCCGAGGTAATATTAAAAAATAGATTCCCTAAGGGCAAAATTCCTCCTTAACTCCTGCCTGCTCTTTGCACATTTCTTAACCACAGGCAATTTATTTTTGCATTGTTCTTTTGTGAGTAGAAAAACATCTATGAAGTGTATTTCAAAGCCTTTGCTCCTAAATTCACTATTAACAGTTAGCTGAGGGGTTTTGTATGTTTTTTGTTTGTTTTTTGAATCATGTCAGGATTCATAGTAGGTAGCCACAAGTTATGATGGATTTGTGGTGGAGGAAAGCCAAGGAATAGCATGAACAGTATGAATTATTTTATATAGCTGGACTGTGTAACAGAGATACTGTTTCTGTAGCACTGATTGTTTTTATTTAGTATGCACACATAGCAAATGCAAATTTACCTGCCAGGCCTTGTAAATTGCATTTTATTGTTTAGAGCCTTGCAGATGTGGACATAAATGATGTGTGTTTGCTTGCACATAATACCGCCTCTAACTTACAGCAGTAAATGTATAGTATATTCTTACATTATGTTTAATTTTCCTTAGGAAAGCCATAATAGGTGGATAATGGATTTTGTTCAAAGTTTTAGCTTTTAGCACCGATGCACTAGTTTCTGTTTTAAAACTTAGAGTATCAGAACAATTTAGTGCATGAACATGACTGGATAATCACCTTTAATTATTTTTTAGCCGAGAGTTTTTGTCATTAAAGTATTTAATGACATGGTTTCATTAATGTTTTTATCTTTACCTGCATCTTCTGATATTGCACCTTTTTGGATGAAACATAATTTTTCTTTCATCCTTATCATATCTGCTATGATAAGCTAAAGTTGATTAAATACCCAAAACAACATGCATTTATGCTATAGTCACAGACATCAACAGTGTTTGGAGACGACAGCATGGCCAAAATTATTGCATCTGTGTGTAATAAGCTTGTGATCTTATTACTTTGAAGAAAAGGATCATGTCTGCAACTACTTATAGTCATCTCCAAAGCAATTTTCGTGCGTCAAGAAGAAGAAAAGATCAGTCTGCTATCAGTTTGCAGTTGACTGGTGTCAAGCAGGCAATTGCATTCAGTCTATGATAATAGGACTGTGCTAAATCAGCAAAAATTGCAAATCTGTTGCAACATACTTGCAGAAATTTACGTTAAACAGAAACCCACATTAAGTGCTCACATTCAGAGTCCAGCTAGAACCTCATAGATTTGAATAAAAACAAATAGTAATTTAGTTACTGCAGAAGAGCAATTTAACTACAAAATAACATATTTACTTTGCAGCCTTTCTTTTACATAGGAATATAACCAGAATCCACCCAGTTAGTAACCAGTTGAGTGGAATCGCCTATTACAAAGATACATGATGCAAAGAAGTTGCATCCATTGACTGACTCAGTTTAACGGCAGTGTGTTCATCTGTCTGAATGTATGAATTAGATGGCAACTACTTGCAAACTTTCATCAATCTGTTTGCAAGTGATTGTTGTCAGTTTCAAGAGGAGCTGCATTCCAGCAGGAAAGACAGTGGTGAAAGCAACCACTGCACATTAGTCTTTGACTATCCAAAAATTTGGTGTGTTACCACTAGCCAGTGAGCGTGTCATGCTGATTTTACTCTTGTGAAACTGAGTCATTATATGCAATTGACAACTATGGTCTTTAGTAATTGTTTTTATTAGGAGAATAGATGACTTTAAACACTGAAATCTCCTGTTGGTCATTAGTTTTACCTAACAGTAAAAATTGGATAAATGATGATTGCTAACCATTAAGACCAACACAGCAATAAACACAACCATTTGGTATAACTGTCACCATTAAAGAGGGTTCTCTAAAGCCCCTTTGTAACCACTGGTACCTAAGGAAAAATATGGATTCCCCTGCTGGTTGGCAAAGGGTTCCTGCTAGCTATCACAAGGTGGAACTGGTCCCAGACAGAGTACTGCTCCAAAAATCCCCTTGTGATTATTTTTACTTAGTACAGCAGTCAAGATGTCTCAAAAAGCAAAACGTTTAACTGTGAAAGTGTATGTAATCTTTGCATTAAACATTTCACAATTTTCACTACTGCTCAACATCTGCCATGCAAACTATGGATGACATAGTCTGCTAGCAAGCAAAGCAATGTCATGAAGATTTTCTGTCTGGCAGCCTATATTATTTGCAACTATTTGCAAATAGTTTAATTTTCCAGCAACTGCCAGTAACCCACTGGGCAATACATGTTTTGTGGCAGCTGCCAGGAGGTCACCAAATGATCTCTAGGTTTTACTGACTGGGATCGAACTTAAATTTCGCCATCATTTTAACTTGGAGCACAGTGTTTTCTATATCCCACCTAAGTTTATTCCTATACCATAACAAAACTAACCAAAATTTCAAGTGAGAAAAATAAACAATTTAGCCACCAGTTATTAGTATTACTTATGGGTGGGAATGTTAACCAATGCTATCTAATCATCCATGGCAGAAGATGAAACACACTTTAATATATGTGTATCTGTATCTGTAGCTGTTCTAGTTCAAGTTCTAGTTGTTGAGTGCTGTATTCACACTGTTGTTGACTTATTCTCAGTAGTTAGTCTCATCACAACTCAGTATGATTTTATTACTCAAGATAAAAGCACGTAATCAAGGAGCTCCTTGGGCTCTAAACAAGCAACAAACAAAGCAAAACACCACCATGCCCTTTGTAGCAACTCCAGGGCTTGGTTGAAGACAATGTGTGAAATTTGTCCAAAAAGAGAGTCTCCATGGACACCAGTCTTAAAAGTCATAACTTATGAAACTCATTTGTTTTTGTCTTAAGCCTAATGACATACACAATTACAGGTGAGCCAAAATAGGTGGGTGTATCATTAACTATCTCTTAAGTGTCATATCAGCTAAGTCCCTGAATCCAACCTTTGAGTTCTGACTTGTGGTGTTGCCTTTTTTTTTTTTTAAATAGATTTTTAAGCAAATATATGACATATTACTTGTTGTATATAAAATGTACTAACAAACTGCTTAAGAAGCCTGTATTTGGGTAAATATAATTGTAGTATTTTATGTATGTGCACCAACAGCCTGTGTATGCTATGGGTGCATCTTGCAAAACAAGCTAGCTGGTGTTAACAAATAATATGCATGACTGTTATCCATATGTGGTCACTTCCAGTTCCAAGAAAACCAATATGACAGAATTAAAAAAACGGTAAAAGATATTCCACAAACTGGATGATATCACAGTGACTATGTCCATCTTCTGCGGTGTGCCCTTTATTGAGCAGTAGTGGAAGCACTAATATGATTCACATTGTTTTATTCACATGGTCATGTGAAGTTTCATTCTTGCTACTTGAAATCACTGGAGTATTTGAATAATTAAGATTCTCTTCCTGTGTATCGTCTATTTTAAATTTTGCTTTGTTAGCTTGCTTTACAGAGTATTAGAAGAAATAAGTTAATTCCCACTCAGGTATATTAATTCTTAAATCAGAATTTTAAGCATCCATGAGATTCTGTTTTAGGTATTAACACACTGATAGCAGCAGCTCTTTGTCTCTGGTAAGAACCAGAGCAATCCGACTAACAAGGACAGCTGTATCACCTCAGGTTTGAACTCAGTGTTCCTTCGCCCAGTATGTAATGGGAAGAGTAACCCTATCATTCCCTTAACAACAATGCCCTTCCCCACAGCCACAGACAACAGGTTTGAGTCCTCTCTCAAATTATAAAAAAAGAACAAGATGAGAGGAGATGAATGCCTTTAACAAATGTCAAGCCGGTGCAGCCAAACCAGCTTCTTTTCTCTCCCTTGGTAAGCCCATGATCCTCTGTCCAGAGGAGATATTGGAAAAATACAAATGCAAATCCTCTGCCTCCCAACAGTTCCACCTGGGAGAGTCTCGAGCTGTCAGTTAATGAATGGCAGAGAGAAACTAAGTGTGTGTGTTTGTGCATGTGTATGTGCTGGTGCATGTGTGTGTGTGTGTCAATAAGAGACAATGAGAAAAGAGAGAAGAAACAACACAAAGAAACAAAGAATATGTAGGTGTGTGCAATGGCTTATAGTTTGTATGTGTGACCCATGAGTACGGGAGGTTTGATTGACCATAACCTTTGTGATTTGTGTGTGTGTCTGTGTGTGTGCGTGTCCACTGCAAGAATTGAATACTATTTGAAATGGTCCACCTGGGACCCTGATCCCATCCGGCTCCCGTAAGCAGCTCAGGTGTTGTATGAATGTGATTTATTTCCAAACAGAGAGATCCAAATGGAGATGAGGCAGGGACCACTGCGGCTGTCTGGAGAGATGGAAAGAGAGGGAGAGAGCGAGGAGGAAAAGCAGAGTGAAAACACCATAAATGGTGAGGGAGGCTACTTTCTGTTTGCTTGAGTGAAAGGCAAAGTCATTGTGCTGCTTGACTGCAACTTCACAGCATAAAATTATGTAGAACTATGACTATGAAATGAGATGGAGATTCTGGTTTTGTTGTCAGTAAGATATTCAGATAAATTACAGATTTTTGGTGCATACTACTGGCTTCTTAACACTATGGGTATAAAAATTTGACACTCGTATACTCTGTTTCATGAAGGTGGCTACATGGTGTAATTGTTAAAACATTTGCCTCAGACTCAAACGATCCGAAGTTAGAGACCAGGAGGAGACACAAACCCAGTTCAGGAGATCACAAATTAGTGTACACCTAGTGTTGGTCCCAAGCCTGGATAAATGGGAGGGCTGGGAAAAGAGCATTGGGAAAGACATCTGGTGTAAAAATCTGCCCAGTGAAACATGTGGATCCATCAGCTGTGGCAAACCCTTGGGAAATGAGGGAGAAGCCAAAGTTTTGTCTTCTTCCTCTATTCTCTTTTGTGAAAGGATGCAGGAAAGTTATTCTTCATGTGTCTTCTATTTGGTAAGCATCACATGTGGTGACATAGCTTACCAAATATGTGATGTTGCAAAATATATTTTTAATGATATAACGTATATATATTATGAATTTAGTTGCTAATTGCCAGTGGGAAATGTTAATAATTAGGCTGACTACAAAATGTTCTCTGTGTATTACTTGTATTTACTATTACTATTACTATTACTATTACTTGTATCTCCTGGCATATAAATCATAGTTAGTTTTGTTTCAAAAACTTAAAACATGTAGTTTAATACTGTAGGGAAAGTAACTCCACTGACCCAAAGCCTTAAACAGGATGCTGTAATATGTTTCTCTGAAGGAAAGAAAAAATACCAGTATTGTTTCTCAAAGTGCTCTGAACAACCCTACTATTTACCAAGACCACCTCTTTCCCACAGCACTGGTATGTATTGTAGGAATTGTTGTGGCTACAGAGCAGCTTCATATGCTGCTTAACACTGACAAGATAAATAACGTGCAAACCGAAACGTTCTGCAACTATGCTCATAAAAATGACTTATGTGACATCATGTGTTTGCTCATAGCCCAGTGAAAATGCACAGTGGTCACTCCCTGCTTTTCAGATTTGGCACCTTACAACTTTGTCCACTTCCTCAAAACATAAATCAAGTTGAAGAATCACTGTCTGGATGCAGTGGAAAAGATGTACATGGGGTCAGAACGGAACACAATTTAAAAAATAGTAGTACCACTGAGGGTGGTGCAGAGGTGCTCACGAACGTGACCTTGAGGTGGTGTATGGGTACACGATGATCAGGTAAGGTTTTGTTTTGCTATTGACTGTTTTTTGTAATAACCAGTATACATACATTTTTTAAATTGTGCTTTTCTAAAGAGAATAAAAACTTCTATTCTGGTTGCTTTCTGGACTTATGTTATATTGACTTCTTTCAAATGATATCAGCAAACATCGGCAAGTTGGAAATTAAGCAATGCAGGATTCTTGATGATGAATGACATTTCCTTCGTGTTTCAGCCGACACGTGTCAAACACAACAAGATGTGTGGTGATGTGAAGGCTATAAAGTCAGAAACAATCGAAGATTCTCAGAGGTTAGCACCTGCATCTCCCTGATTCTTTCTCTGCCTTCCTCCTTCTTTCTGCTGCACTAAAACCTGGAGCTGCCCCTACTAACACCGATGACCTCGAGTTTCCACGGGGAATCAGGCAGGGCTGAGGGGGAAAATGAGAAAGAGAAGAGCTGGGATACAGCGGTGTGTGTTGTGTGCGTGGCAGGAATGTGAATGAGCATGACACTGGGTGTGATGTTTCACACAATGACTACAAATGTGCCCATTCATTATTGTTTAACTTCTTCCATTTTCTCAGTGAGGGCTGTTTGTGTGTGGACCTGCTTTCTTGTCTAATGCCCTCTCATCCTTCACATCTGTGGACCACTCAGCACAGATGTGTTTGCAGTGTGATCAATGAGCTCTTCAGTCAGTACAACAAGATCTGTCGAACGTGATGACATAAACACAGCACGAGTGCATGTTTGAGTCGCCTCACAGAATGTAATGTGCTGCACATTTTAAGCGTGCAAGGTGGCTTCTGGCTGGCACTGGAATTACACCTGACCTTTAAACACAAACACCTCAGAGCTGCTGATCTTACACATTGCCTGCCCCTGTCACATGTAATCATATTCCTGTAATAACGTGATTAATGGTTGCTCAGCATGCGTAATAGAAAATAAAGTGTGTGGGAATTTCATGATTAATTTGAATGTACATTACAAATTCATAGGTGCTGGATGGCCATTTAATTGAACGGCCGAGTGTGCAGATTCAGACTCAGGTTAAGAGTCAAGTGTGTGAAATAGGCAGCGGCCGGGTTTGAATCAAGCCGGAAATTAATTCTCACAGCTACTGTAAATGAGATGTTCTCTATCACAGATATGACAGAGGAATTACATGGAATGAATTCCATGTCATCTTGATGATCCTCTTTCATTCACTGTAATTTGACTGAGAATGAAAAAGTTGGCCTGTGTGAAGTTAAGTCCTTCTTGCTTGCTCTCTCTCATTCTCGCTCTCCCTCGGGTGCAGAACTATTGACCTTGGGACTGACTGTAAAAGAGCTGACGGCAGACATGACTTTTCCCTTTCATTCATTTCCTGTCAGCCACTCAAGAGCCCCCCGCCCCCCCTTGTTTCTTGAGTCCAGTAAGGTCAGCCAAAACATTCATTAACCAAAGAAATGAAATTTAAAGAATGTTATTTTAATCATTTCATGACTCTGTTGAGTTCAAGTAGGAGTAGGATAGTTTGACCATTTAAAACTGCATGCACTTAGATATGTGAGGCTTCTGTCGGATGATTGCATTTATTGCATCTTATTTTAATGACCTCATAGTACCATATCACCCCAAAAGGGCATTTTGCTGTCAGACTGCTGGCTTACTTTTGGTTCCTAGAGTATTTAAGAGTAGAACGGGAGGCAGAGGCTTCAGATTTAAGGTCTCTCTACTGTGGAACTAGGTCCCAGTGTTTGGGAGCCACACACCCACTCTAGTTTTAAGACTAGGCTTAAAAGTTTTTGTTGTAATCAAGCATATAGTTAGATCTGACTCAGGTGACCCTGAATCCTCACTTTGTTACGTTGTAATAGGCCTAGGCTGCTGGGGGATTCCCAACATGCACTGTGTGTTTATATATCACTCTGGATTTAGTCATTAGTTCTACATGATCTACAATCATTTACACATTCCTACCTACAAATATCTATTTTTAAAGTGTTGTAAAACCTAAAAATACACTCTTCATACTCTCTGAAACATTAATTAAAGGTTAATCATCCATTTATTTATGCCAGATTCTAAATAGAGTTGTAGTTTAAAATTTAGTTTAGACATTTTTTAAGAATGTTTGACAACCTCAGCCATACTGTAAAAGCACGCAACATGATTATTACATATAGATATATTCAAATGTACATTTTGGTAACTTGTTATGGTAAGGTCCTTGTAATATGAGATAAACAAATAATTTTATCTAAAGTTAGACTTTAAGATTTAAGACTTTAATAAGGCTGATTTAAAAAAAAAAACATGGTCATCTTAGGTGCATTTTGTTGCATGCTGCTGACTGTTACAAAGCAATTTGTGAGGGCGGTCAAAAACATCAAGTCCCTATTAGGTTGGTGCACAGTAATGAAGTGCTGGGTGGGCAGGTCTATGTCTTGCTGAGTTTAGATAAAGAAGCTGTGGAGCGGAAGATGTAATTAGCTATATTTACTGCCGCCAGCACAGGGCCTGAAGCACAGAAAGACTGACTGTTTCACAACTTGGTAATTGCACCTGCCTCCTCATTACGTTCATATGACCATGAGTGAATCTAAAGCTAAATTTAAAAAAAAAAAAAAAATCAGCAGTGGGACAAAAAAATCACTGTCATCTATTTTGACAAAGAGATATGTAAGGAAATGCATGTTTCTGCTCTTCATGAGTAGAGAAATTCTGCCATTGTTTTACAGAAAAGCATTGAAACAAAGCTTGTAGTTTGCCTCCACACAGAAAATGAAAGACGTATTCAGTTTCTTTCATGATTGTTATAGCAGATTAGAACTATAAAGGCGTTATAAATGGTCAAAAACAAAAGCATTTCTCAAACTTCTCTGGTGTTAAGCCTACCTTAGGAAGTAATTATTCATGTGAAGGGGCCAAATTAAGAGATATTCATAAAACAGCCAAAAAGGGTTAGGAGTATCATGTGGTTGTTTCTGTCCTGGATGCAATTTCTACTTTATCATCAAACAGATTTCATGTTGTGTGATAATTATGAAAGTAATGTGCAGATCTGTAGTCCTGTACCACTCCATCATTTTCATCATGCAACCTGAAATCAGCAAATTGTAGTGCAAGAGGATAGAAAGAAAAAAACATGTTTGTTTGTTTGTTTTTCTAAAGAGCTGAAGAATCTTTGTAACGCAAGTAGTGATTGAATTATAGCTGTAATGTAATTGCTGGATTTTGTAAAGTAATGCATTACATTACCGTGTTACTGAAAAATATTAATTACAGTAACCCGTTACTGTGTAATGCATTAAGATTGACATTTGCACATGTTTGTTAATTTGCATATCTTTCTTCTCGAAATCATGTTTATCTGCTAGTATTATTGTTATGTCATAAGTCCTTTTGCCAGTATTAGGCTGCTCTATCTTAATCTGTGGTTAAGTTCCAGTTACCCAAACTGATTTCCTTTACATAAACTTATCTGATAAAAACCTTTAATTAAATTATTTGATAACTGGTATCATGAAAAATATTTCACTGAGAGACAAGAGAAAAAGAAAGCAGAGGACTTGAGACAGAAGCAGAGTTATTAGCCAAGGCATTTTGCAAAAATCTGACAGTTTGGAAGATACCGGGCACACAGATGGATACCAAAGAAGTGGATTATGCTGCAGGAGCTGTTTGTGAAGAACATTTTGAACATTTGAGTTTATATCACTGTGAACTCTTATCAAAACTTCACTGACCACAGCTTCTGTTTTGCACTAAGCTACAAACTTTTATAACCCACAGATCTGTTTGTATGAGGCTTTACGGTTCCCTTCTTTTGCTGTGCTCCAGATATATTCATTTGCACAAAACAAGGGGCTCTGTAAGGTGATGGGAGGCGGGAGAAGGCACCCAGTGAATACTATTGATCTGATTCATATGCAATATGCTAGGTCATTATATGACGAATTCAGGGTTTCGGCATAAGTGGGAGTGAATACTGTGCCAAAATCAAAAAGGCCATTTAGGTGATTCCTTGTGAAAGTAACTCTCTAAACATATCTAACGATGATAGTGTAGAGTTCCTGACATTTTAACTCATCCCTCAGATAATATCCATCTGTACATCTTTTTTTGGCCCTAAATAAGCAATCCTTTGGCAAAGTTATGTTCATTATCTACCAAAGTGAAGGAATACAGCGCTACAATGATTAATGGCTTTGTTGGAGAAGGTGGGCTTGCTCTTTGAGAGATAACCCTTTGTATGTAAAGCAGAATGTGTTATCCATTCAAATAGCCTTATCTAGATACACAGGAGGTGTTCACAGCTCTGCACCGTTGTAATGAGGAGACAGAGAAAGATGCAATAATAAAATGAGACGCGCAGTCCTGCATTACCATATAGATAACCAATACAGTACAAGTGAGTTTGCGATCAATACGTGGGCGTGTTTGCTCCTGTGTAGTGTGAAATACAGAGAGAGCTGTTTTAGTTCTGAGAAAAAAACAACAAAAAAAACACAAAACAGGAAGCAGGGAGAGAAATAAGGAATGATCGAACATACTGATATAAAGCAGAAGCTGCATTTGTTTTAGTGCTGCTCTCTATCTCAGCCACTTGACAGAATACTTCCGTGTTTTGCAGTGCTACAGCATGGCTGTGTTGCACCGGCCAAGGCTTTCACTCATTTTGAGAGGCACTTTCAAAGGGGTGATTGGATAACCTTTCCAGTGCACACCTTGGGCTAAATTGTAGTGCATGTTTATTGGAGCAGATCTGCTCCTAAGACCAAGCTCCATAAAACACATAATCCTTTATACTGACACATCCGATTGCAGAGAGCTTGTCAAACATTTCTGCAATCCATAAAATGTGCTCAGAGGGGGTTTTTTTACGCTGGAGTAAGGATGTATGACTACTATTTACAGTATGCTGACCTCCTGGAAAAACAGTCACGCTGTAGCAAAACACCAAACTTCCTGCTACATAGATCGTTACCTTTATTGGATGTTTTCCTTTTCTAAACCGTTTTTCATCGCACAAGTATGTAAAAAGTATTTCAGTTTTCAATATTAAGTCTAGAATACTGTCTTTTGTTCAAACAGTACAAATGACAATAATTCATGAGAGAAGTTCTTTTTACTTCAGGTCCTTTTCATGCAAATCCCAATTATCTGTGATGGAAAGCACCTCCTGCCAAGTAACAAAAAAAAAGGTTTTGTTGCTTTATTGGAACTAATAATGTGATTGATTTGACTTCTTTGTCTCTCACTCTGAGATGAAGTCATTTAGTTACACAAGGGCGAATGATTTTAAAGGAAAGGATGATAATAATCAAGAGTGCTTCTTTGTCTTTTCTTTTCCCTGATCCTTATGCAGCCGGAAAATCCATCATGACAACTCATTAGAGGAGAACTATGTTTAAGCTTCATTACTGACGGAGCGTTATGATTAACTGTGATTTATCTGTTTCAGCATCCGTTAAAAAATATGATTTACTTCTAAATGGGTGAGGAGAAAATGTTTTAGCGGCTCGTGAAACTGAGGGTTTTTACACGTTGTTTTGAACACCACCTAATTCCTCAAAAGAAAACACACCTCTGAAACACACAAACGGAACAAACAAATAGATGTTTTTGGAAAGGTAAATACCTTAAAGCACAGAGACCCTCCAACTAAGGTTATTTATCTACCCAGTCCACTATGTTGATTAGCAGACAATAGGATGCAGCTCAATTTACTTCTAATTAGGCTTCTAATGTGTGTTATTAAATACATCACCATGTCCCAATTAGAAAACACTGGGGCTATACATCATTTTAATTGATATCCACCTCAGGCCACATGGGCTCACCATATTCCATCAGTGCTCCCAAAATGATCTTTGCTTGTGGAAAGAAGTGGAGGCTTTTTATTGAAGCGCACCCATTGACTTTATGGTGGGTGTGTGTGTGTGTGTGTGTGTGTGTGTGTGTGTGTGTGTGTGTGTGCTCTGCTTGATTGT
Source organism: Oreochromis niloticus (assembly GCF_001858045.2). NCBI lineage: Eukaryota > Metazoa > Chordata > Actinopteri > Cichliformes > Cichlidae > Oreochromis > Oreochromis niloticus. Next base: position 28,926,950 of record NC_031979.2, read on the forward strand.
ATATATCTGGATTTGTGCATTTTGTGGGCTAAGAGACATTTGAGAATAGCAGTGTGGCTCCTCATTATAAAGCACACATCTCCCATGATACCAATGCGTTCTGTTTATTGAATGGTAATGTGTTAGGGAATGCAAATGCAATCTGCCTCGTGCATTTTGTTCAAGCAATCACATTTAATAAGCTATGGCTGAGTGCAGCCAGGCAAAATGAATGTTTTTGATTCAGGTTGGATCATTGGAGATAACCAGAATAAATTCCTGAAACAGAAAATGTGAATGCACCGGATGATCAGAGTGGTGCAATGAAAGAAGGAGATCCATGATATTAAAGAACCTCTGATATTTTTCCAGTAATAACACACTGCACAGTATCGCTGCTTGCATGAAAAAGAGCTGCCATTAGTTGACTACATTACCCTTGAGATCTGCAAAACATTTGAGTCTTGCAGCTCATTGTTTAATTTTTATGGACCATAGTTTTGGTGCCCTGCGAGACTGACAAGGACAAGCAGAAGTGGATGGATCGACAGATAGTTTTGGTGTTTTGGTTCAATGTTACCAGAGTCATCATATCTGGAGGATAGGGGAAAGTAGTTGAAATTCTATTGCAGTTTACCATTGCAATACCACATAATAGGCAGACTGGCTAACAGTGTTTAACTAACATTTTAGCAGTGATTTTCGCAGTTAAAGTCAGATATTTCCTTCAGGGGTTAACATACACTAAAAAGAGTGTGAATGTCGGGCACGCTAACAATATTATTTTAGTCAGCGTTGCACTTTTAGATTGTTTCTCCAGCCACAAATGGTTTTAAGAATTAATAGAAAATAAAAATAGTTAGTTTGCATCAGTTTTTGTCACCTGTGGCCTACAGTGAAAAGATGAAAAGCAATCCCTTGCCATGATGTGTTCTTCTCGCTACTGGTAATATTAAAATATTAAGTGCAGCTTTGATAATCCATGAAATTTGAACTGATATTTTTGTGGAAAAAAAAGTGAAATGTGATGAAATGTGTTGAATTTAATAGAGCTATAATGAGACTGTATGAACTCTAAGAGTGAATCTAATGTAGTCTGAAAAACCATCAGCACCTTTGCACCTTTCTGGTCCAAGTTAGATTGCATTGTCTGGTCATCAGGGTTGAGGCAGATAAAGCGACTATCGATCAATAACCATTTCTTATCCTCACCCTTCATCTTTTCTCTATCAAAGGGCAAAAGCTCCTTTCACACATGATTCTGCCACAGATAACCACATGTTCAGGCCCTCATTCGATCTGTCCCTTTCTGCACTGTTTACTGCCAACCAGCCTCTGAGTGTACATTATGTCTGCCAGCCTACCACTCACTCAGAGGGAGGGCACAGGGATTATGTTTATTATGGACTCTCTGCTTCTTTGTTTTTGTTTTTTTTTCTGTCTCAGTCTCTTCTGCAACTGTCTGCATGAGCATCTGTGTGATGTTCAAAGTCTACTCAGGGTTCTTGTATTTGGTGTGGGCCTTCTGTGAGAGGGATGTGAGAATGCAAATGTGCTCAAGCTTAGCTGACAACGATATTTACATGGAAGATCACAGTGTGGCAGAGCAAACATGTCGCTTTTGTTTGAAGAAGGGAACTGAGCGCTGAGGAATACCAAATAAAACATGTTTAGAATGACAAGAGACATTTTAAATTTCATCTAACCCCCACATAAGGGCTGACTGCTAATGCGTTTTGTCTGAAAACTTTTACAAAGTAGACTAATTAGTGTGACAAAACTATTTAAACTCACCAAGAGTAGAGATGTAATGTAGTCAAACCTCCACTAGGACATGAAGGAATCCCCTGTTTCTCTGTTCATTATGTTTTATTTACTGAGGAAGCTGTGCTTTGATCATCATAATTGAAAAACCCTCACTGACCTCTTCCACATCCTCAAAGTACCATTTTAACAGGAACTGCTTTTAGCAGTCTTTACATCTGGCCTTTTGCATGCCAGTGAAAAGTACACTGCAAAAAAATCTTCATAATTAAAAGAAAACATTTTTGGAAGTGAACTGTTTAATCACATAGGTGGTATCTTCAGAAAGACAAGATTCAGTTTTATATTTCCTCTATTTAGAGAGAGGTTTTTCAGTTACTACAGTGGCTTGTGGTGTGGCATTCAAGAATGTTTAATTTGTGGTGACTTGTTGTTTACACAAAAATATTCAGTCATGTTCAATCCTTCACTGCACAGATTAATTTGGTAGTTGACATGTCTTCTCAGACATGTGACTTAAAAGTTCCTTTTATGTCCGCCGTGCATTTAAAGCTGTGTTATAATAACAGGACTGGCTGGAAAATTGATGTGACTGAAGAGATATGCCCACAATAAATGGCAAACAGTTTAATGAGACACAGCAGAGTTATTGAGGGGTTTGTTGAGTGAATGAGAAGGTGAAGAGAGAATCAGAGAGGCTGCTGAGTCATTGCCACTAAACAAGTGAGTTGTACCTCAGTTACATGACTTATTGGTCATCTGTTCTCACATTTTGCTTATTGGTAAACACTGTTTACAGTAACTGAAAATAAATAAGTTGGTGAAGAAAAATGGGATTTTAAGTGAAGAAAATCATTTAAATTATTCCTGCCATTTTTCTTTTCTTAGAGAAGAGAAGAGAAGCTTTCTCCTGGTAATCCTTCAAAACAAACCATCCTTGTTCAATCTTTTTCCAATTGTACTGTCATGAATTTGAACATTTAACATGCAAACTGAGGTCTGAAGAATCTGAGACGTAATTCTTAGGCATTGCACTGTCTGGTGGTGAATTTTCAGGGAAGCCCAGTCCTGGGAGGATTGTAGCAAAGGCTTCAGACAAGTAAACTCAAAAAATCTTTGCTTTTATAGAGGTGCTGAAAATCAATTAATCATTTGATTAGCAACACCTGACTTCTATTTACCCTTTTAATTTCTATGGCAGCTGTAGACGTATACTTAATTTTGGCATGATCTATTTTGTGAAAATTCCTCTGCAAAGAAAAGGTTCATTAGTGAGGTGATGCAACACTCTATTCTGCTGGCATGACTCGGATGAAATGCAGAAGATAAGGATGTACTTTAAGTCATGTGCTGTTGACACTGGCTTTATTTCCTCATTGCTTGGGATCCTGCAGACTTCACTCGTGTATGTTCAAAAATAATGGCAGTGGTAGAAACACCCAGCCTCCCCCCTACCTCGTTAGACCTCATTAAAAAACCCAATTTGTTATAAAATGATAAGCCAGCCTTTTACCAAAAACTGCGCTTACACATTTGAGAAAAGTTACATAATTTTAAACTGTTTAAACTAGCAAAGTTTTGTTTTTATTTTACCCAAAATTCATCACAGATAGATTTATGATGAATAAATGAAGACAGAAACACACTTTGACTGTTCAACGTGTTTAATCTAAATTAAATTCTCATAAAATTAGAAGAAAATACCATTCTTGTAAAACCATGTTGAGTATACAAAAATGTTAATCTCCAAGCAGAATGCAGTGGTTAAATATCTGGCACTGTTATCAAAGCATTGGTTAAGTAGTTAACACATCAAGAACCCAGAGAGCTATTAAGATGAAAGCATGTTGTATCTGCTCACAATTTTTTTAGACTTATCCTAAAATTACTTCAAGTTGCTGGATAAACTTTTAGCATCTACAGAGCTTGATGTCCCAAAAGAGCAGGCACATGGACCAACAATTTGTCTGTCCCTGAACTCTAGACAAAAAAATCACTGCTATCAGACTACATTCACCTTCTAATGTTTTGTCACAAAGAACTCAAACTCAGCACTACAAATGTAGAAGTGGAACACTTTTACTCACATCGGATTATTTGCATAGCAATATCAAAGTGGATTTCAGTCTCAATTTATCTCTATATCCCATGGGAGTGTCATACGTGGTAATTTTCTTCTCTGTGATGAGAAGCCAAATAGTAATTGAAAGTGAGAATGAATGTTTTAACAGGTAAATCCCCCAATGAGATGTTTGATGATATTTCCTCCTTTGACTTTTTGGACAGAGATGAAGCCCATTCTTTATAGATCCACATTCAGATGACACATTAATCAAGCTTGCTGCTATGTAGTACTTCTCACCCCCATGTGCCTCTACACCAAATGGCCTCTGAAATGGGAAATTGTGGTGAAAGTGGGAGGGCAGCAGGTGTATTACTTGGAAGCGGGGGCCCCACAGCTAAGAGGAGAGAAGGCTCATGCGTTAGATTGCTAATGCTCTCAGCCTGTCCAAAAAATGCACCTGCTTGTGGCTTGATGTTAAATTATTTGGACATGGTTTATAATTTAATTCCATTGCTGTATTAACTCCCAATACATGAAGCTATTAACTGGGGAGCTGCTGATCGGTAAAGTACTGCCGTGGCCATCCCAGGTGAATGGTAAAACTTTGAGGTTTGCCTATAAAATACCCAGTGCCTATGGATTTTGTGCTCTGTGGAAACCACAATAAAAATGCAATCTCGACTTTTGAGGAGAATCTATCACAACAGAATGGAGTACAATTCCCTCTCCTGTCATGTGCTATGCTCTGCTGCCTTTCCTGCTAATGGAATGGAGCCTCCATAGTACTTAATAGTCAGACTTAACTGAACCTAGATCTAACAATATTGCAGAACAAAATGGATATTTATGTTGCAGACATTTTGCTTTGATGTAACAAGTCAAATTTTGATGGCTCGCCTTTTATTATAGTGCCACAGTGAGCCAGTGTTGTCATGTGATGGGATCCTGCTACTGGAGCAACTAATACAGCCACTATTAATGTTATTAGCTTCCCCTGTTTGGTGAGGCAAAATATCTGCAAAGAAAAGAACATGAAGTCAGAAACTATTTAGGCACGGACTACTTTATTGTATTTTTTAAGCTCCAAGTTTTGCAAGAGTTTTGACCTCCTCAGACTTTTCTCCTTCGCCATGCACCTTGGCAGTGACTGATGATGTGCCAGAAATCCTTACTCTGTGCTGTGTCTCTAGTATCTGCCTCTGTTCTTTTTCTGTTTTACTACATAGTTGCTGAGGCTCTTTCTCATGGAAGTTTCATCCATTTCATTTATAGTCCATCTTCTTCGATCTCATAGCAATTATATCATGTTGATTTTTATATTTGTACAAGCTTTTATGAATAAAACCTGATGGTTTTGGTGATCGTCTTACTTTTTTTAGTGCCACTGTGAGGTTCACCAGCGGGGTTTTGAACAAAATGCCTCAACAGCCATTGTGTGGATTGTCATTTGGTGCAGATATTCACTCTACAATCTAAATAATTCATTTTGCAGTTCCTTAACACTTTATCAGGGAGGATTGTTTTGGATTTGAGGCTGGCTGGGACCTTTCTATGTGGCGTTTACATGTGGTGATTCTAAATTTGCCTTAGATGTGTACGGTTGTTTATCTTTCCGTGTTAGCCCTGCGATAGACTGGCAACCTGTCCAGGGTGAACCCAGACTTTTGCCCTATGACAGCTGGGACAGGCCTCAGCCCCCTCCTTGTGAAAATAGATGGATTTCAGGTGGTAGACCAGATTGCCCAGTAATGATAGGGTTAGAGGTTTGATCCCTGTTTCCTTCAAACGCTAAAGTGTCCTTGAGTAAGACCACCAGTTTAGTGCTTTGCATGGAATGTGTGTGAATGGATAAATGATCACTGCAGGGGCCTATAAGTACAGACCATTTATCATTTATGTCACTCTCATTAACACAAAAAATAAAATTATAACAAAATGATGTAGGCTGTATAAAAATGACATAACCACCACGTCATCACTTGTTAACAGAATCACATAAAACATAACTGTATTAAATTCAATAATCACATTACATTCACAATAATGATGCAGCTGAATGAGTGGATTGAAAGAAAAAAGATTTTAAAAATCCTTTTTTTTTCTTTGACTTGGCTACAGTCACCTCATGTTAGTTCCTGTGCAGGCATGAGGAAAATATGGAGTATGTGTGTATCTTTTTTTAACCACTAGCAGTGCTAATTGCTAGGTGTACAAACATGTGTGTACGTCCCCACCTGTCACTACAAATGGCCATGCCCTATAATGCATAACTCTAAACCTTAGCACAATCTCAAATGTATGTACACATGAGGAATAGCTGTAATAAGTTGTTTTCTTTGTTCGGTATTGTAGGATGTTTGTTAACTCTGGCATATGGCACACAGTGTGAAAAGCCACAGCATTTATTGAACAAACAAGACAGCCGCTATACTGCAGGGCTTCAGACTTATAGATGGCAGGAGAAAGTGGAAATAACACAAACACAATACGCTGTCAACTCCATGACCAATTTGTGACAACTACCTCTGTTCCTCTGTAAACGTGGCACTGGTATTGGAGGCCAAGTCTTTATTTGTAGTATGGCAGTGGAGGGAAAAGTGTTTTTGTCATGCTATGTCAGATTCTGGCACACTGGAAACTGTGTTGAGGTGAAATGACAGCATCCCAATCACAAGTAGGGCAAGCAATTAGGACTGTAAGAATATGTGAGGGAGTTTGAAATCAGTTCAGATGCTTTCCATTGTGACAGAAAACCATGTGTGGCTGAAGACCAGGACAGAGCATGACTTTCTCTTTTCTATCCACCCCACTTTGATAGAAGAGAAGAACACCCCAGGATGGGATTCTTGGCAACCTCACATTGCTTAAAAAAGAGTGGATGGCAGATGACACATGGTGTATTTCATGTCTTTATCCTACTGAGTACCAAGCCACCAGGCATTCAAACAGCTCCCTTTTTATCTGAGCTGTGTCCTTTCTGAAGCTCAAGGATGCTGTAAAGGGCATATGACAGAAATCTGGTATAGTGTTAAATTTACAGACACAACTCTTCCAGGAATAGCAGCTACAAGGGAAAAATTGGCAAGGCAAGGGTTTTTCTAACAGAGGTGTTGTCCAGTTATGTCAACAACAGATATGATGCCCCTTTCAACAATGGTTAGCTGAGAGTGAAATGGGACTGATGTGAACCAGTTTAGCTGATTAAACAGACTAATAGAAACAAGATAACCTGCAAACACATCCTCTGCCTGTCTTAGAGGAGCTGAGGATCTGTTTGCAGATTTGCTTCAATTATCTTGATAGTTATCCCAGTAAGGGTTGCAGTGCCTCTGGGACAAACAAAGCAGGGTGAACTTCCTTTTACCATAAGAGCTCAGTGCATCACAAAACAGAGGGGAAATCTACTGGAATCCATGAAACCATATGCCTGCCCTGAGGTCTGTACCCAGCAAGCATGCCTAAGATATTACAACAAAACAGCGCCTGAACCACTTTGAATGTACTTCAAAGTAGTTTTAAAAGTTTTTCAAGTAGTCTTTACTTCTTATATTTGTTGAGTCATGCAAAAAGTCAATGCAAAAACTCACCATTGTATATGAGGGAGTATTAGCTGCCAGAATAGTACACGTCCTTTGGTTTTCACTATAAGCAGTTCAAGTATTCCAAGTCATCTGATTCACACTACGTTTATGGTCTTACTTTACTAATGAGTAAAGCCTGTCCTTAGCAGATGAAAGCTCAAAAATTACTCAGGTCATAAAAAATCAGTGAACTGCAAAGCATTATCAGTAGTGTCTCTGTTTTCCTAATTACCTGTAATATTTAAATAATGCTTTTACCTACCTATTTTACCTACTAGTATGAGGATGATTCCTGCAAACCTTTACAGAGTTCATAAGAAGTACCAAAAACCAAGTTAAGCACAAAATTAAGTGATATGCTGATGGCAGAACATCTGTCACACCTCTGCTGGTATCTGATCCTACATTCTGCTCAAATCTGATGTTCAAAATTCACATTGGAGAATGTTTGCATACGTTTTCAGTGTATTTCAAAACGTTTTCAGCACTCTACCAACTGTAACCACATACGGTGTCTTTCAGTATGTTATTTGTTTTAAACAATATTTTATCAGTTGTGTTGTTCCTTTCTTCCCCACTCATAATTAATTTCTCTGCTGTTTTGCTGTCTTGAAGCTCCGCATGTTGCCAGTTTATGACTGTTTGATTTAATATAACACTATAGATGAGTGCTCACGATTTAATCTGCAAAAAACTCAATATTAGAAGATCTTCATAATACATTGAATTAATTCATGATGGGTGTGTTGTTATTTGCTGGGGTATTTCTATATGTTTCATAAATATAATTTACCATACTGAAGGGTATTCTCACACATTTTCTGTATTCTAGAATTCCATTTAATACAATATTATCTTAGGATAAAAAAGTAATAGATGGCACAATTCACAAAATGTAATGAGAATATGCTGTCTTTTCCTCAACACAAATAGTCTTGCTACCTTCAAAAACAAGGAGACCGATGATCTATTATTGTGAGCTGATCAAAAGCAAGTCCAGCTTTCTGACTGGTACTTTTAACTGTGTCAGTTTTAGCTTTATACTCCTCAAAGAGTTTACATTCCAAGTACTTAAAAGTTAGTTTCTTTTTTCAAAGTGTACCTCGTCTGACTTTTCTCTTAGGGCCCTTTGAGCAGCTGTGCCTGCAACTAGTGTTTAAACAAGACAAGGTTTTTTTCTGACAGACTTCTCTTTGCTTTAATCACTATTCATAGTATGAAAGCAGATATCAAAGTGCTGTTTGTCAGACTTGTTATACCAGTGTAACAGTGAGGTACAGATGTGCTTTGCTTTCATTATTCAATGTGTGTGTGTGTGGTGTGTGTGTGTAGACTGAAGTATTTTTGTTTCAGAAGAGCAGCATGGTATTTTTGGCTGGTTATGCTGAACATGTGGCAGTCTTCCTGGAAAGCTGACCTGTCGGTCTGTCTACAAGTTAATGTTCAAGTCCATCAATGCCCATCTGCAACTGCTTCTGTTTTCTCTCCATCTGTTCGTCTCACTGCTGCTGACACACACATGCTCACGCACACACATCATTCCATCAAGTACCTGGGATATTTGCACCTTTGCATGCTGGTGGCAATTATGGCTTATGGTGCAAGCAGCATAAAAGAATAAATGTTTGATGAGATGTTCAGTAAAAGTCTTGTTAGAATGAGTGAAAAAATTAATCTCACACTCTCCCACCTACCAGCCGCCAAACCACAAGCTCAAGGCAATATGTGAGACAGTGGTTTGCATAAGTTATCACACTTACTATTGCAGGTTGTTTTCATGACCAGGCGTTGTATGAACACACCAGTGTATTTGATCAGCATTCTCTTTATATTTATTCATTGTTAATACCTGCATCGTGAACGGCTTCTCTCTGCAGCTGCACCTGTGCGCCTCAACAAATAATGAATAAAAGATTATCTCTTGTTATTCTTTTATTCAAGACTGATGCCTGACCTCACTGTGTGTCATTGCTTTCTTGTTTTTATATGATTAACAAGTTGCAGATGCAGCCGGTTATCCTGCATATCAAGCATGGTCTCAGCAGCTGACTCTTCAGTTTTCTTCTCCATCCACGAACACCGAGTGAATATAAATGGATCTGAACTTTAGCTGCCTTTCAACATCACATTCTGACATATTGCAGGACCTCCAATGGCACCTCATCCGCTAAAGAAACAGTGTATAAACAATGAAATTAAATCAAACTGCAATGAAAATATGTGCATGACATATGCATGACATATGGGAGTGTTATTAAATAAAGCATATTGTCTTCCACATAATCACTGCTGCAGTACCTTCAGTATTGAAGCAGCATTAGTGATATTTTTCAACAATGGGTCAAATAACTATGTTAAATTTAAGGGGCTCAAATATAGAGCATATTAATATGTATTGTTGTCCCCAGAGAGGCCAATTGCTGTTGGTACAGTACCTTACCAATCCCAAACCATAGACAAGATGATCAACCAGCTGCTGAAGATAAAGAGCGTGATTTTTCCTTTAAGTTAATAGTGATAGAAAACAAACCTAAACCTAATTAATACTGGCCTTTTATTCATCAAAGCACCAGAAACTTGAGTAGACATTCATTTCATGTAGGTGCGTAATAACTTTTTAAGGTAAACAGGTGCAGGCTTTTCTTTATTTTGTAGTTGATATTTTCAACCCAAATGTGGCAAGAAATATCAACGAAATATCAACTGTTTAAATTGGGAAATACTGACTAAATTATATTTATGTTTTTTTAAACAACTTTTTGTGACTGATATGCAGAAGGAACCTAAATATTTTCACTTCTTTCTCAAATATTCTACTAATACTTTCTCCAGGATTTGGTCTGATTATTTGACAAAAAGAACAGAATAATAATTCAAGCTTTCAACTAAAATATTTTAGCTCAGGTCTTCAGATCAGTATGGTTTAGTGATTAATGGCATTAGAGTACATTTTAGATTGAAACTTTTTGCATTAAAACAGGGCAAGTAAACAGAATCAATCAGCAGGAATATTTACATTATAATCATTATGGAACAATGGATTTTGACTCAGCGCAGCGCTCATAGCAGATGGCACCAGTTTCACTTACTATGTTGCTCATAGGTAAGAGACTGGTTATGAAGCAGCTCAGAAACTAGCAGTATGCAGTTGTCCAATTCAATATTGGCAGCCATTTGTCATGTTGACCTCTATGCAAGGACCTTGAAATTAATAAGCTTAAAATGTAATGACACATAATTGTTATTAAACAACTCCAAGACAACGCATTTTATCTCGTTGATGCATTTAGATCAATTTAGACACCGTACACTGTCTCTCTGTCTGACATACATGTGTAACTTGTAAGTCAGACTGCAGGTCCATTGTTAGATAAGAAGTTTGTGATGTGGATCTTCATTCCCAGTGGACATAACCTCTGTCCCTCTTTGGACACACCAGGCAGACTAGTTAAGATGCAAAGAGAGAGCAGGAGCAGTCTGAATGTTCAGTCCAACTCAGAAAGTCAGCTTCTGCGCTGATTGACAGGAGAGGTTGTGTTCATGTTTACCCTTATAGAAATACATGAGACTGTAAAAAAATAAGTAAATAAATAAGAAGAATACAAATACTGTACTGCAAAATTGCTTGGCAAGTGAATAGCTGGACAGGAGGAAAAAAGAAATGGGAGGCATAATGCATGAATTGATGGACTGATTCAAAAGGATGATGGAATACATAAATGCATCAATATAGAAATTCAATTTTAAAGCCAAATAGAATCTTTTGTCCATGCTGGTTTTCTTTTTAGAGAAGGCGGTGGGAGAAAGTTCCTCTTTAAGCACAGATTACAAACGGATGCAAATCTGAAGATTTGTGGGTTGTTTTTTTCTTTAAAATTATTAAATACACTTATAGTTGGAGACAAATACCCGCTACACAGCTAAATTTTTGGATCTCCAGCCAGGAGGGCTGCTAGTAACCAGAATTTATCATTTTATCATTATCCAAATACAGCTTGAGGTGAGTGCTAATGAGTTACTGCATACATTTCTTGCCTTGACAATATCATATATCTTAACTATTCAGAATGTGTGAATATATCAGTCTATGCCAGACAACAGTAAGAATCGGGTTTGAACTCAGCTTGCAGTTTGCCCTTTTGTGTTTTTCAAAGCCATTTAAAATGTATGAGATGAGTGACGCACCTGCGAAGACTATAATTAATTGCCACACCCTCCTATTTATATTCTACTTTACCCAACGCCTTGGCGCATGTGACGTTGTGGGCGCATAAATTAAGGCTGCTGGCACTGTCCAGCTGCGCAAACATGGAACTTTACTACCTGGGGAAAGCAAAGCGAACAGTCATCCCGAAGCCGCCACCACTGAATGATGTGTTTCAGGGACACAGTTTTGTGAGACAAACATGTTTGATTGGCAGCTCATTAAACTGAACCGTATCCGGGTTTTGAGCAGCTGATTGAACATACAAGTGATTTTTCAAGTGGGGTACTCTTCCTTCCAGAGCTGACTTTGCTGTTACCTGCACTTGTTACTGAACTGAAAAAGTAGCTGTGAATTTTCAAACGCTTTTTAACACAGCTAGGTTAAGTTGTTCCCAGTATTTCACATTAAAAAAAAAACAACTGTTCTCAAAATGATTTTATAAGGAAAAAAAACAATAGCTTATTATTCAAAAATGTCTTGAATTTCGTTTGTTTTAGACGATGTGGCCACGAGAACCTCGAGAACAATCTATAAAGCAGTCATTTAAGGAAGCTGCTTGGTTGCAGTCTTCTGACAGACAGGCAGGCAGATATCGGTGCCGTTAGTTTAGCGCAGCTTTAGGACCCAGGGAGGCTGACGCGGCTGCTCCCTGCAGAAGAAGCATGAACAGATTTGAATGCGTTGGCTCTCCACCGCTGCCCTAACACCACTGTACATAACGGGCCGGAATTTCTCATTTTCACCCTGAAGGATAAGGTTTATCAAAGGACTCTGCGTTGGTTCGAGTTTCCAATGGTTTGTTTCTAGGAAGCAGGATAACCCGCTTCCTCTCAAGTCGCTCAGTTACTAGTTGTAGGCTGTCCATGTCCCTGGGTTTTGTTCACAGCAACGTGCACAGCAAATAAAAGTTTTACGGACCAGCCAGCATGGATCACCTCGGCTTTTAAGTGAAACACAGACACACGTGCAGCAGCCCGTCGCGTCATTTTGGAGAGGTAAGTTGAATTTCGCTGTTGTTAGTGAAGAGTGCTGCGAAAAGTGTGATGACAAGCGCAGTTTGGTGAAAAATGGTGCTCTTTCTGTCTGTACGGAGGCTTGCTGTGTACTATTGTCTGTGTGATTCATGGAGGCTAGACTGCAGTTCTTCTGACTATACATATTGCACAGACACACCGGCGTGCTATGCGTAAAACTGGTGCCTTTTGGCAGATCTTTCTTTATAGCACATAAAACACGATGATCTACTTTTACAGCAAATTTGATGTATTCGGGTACATAAAATTGTGTCGTAAAAATCAACATTTTATTTTAAAGCCATTTCCACAGCTAGTATAATGTTGTGTTGTGATTTGACAAGTGTGTCTGTTACTTGTCAAAGCACCCTGTTGACTGATGGGCTGTCATACTCCGCCGGCGGAGCTGTCCCTTTTCTGTGGTGCTGAAAGTTTCCCAACTGGCCACATGGCTTGTCGCATCACAGGAGAGCAGTGACAGGAATCAGGCAATGTACTCGTGTATTTTTGTTATTTCCAGGGACTGACATTTAGGATTTGAAAGGTAAACGCTACTAAGCTCTATACCGGTCCACCTGCAGCGTGGTTCGTACAGGATGATGCGTGTAACCCCCACGGCACTGACTTACAGCACTGAAATCTCAACAGGGACTACGGTAAAAAGTGAGATGAATGGAACAGGTATTGTTTGAATGAACACAAAGGGAATAAAAAAAACCTGAATTGTTTTAATTAAACTGTAAAAACAATCTACTTCATGCTGTATAGTAAGATTTAAAGCATTAAGAGTTATGGTTATGCATAATAGTCAGGGAAACCAGTGTTGAACAGTTTTTGGTCTATTTAGGGACTTTGCTTGGCTGAAGGCTTGCAGCTATGTGAACTCATATTCATACAATGTGTGTATTCGTGTGTGCCACTCACTGTGAGGAGCTCCTGTCTGTGATTGCTGTTATCACTAATCTGAAGCTCTTCACATCTGAGATTTACAATATGGCTGTGAGGATTTCTGTAGACAGGTGGAGTGCCGTTCATGCTGCTGCCATGGCATTGCTTCATACAGTATTTTCTATCTCAGCTCAAGCTCCAGAGCAGACTGCCCTTTGTAATACTGTGTGAGTCTTAATAGTCTTGGCAGCATTTGGTACAGTGGCACTTTACAGACTGATTCACTTTCTCAGAGAGCTGACCAGCGTTTTCTTTTCTATTTCTTTTTTCTTTATCTTTTTCCTCTCTTTGGTTGTAGTGATGGTGGTGATGAATTGGGTTGGCTGGATTTAAAAACCAATCAATGGCTTTTTCTTTATATTATAAGTCTTTCCTTGAGCATTTTCGAAAGCAAGTAAGAATTTCTGGAACTTCTCTTAAGACTTTTTTTTAAATGTAAAAGCACACATTATTATTGGAAATAATAAGATTACATATTTCTCATGCAAATTCAACTCTGCTGTTGTAATAATTTTATCAGTCTTTTTTATAATACCTATTCCTGCTGTGTTACTGACATTTAATTATGTTATCAGTTATTCTTTTGTGTGCATTTAGCATTTATTACATTACAAAGACAATTCATTTTTTCCCAAATCCCATTTTTTGCTGTAATCTTATCTCTCCCTCTTCACTGCACTTCCAGTTCACATGTTGGTATATTACCAGTTTCTTTGTCATGACAAAGAAAATGATATTACATGCATATTAAACATGCTGAATATTACATATCACACTGCATCAAATTGATAATAATTAGGTTCAAAAATTGAGATCAGGGACAAAACAAAGAATGAGATATTAGGGACTTATTCAGAGAGAATAATAGCAGAATTGAAAATCATTTTATTTGCAGCTTACTCTTGCTTTTGTTTGTTGAATGGGTGACTTTGCCCACTGTGAACTGCTGGTCACACGTCTATGGTTGCTTCAGTAAATCTCTCTAATCCAGAGAGGCGAATCATATATGCCGTCATGGCAAATTTGGGGCTTATCGGCAGACTTGAAATTTTGTGTGTGGCAGTCAGAGCGGGACATGAAGAGATCTCATCTAACAGGATTAGGGATATTTGGAAATAAGACAGCGAAGCAGATAATGAATAAAACATTAATACATCGTGAGTAAAACCAACAACAGTAACTACTAAAATGAGTAAAGATTCTTTGAAAGGTTTTCCTGTCACAAATCCCCAGAACTGCATCTCAATATTTTGATTGTGTTTGCAGTCACTTTCACTGTTTATAAAAAGACTCATTCTCACTTATTAGTATTCACTGGTTAAAAAGATTGAAAGATTTCCAAATGAGTACAAGGAACCATCATTCAAAACTGCAGGTATTTCATGTATTTAAAACATTTCTGCAATAGAAAATGACAAAAAAGAAAAAAACCACAATGATAACCCTTTGTTAGGTGAAAATGATAGAGGAAGTAACCATTACTCTTCTTCATCTACTTTCCACCCTGAAGATGTTTGAATACCCCAAGGCTTCTGACGATTGATTTCTATTTTATTGTTTTTATTTTTCATTTCACTGTCATACCAGATGAAATTGCTGTCCTGCAAGGTTGCTTGATTGAAAAACTCCAGTTCAGTTTAGCTCATCCCCCCCCCAGAGCCCCGAGGCTGTGGGTCCATCAACGGGGAGATCCTGTTCCCTCTGACACCCGACCTCACATGCAAAAGGTCGAGGGCTGCTCGCTGTCAGCAGGTCTCATCATTCCCCCATGACACGGCCATTATGGTGCCCCCTGGATGGCATGTCAGTCACCTATGGTGGCAAGTCAATTAGTCACGTCTTAAGGGAGTTAGGGTATGTTTGCTTGTTGGATTTCGTCATTCATCTGCACGTGGAGGACACGCTGGAAAGGGATTACAATTTTCCCATCACAATCAGTTAACTTACTGTATGCCACGAAACAATTAAGGACTCACATTTTTATCTTAATTCATCAAATATTCCTCAAGTAATTGTTAAGAAAACATGCTATAAGCCCAAAGTTAAGAATAAATGACTATCAAAAACAACAGAAGGAGAAAAAGATGAAGGCTTTCTAGAAAAGTCAGACATGGGATGCAGGAGATTGTGATCAAAGTTGTGGATTAAGTTGTCTATGCTTGCCTCTCAAGGAGATTCAGTGTTGTGTGAATCAAACAGAGAATTTGCAGCACCACATGGAGATTAATGCTGTTAAGTACCTGGATGATTGCTTTCTTTACTCTGTATGTGTGTATTTTTAACAGAGGTTGCTTGTGTGCAGATGTCTCATGAATGACTCACTTTCTCTTTTTGTCCACTTTTTCATCTTGGTCAAAATACAGGATTCTCAAACCATATGAATATTTTCATGTGGTTTTTCAGCTTTAATATATTTGTCTTTGCCAGGCCAGTATTTGTATTTATTCTATGAACATACTGTCACAGAAGAGGAATTTGTTCTGTGCCCAAATCTGTAATGTCAAAGCGATGTACAGCTCCATAAAGTGTGAAATGGAAACGATAGAAAATGTGGCTGAGAGTGTACTCCATGATTTGTCTAAAGATAACTGTGCATTTGCTGCTCTAAAACTCTGAGTAAAATGGTCCACATAAAGTGTGATCTCGATCAGCAGTAGCTGGCTCTAAGACGCCCTGTCGCACACCTCAGTACAGAAAAAAGTTTTTTAAAAAAATGTTTAGTTGCTTGCCACTTAGTATCAAACCAAATGTATTGGGGGTAAGCCTTTGCGATAGACTGCTGTCCTATCCCTGGGTTTGTGTTGTGCAGCTGCTGTAAGCTGCTTCATGCCCCTGCATCAGGTGATAAGCTCCTGGCCCGTCAGCCTCCTCAGCATGAACAAGTTCCCCTACATAGTAAAGCTAACAGAGAAATGTAAATGCTTAGAAAAGCTTTCTGTGAGTGCAAAAAACCCCTCACTATTCACTGTCAGCCTCAAGATCCCTGACAAGACATCTGATCTTTAGTCAAAGGTTAAAGTAAAATCAAAATAAATTTATTAATAAAATTCATAATATACTGTAGGTAGAAAGAGAGACAAAAATGCTCTTTTTTTAGTGTTGGGTGGTGGCTTATGTCGTTAAATGTCATGTGGTTTCTGGTGTTATTTATATTCATAAGAATTTAATTGTTAAAATGTTGACAAATGCTTTGCTAGTGCTTCTTCAGTTTTGAAGTGTTGAACAGAAAAGTCGTTGTTCTCTGTTGTTTAAACATCAAAAGTAAATGAAGTTGTGCATTTTTGCCTTCACAGGCCACATAAGAGTTTTTCTTCTGTCCAAAATTTTAAAAAGTACAATAATCAAATTTAAAGATTAAATTTCGTGTTAAGGTAGTACCATTTAAAATGGGATAATATTTCCAGTTTTTAAATTGCTGTTGTCATGACAGCACCCCCTGTTAGCACTTCTAACTAGATTGGCAGATCTGTGCAGTCTGTCGGTGTAATGGTTTACATCATGGAGTCTGCATGGATCTGAGGTCAACACAAAACTACTCCTCACTGTGGGCTTTGACAGTAACTTTAATTTTCCATCCTCGTGACTATACCCTTCCAACAGAAACAGGATGCTTCTCCTTTTTATAATCTGGGACCAACTTAAGGGCGCTGGAGTTGCTGACGCAGCAGGAGGGAATTATTGCTAATGTTAGAAAGCTAACTTATCCAGCTCTCAATCCTTTCTTCATAGTGAGGGCTAGCTATCGAGACGTCTACCATGCTGGCTCCTACTTTCTGAGAGGAACACATTCCTAGAATAGCACAAGTCCCCCCATATGCTGAAAGTTGGAAATGTCAAATAAGCAGCTATGTGTTGTTGCAATGCTTGAAAACTCACTCTATTACTGCTTAAAGACCATACAGAGAATGTACAGTCAGATACATAGTGCTATGACATTTACTAACAATACTAGTGCACAAATGTCAGTCAACTGCTGACATTATCCTTCTCAGGAAAATGTACACAGTAGTTCTAGTGTCATCTCAGTTTATGTTTTCTTGTGAAGAATTCAAATGAAATGTGAAAAAATTGTTTTAAGTCTTATTCTTCTCATTCTTTCGTTTCCCAAGGCCTATCATCTGCCTCTGAAAAAAAAATACTTTTAAGTGTTACCTTTGAATTACTGCACTTACATATTCAGCTTTTACCTAAGGGTTAGGAATAAGAATTCAGTTTTCTTCCCTACCATATCTTATATCTTGATTTCTCTCCTCTAGCTCATTGGAGTATGCCTATTTTGTGATAAAACTCAATATTAGTGTCTGGACATCTCCTACATCACTGGCACCCACACTAGCCAGTATCTGGCAGGATATCTGTGGTTTATTATTTTGTGTTTTTTCTTGCTATAATGTGCTGCATTATTTAACAGGTTTTAAAGTCATAAAACAGCTTGGGTCCCAGCGGGAGGCACTGAGCTGTACTTGGGGTGTTTTTTTCATTTCTGGGGATTTTTAAAGCGTCTTTTGATTTTGGGGGACTGTCCTGTGCCTGGACACAGTTTGAAATGTGGGGTGGAGGCAGAAAGGGGCTGCTGAATATCACATTTTTTTTCTTATCAGAAGGTTGTCCTCCCCCTTTTTTTTCTTTTTCTGCCTTAGCTCTACCTTCTTCCTTTCATGTGCCTCTGATATCACGGCCAGCTGCAGTAACTGCTCCACTACTTCTTGGGATGAGAATCCCTCAGTCCCTCAATCTCCATATTACCCGAAGCACACTTAATGAATAAAGTGCCTTTTACTGTGCGACATTGGACTGGATGGAGAGCACAAAAACCAAGGCAAGGTCACTTCTGCAGTGTGTTCTTGTTAACTCAAATTCTGAATGCCAGCTGTTATTTGCATGCATTTGTTTGTCTCACGCAGTTTCTTTAAACATAGTGGCCAAGTTTGTGCATACTCAGCAGTGGCTCATTGTTTGATGTCAATACCCAATTCCAAATGGGATGAGAAAGAGTACACAGTTGCCTGGTGTGTATTGTCTGTCAGTGTCTCAGTTGTCTGCGCTGCTCTAAATTTGCAACAAAGTCAAATGTACCCTGTGTATGTGTGCACATTCATTTGCATTATTTGTGTGTAATAACATCCACTCCCAAATATGAATCTGAATAATCAGTTAGCAGTGCAAATGTGCACAGATTTTTTGTTTTTAATGTGTGCATGCGCCGGCTGAGGTGTATGCAGCCACTGGGATTAGTGGTAACCCATAACATAGGCCAGGTCATCAGTAAGGAGCACATCATCTTGTCTCAGCTCCCCACAGAGACAAAGGCAGTAGATACCCCCTTTGTAGCAGCTGGGAACAAAGCACTAAATGTGCAGACTTGCATTAATGCAAGTAGATTAAAAAAAGATATATGGATTAATCAGCGCAATAGATATATTGAAATGTTCTCTTTCGTAGCTGACTCCGATCAATGGCCATTATGCTACTTGGATACATGTGTAAAGAGTCCCTTTCTCCTTGTGTGTGTACACATTTTGCAATAGTTTCTTTGCTTAATGATGGGCTGGTGTGGCCCTGTGGACATCGTTTGTCCCCTTTAATTACCTGGAGGTAGAGATTGTTATTCATGGTAAGGGACGGGGGAATAGTTGTCTGTACGCCCCCCCTCCCTGAGGCCTGCTGCTCTGAGCATTGATGTGGGAGGATGTGCAGAAAACAGATGCTACCCCATGATTTCTGAGTGTTTGTACTAATGATGAGCATCACTAGTCTATCTTTCAACCCTTTAATGGAGGTTCAGCTTGATTTAAAGTCTGATTTTATGGATGGAGCAGTAGTTTCTAGTCTTGCTCATCACCAAGGGCTGTGCTGCAGCTTTTAGACAGTGATGCTGTATTTCTTTACATTGCCTTGTCCTTTAGAGGTTGATGTAAAGACAGCTTTATGTCAGATCTGGCACTGCTTGTTTTTGAGGCAAACCAGCAAATTTGTCCCATTCACTGCCAACTGTGTATACTTCGATCTTCTTTCAGCCAGACAGCCATCGATCGCTGTTCATTTTAGTGCAATGTGAAAATTAACTTGCAGAGACTCAAAAATATTCTGCGATAGGTAATCAATTACATTTTTCAGCTATATGCCGTCTCTTATTGTTAGGCTCAATTGCACTTTGAGAACTCTGTTTGTTGTTGCATGCAAGGATGGAAAGACATTTTGGACTTTAGAGTTGGCTAATACTGCACTAACAGACTCTGATGCCCTTAAATCAACCCCAGGAGACAAATAATGAGAAAACATCTAATTTTTTAGCATTCCAGCGAATTTGATGATTTCTCGGATTTGGATAGCGGATGTCACTCAGGTTTCAGGCATTGAAAAATCCTGTATGCCTCAACATTATTACACCATAATTAGGTAATCTGAACTGAAAATGAGGGTAACAACTACATCGTCTATTATATACCACTAAAAAACACAGTTTATACCTTTTACCTCTATTTACCTCATTATCTGAATATTGTCAACAAGGCTCATTTGGGCATGCCAGTTTTGGATATGAATACTGTTCATTTGAATATTCATATTATTGGCAAGGCTGGTAGATTTTTCTTCCTCCTTGTCTTGTGTGTGAGTCTCTATCCCGCTTGTATTTAAGTGTTGGGCTGGATATGTCCCAAAGGCTGGCTGTAATTCCCTGTGGTGTCCATCAGACCCCTGTCCCTCGAAGCTCTGACAGAAGGAGCTATTATTTTCTCATCGCCCTGGTGGCCTATGTCCCCTGGGAGACGCCTCACCACGTGACTGACAGCTCCGTAAACACAGCCCTGGGGTGACTGAGTGAGAGCTCACTGCAGCGACACCAGCGTCCCGCCTCTCTCCCTCCTCCTCTTCCTCTCTCTCTTTCTCCAGACTTCTCATCTCTGTGTGTCTATCTGTCATGACCTGGTCCACCCTCAGCCTCCCCACTCACCTCTTCACATTACCCTCACCTGACGCTCAGGGTCAGAAGCCACCTGTGTTGAGGCGAGTTTATTGCTAACCTTGCTGCACCCTTTCCACCAGCTGACCAAGAAACAACCCCCACCCCAAAACAGCCTTATACCTTTGTCATCTATGATATTCAACACATTTTCAATATTTTTAGGTGCACTCTATTAGTTCCTTTAATGCGGTATCATAACAACATGGCACAGATTGCATGGGCTGGTGCAGCTCCACTGTGTATGTGTCAGTAGGTCTAACTCCGATGTAACTAAGACAGATGACTATGTCAAGGTTGTTTCCCCACAGGGCTGGGAGAGTAGTTCTCCTCCCAAGCTGCTCCACTCCCTCCACTTTTCCGGTTTCACTGGGGCCTCACAGCTTATTGTAATGACCTGATGTAGATTCAGAATCAGCAGCCCGGGACATCCATCTACATCAGGGTGCAGGAGACAGGAATACCCTCCAAGTCTGTCTGCGAGCTTGGGTGTGTGTCTGTTTATGTATGTTCCTTCATGTCTGTTCACATAAGAACAGCGTTTTTGTCCCTGAACTAGGTCTAGGAGATATGGGCATAAAATTCCTACTGGGGTTTTTACACTGAATGGTGCTAGATGGTATTTTCCACAGAGTGGGCTAGCTGTTCATTTGCAAGTCAAAGCATTATGTGAGATGTCAGAAGCACATCTATTACAACCAAAAACTATGATTTAGAAAAAAATGTGATGACATACTTAAAAGCAGTCAGGAACCAATGCACATTTTTGTGAAACTTAATAAGACCATTTTTCATTTCTGTTATAATATTTTAAATGTAACTGTTTCACTGGGTATACTGATTTTACTCGGTTAGGGTTTTTACCTTGCAGTCAAACATTCTTTTCCAACAGAGGACTCAAAGCTGTTAAGTCGCTTTCTTCAAAGCCACCAGACTCCATTGACAAGAATAGTAATTTCACCTAGAAGAACATGGGAGTTGCTCATCTACAGATGTCTCAATCCATTAGTTTGAGGTATTGTGAGCCTTTTGAAAGGGTTCATTTTGATCCACCTAATGTGTTCTAGCACCAGAGTTGCACTGTGCAAGATAAGCATACTTTCACTTTGACTAGCGTGAAAATGAGCTGTTTTTTTTTATTAAGTTATTCAGTCTCTTGCTCTTCTCAGTTACCACTTACACCAGCTGAATGCAACAATGGCCTCTTGTTTTGGTCGTAAAAATATTAAACTCCTTTAATATTTGTCGGAGATATTTATGGTATTGTGAACATATAATCTTTAGCTACTGAGTATGCCCGAATGCCTCAATCCAAGAGTAATGCAGTTGGGTATTTTAGAAGACACTTTCTATGCGCTAGGCTTTTGTGCTGCATTACCTTTTACTGCTAAAACTGAATGTCAAATATCTGCCAATTTTAAGAAAAAGACTATAGTTCAGTAGAGTACTATTTTATTATTGATCATGAATTTTGAATCAGCTGCTGCAGCCGGACACAACTTATATTCTATTTAACGTTATCTATTAAACATTAAATAATAATTAGTTTTTGGCATCTCCCATTGCCTAAGGGGATTATAGGTTATGAATGTTTTTACCCTGAAAGTTTATAAACATTTTCTAGCTATGATTTAAGTGACTATTTATCCTATTTAGAAGTTATTCATTCACACATGACTTCTGACTTCTTCTTATCACTTTATCTTTAACAGACTTAATTTTTTTAATTCTGAAACTTGGTCAATGTCACATTTAGCATGGCTGTTACTTTTACACCGCTCCCTGGAAGTTCTGTTCCAACCTGTGTGCTCTATGATTTTACAACAAACCTATAACTTGTGCAAAGGGCAAACAGTTAATTCTTTTTTATATCCAAATTTCAAGTAAAGGATCATCTCTGGTGAAGAACGGCATGTCTCCAGCTTTGACAGAGCAATTTTCTGTAGTTTTTTATTTGAAGAGTCCACAGTTTCCTAGCCTAAAGGCAACACGTCAGGTGAGGAGCAAGACCAGAAGCATGCTCAATTTATTTTATTTTTTTTTCAAGATTCATCGGGTTGTGCACTGTGAATTCGTCCCCGAAGGTAAGACTGGCAGAGCTGACTTGTACAATAGCATACTGTGGAGCCTGAGGGAGAACATTCAGAGGAAACGATCAGAACAGCAGTGCGTCCCATCTCATGCCAGCTCAGAATGCACTGAAAACGCAGTTTTTTTGGCTTGAATTTTTTTGCTCAAACAAACACAATCTTTCCTGAGCACCTGGACTACTCACCAGATTTGGCAGCCCCGCAGCCTCGCCCACTTCCTGAAAATCAAAATCAAGTTGAAAGGTTGCTGTTTTGGTACACTGGAGAGGATCCAATGCCCATTGCAGAAGGACAAGTTCAAGGGGACAAAAATAAAAACAACAGTGAAAACAGTCATGAGACAACTGATAGCCAACAACCAAATCTAAATCAGGTAAGGTTTTATATTTTTATGGTTCTGTTCTCAGAACATTTTGATCACATCTTTTATATAACTCTCCTCATCCAAAATTTAAGGACATTGTTCAGTCAAGATTCCCCAAACTATATTTCACATTCTTTATGCCAGGCTTCTATAAAGCATATTATAAATGTTCTTTTAATAAATAGTCATAATTGTAAGGTAGGTTAAAGTAGGCAGTATTTCACTAAAGTGTAAATATTTTATTGCCTTCTTTTTTCAGATTAAGTCTGGGGGATAGTGTAGTTTTAAAAGTCATATTTGATGCTTTAACTACCTGCACTGTTTCCACTACACTGGAACATTTACAATGATGTAAGTCCATTGTTCCTATAGGAAATAAATATATAAGTTAATAGAGTCAAGCCATAAAATAAAGAGACACTCAACTCCTGCCCTTTCTCTGCAAATCTTTTTTTTTCAGCTCCACATCTCAAAACTGTCTCGCACCTATTGGCCAGTTGCCCTCCTTGCCTGCAGTTACATAAATAGGACTTTTAAATGAGTAATTTTATGAGTAAGCATGTTTTGGCAGATAAACGTGTTTGTTCTTAGCATTTAATGCCAGAAACAACTAGCCTGATTCTGTCTGAAGATAACAAAAGAAATACACATGCTATACTTACTAAACATGTCCAATATATTAGATACAACTGACATGACGGCAATTGTAACTTGTAACAAACCTTGGCACAGATGTTGACTTCAGGCTACAGTTAACACAGGCTCACCAAAATTGGGCAACAGAAGATTGAAAAATGTTGCCTGATCTGATGCGTCTCAATTTCTGGTGCCACATCCCACTGGTAGGGTCAGACTTTGTCATAAGCAGCATGAAAGCATGGATTCACACTGCGTTGTATCAATGCTTCCTCCTCAGCTTGTAATGAGTGGGGGATATTTCCTTGGCAGACTTTGGGCCCCTGAGTACCAAATGAGCATCATTTAAACACCACAACCTACCTGAGTATTGTTGCTGAATATTGCCCATCCCTTTATGACAGCACTGTACCCATCAACCCGTGGCTGCTTCCAGCAAGATAATGTGCCATGTCACAAAAGGTGGTCCAACCCAATCCTTACAAGGTGTAACTAATACAATTTTGGGTAATTTTAGCCATTTCCCCACTAAATTTAATGTGTGGGACCTGGTTTTAGAAAGATGACCTGCTGATAGAAAGGGGTGAAAACGTGTTCATTTGTTGATGACATTGTGGAGTTAAGTGAAGTTTTTTTTTTTTTTATTGTTATGTATTTTATATTTTCTCAGTAAAATACCTCCGAGGCTTTAATTCATCAGGAAGCATGCACTTTCTCCAGAAGTGAAGGGAACTGACGAGTTTAAAGAGTCTCATTTTACCCACATTTCATTCAGTTTAATTCATCTTTTAAAAAAACATAAGGTGCCAAATCATGAGTCATCTTCTGGCACTTTATAGAATAACATTAACACAATAATTCACCCTTGAGAAGAGACTTGAAGACAGTGTATCTCAAACAGTTTGGGTTAGGAAAGAATGAAAAAACAACAACACATGAACAATGAGAGCTAAATGGCTTTGTGTGACAGAGAAAGCAGATTTAAGGACTGACTAGATCCCAGCCATAGTCAGTGTATGTTTCACACCCCATATCTGAAGTGATATTGATCTTCCCAATTACCTTCAGAAAGAAAACTTTCTCTTTAAGTGAAAAAGTTGACCAACTTTTTACAACTTTTAAAAACCCATGTTCTGTCCATATCGTAATTCTCTCTTGACAGCCTATTAATGGAGGTTGAGATGTATTTTAAATGAATTCTTTTGATGTCTCTGTCCTTGTATGCACTCAAATTATAAAATACATTGGAGACGTAGGTGTGTGCCAGCATGTGTTTTTGTAGGTGCCTGATTTAGTAGAGCAGGTGATACCCACACTTGAGAGGACGAGGCTAATACTAACAAGGGCAACATCTAAAGAGCTTGTGTTCTTAGCACTTTCAGATTTAATACCCTGCCCTAACAACAAATTAACACTGGCACTTTTCTTTCAAATTTAAAGTACCATCAGTAACAAAGCAGGCCTGCTAACATTGCAATACTGTTATAAGAGACTTTATGTTAATACAGCTTTGCAGAGCATGTAAGTGCAAAGCGAACTCTGCGTAGTGGGAAAGTCAATGAATATTCAGCTCAATCTTCTTTCTATTTGGCTGCCACTGTAAAGATAAATGAAGAGGCATGAATCTGATTTTGTCAGTTATTTTCATAACCTGACTCTAAGGTAGCACTCTGTAAATGCCGGTTTGATTTACCTGGTAGTGTCACTTGGTGGAGAAAAAGACAAAAAGTTTGAAACAGAAAAAGCATATTTTGGCAAAAGAAGAGTCTGTTAAGCATTTCTCTAACCACATTACATTTACCAGATGCTTGTGGAAAAACCTCAAAAACAAGAGAAACAAAGTTTTTGTCCACTTTGACCCTCTGTTTTAATTGGCTGAGGGAAAGGGAGGCTGGGATCTCTGCCTGTCAGTGTGTGAATACTCTAATTAACTAGAACCTTGGAGCATTGTAATCTCTGGATTTTGGAGTATCATAATGTATTAACTTTAATTAAGCTTGTGAGCTACGTGAGCTAATTAGATGAATGTGCTTATTTGTAATCTGGATAATATGAATACATTTTACACAAACTGAAATCAGTCAGTCTTGCTAATTACAGTGTGTGTGTGATAGCTCTAATTGGGTACTGTGTGCCTGCCTGTCGATGATACACTCTCTGTTGTTACTATCTGTGCACCCGGCTTAGGCTAATGTGTTGAAATCCTCATGGAGAGATGATGTGCTCTGCTGAAGGCTGACAGTCCCAAGGAGAAAGGCTCACCATGTCGGAGCCTTGTTGAACCACGTACATGTTCAGGACCACTGCTCCTGTCTGTCAGCAACAAGGCAGTGCAAACCCACTGTGTTCTCATTATCTACCTGTTTTTTCCTCTCTTTCCTGCTCTGTGGCAGTCGTTGCAGCTGCTGCTGTTTATCCCTGTATAGTTTTCATGTCTCATATCACACATTTGATCTTTGTCTGCTGTTTGCTGGAGCATGAAAGTCTACCACTATGAATTGTCAGGGCCAGTGGTTTGAATGTTGAAAGGGGAGGAAAGAACTGTATCCATTTCACAGCTGGTCCATGTTAAAGATGGATTTACAGTATCAGTTTCTTGTGATCGGGGCCCTCTAGTAATCATTATGACTTATACTTACTTATAAACATTAGAATCATTATAAACTCTCTTTTGCCTTCGAAACTGCTTTAGTTCTTCATAGAATAGATTCAACAAGGTGCTGGAAACATTACAGCATGTACAGTAACAACCTCACACCGACCTGTATAGATGGAAGGGTCCATAATATACAATGAACTCAATGTCACATTTAAGAAAGCAGTTTAAGATGGTCTGAGTTTTGTGACATGGCATGTTATCCTGCTGGAAACAGCCATCAGAATATGGCTTCATTATGGTGACTGAGGGATGGGTGGTCAGTTGTCACTAGGACTAAGGAATCAAAATGTGCTGAAAATATCCCTCATACTGTTATACCACGAACTCCAGCCTTAGCCCTTTATATACGGTACGATGAGTCCATGCTTTCGTGTCTTAAACCCTGAAATCAAAATGTGGCACTATAAATGGAGTCTTGTTAGACCAGGAAACACTTTTTCAATCTTCTATTGCTCAATTTGTGGGTGAGCCCATGTAAATTGTATTCTCATTTTCCTGGGCTTAGCTGACAGCAATGGCGCCTGGTGTGGTTTTCTTTTGGTGTAGCCCAGCTGTTTCAAGGTTTGAGCTGTTGTTTATTTTATGTAATTCGTTTAACCTTTATTTATATGGGTAGTCCCATTGAGACTCAATGTCAGTGTCAGAGATGCTTTTCTGCATACACTGTTTGCAACAAGTGTTACTGTTGTCTTCCCATTAATCAAAGTAGTCTGGCCATTCTTATCTGACCTCTCACCCCAACAAGATATTTTTGCCAAGTGAATTGCTGCCAGTTGGATATTTTCTCTTTTTCAGACCATTTTCTGTAAACCCTAGGTGGTTGTGCCATTGAATCCCAGTAAATCAGCAGTTCCTGTAATATTCCGACCAGTCATTCTGGCATCAAAAATATGCTACATTTAAAGTAAATGGTAAATGGTAAATGGCCTGTATTTATATAGCGCTTTCTAGTCCCTAAGGACCCCAAAGCGCTTTACATATCCAGACATCCACCCATTCACACACACATTCACACAAAGTCACTTAAATCATCTTTCTCTCCCATTCTCATGCTTGTGATGGAGAATTTTAACATTCTGCTCTTTACTGTGATTAGCTGACCTGGATGAATGTAAGGTTCCATAGCACCATGTTTTGTCTTTATGTAATCTTTTAATAAAAGATGTACTCGACGGTTCAAGCTATAATTTGCATGGAATCTTCCGACTGTATTCTGTGACCACGGTGTGTGGATAATATGTTGCTATAAATTAATTTGTGCTTGTCTTTATTGTCTGTCAAAAGCCAAGCAAACTGTTGTTACCCTGTATTGTCGTTAGGAACCTTTTATAAAGGCGAATTAAAAACCTACAAAGTTTGTGTAGCTCGATTTATTTCAGATTTCCATAATATGCTCAGTTTTTAATTCAGCAGGTCATCTTGCTCAAGTTTACATCCCTAAATCCACTATATTGCTGCCATGTGATTGGATAAACAAAGACGCTGACAGTAGTGAAGTACAAATACTTTCTTACTTTATTTAAGTAGAATATTCAGTAGCTGTACTTGACTATTCGCTTTTCTCACAACTTTTAACTTTTATTATCTACATTTTAACACCAATTTAAGTTCTTTCTCAGTATTAATTTCTGTACTTACATTTTCATAACATGCTTATTGACTTAGCTGTAAGACAAATCAAACTGGTTTGGAGCTAAATGGAGGCAAAAATAAAACATGAAATGCAATTCTATTGGTGTATCCACTACTGCTAAATGTACATTAAGCAATGAAAATGGCAAAAATTATATAATTCATGCATCATTGCACTATACTCTGAGGAGAGACTGTGCCAGAATGATCTGGAACAACATTTTTGGAGTCACAGTACTCCAGCATCTAGGTAGCACTACAGAGAAAGAGCCAGTATAAAAAGAGTAACTTTTTTTTTAAGTGGCAGGCAATTTCAAACGCAACATTTTGAAACGCTCAGCAGATATAATCAAACACGCAAATTGTTTCCATGCAGTTTGTCACTCGTGTCTGCCAGCTAAAGGTACAGCTGCTGTATTTCTCAGGGAGAGAAAGGAATGTGAGATAGCTTTACTCAGAGATGGCGAAGGATGAAAGAAAAAGAAAACAGGAGAGGAAGAAAATAGATTATTTTTAGGTAAGGACTGCTCAGTGACATTTAATAAACTGGGATTATAAAGCTTGCTAAGAATGGCCTTATTTATTTGAGAATTTTATTGAATTTATGATATGTTGCTGAAGTAAGATTTATTTTTTTTCATATTGTGAAAAGTCCTGCAAAACAAACTGAACTATGCTATTTGGTTGACTGGCAATGCTGCGAAGTTTAAGACGGGCTATAATGATTAATTTGCAAAATTTTGGTGAAGTTTACAGTAATGCACAATGTTCCACTGGTGCGAAGTGATGATGTTCATGGTCAATGTTGGGTTACACTGAGTAGCAAATTAGCTATGATGATTGCACACCATCTACTTATAGGTTGTTAAATTTAGTTGGCTAACACAAAGAGCAGCAGCACAGCTCAGCTCCAACTCTGCTGGAGAGTTAGGATTCCCACACCTGCCAAATCCTACCTTAACTCTATAGGTGTAAGTCACCTATTTAAAATCTAGGTCCCAGCAAAGAGAGCTTTAAAAAGAATCCATTTGCTTCTCTTCCTCTGTTCTTTGAAACAGATGTTCAAGATGAGTACATATGCTAGAATTATGATTGAAGTTTACAAAATAAAATTGCATAGCAGGTAGAGGATGTCCTTCAAAGAGCTACTTTTTACTGAACTGGAGAATAAATTAAATAAACTAGAATAATAAGTATATTAAGTATAGTATAATTACAAGAATAAATTCTTCTGTCTCTTTCTGCTCTGTACACTGGGGTGGGATTCAGTTACATATAATACAATGCTGCTACAATGTTCTGCTCACAATAATGACAATATCAGGGCAGGGGATTTTTATATCATACCCCATATACAACAGTCATCTAAGATTTATCCAATATGTAAGAGAAAAAAATGCCCTAAACGTGCAGGAATTGTGTACATTATTTATTGTCATTAAATTCGCACATAATTTAGTTAATTTGCTGTCTGATTTGTCTTATTCTGGGTTTCTTCTTCTCGTAGTTAGTTATTTTATGTTTACTTTACCTCATTCATTTGATAATAGAGATAAAGAATAGTGACTCTGGTAAGTCAAATAGTGAGAATATTTAATTGTAATTACAAATATATTAAATTTCAACAGTAATAGTAATAAACAGTAACAGTGTAAAGACAACATATCATAACAGAAACCTGTAGAAGATACAGCTGTATCATTATTTTGTCCTACTAAGCATACATTCCATAACTGCTCCTCCTACACTTTATCAAGTCATTTGATAAATGCTTCTTATTATTCAATTTTATTTATTCCTTTTGCTCATACATTGGCTCAGTAAAACATTATAAAGTTTTCTTAACAATTTGATAAATACAGGCCTAGAGCAGTATTGCAAAATTGAGTCCATAAAGCTGTATTAGCGATTGCTGTGTTGTATACAAGAACCCTATTTATTTTCAGGATTAGCTGTCTTACATCATAGTGTTATGACAACCAGCTTAACTAGGTCTGTAAAGATAAATGATACATGATCATTCACTACAGAGGCAGCAAGAGTTATGTTGGCTAATAAATGAGAAAGAGAGCTTGTAGCATGGAGGAAACAGAAGAAAATGTGCCTGTGGCCCAATTTCAAACAGACGCCTGGAGTCATGTTGTCTTCAGTTTGCCTTCGTGGTTCTGTATTCTGTTTATTCAGCTTGAGGCATTCTCTGACAGCTGTGCTGAAATGAGCTCTGTAAAGTTAGAAACAGACCTCTGAAGTTAAAAAAAAGTAGTCTTACACAACCACCATTGTGACACTTCTTACACCATACAACCCCACAGGGGACTGCAGCCTGGTTTCAATCAGACATCACAGTGAATAGATGAATAGGAAAAACAAGGTGTTACTACTATCTGTACACAAACTGTAAATGCAGTATATGTCCAGACATTATAAACTGTCAAAGAAGCCCCCCCCCTCCCTGGAAGCCTTATCTATTTATAGGTTATTACACAGAGCGGGTTGAGATTCATAAGGGCATATGGAAGGCAGAAGGAGATTGTCAGCCACTGTCACTTACAGTAAATGAAACCTCTGCTACTCCTGTCCTCCAGAAAGTGCATCTGAAACACACTATTAACTTTCCCATTGCTGATGTCACTTTTTATTGCCCCTTGGTTTCAGGTTTTTCTGAGTTGGCAGGCTCTGCTGCACTCCTTTCCAAACCCAGATAGATGCTTGTGACAGAGCATAGAAATACAGCAATGATGGAGATATTATTCTGAGGATTTAATTTGCCAGAGTGGGTTGGGAAAGTGCACCCTCATGATGATTAATGCAAAAAACCCTGTGCTCTGCTTTAGGAAAACCGTCCACTGTCTAGCTTTTGTCTATAAAATCTCTGAGATTTTATTAACACACATTTTTCAACCGTGTTTAGCCTGGAATTGAAAAGTAAGCTTAGTGCAGCTGTAAACCTGCCTGTGTGACATTTTAATCAGTTTTATCTGTACATTTCTATATCTAACAGTTTGTTTCTGTGCCTGTCATATGGTGGATGTGACAGATGTTAAATCTGAGAGTGTTTGGTGAGAGGTTAATTACAAATCTATATGCAGTATGTGGGAACTGGTTGTGAATTAAATTGGAAAATGCCTGCAGCTCATCTTCATTCAGCTGATATCCAATGTAGGTGAGTCTGAGTAATGAGATGGACCAGTTTGTGGGATGAAGACCATCAATTAATCAATTTTAGTTTCTGACAGAAAATATAGTTAGGGATGATTAATTGCAACTATTAATAAGATATTGTTAATGACCAGAGGTCTGTGACTCTACGGTGAGTGCTTAAACCAGCCATCAAGGGACTCGGTGTTGCTTTGCATGTGGCAGAGGGTAAAACGTGTGCTGCTTTTGTGCGGGGCATAATAGAGAGTGGCATTTGAACATACGCTTGCCGCATTGTGCACGCGTAATTAACATTGCATAATCTACCTGCTTACATAGCAACTTTTGTAATTAGAGTTATGATTGCAGCAGGATAATGACAGCGATTCTACAGCCGATAATGACTGTTGTGCTCTTGGCAGTTGCTGCATTGTTTGTGTAGCAGACTTCTGACATATGGGACACAAAAGGACACAATAGCCAGGCTGACTGCTTTTGTTCCCACCCCGGCAGACCCAATCACTGCAGACAAATTGCGCTGTAAGTCGTCCAAATGATGCTGACCCTGGGAAAATGGTTCAGACACATAAGAACGGGCCCATAATGTGAAAACCTCGGCTACTTTAAGCTTGTGGACACTGAACCTGAGCACAGAACCTATAGCTCCCTGGTGCTCTCTGACTTCAATAATACTGTTTCACTGACAGACATTTTTCACCAAGTAACAGCTTTTGCAATCTCCCAATCATGGTCTAAAGTCACTCCAAAGGAATAAAGTTAAGTTTGTATTAACTAAAGGCCTGTTTTATTGATATTAGAAACAAATGTATGTTTTCTGTTTACAGAAAGAAGCACTTTGCCCAGCTTTTAAAAATATGTCCACATGGAGTAATAGGACTAAATAGGATTGGATGTTTTTATGGTAATACTACTTCGAAAAAATCAAAGAGCCATCCATCTGTATCCTGAAATAATGGAATTGTCCTTTAAAGAAATGGTGGAGCATTTATTCAAATAAATTAAGAGTTGTCAAAGATGGCATCTTGATAGCAGGCACTTAGGCCCGTGGCGTCACTCGCTGTGCAGTCAGTGGGGACAGGTCCATAGTGCAGGCTAAGGACTAATCCATCATCACTAGCGAAGGGGCTGGGGGCCGTGCGCTTGGCTTCTCACTCCAGGAAATAATAAGCTTTTAATTTTTTAAAGATCACATTCATGAGAAGACAGGTCACTATAAGGAAGCCAAGTTACCAAGCTCATCTCCTGAGAGATACTGGAGTGGCTTCAGCTCTGATTTGAGTTTTATTTTTTCTTCTATCTGCATCAACTTGCCGGTTCTAGACAAAGAGATGCTTATTAAATTGGATCTGCTTATTGTCTAATTTTTCTATACCAGAATAAAAACCTCTATCTAGGCTAGTAGCTTCCACCATTAAAACAAATCTGAATGATCATTCACTACATGACATACAGTAGCAATGAACTGAAAGTGGGACAGTGAAGACGAGTCTCTCCCGGTGGAATGGATGGAGCATATGCTATTATGTAAGTCAACTGCAGGGCGTCTTAATGGCTGCAGATTTGTTTCTCGTCCCTGAGTGTTGCCACCGTCTGCACTGAGGTTCCCACAGCAGTGTGGATGATTGGTAGTAGGTCTTGGAGGAGCATGAGAGATGCGATTTACACAAAGAGGGAAGGACAGTTCAGCCACGTGTCATCCACCCTCCCTACCGATCACTTTCCACCACCCAGGCAGGTTAATCCTTTTATTGTAATGAAGTGAAGGAGCATAATGTGAATGTGAGATCCTTAATCCAGTGTTGGCATTTTTATGAGAAAGGAGAAGACATGGTGACACAGAGAACGGAGTGCATGAGAGGCACAGGGACTATTCATCAAAATATGGTGCTGACATGGCACAGCATGATAAACCACACCTAATGAGATTTGCAGGTGTATGTACACAAGAAACAAATCCCCTTAATGGTATTGATGACCACTGCACATGTACTGTAAATGTGTTACTTTTCACTCATTCACTGTAACCTGTTCCGATACAGTAGGTTTTATCAGTTTATGCACATTTCACCAAATCAGAAATGGACTGCTATGAACTGAAGCTCATTGTTCATTAAAGTGTGATTCCCATGCTCTTTTGTTTGGGTCACTATTATTGTACCGGTTACTGTACATATGAGTCAAGTCTTTTATAGATATATATAGCACATGGTGCACTAATCCTTAACTCTGGAATTTGAAGCTAAGAAAAAATGTAGTCAATGAACCGCTAAAGCAGTTATTTTATTATTGAGCAGGAAAAAGCACAGAACAAATAGCAAACCTTATAAGAATCATACTATTTGACCTACTCTGGCCATTTCCAGGTGTGACAAAATATTCAGAGAAAGTGCTAAAAGAAAAGAAAATATGATTTCTTTAAATAGTGAGGAATAAATTTCAGATATAAATGACATCTACAGTCAATATTTCATGCAAAAAGGCATTTCTATCTATTTTATTTCTAACTGCTGAAGCTATAGCAGTCTGAGTTAACAAACCCTGTGGATATTTTTGTCCCAGTGGTGGTTAATTGTTATTGCTGTGTTCTAAAAAACAAACCTGCATGTGACTATCATCTTCTGTTGCTGCAAGGCAAAGGAACACGGAAGAAACAAAGGTACCGATTTAATCCTAAAAATACCTTAATGTTGGAAAATATCCAGTTTTATTTGGCTAACTTTCAGCAATATTCCACTCACGCTCAGCTAAGATGAGGCTGTGAAGGGCATCGGATGCATTTCAGAAGTAGGGTCAGTGGCAAATAGAAATGGTCATTAATACTGGAGAGGCCAGGGTTTATAATGGAACTGCTAACCCTGTGGTTAAGGACTAAGAGCTTTCTGATCAAAGTCACCAAGATAATATTGCTTGTCAGTATTTGAAATTCTGGGTTCTCTTCAAACTGGGGACAAATGGTGACCAGATATCTAAAACAGCGTTTGCATATCAGCAGTGTTTATTTGTAAGAAAGATGGTAAAGAAGCACGTTGGTAGAATATTTAGCAATAAACTTTATTCTGGATAGAAAATAACAAGAAAACGTCAAATTTAAATATTAACTATTAAATTGACTGCCTCTTAAATGGCACCTTTCTACTCTACCTGAGTACTCAAAGTGCTTTATACAACATGCCATTCATACAAGCACTATTTTCTCTGCTCAAATGCTTTCTATCTAACATTCACACACATTCAGATGCCAATAAATGCACTGGTGTTAGTACTTTGGCCAAGGTTACTTGACATGCAGACTAGAGCAGCCAGAGATCGAACCATCAACCATAATGTTTTTGTGTTAATGTTTTTGTGCTTTATGTCATCTAATCTCTACGAATGGATGAAATTATGGTAGTTGGCATGAAGTGATCCATGAGCTAAAAAGTGTGGAATGGGGCATCTTTATGGTTAGTGAGATTTCCCAAACTATATCACGTGATGAACAAGTGTTGAAGAGAAAATGTGAACAGAAAACTAATTTCTGCTATACACTCAAACCAGTAATTTACAAGAAGTCTTTGCAATTTAGTCTTTCAAATAGTTTTTGCAAAATGATACCATGCATTTATGTCACAGTTTAACTTTATGTTTTGCATTTATTGTATTTGTTTATGTCATACCAGTTGGGCTGATGCTTTGAAATCTTGAAGTCTTTTGGCTTTTTATTACACTATCTTTAAACATAGGCATAAAACTGATGCGTCACAATAAACAAACATTGGCAAATAACTGCCATTAGTAATCGTCAGCTTATTTGTTTGCTGTTTTGCTGATTGCACTCGACAACGGCAGTTTCAGCCTTTTCAGCCAATACATCCCTGATGCTGTCCCTCGGTGCTTTTGCTTCCCAAGCTGCTTTACTGTTGGTTAGTGTGCAGTTAGTATCAGAAGTAGAAGATGAAAGAAAAAAAAGATTAAGCAATGAAAAGTAGAAGTCCCAGTCAGAGGTAAAATGAAGTTCATTCTTATAACCAGAGGTCTCCACTTAGTTTTCCCGAAAGTTATTTGCCAGTCCTGTATTTAAACATTTCACCTGAGAATTTCCAGGTTCAAGGATGGTTCACATGAGTTTTGTGTCTTATTAATTCATCAAGAAATACTTGCAAGTTGAGAAAAAAACATATGCCTTTGTTCCTTAATGTTCAATAATATTTTACCCGCAGGTCGTGATTCCTGTTGAGTTTAAGTGCTTGGGTCATGTGGATATGTCACAATAGGAAACCACAGGTTTTGATTGGCATTGCCTTAGTTTTGTAGGCTTTCAGAAATCAATTTGTGGGCAGCGACTGTTCTGCTGATGGTTCCCGTCTTTTGTTGGAGTTGGTCACTGAGCCAGCAGCAATGCTGCTTGTCAGTGCCTGATTAATTGGCTTGAATCCATTCAGCAGTCATTGAGTCAGATAAAAAGAGACAATAAAGGCCTTTCATTCCTCCTGAACTGAATTTGTAGTGAACACAGTCGAAGGCACTGAAACAAGTCTAGCGAAACATGTGCATTCCCTTTGATGGAAGCAGGTTTAATAATGAGTCCTGAGCAATAGTCATTGATTGGACTGTGATGCATCCTTATGTGTGTGTTTGTAGTTTCCAGGAGGTAGGGCTCAAATAAATCTTCTTTTATCTCCAATTTGTCCATTCATTAATCAAATGGAACACTGTGATGAGTTGAATTATGAATCCAGCTTCCCACTTGATGGAGGGTTGAGGGGGCCATCTCAATGCCATTCCCAAACCAAAGACCTCTGATGCTGACTTGTCACAACCATCTCCTTACTGGTAATTGGGTATTTATCAGATTGCCTGCAAGAGGAAGATGCAGTGTTTATCTGACACAATTATCAACAATAATGGGGGGAGCTAGCCTGCTAGTCCTCAAGGAAACTGGTAGTATGGTATGGATTCAGATGGCCAGGAGTAGTGAATGCAACAACTAGGACTTTATCTGACATTTAGGCAAGAAATGACTGTCATATGGAAACAACTGTGCAAATACAACACATAATTCTTAGAGTCTGCTGTGACACTGAAGGAATAAAGTAATGAAAACACATTTTGGTGCAGCCCCAATGTTGAGATCTAACAGGCAGACTTTTCAGTGACCTATCTAATTCAGAAGCCAGGAAATAAAAGAGGTGCAAGACTAAATCGATGCAGCTGTGAGGAAAAGAATGACATAAAAGCTTCCATGATAAGTGGCAAATACATGGTCCATTTAGTGTGTTATTAAAAGACATGCAAGTCTGGAAGAATTAAGTAATATGAAACCAAAGTTTTTCATAGCAGTGCCAAATTCACTTTCATTGCAACATACATATGTTGAATTCCACTGATTGTTGTGGAATGGTAATGTTAATCATCATTATAAAGGATCTGATGCTTGTAGAGACTCAGTCACTGCTGTGGTGCCTTGAAATATTTGATAAAGCATGTCCATCATATTTTTGTTGAAGCATATCCAATTCAAGGAGAATGTCATGCCTGGAAAAAAGGCTGCAAAGAGAAAATCATACTGCCTCGCAGTGCAGGTAGGGAAGTCTGAAAGACCAAGAAACGAAGCAGTCAAGGCTGCCTGGCCTGCTGGATGTAATCAAACAAGGGTGACCAGGTTGTTCCACAGATGGCTGATCTGGAGAATCCTCCGATTTATTTCCATGCCACAGATGGTCCTTGTCACTATGTGCAGGTGATTTCAGTATGGCAGCATTGTCTCTCCCTCTTTCTCTCTCTCTCTCTCTCTCTCAGACACACACACCACTAAACTCTGACATTTTGTCTCCCGCGTCTGAAATCAATTTGACACCGACTTCTGTTGTGTTGTGAACAAAATAAGATGCTAGGTCAGAGTTTTGCAACAAAGAAAGTTGATTTGTAGCCTTCTCAGCATTGTTAGCAAGACTCTCTTCTGACAATGAATTTGAATGACACTGAATTACAACGTGAAGGAACTCATTAAATGATTGTAAGTCATTTGGATGTTGCATTGCATTGTGTATTACGATACTTGAAAGTAAGAAGTAGGAAATTTTATGCATTGCACAACTTTTTTTTCCTTTTCAGTTGGTATTTACAGGTATGAGAGGAATCCCAGCTATATAACCACTGTTTAACTATTTTTAATCTGTTTTTTCAGTTGGACCTCAAGTGATGCCAGGACAGTGAGCATCATTATGCGTGGCACATGGTCAGGGGCCACGCCCCTCTTCATTATGGTCCTGCTCAGGCTGGCTTGGGGTCAAGAGGTTCCTTTAATCCCAGGTAAGACATGACATGTTTCTCAGCACGTGCTTGTCAGCTCATCAGTGATCAAGACTTCATGGTCTGCCTCCATCATCATGGTTTGTCTGTGTCTGTCTGTCAGTCAACGGCTGTCTGACTTATTGTATGCTTGACACCACTCTACTGTTGACATGGGACTTAAATTCTGAGTCATTTGGAGCTAAGATAACTTCTTTTTTTGGCACAAAGTAATTTTCTTGGTGACATTTTTTACAACAAGTAAAAGCGTTTGCAGCTCTGAACCTCAAGTTAATTCCACAACTGTTCCTGATTGACTGAAAGGTATTTGTACCTGTGGAATATTGAGAAAATCCCCTGATTTTCCAAATAACAAAATAAAGAAAAGAAGTACACTACATCGTAATCAGCCCTCCGTGGCTTGAACACACTAATATTCAGAAAATTTTAATTTTGCACTGCTATGAACTTACTTTTGCTTGTCAGCATGAAAATAATTTACAACTTACCCACCTCTTCCCTCTTCTTGGGTTTGTAAAACAATACAATACAGAACGGAAGGGTTACAAAGACAGGTCCACCAGATGGACAAAGATGCACAGAAAACTTAGATGGACAGATATAGAGATTCTAAAGTTATGCTAATAAGATGATCTTGTTTTAAACAAATTTTCTTGAACTTGTTTGGGAATTTGATGTACAAGTAAAGTAGAATCATAGGAATTAAAGAAAAACCAACTGTGGTGGGGGCTGCACATCCAGCCACCATTCAATTATGTTAATTAAATGTGTCCAAAGTATACTGTAAATGTTACTAAAACGTTATCCTTCTGCTGATCATTATTATCAACTTCTTTAGGAGTCCTCTACATGTTTGATGACGTTATTTTGAAGATCCCTGACCCCATATATGTACATATATTGAATACATGCACTATATGGACAAAAGTACTAGACCACCAACATGTTACATTTGCAGGATTTTCTTGCATGGAAATTGATGCCGCAAAGCTGCATGGGTAGATGGATAGATGCTTGAATTTATATAATTGTGGCAATGAGACTGAAAGCACATGAATTCAAGTATTAGGAGTTGTTTTTGTAGCTTTGGAGGTGAACTTTTTCAAGTCTTAGTTTGACTGTTTTGACTGAGTAAGTGAATTACTCTGTAGTTTCTGGTAAAAAGTTCAAGTTCACAAGGTCACCAAAGGATTTCACATCCTTTGAAAATTGCAAGTTATTAAAAATTGATTTTTTTACAGTGGGAAATAGATTGAAATAACCCAAAAGATTGCTAGAAGAATACTTCACTGGCTTCTGTCATCAATATCTGAAAGTTCGTCTGTTGACTTTTACAGATTTCTTTTCTTCTATCTATGAGATAAATAATCTAAATTGTTCCATGTCTTGTATGCTTTAAGACTTTAAGATATGGTGGTTTTTACATGACTGATTTTCTAACCTGTGACATTTTATTGAAATGTCTCCCTGTTTGAGATAAGTGAACCACCCACACTATGTGCTTTTGTCACCGCAATTGACAGTCATTTCAGTTCCACCACGCTGATTTCTCTTTTTTCCACCCAGCTCTCATCCAGCAAGACAACAGGCCCTTCCAGTCCTGCTTAGCAGAGCATTTCACATTCACTGCTTGCTGTTACCTTCTCATTCTGGCTACTCTGCTTCTTTCTATTGCCTTTCACCTCTCATTCATTTTCTTTAACCATGCTCACGCCACCACCTTCTTCTCTTTGTATTTTCTTTCGCCAGCACTATCTAGGAAGCAATTTACTTGTCAAGCAGAGGGCAGTATGCAGCTCCCTGGTCTCCGATGTAATGGTGTGCATGTGTGTGCGTGTCTGTGTGTGTGTGTGTGTGTGTGTGCATGAGGGATTGCTACCTTGGCAGAAATGCTTTCAATCACACTCTTGGAGCACGATCTCTGACTGGCAGCAGTAAGAGCTATATTAAGATTGAATCGAAACACTTTTGCTTAACAATCTGATGGCATCAGAGTGCTATAACCAATGGCTTTTTCTTATCTCTATTGCTTATCACTGAAGAGATGCAAGGTGATACCCACAAGAATTCTAAGTGGCGGGTGACGTATCTGTAAGTCGAAATGGTGTCAAGAACAAAGATATGAAAAAAGACATTCTTTCTTATGTAAGGCACCTGTTGTTCACCTTAACCTAAGATCTAAGTCATGGGTTGTACCTTCTGTACATGTGTCAGCAAAGAAAGGCAACTATCAGTAATATCTAGATGTAGGAAAGCTGAATTCCACCAGGACCGTGTTTCTCAATGAGAGAGAAATGTCAAAGCGCCACTTTATTTTTTTCATCTTTACATACTTCATGACTGACAGCGCTCTTATTTTCCTTGCTTTAAAGTAAATATCAGCTGCTCCTGAAAGCAGTGACTCCCTGTTTCCTTTATTTAGGGCACTTTCATCATTTGGGTTTTCCGAGCTTCTTTGTTAACCATCTCTGATTCATGAGTAATGCACCATTATTATGTGTACTGTCTAACTTCGGCGGAAAAAATAGGACACCATATTAGCACATAAAAAATTTTGTTTGCTCTAAAAGATTCTACAGCTAGTAATTTGCACTCGGTGACATTGTTCAGGGCCAGTGCAGGACGAAGTACTCTTTGTAACACTGTGGATGGGGATATCACGGTGGTGGGTGTCAGTGTATCTCACGTTCCCAGATCTCGACTGTTTCAGACTGCATAGCATGAACAGCTTGTTAGCATGATCTTCAGTCCTCCATCTGTGTTCTGAGAGGCTGCATTCAGTTGGAGGACTGAGTGTAGGGCACTCATGTTTTGAAAATGTTCAAAGACTGATACAGTTAATGCATAAATTAATTTTTTTAAATGAAAAAAGTTACATTTGACTGGCATACAACAGAAAGTCGACTTATATAAACATCCTGTAATCTTTACTGTACTGTAGCTGCCATCCACAGATGTTTCAGAGAGCAAAAATTCACACGTTCAGTTGTTGCTGAACATGATCTGGAGTATTTTGTAGTAATAATGAGCTTGTCTGTGTCTGGTGAAAGGGTTGGACGATAATTTTAGTAACCTCACAGTTGGCCATTGTAAAAGGTATGATATAACCATACAAGCAAGTATATTTGTACCAAATATGGCTTCAGACATTGATGCAGGTTTTTTTTCTTTTATTATTTAATATTACCTACAGAATACAATTTTACAGCTACAGCTTTGACATCCCCATGTTAAAAGGCCAAATCCATTTCCAGGGTATCTAATGTATCAACTGATTAAAGTTACAGTTTTGGTTGATCAGGCAACCATATGTCGTAAAGTTATTGCACAGGCAAGGGTTTGAATCCAGTGCCATCCATTTACTGCAGATGCAGATACAGGCTTTTCTCTGTTTTATCGGCAGTTTGACTTTAAATTTCTTCTTTGTATTGATTTTTTAACATTATACTGTAGGAAACATTCAATATATAGTATGTGTGGCTCTGCATATCCCATAAAGGAGAATTTTCTTTTCTTCATACAACGGTTTTTGGTGAATCTGCTCTTTGATGTGATTCTCTAGACAAATGAAATCCATAACAAAAGATATTACATCTGTTACACTCAAAGTGCAATAGATACTGATTCAATTTACTCATCCATTGTGTGACCAGAAACAAACTTTCCTGCAGAGACCTTCTATTTTTTTCTTAAAACATTCAGGTTCCCAAAGCTTTTCTACTAAAAATTGAAACACTAAGCAATGTTCATGGTTAAACCGCACCACCACATAGTGTGAGTGGTTTCTGTCAGGTGAGAGAGCCAGACCCTGTGCTGTACTGTGGGTCCCACTCTTTCCCTTTACATTCAATATTCAGCTTGCACACCACCCCGAGGGTGATTAAATATGTGGTTAATACAGCACCATGAGAGTACTGAATTACACAGGAGCCATGCTGACCTTTTTAAATTACAGAACCAATTGTGCGAGACGGCAGAGGAAGTTTATAACAGGTACTGCCAAGATGAAGCCTGGAGGAGAATGGATCTGCTGCCACTGTCCTGCTGACGCGCTCCTTATTAGTGTTCTGCGCTATAAGCACCCTATTTGACACTCATTCTTTCCTTCCTTTCTCTCACTCTGGATCTCATTTGACTGCAGTT
This sequence comes from Oreochromis niloticus, assembly GCF_001858045.2. NCBI lineage: Eukaryota > Metazoa > Chordata > Actinopteri > Cichliformes > Cichlidae > Oreochromis > Oreochromis niloticus. Next base: position 28,968,445 of record NC_031979.2, read on the forward strand.
TTTGGTCGCTTTGTTTCTGTATCTTGTTTACTACTAGAGCATCCGCGTAGATGAGCTGAAACAGCCGTCCTGCACACACAAACTAATTTGACATTTCATTTCACCGTTGATGAGACATGTATCACTCTTGACGCACAGAGTAGCCTCACTCCATAAATCTTGATCACTGGCCTTTTTCTCCGATGCATCCTAGTCAGCATATTGGCTTTGCAGATATTTGAAGGTCGTTTCTGATGTCTGATTTAATTTGAGGCTAACGCCAAAAAAATGAAGCCGCCAGTTTCAGCATCAGTCACGTGACTTCTTGGAGTCACAGCCATTTTTCAGGGATGACTGTGCTCATCTTCAATCCCCATCAAAAGAACTCTAAACCTGACTGGCAGCGATACAACAATCTCTGCTTGGCAAAGGGCAGGAAAAGCTTTTTAGCAATGAAAAAGTCACAATAAAATACCCAGACATTAAAAACCAGGTTTGTTTCTCTCCTAGCTAACTTTCAAGAGTAATTCCTGATTGCTTTTCACAGCACATTGCAAAATGCTCAGTAATTGTATTTAGATGAAAAATCCTCATTTCACCACCACTGTTTCATTCTTCTTTCTTGAGAGAGTATGGCGTTATTAGAGGAAGAGGAAGGATTGAACGCTTGGCATTTAATATAATGAAATTCTTGTGATAGAATGTTTTTTAGAACAATACAGTTTAGTGACACTATTCATTCCATTAAGACATATTAAAAAGCTTTGTCAAAGACACCAATGCTCCTTTTTCCCTCTGAACTCTGTCCATACTTATTTCACAAAGCAAACCGATCCCAGTCTTGTCATCTGAAATTGTGGTGCTGTGGTTATAGCGCTCCATGCGTTATTTTCCTTTACACTTTCTCCCCCATTGTTTTTTGTCTTTAGTGCATTCGCATTCATGTGTTTTTAATCTGTTGCAACATTAAGAATGATACATGGCAATAATTGTGTTCAGAAAAACAAAGTCTTTGCTTTTATGCTTCTTGGGGAGTAAAAATTGAACCAAATGTATCTGATGTTATTATTGATTGTCTTATTGAGAGGATTTTAAATCATATATTGTTGATGGAGTTTTTTTTTCTGTTTTTCATGTAAATCTACCTTTTTTTGCACTTCTGTGTAAGAGCCTCCAGTGTTCCATTAGGAAACGGCGGCAATCTGTCTGCCATCTTTGTTTTTGCAAAACAGCATCTTTGGTCACAGATAACCATATTGTTGGGAGCATCTGACACATTTCCTCTGTCCTGGGGCACAGAGCCCTGTGCTTATCATCTCCCTGCCTCTCACTTCATTCGGCCACCATTTAATTACAGAGCAGGGCAGAAGCCAGTGTTTCCTCATCACACTTCCTCCACCCTCAGGCCATCATTTAATGATGAAAAATCTGCTGTGGGAGATTTGGGCATTTGTTTTATTATCATTCTTTTCTCTTTTTGCCATCGAGCTGTGTGTCTGTGAATGAAAGGAGGGTGTTTTTGTACACAACCAGCATATTTTTGGCAATATATTTTGCTCGCAGGCTTGAAATTTGATATTCTGAGCTTAGAAGTAGTGCTCTCTGTATTTCACACCTTCTGCTATAGCTTCTCACGTATGAAGTGTGACTTTATCTTGAACCTCAGCTCCCTACCATTAAGAATGGGTCTGTAACAAAGTTAGTCCAATGGGAAGGTAAGATTTAGCTCAGGTCACACTTCCTCTAAGGCAACAAAAGATAAAATACCACAGAGGCACAGAGGTGAACAATGATGAGACTACAAAAAACTTTAATATCAAATGCTTTGTCAAGTGTGTGCAAGCCATTTCCGGCACTTTAAGCAAGATAAACAGAAATGGCTGAAGCTGTAATGTCATCATAAAATATGCTGACTAATTATAACCATTACCACCCACGCATACATCAGCAACCCCACAGGCATTTTAACTAAATGTTGGGAAACCTTGTTTAAGGCATTTGTTAATCTAATTTTGAACATCCTTCAAGCAGCACTATGTGTTTCACTTGAATATTCATACAGTATGACTCAGCTTGTGGCTTAATGATTTCATTCAGAAACATTCCAGTGGACACATTTGAGAGAGAAAAAATCATATTCCTTTCTGTTCTTTATTAGGCTCCTATAGGAGTTTTAAATAAAATATAATTGGCACTATAGTACCAGATGGTACAATAACAGTGTAGCTGCACATATTTTTCACATGCAGCTCCTTCATACATTATTTCTCCCCTGTTGCGAATGTGTGTACACTTGTATGCATGCGTGATATGATGTGCTGTGCATACGGCAGACTTTATTGATTTCCGCAGAGACATGACACAGGCACCTTTGTATCTTTTCACCTCATACCTCAAGTCTGACCCTCTCTCACACACCTGCACACACACATACATGCATAGATACATACATGCACAACCCCGCTGCTATCCCCCCCGCCCCCCTGATTCTCCGAGCTGAAACATCCCTCTCATGGGGTTTGTGCTGTGGGGCTACGGGAGAGTGTCATCTCACAAATGAATTTCTCCTCACATCCCTCTCTCCATTAAAGAACCTGTTTGTGCTCCTACAGCAGCACGCAGCACTCCCCTGCAGCTGTTTGTGCTCTCAGACACAAGTACTTGTTCTTTATATACCTGTGTTGTTTGTGCTCTGGCTACCTGCATCTCATGCACACAGCAGTGAGACTCTTTCTTGCCATATTGCATTTCTCATGTGCTTTTATTCTTGTGTCCTTCTCATTATTTTACTAGTTTTTGCCCTCAAGGTTGTTGAATTTGTAAAGAATTTGTTAAGTCAGTGTGAAGGTGGTCTTTAAGTGTAATGTCCTGATCAAGAAAGCAGACAAACTACAAATGGCAATGATATCACAAGCTTCCTTGTTTCCTAATGTAGTCATAGCTTTATGATTTTGGTTTAGATTACATTGAATGTCCAGCTTATTGAAAATTCCTCTTGGCTTTTTTTGCTTTTTTCTTTTGGATCTAGCATAGTTGCATGCAGTAATAACAGGATATTAATGTTTTCAAGGGCAGTAAAATATAACACTGCCACAACAGGAAAACATTGTCATTTCTCACTCACACAGGAGTCATGTCATTCTAGTTTCACTTTTGATGAGGAGCTCAATAGGCATCCGTCTCTACAAACTGTTGATTTGGATTCTGAACTCAGTTGTGGAGATTGGGTGTATTGAAGGACTGGCAGACAAATTGAGCAACACCCATGATTGGAAATCCATGTGCCTGCCTACGTGCTTTTTGGGACAATGAGCATCTTATTTGTCCCTGCAGAAATCACATGCAGGGATTTCCAGGCATATTTGTTGATTTTTCACTTTATGGAAAAGGCAATTTTGATTCATCAATGTATGTTTATGTTCCACATGCACTCCTTGTATATGTTCATCTGTGCATCTGTCAGGGGGTGGGTGAGTTGGAAAAGTATGAAAATGTTTTGGTTTCGGGGGAAAGAACAGTTGGATGCAAATCCTCCCTCAAAGTCGCTGCTCTGTCTTAATTGATGTTCCATTGAATTTGAGCTTTAAAGCCTCTGCAGTACCACTGGGTATTCTGTGCATGTAGCCTGAATGGCCTTTGTAAAGTACTGAATTGTGAGCTCAATTTCCTATGCACGCTCATCGTTTCCCTTTCCCATTTGAGACAAGATATTGGAGATGATCCCCCTATTCTGGCAAGTGGCCATTTTAAATGGAAGCTATTTCAGCTCTTTCATTTGTCAATCAGGCTGAAGAGTGAGTCTCTGACGGTGGCTCAATGTGAGGCTGTAATTGTCGGCGTCCCCTTCTGCCCAATGCGCAGCCCGGTGCTTTGCATGTGAAAAGATCCTGAAAGAAGACGTGAGCGCTGAATTAATACTCAAACTGCCTTTTGTCTCCATCACTTTAGCTTCTGCCGCCATGAGGCACAATGGCACAGACATGCGGACAATCGATGAGGAAAAAGCGAGCAGGATGAAGGCTTCCTGTCTCCATTTTTAAGGCTCTTTCTGAGTGAAAATTGCAATATTTAGGGATTTGGATCCACCTGTAGAAGCTGCCCTCACTGCCTATATATAATGGAGTAGCACAATGATTTTGCTGATTTTAATAGACTTTTATTTAAAAAAGTTTTAAAAAAAGATCACAACTTGTTGGAAATGCTTGAGCTGAAAAACGATGTACATTTAAAATAATTAAAAAACACTCCTGATGTGTGGACAGTGTTATATATTTTTCTTTTTAGAAATAAAATTTCCACCCACATAAATCAACCACAGCTGATCCATTATTTCAGTATGTAAAAAGAATGTGTTATACAGTCATTTTTAATAGTATTCTAACAAAAATATAATGTGTCTAGTGTATTTGCTCATATCGAGTCCAACATTGAAGACATAACTGGATGTTATGTATCATGGCTAAGAGTGGAAAAGAAAGGCAATGGCTTGCTTGGAAGCATTTCCAAATGCAAACAGCACATATCGTCTGTAACAGTAGACTTTGTAATTGAATTTTCCATAATGATGCTAAAAGCTAATTTAATTAGAAGGTGTACATTTCCCAAGAAGTAAGCATATTTTATATATTTAATTCATTTATAGCAAAAATTCAGTTATTAGTGTGACAAACGGTATTTGGTATTTTTCTATTGATATATGCTAAGCTGTAAAAACTTCACAACATTAAGGAGTTAAGGTGCAACTTGTCTTTATGGTTCTGTTTTGTGATTTTAGGAGGCCAGCTGCACGCCATGAATACACCCGTTACACAATATGGTAACCTTATTCCTCTATCACATTTTTAGGTTGTCAAGTCATTATGAGTGTAAGCTCACTAATCAGAAAATGTTTGCCTGCATGCTGACATTCTAGTAAACAGTGCTGAGATGGTCTCGGTCCACCTTTCCATTCAGTGGGATGATAACCAAGCTATGATGATGGCCTGATAATGGTCTGTAAGACTGCCTTAGCATCTATTGTGGTTTTAGGGAAAAATATTTCTGTTTTTCCCTTATCTCCTCTTAATGTTGTCCCACCTGTACCCTCATAATCCCTACAGGTACTCTTGCTTCCAACATACTGCTGTCTGTTGCAATTCCAAGTAATGATTTGGGTAAAAACTGTTAGGGGACATTGGGAGATAGGATTCTTTACTGTACAAAAGGAATGTTCCACTTTTATATAATAGTAAATAGACAGAAGATTAAAAAAGGCACATTCTAAGTCCCAGTTGGAGTTATAGCAGATCTACCAAAACTTTTGCTCCATTTCTCTTGCTGTTAACCTTCTCTGTGACTACAATTTCTTCTGGATCTCATGATGTGTGTATATAGAACAGGTGGCCTTAGGGGGAGCAAAGCCTTTGTTTGAGGGACTAAAAGAGATTTCCCTGGACAAAGTCCCCATGCTGATGATCATATCTAGGTAATAAGACTGATATACAGCCCTATTTTCCCGATGTTTACAGCAGCCCCATGCAGCTTTAATTAACGAAAGAGGTGTCCCTGTTGCTCTAGAACAGCCTCACCTGATCAGTTATTTCCATTTAGAAACACACACTTGACTATAAAAGTCAAATGGAAAATGGCTTTAAAACAGCAGAATTTCCTAATGAACACTTAAATCAGGCAGGAAAACATCAGATTAGCATGCTGTCAGCACTAAATGCCACCCAGGAAACGGTGTGCACAAAGACTGCGGGAAATTAATTTGGAACAAAAAGCCAGTGGAAGGTTTTTTTCCCCCTTATCTCTCCATGTGAACTTCACAAGGAGCAGGTTGACATTGGTTTTATTACCCTGGAGCACTGATGACGAGCTGGATGAGCGAAAGTGCTGACAAGAGGGAACGAGCGGGTGATCAGTCACTGGCTGGGTGCCCATCACAGGCACTCAAGGATGCTGAGAGGACGTTGGCCTTTGTCATGTGATTGCCTGGATGAGAAGACCTATGGCAGGGCCAAGTGTGTTGGGGGTTAAACGTACACAGCTAGGCCTCAGCATCGAAGAAAAGGGAATCTTTCCGCATGCAGTCAGACACAAGAGTCCGGATATGCTCACAGTAAATATTCTCACACACCTGCGCATACTTTAAGTACACATTTGTTTGTAGAGACAGCTTCATGGTGATAATGATGGTACTGACGGTGATAGAACCGCCATGTACATTCACTTGACTGATGTCAAGTGTCAGCTTTTCTACCTTGTTCTTTTTCTTTCCCTGCTTCCCTCTCCTTGAATCCATATGATGCACTCCCCCCACTCTCTGCATCTCTCCCTGTCATATTAATGTCATGTTTCTTCGAGTAAAGGTAAGGGGAAACCGAGTTTCCTATACCATCTTGCTTTTCTTTTCTGAGTTTTATTGCCTGTGTCTGTCACACCTTCAGGCTTTGCTGCACAAAAGTGCAGCTGTGTACTCGACATTCACTTTTATCAGCTCCATGGAGTTGATTGCACGAGGCATAGCTTGAAGGTTACAGTGCCCCACGAGTAGCAGCAATTCAAAACGATGTATTGATATATCCTTCACGATCATTTTACTGCTATAACATTAGTATTAGTCACAGGTTTTTTTTTATGCCTGAAGGCTTTGATAGCAAGTTAATGACCATTATTTGAGAATTTCTGACCTGTGTAATACAGGTACCAGCTTATTCTTTTGTTTGTTCAACATTCACTCACTCACATTATTAGCCTCATTAGCCAACAGCCTTCATCAAGAGATGACTTCTGAGATGTGTACTTGATATAAAACTCTCATATCTGTATGTATATTGAAAGAGATAATACTGTGTGTAATTGTTTCTCCGGTTTATACTGACTGTGAAAGAATCGATTCTGATTTAAGTGGTTGGTGATAAAATCCGCAGCCACCGCTCTGTGCAAAAATATATTCTGAAGGTAAACAGAAGATAGAATTAGATGCCAAAACTATATTACCTTCCAAAGTTAGTTCTCACAGTATGGAAGCTTCTCTCTGTGTGTCTCTGGATAGAGTTTACTGGCTGTGAGACCAAGAGGGAACTTTGTATAAAAGTCAGTTACTTAAATAAAAACAAGTTTTGGCTAATGTTATTCATGTTTACGTATGTTCCTTCTCTAATTTTTTAAGATATACTTTTGAGCTTACTGACTGAACTGAGGTGATGGAAATGCACCAATGTGCAAAAATTACAGAGTTATTTAATTTATTGGCAGCCTTTCAGATGTGTTATAATATAATTAACATCTGATATTTAAAAGTTTGATTGTGTTTTGCCACAATAAAATGGGTTTATATGATGTCAGATCAGTCATTTCTGAAATAAGAGCACAGGCGACCTATTCATGTCATGTTCGTGTCTTCAGTGAATATGCTGCTGTGGCCTCAATGTGCTGTTGTATTGTACTGAATTGGCTTTGTTCAAAGACAAAAAGATTAAGTTGTTTTAGAAGACGTTGCTTTAAATTGGTAAGAGGACTGATTTCTGTAGCACTTTTCTACTCCTTTTGTGTGTCTAAGTGCATTCTATCTAACATTCCCTCCTGGATAAACTCGGGGTTCAGAATCTTGCCCAAGAATACTTTCACATGCAGACTGTAGCAGCCTGGGATCAAACCACCAGCCTTCCAATTAGTATATGACCTGCTCTACCTCCTGAGCCACAGTCACCCCAAAGATGAAGGAAGAAATGAATTTATGTCCAAGCGTGTTGACTGACCTGCATAATACATCACATCTACACATTATGTGTGGCAACATGCATGCAATGGATTGCACTCTTTTGGACAAAGAGTGCTTTTGCATATTTCAACCGGACAGGGAAAAGGAGGGGGGGGGTTAAATTGGCATATTAAATGACTTTTGTTCTTCTAGTCCCAGAGTTTTGGAATAGTCCTCATTTTTCCTTTTTTCATAAATTAATGTGTAAATAGGTAGTTATTAATGTTTAAAGAGGCCTGTTGTGAAACTGTGTGAGTGCTGTGACAGATTTGTGAGGACATGAAACTTGACAATGGCACAATACAGCCTCTTCAGCCTCTGTGACATCATTTCCCCGGCCTTCTGTATTCACTATTTTCACTGAAATTAATTGCCTCTTGTGCCCTTTATCACTGTGACAATACAGAGAGATGTGAAGTTGACAGTGTTGACTTCATTATTGCTCATTTCCATATGAACAACAGTGCTGAAGAGGTCTTCAACCTGCCCACTTACCTCTACTGTGCTTATAAATTGCACAACGCTAATACACACATAGTTACACACACATATCCCAGATTACCATATAACTGCCCTTCACAATTTTTGACAGGTCCTTTTTCTTTTGGTCTGTTATGCGGTATTTTATTATCTAGAGTAGATGCTGGCAGGGACGGGATGTGAGGGACAGTATCATTTGCCAAGGCTGCTGCTAATGGGTGCTGAAATCTACAGGACTTATATGGATTGTGGCCAGGTGTGGAGGGCGTACAGAGTTCCATATCAAATGGCTACACTGCCCCAGACCTCTCTGTGTTGGGTCATTAATCTTGCTGTCAGTGAACTGTCTTTCAAAGTATCTTTTACCTCGTCCTCACCCTTCTTCTTCTTTTTCCTGACCGCCCGGAGTTGTAAAAGCAAAGGAAAGCGTGTCCCATCCCTCTTAGGCTTCCACCCATTTACCACTCATGCAATCACTTGATCAGAGCTGTATTTGATGATGAGTGTGCTGAGTGGAGGTGGGCAGAAGAGACCCATGGGGTGGCTCATCTTTACCTACTTCTCATTGGAAGTAGAACTATGATGGAACTAAACTACACTGCAGAATGAGCTTTCCTGGTACTTTCTAAAGGCCCTCTGTGCATTGCAAATCACACCGCAAAATGATTTTCAGCTTCTGTGCAGCTGCACAGTAAACATCTTTGCATGGTGAATAAGTGGACCATAGTGAAAACTGTCCTTAGTGTCTGCTGACATGGCCATTCTTTGCATGTCTGAGGGGAGAAGCTAAGGGGCTGAGCTCATGTTTCCTGACCCAGCAACAGCAGGAAGCAAAGCATAGAAAAGAGAAGAGAAGCACTCAACTCTCACTTAACGGTGGTAAGATGACTGCGTGAGCTGTGCCCATTTTAGACAGTCCCCTTTAATGCTTCATTTGTGTGATTTTGTGAGTGTGGCTGCTTTAGAAAAAGAGTCTTCTGCTTATCATGCCAGAGAGATGAAAAATGCAATTGCAAGAGAAAGTTATTTATGACCTGTGATGAAGTGTAATTTACCCACAGAGTGAAATGAATAACAAAATAGAGATGTTTTCTTGCCCTGTACACACAAGTTGCTTAAATCTCCTAGAAGTGCATATTGCCAACTCTAGGATGAATAAATAAATGCTGCATTTTATTCTTTGATCAGTCTTCTTTTGTCTAAACCTATGAAGGAGCAGACAAAGAGCATATTTTGACCTCATCATATCCATCCTCACATATCAAATATTAGTTTGTTTAAATATTTACTTTCTAGATCTTTATAGTCAATCACAAGGAGCAGGTCAGACAGTCTTGTGGCACAGTACTATACACACTCTTAAGATATCCTGTCATAGTAATAACTACGAATGACAGGACACTATCAAGCGTAGCTATTAGTCTTTAATGATCCCTTTAACGACAGATTTAAAACTTGTCTTATAATTTTATAGTAGCAATAAAAATCGATGGAGAAATCTCTCTTCCATTTTGAAAAAAAAGAATCTTCTACTGATGACAGTGAAAGACATGGACTCTATCTACTTAAAAGCACATATAGAGTCATTAGGGGATGTGAGTGTGTCATTGTGTAAAGGCTTTACAGCACTGGTCAGCACTGATTGCTCTGGGAGGGGGACTGCAGGTTTATGTCAAGGTGACTATGTCAGTGTGTCATTCCTGCGCGCCCTCATGCAGAACATTGCTTATTTATACATCTGATTTCTCTTTTCAATTGGTTTTGCTGTTCCCGTGACAATGGATGAAGCAAAATTCCCCAAAGAAGCGTACAAATCAATAGCAAGATAGCTGACGCAGCGCTCTAGGATGGAGTGTGAGTGAGGACCTGACAGGGCTCGTATCACTCCTACCTGACATGTTCACACCAGATCTGACATGTGCTGTCAAACACTGACCCTCCCCACAGTGCTCCACCTCACCAGCATTACATGGGCCTTCGGGACAGATCTGCATGGTTTAATACAGTTTCATTGCTTTGCGTGTTGGGATTTTGACAGGTCAGGTTTTTACAGATGTGCACAGTATACTCCAACTTTCACTACAGACATGTATTTGTGCTCACCAGTTTTCTAGTGAATGTTTTGCTGTCTTTCATTACCAGAGCTTTCAGAAGGCTTAGCATTTCCAGATGTTCCTCTATCTATAGCCATTTGTTCAATAAGACCTGTGCCGCTTGATATTGATTAGCCATCAGTCATGGGCTTATGCATGGTCCAACCCTGACCAATACTTTCCTGGTAATAGAATGGGTAAATGGAATATACTATGTCATTAGTGGATAAATATCATCAAAATGATCCAACTATGTACTTCGTAACATGGTTCACTGCTATTTGTACGTTTGGTTTATATATCTGCACTTTTTCTGAGCGAGACAACATGTTTGTATCTGTTTTAATGGAGTAGGTAACTTATTCAGGGTTCTTAAATCTATAGTTTTATCAGGTTTTTATAACGTCAGAAATATCTATTCCAACATTTCTTCTGCATGTGAAGCACAAGTATTGCTAACAGCATGTTCTGGATATTTTGTTTGTTTATGACTTTAAGCTAACTGCCTGCCATTGGCACTCAATTTCTAACCCACTGTCTTTCACTTGTACCTCAGCCTATCCATCGCTACCTTCATCACTACCACAGCTTTCCTTTGACCTATAGTGCAGCACTAGAGCTGTCATGCTCACTAATTTAGTAGTGACCATCCATCACCTAGAAAAGGCCCCATGGCTTTTAGTATATTGGCACACATTAACAGTTCCTTCAATGCTGAACCAACCCCCACTGTACCTGTCTTGCCAGCCTTTCTTTGATCACTAATAAAAGAAAGGTAAAAAAAAATAAAAATGTCTATTGTTCAATAATATTGACCTGCAAGGTGATTTATCCACCTTTGTATTCAAAATGGTTTTTTTTTCTTTGAGAGTTGAGGTTTCATGTTCACTGCTACCACCGTAAATGCCCCCCATGCTACAGAGCATTCAATAGCTTCTGACTTGATTTATCAGTTTTAAGAAGAAATTGACGAGAGCTGGAGAGAAGTGACAGTCTGGCCCATTAATCAATGTAAAGGGCAGTTTTCTCCTGAAACACAGGCAATTCCAACAGAGCACTAAGTGAACCACTGTGGTCATCAGAAAAAATGAAAACTGTTCAGCTGAGGGTAATGTCCTGCACACATCTAAGAATACAAAGGCTCAGGCAGATGCTGTCTTTCCCTTCCAGGCAAAGAAAGCTTTAACCTGCACACCACGTCTAGAGCCTTTCCTTAAACATATCATATGGTTTACCCTGAGGTGGAGGGCGCAGGGAGGGCTACCTCTTTATACCCAATTAAGCTTGCCACAGGAGGTAGACGGTCCCGGCTGAAACCTCCTCTCCCTCGATGCCCCATTAGAGCACTGAGAAGTTGGTAGAAGCCAGAGTCCCTGGCGGACAAAACCCCTGACCTAGAGCCAAGGAGAAGCACTCCAGCTCCACTCCCCTAAATATACAGACATAAGTACAGAATAAGAAGTTGCCTCCAGTTCAGTAGAGATGGAGAAGGCTGTGTGTGTGCGTGTATGTTTGTGTGTGTGCCAAGAAAGGTGAAAGGCCACTCTTTGTTTATTTTTAGAGAACAGTGTGTCTGAGACAGACCTTAAAAACAAGAAGAAGACTATAACAGACTGTAACAAGCAAACATAAAAACCAAAAATACTCTAACACAACTTGAAATACTGTTTCAGTAATTTAATAATTCTTTGTCTTCTGCTGTTGCTACATACTTGTTTCTTTCTATTACTTTGTCCTGCACCGAGAAGCCATTCCCTCAGCCATACATCTACACAAACCATGAAAAATGCTCCAGTGTGCTTACCCAGTGGTTTTGCATCACTCATAATTCATTGTCCCCTGTCCAGCCAGCCATCTGGGATCAGCTGGCCCCAACAGCAGAGATAGACTCGGTGCTGCCGGTGTGCTCCAACAGCACCGGCCCATCTGTCCCTGCCTGCAGGCTGTGTTGTCGATATTCAGCAGTCTCATAATCAATGACCATACAGGCGAAGGGGAGAAATGCTCCTCCAACTCCAACTCCGACCAGTTTGCAGGTGTGGGGTGTTTACTCTCAAGAAGGCTGTCTTTCTTTTTATATCCCTCTGTTTGTTGTCTGTGACTCACGCCCAGTGCTATCGAACCCCATCACCCATTACACAAACCTTGTGGAAAACATGAAGCAGTGAGGCTGTTTGCAATAGTAATTACAATCCTAAAGGCAACTGTACAGGTTCATCATTAGCGTTAGCAGCTGAACCCTGCAGCTGCAAACTTTCTTTTATCTCTGGTTTGTTTTCCTGTCAGGGACCCATTGTTACCCACTGATTACGATCATGTTGTTTTCTTCTTTGTCTTACCTCAATTTATCCCTAAAAGACACCTGTGTTTTTTAGCATCTGCTTTACAGCAAAGGGCACGGATTTAGGAACGTCTATATTCTTAGTGTGACATTTTCAGACAGAAAATGAAGTGTGAGGCTCTAAATGTCAACCATAAACGCATATCACAAGTTATACTTTATATTCTTCTCTGAATTTATTTTGCTCCCTGGGTGTGCTTAATTCATGCTACATGAGTGATGGATCGTAGGGGTGGAGGCTTAGTTTTCAAAATAGGTCCGTGATCCTTTTAATTTCATTTTCACAAGCTGCTAATTTATTAGGACTCATATACTTAGTCATGTTAGTGTGCACTGAAGCGGTGGTTAGGGGACATTTATCTAATTACAGAGGATGGGATTCCATCACCAGTAAGACGCTAGACGTGCCCACTAGTGCTTTACCACATGGTGGCAGGAGTGGTTGAGGGATTCAGATGCTGTTGCTAAGCCAGTGTGAGTTGTCAGAATGAGATTGAATTAAGAATACTCAAAACCACTGCCTATTTCGTTTTATCTGAGTCTACTTTTAGACTTTATGGACTGTCATGTGCATTCAGTGAAAGGAAGAAATCTTCTAATGTATAGACCCATTTTCTGTATAGATATCAATCATGGTGGATTTATAATCTTGGTGGAGCTTTTGAAAGTTGTAAGCTCACATAAATTAAGACCGGCACTAACAGCAGCACAAACTTCCTAAAGCTAAAGATGTTCTCATTGGAAGAAAAATGGAGTGTAATTGGAAATTAGGCTTGCTGCTTGTGAGGCTGCTAACTTAACTACCTTAATGAATAATATGGCTGGAGTTTGATGTTGCTGACTGCAAATGAGAAGGAGAGAGAATTCAAGAGACAGAAAGAGAGACAAAGAGAGAGAAAGACAAAGCGTCAGAAATGGACAAATTGATAGCAACACAGACAGAAATGTAGATAGGAGTAGATACTTTTTGGACGTCTGTGAAGCTTTTATGGCAATTAAGATGTGCATTCAAGAAAATCCTATTAAAGCTAAAGTGGTGTTCTCTGTGTTATTGCCTCTTTCTGTGTGTGTGTGTGTGTGTGTGTGTGTGTGTGTGTGTGTGTGTGTGTGAAAAAGACAAAGGGAAAACAAAGAGAGCAGGGTGGGTGTGTGTGTCTCAGAGTAAATTTGAAGCTTTATTACTGGCCTATATTGCACCCCAAATTACAAATCTTGGAGCAGTTATTCCTGCCTGGAGATGTTACTTCAACCCCACGTTTGAGGCAAATCATCCTGTAATGATATTGCTCATTGCAAATGAGGGAAGTGATGGAAGGTAATGAATGAGGCGGGGGTACAATCCGATAAGGCGGCATCTAACTAAGTGGGTCTCTCCTTCTCAACCTTCAGCTAGCCCGACCCCGTCTCCCATTGCTTAGGCCATTATTCAAACCGTAACAAGACGATTCATTTAGGCTGTCGGTGAGCAGAATTAGATTCCCGCTTGAGCGACCATTGAGCAAAACATAAAGATGTTTCCCCCACCAAACATACAACATTTACATAATTTCAGCTCAGGGTTGGGGCAGCAATAATAAGTTATGATAAAACTGTCATTAGGGGCAGGAATGTGTGGGGAACAGGCGATACACAGTTCAAGATTAATATGGGAGCTGTCCGCGGTTCTGAAATATCAGGGGCACAGAATAATGAGAGTGGCTTTGTAGGGATAACATACCTATACGAGCACATGCTAGCCATTGTGATTCTGCAATATGCAGACTCACAATGGCTATAGGCTCGCCAGTATCAGTGGTGACTCTAATGTGAAGGTCAAAATGTGTGCTCTTTAATATGGTTTCATAATAAGATTACAACCCTGGGCAGACGCTGCTGCAGTAGATATTAAAAGCTAAATCAGCATATTTTTTACTTAACTTTGACTATGTGTACTTGCACATAAAGGCACAATACAAATTGAAGGAAAAACCAGTGTAAAGGCTATGCCATGTGCTACCAGAGCAATTTCACTGTGCCTTGGTAGTGAGCCTCTGTAACTTTGGTGGAGGCATGAAGCACAGTTCCTGGAAAAATATATTTTTTAATTTGTTGTTTTGATGAAAGTGTTGGAGAGCACTGTCTAATACACTATTCAACAATCTCCCATTAGTGTTCATTTGGGTTGAGATCTAGTGACTGAAATAAACTTTCCAAACTGCCTTCTGTTCATATCTTCCACGTGTGTCTATTACAGCTTTTGCCATGATATCGGGTTTCAACTTCTGGACTAATGTGGTCATTTTATATATCTTTAATTTAACCTGTGGAGTCACAGTTATACCTACTGGTCTCTATAGTTTTAAGTTAATTACTTTGTAATGTTAGGCAATCAAGTTATACTGCTATAATAACTATACATGACGATGAATATCTCAGTATCAAATTCTGGCTGTTGCAATAGGATCTAGACTCTGGTCCATTGTTAACTGTAGCATTAAGATTTTTTTTTAATATTGGCAGATGTGACCCAGTATCTTGAAAACCAACTCCATATCAGAAATCTTCAAAACAGACCTCTGTCTACATATGTGCTTATAAACGGACAATTATTCATAGGTTTACCTTCTCAGTTTAAAGAACTGTGAAACCCAGAATGATGCACACTTTCTGCTTCCTCAGTGTGATGCTGAGCAGCATTGGTTTTCTTTGAAGGGGTTGTACTGGTCAGGAAGAACTCAAACAAAATGTGTCTAATAGATGCTACAATACAGGAACAGCTTTACAAGGACATGGCATCCAGGGTAATGTGCAATTTGTCACAAGCGATGGCTGTAAACACTGCATTAGATGGGCATCATCCTGGATTTATTAATCTCCAGACAAAAGCAGGAACAGCACTGAATGAAATGTCTGACCATAATCGGAGCTGCAGAGAAAGATTGTTCTGTTTTCACTGTCACTATTCAAAGACTGTCCTCATTTTAAGGTAAAGATACAGGGATAGCTCAGTAGGTAGAGTGTCTGCCCCATGATCGGAAGGTCGGGGGTTCGACCCCACTGAACGGCTACCCTGAAGTACCCCTGAGCAAGGTACCGCCCCTACACACTGCTCCCCGGGCGCTGCACTGGTGGCTGCCCACTGCTTCACTGGGTGAATGGGTTAAATGCAGAGGAGTAATTTCCCTTCGGGGACTAACACAACACACTTTACTTTACACTTTACTTCGTCTCTACGAATGTTCATGTGTTACTCGTTTTTGTTTTTAACAATGTAAAGTAGATTGTTATTTAACTATAAAGGTTCTGCTATCTTTTTTATGCAAGTCATTTCTTTTTTTAAATAATAATTAGTATGCTGTAAAAACCACAACTGCCCAATCAACTTCATAATCATTTTCCTGCTCTCCTTTGACAGCACATAACCATCTTGAACACTGAAGTTTAGCTACAGTAACTATGGAGTGGGTGGGAAATGGAGACACAGTTTCACCACCCGAGGGGAACCAGGGCAGCATCATGGCACAGCTTAACAAAGCTTGGTCTTCTTCAGTTTGTTACATGGCCTTGTGTGGTTGTTTTTGGAGATGTTACATCTAGAACCTCTGTTAAAATAAATAACATGTGCACCTGGGCAGTAAATGCAATGCAGTAAAATCTGTATCAAATTTTAGATAGTGCTCTTTTTAGAGGAACAACCGACATCAGTCGCTTTCTTATGTGGCTGCTCCCTGTCTTACCATTGGTTGGGCTGTTTTAAACCTGAGCCCAGCTGTGGCATTGAATCAAGTCCAACGTGGAATCTCTGGCTCTGTCTCTCTTGACACACACTTTATTGAAAAAGCTATAGCCCTTTATAGAGAGAGTGTCAATTTCAAGACAAAGTCAAGTTGGCAGTCACGCAGAATCCATATTTAATAGTGGCAAACGGAGCAAACACAATTCAGGAAAATCAATACTGCTTTCACGTTTGATCATACATCACCTTTCACTGAACTAGTGCTTACCTCTGTCCTTTTGTCTCCCTGAAAGAAGCCGTGGATCTCTAACAATGAATTGTAAACAAACACATAACAGTTCCACTTCTTTTTGTGGCTTGTAGACAAAGAGCTATCTATAGTTATGTATACACACTGTAAATGGTTGTGAGAATGCAGCATTAAATCTGTCAGAGTGAAGCTAGACAACGGAGGGGAAAAAAAAGGATTTTTCCTGTCAGCTTTGAATGTTACACACATTACTACAAAGGAAATTACTCTGAGATGTTGTTGAACTGCTGTGAAAAATCCAAGTGGAAGAATGAATAAGAGACTGAATACTGGAACTTGTTCATTTCACAGAGTCCATACAAGATGAGGGTGATGCTGTCGTGCTGTAGACTGAGACAATGTAGTTTGAATGAATGCTTTTAAGCACTTAGCCATTATTCGGGACATTTGAGATCAATCTGGACTTCTTAAGCTCATGTATCAGTTTAAAATTGGTTATCTTCTAGCAAATGATGCCTGCATAATATCTGCATAATATTGTTGACTAGTTATGTGTAATTGGGGTAGCAGAGGTCAGGGTGGTGTAGTCTGGGTCTCATTTAACTCTGTTTGTCAGAGGCAGCTTGTTCGGCAGATGGGCCTTGGGTGCTGACAGCCATAGTACGGAGCAGGGGTGAAGGAGGACTGGGAAAGGACGGTGGGAGGGCACACACATGATGACCTGTCAACTTCTGTCACCTGTCTTTGTCCGCTTTTCTGTTCTTCGTGGCCCACCACCCTCCCCTTGTCAGGGTCTGCCTCAGAGCCCCACAGGTATTATGCATCATTTGGTGATGAAAGGTCTCCGTAATGGATCTTTTCTATATCCAAGCTTAACTAAACTGGAGTGACAGCTCTTCCCTCTCCCCATTCCAGACTTTATATTGTCTCTGTCTGTGAGGGAATAAATTTTGAGTGAATGAATTTCATTAGAGGCTCTCATGTGTGTATGCTCGCATGTTTTTTTTCTTTTCCTTTCTTTTCACTCCTACATTTGCCTTTATTGACTACACATGAATTGGGTCACATATTTGATCGCTACCAAGGTGAGCATGGATTATCTTTGACCCCAAAAGAATACTGTGTGGCGATAACAAAACCAGACCGAATGAGATGGAAGAGTAAAAGGCCGTGTTGAAGTTTACCTAACAGGCAAATAACCCGTGCGCTGCTTTCCTTTACATATTTGCTGATGGGAACGACATGTAGCGATGCAGTTTGTGTCTGTTTTCTGGAAACTTTGTTGACTTTCAAGCAGGAGAAAACCATTCCAGTGCCAGCAGGGAGATGATTGACATGGGAGCTGTTGTAGTAATGTATAAAAATGTGCCTCTGATCACTGTTCACTCATGCAGTGGAGCGTGCTGGAAAATACCAAGCCCACCACGAGCTCTAGGTCCCCTGTCGCTGGGCAATGTGTCCCCCCCACCAGCCCAGACACTCAATCTGGTGTACAAGTGCCCATCCCTCCCCCCGTCCATCTTCTACCCCCTCCTCCTACTCCTGCTCTCGCCTTGGCACACACACTCTGGTATGCACTGAAATTCAATCAGATGCTTAATTACATCTTAACATGGGTTCCTACCAGCTGGCTTTATTCCCCCGTTTCTGATTAAAGGGATTAGAAAAATGAAATTTAACAGTGGATTTGCATATTGCTCTAAAAGGGGGACTGGCATGTCTCTGTGCTTGTCTGGCCAGTATTTGGCACTTTTGCTCCCTGTAGTCCATCAAATAAGGAAGGAAATACACAAGGACAAGTTTCTGCCTCCAATTCTGCACAGCAGAAAAAAAAAAAACCTTAGCTATGTCTCTCTTGGCCCATCTCACTGACTACTGAAGACCTCTGACACAGGTATTCTCCTATATAGATCATAACCCAAAGTAGGATAAAAGGAATATAGGAATGTGTTTCTGGGAATCTTACAGTGCATATTTTATGGCTTTTGGGGCAAAACCATTTCTGTTGCTCATATTTTTCTGATGAATGGCATACAGCAGAACTGGGTGGCTTTAGGCTTCTTCCTAATGGGGCCAAGTAGGCCCACTATCCAAGCTGTGCAAAGAAAATGGGCCCATTAATCACAGAGCCACCACCACCATCATCTCCATATGATTATTCTCCTCATGTGTTGGCTAACTCCTTTCTGCACGGGTATTATTGTGACATTCAGTGCTATTCTCCACACTTCCACATTCTTTTTTCCTCTTAAAATAACTTGCAGGCTTACTTCTCAAGTTAATCCGCTGTATGCAGCTGAACTAAACGTATCCTGGGAGAAGATCTGTTTACGCACTCTCTGTTTATTTTATGCCACAAGAAATCATTCTGTTAAGTTTATATTAAAGGGATTAAAGGCTTATTGGTGTGTCAATTCATCCAGATAGAAAGGGGGAACAGTGTAAGAGTGGAAAAATAAACCCTATAGTGGGATCTCAAGGGGAAAGAGAAATGAGAGAGAAACTTGAGTATTTAATGTGAGCAGTATGTCAGCATATACTTCAGGTAGGTGTGTGTGTGTGTACTTTGAACAATTAGTGAACACTTACCCAGTGCAGCCATTTTAGTACCAATTTGGGAGCAAATCATTAACATTTTGCTTTTGATGAAGGACACTTTAATTAGTCCCGATGAAACAGCATGAGGAGCATAGGCTCGAGGAAACTATAGCATGAACAATCAGAGCTTTATTAAGTGGTGGCCCTGTCTGTCTGACAATATGAGACTCTACTGCCCTCTTTTGGAAGAAAAGAAAATGTCACAGTAAACACAGCAATCTAAAAGTAAAGGACTTTGGATTTTTGAAGAAGGTAAATAAAAATGTGGGGAAAAAGTTAAATAAAAAACATCAAATTTTCCAAAGAGAAGAGAACACAAATATAATGATGTGAAACTGCAAGGAACAAGTCAAATATGCATATACATTTATACTTTCTGCATATGTTGTTTTCATCCTTTTCCTCAGTGTCAGGCTGTGGTACCATTAACAAAAATGTATTTAATTGTATGTCTGTTTTATTGTAGAACATTGATCTGTGTATTAAACTGAAAGATTTAAAGAAGTCTTAACTTGAACTGAGGTCCACAAAAAGTGCTGTTTGATATAAGAAATATCTCCACAGCATGAACAGCTCCGTTCAGAGCCTCCAGTCATGATTCCAAGTTTATCTTGGTTTAGAGTGCCACCTTCTGGTCAGAGGCTGTATTTCTCATATCTCTCCCATTATCTTCTGCTTCACACAACAGCAGGTACTAAAATTTGATTCACAAATAAATATAACTTTAGAATTTTATTTTATATCCGAGACTCTTCTGTGCAGTTTTAAAGGGTAAATGTTTTATGTGCACAGCTTCTGCAGAGATTGGTTTTTAGCACAAAATAGAGTGAGATCCCACTTTATTTGCAGTGCTCCTCTGTGATGCACAAATTTAATATAAACGATGCACACTTGTGGGATAGGGTATGCGTGCTGCACCTAGTTACAGGAATACACATACATATTTTCTGCTGATATTGAGAGCTGAGAATGAAATTTAAACCCACGTAGGACCCAAAGTAATCAAGGGCTCTTTATAAGCAGAAAAAAAAAATTATATTGAAAATAGACTTTAAAATTAACTGGCATTTTGAAATTATTCTATCAGGCATATTATGTAGCACACAGAAAAGAAATTCGCATATTTTCTGTTAAAAACATTTCCTTTTTCAACTAGATGATAAATCTCACATTCTTTGAGTAAACTACCAAAATCAGATCACTCCTCTGGATGTCACATGATTTTCCCATCAGCCTGAGCAGTACAAGAGCTTGATAAGGATAAATAAATTAACTGACAGTTATTTATTCCAATCAGTCTGTGGTGTAAGTGATTGTGTAGACTGAGGGTGGCTGAATGAGAGATGTTTTCTAAATGGTTCTAATTCAGGCCTGGCAGCTAGGTGTCACATCAATACCAAAACCCTGATTTTCCTCAGGTGTCCCTGACCTCCCTAGGGTGGAATCACTTTCAGTGGTGGCTCAGATTGATATTGATATCAAACCCAACACTGCCTCCTCCTGGACAATAGGTACATTGCAGCAGCTGACCTCAGCTGTACCTTCTTACATCTGCAGCTATTTTGAAGCTGGTACACCTCTGCTCTTAATGCTCTAACACCTTTTATATGACACCAGATGTTTCAACTGGGTCTCATCACACAGCTCAGTGAGCGCATACTGCTGCAGGAGCCCCTTTGAGAGACACTGAATCAGAGGAACAGGGCAGTAAAAGATGCAGGTACACATTTATGACAACCCCATAATCATGAATGGTGCACATTTACGCTGTAGGTTTTGTGATTATCACCTATGTACTTGGGAGGAAGCCAGCAAACCTTAAGTGCAGCTTCAGCATTGATATTGTGTGTGTTTTCCTTAATTAGACATCATTAAATGAAATTTAGGCACCTGTTAGCTCTTTTTTGCAAGCAAAAGCACATTTTACCCTTGCTGTAATTGTGAACCTGTTCCTGTGAACATGTTTACAGTACAGAGAAAAAGACTAGATTAGATTAGATGGTATAGGGTGTTGTACTCAGTAATATAATCTACACCCCTTTTTTGGTCTTCTATAATTATAATAAAAAGTTTCGCATGCCATTTTCCTGGTTGTTTTAGTTTTAACAGTAGCAATTTATAATTTGAGATGCATCAAAACCCAGTGACATTGGAGAAAGCAAGCATGAATGCATCTATATGGAACAGATGTACGCATGTATGTCATCCAAAGATGAAAGAGAGAAGGGTGTCCAGGTAGAAAGTTTGCATCTGGGTGTAGAAAGAGCATGGAATATGTATTTATGCAAGAAAAGAAGATTTATACCGAAAGCATGCAGCATGCACCGAGAGAGCGCTAAGGAGAGAGAAATGTAGAGCCTAATGCTGAGTGTTCAGGAGTGGTTATGGTCCAGATGGCCCTGCAGCCACAGCAGCTGTAAATCACAGTGCGTTCTACGATATGGACGATAGTGCTGCGGGCTGGAATCTCTCTGCAAGGTGAGACTGCTGACAACAGCCATTACAGGAAATGAAATCAGGACACTTGGGTGGAGGTAGGGGAGGCAAATGACATTCACCCCATTTGTCTCTATAAAATGGCAGATGTTAGTGGAGCAGTGTGGCACCATAAAATCATCTGACATAAACAGAAGTATTTTGAACTCATTCATTCTGCCTTCTACTTGAATGCTAATGTCAGCCAGCTTCATTTAATACACAATTTGAGAAAATTGTTGTACTGTTTTCTTTTTTTTTAATTTGACTGCTGCAATCATTAATCATATTTAATCATTTTTAATTGATCACATTTAGAGATTGAATGATAGTAACACATTCAAACATGATTTCAACTTACACACTATATTATTTGAATGGTAACATGGTAAGAATACGGGTGAGAACAAATGAACATTAAAGACTGAAAACATTTTGTAAAACTTGAGTTTTGTAACTAAGCAACTGTCTAGAAGTAGTTTCTTCCCGTTTGCATCTTTTTAAGTAATCACATGTGTTTTCCCCTGCACACATTAACCTTCAGCCAGGTTCCTCTTGTGACTCCTCATTGATTGGAGAGTTGCACTGGAGAGGCAGGTGATATATCTGTATTGGAGAAGACAGATTGAAGGATGGAGGTGTGGGTGGGACAGTGGTGTTGATTGAGTGGGGCCATCATCATGACCATGCAGGGAATGCTGGGTGTGGTCCTGTTTATCATCCTCCATACATGGTTGACATAACTCACTGAGAAACATCAGGGCTTTGCTTTGCAGCACATGTGTTTCCAACAGCAGTACAGTATTACTGCACTCTTCCAAAGAGCATGCACACATACTGGAACACCACAGCACATCCAGGTTGTGAACTATATTTACAGCCTGTAGATTAGATGTCACCGTGCTGTGCTGTAATTCTTACCTCGGGTCGACACTCCTGTCCCTTTAAATGAGGAAAGGTACTGATTTTTTTTATTCTTGAGGTTGAGACACTAATGAAACATGAATCACTAGGAACCCTTCAGAGGGGACGTTCTGTCATCATACAGTATTACTGCACAGCATCCCGATGGCTAATTTAAGCTCCATCTGCCATCCTCCACTGTAATTAAAATTCTAATCAAATCTTGAAAAAAAAACTATATTTTAAGTTATTATATTTTAAAGTTGTGAAAGAAAAAGTATCTAACTTATTGTTTATTTAGTTAAAGATGAATGTTATTACTTTGATGAGCTTAGTATATACTTTAGATGAAGCAGTTATTAAATACTCAAGTTTATGGTAAAGGTGTTAAATTTTACCTACGTACTCACTAGTAATGGTTTCACACTTTGGGAATTTCATTGTTTGCTGTCTTTCCCCATGCTGGATAAAAAACTGATATCACTCTTGAAGACAAAATGTTGATACGAAACACCCAATATTCAACTTCAGCTTAAAGTCTGGACAGAAATTCAGTTTAAAGTAATCCGTCTACCACCATCTTTTAATCTCACATACAGTATTAGCATTTTGAGCAAGTGACGTTCTTTTATTTTGAGGCTTTGTTCTAAGTTAAGTGTCTACTGGGTAGGCAAGCTTTTTCTTGGTGGTGTACTAGTATTTGGGGGAAAAAAATAAAGTTTTATCTCAAACTCAAATGCACGTTGGCAGCTGGATTATCAGCAACCAGTGTCTGAATGAATGTTTGTATCACCCTACACCAGGGGTGTCGAACTCCAGGCCTCGAGGGCCGTTGTCCTGCAGGTTTTAGATCTCACCCTGGGTCAACACACCTGAATCAAGTGACTGGTTCATTACCAGACCTCTGGAGAACTTCAAGACATGTTGAGGAGATAATTTAGCCATTTAAATCAGCTGTGTTGGATCAAGGACACATCTAAAACCTGCAGGACACGGGCCCTCGAGGCCTGGAGTTCGACACCTGTGCCCTACACTATACCATACTTTAAACAAGTGTGTCTGTGTGTAAGCCAAGTTATCTTTACCCTAGCTTGACTCATAGCTTGTAGCTTTGCAATATTTATGACAGGCAGAGAAATACCCTTCAAAAGTTTCCCAAATCAATCCTGTATAACCTCTTCTTAGTCAGCCAACATGTTAAAAAAAAAAAAAAATGAATGCAAGCCTGCAGTTGCCCAAAGGTTTTTCTACTTAGCCTGTTTTTCTGATCTCTGGGCTTTTTCACTGTCCATGTTGTCCATGTATTTATTTATTTGTTTTTAACTTCTAAAAGTCCACACTAAGATAGCAGGGAAAACCGGCCCTGTAATCACCCCTGCAGGCATTCACTTCACAATGGCTGAGGCTACATGCTGGTAAAAGAGGGAGAGAGTCACTTCCCCGCCCACCTCCCAATCAGTATCTTGCTGTGTTCCAAGCTGTGTGCTAATGTCCAGTCATTTGTCTGTTCATCTCTGGTGGGAGTCTTTGTACCACCCATCAACCCTGCTGTCACATCACATTGCCAGAACTAAGAGGAGCCAGAAAGGAAGCATCATAAACACCATACTTGCACAAGGGGGGGAGGCACAAGATGCCGATCTAATTTTCAAGACTATATTTTATAGAGGTTGAGCTGTGGGCACGTGATGCATGCTTTGAATAGTGCCATCCAATAATCTTGTTATATCCAACATTTACCAAGAAGATAGTGAGTAAACCAATGGAAAATCAAATATGTTTGGCATAGTGCATTCAGCTTATGATTCTGGCTGAAAAAAAATCCCACTGTCTTAAAAGAAAAGAAAACTCCCAACTAATAATTTACAATTCTACACAGCATATCAAATGATGAAACTAATACATTTCACTGTTTTTTGAAAATTATTTGAGTGTATTGCATTTGATGCAAAATTTCAAAAAATCGTCAGGGCCGTCTTGCATCATCTCTTTGAGACTTTGTAACTTTTGTTTGTTTTTGAACATTTTCAGTAGAAGACATCTTGGGCTGTATAATCAAAGCAGGCCCTTGACTATAGAGACATGCAGTTGTAAAATATGCAGAATGTTGTTGCGCATTTTCTTGCTGAAATAAACAAACCCTTCCCTAGAGACAAAAGACTTTTTTAGCATATGTTTGTCCAAAACATTTATATTTTGTTAGCATTCATAATGCATTTGCAATGTCCCAAACTCATCACTTGGGAGAATTTCCACCCTTTTGTATCTATTTTTCACCAACTTTTCTGGAAGTTGGACTTTTTTTTTTTTGGAAATAGAATTGCAATATGAAACATTTAATACTTTTTTCAACCGCCCTAGTCCTGGGGGTAGCTATTTATTCTGAGGTGTGATTTGAGTGTAGTCTGCTGCACTGAACGAAGTCTCTGGAGATTTCTGGCAAAGGTCCCAGTAAAGAGCACATTGCAGTGGTTTAACCTTGAAGCTAAATCACTCTGTAGCTCCTCTCATCTCCTCTTCATCTCAGGTTATAGTGGGGTGGAGTCTGATGTTGTTGCCTAGGACCGAGGTCTTAGGTTGTTGGTGTAAAAGCTCTCAGTTTAATTGTCCTTCCAAACCTTATGTGCAGACTTGCAGTGGAGGTAGAAAACAGGGATAAATGTTTTTATCAGTGTTACATAGCGGTGTTGGCCCTGGACTTTTAGAGACACTTTATGGTTGTGACATTGTATGTGGCAGCTTTTCTAACCCCCTATAGATACAACTAAAGGACGACAGGATAAGGCAAAGGTTTTTCTCTGTTAGAACCCACACATGCAAATATGTATGACCTCTGACCTCAGGCAGTAAGAAAATGGAAGTAAATTTTGAAAGATCCAATACATAACAGTGTTATGATATTGTGGAGGCATAAGAAAGGTTGTTTTGTACCATACAGCATTAAAAGATATAGAATTATATGTATAAACAAAATACACAGGCAAAAACAATGGGTATACCTTTTCCTACACATAAACCAGCATTTAAAAAAGGAATAAGTACACACAGAGCATGTGAAACCTGAGAGATATACTAGCATGTGGAGGTGAGACAAAAGTTTACATAAAACAAAATAGCAGATGCTGTAACCTTGCACAATAATCTGTCAGTTTCTTTGCGAGAACTGAAGTGTTTATTTGCCTTTATTCTTCTGAGTTTTTTTAAGTTATTTTGAAAGCTACACATTTTTTTTTTAACCAAAAGCTACATAATAATGCTTAGATGACTTTGTTTTATCTTACAGTTCGTTCTAATTATAAAGAAAAAAATGCAAAGAAAATCAAATAAAAATCTACAAACAAGTTCACAAACAATATACTACAACAGTTTACTTCAATGGTATTACAGCTAAATTTTCACAAACCAGGTTAGATTTTCTGGTGCAGCTATGCTGGTGATGTGATATGCATATCTTTTTTTCGAACATCCACCACCATTGTCTTCCATGGACTTCCATGTCTTTTTGCGTTGCTGAGTTCACCAGTGCTTTCTTTCTTTCTCAGGAAGTACCACACTGTAGATTTTGCCACTCCTAATACTGTAGCAATTTCTCAGATGAGTTTTTTTTCTGTTTTCACAGCATGGAGAGCTCCTTTGACCCCGTGTTGTTTCTTCACAGCAAAATCTTCCAAATGCAAGCACTGAATCTCAAATCAGTGCCAGGCCTTTTAGCTGCTTAACTGATAATGACATAACAAAAGAGTTGTCCATACGTGTCCATGAAATAGCCTTTTAGTCAATTGTCCAAAATTACTTTTGTTGCCTTTAAAAAGAGGGTGGCACATGTTAAGGAGCTGAAACTTCTAAGCCTTACACCCAATTTGAGTGTGGTTACCCACTAATGAAAACTAAGAGACTACACATTATGTCCATGTCCATAACACAACTATAATTACAATATCTTTCAGTAAACGGGTAAAAAAAAAAAAACTGTGGACCTAACTATATATTACTGTGCTGAGTCTGATGTCTTTAAGCTCTTTCTTTAAAAAAGCGTTCTTTAAGAGAGAGAAAAGATATTTTGATTGTGTAAGGACACATCAGGACTCATCAGATACTGTTGATCTGCTGTAGATAGTCTTTCAGGCCTGATACTACTTCTTTTGTTTTCCACTTGTACAGTTTCTTCCGATTTTTTAAGGACATGGCACATTAATTGCTAAATTCCGACAAATTCTTGGCTAATAGTGAATCATCTTGGTCAAACTGTGTTATCTTTTTTGTAGATTCAGCTAAAGAAAAAATGATGGAACTAATGATGTGCAAAAAGCAGTAACACAATGCCTCAGGATCCCATCCATCCATTCTCTTATGCTTATCCTTTCAGGGTCGCAGGGGGGCTGGAGCGTATCCCAGTCTGTCACAGGGCGAAAGGCAGGGTATACCTGAAACAAGGAGTTGCTTAAGACAGTACAATAAATCCCCTCATCTCTCTCCCCCTTTGTGCGAACACAAATTTCTACCCCCTTTGTTTGTCACATTTTCATAGCACACATGAAAAGAAAAATGACTGGAGTCCATAATATCCATGCTAAGAGTTTGCATTAGAATCTTTTATTAATAAATCCATTCTTTAAAACCTGTCAGAGAAGGTTATTTATATGTTTTCAATAGGCATACTCTGAGTAAACATAAGGCGAAACAGTTTTTTTCACACTGCATATGAACAAAGATACACCTTATATATGTTAGGCAACCAAGTGGACAGTTTGTAAATGCTGCCTCTGTTGTAACTTGTCACACCATTTATTCTTCATGAGTAGAATTAGCATTGCATTGTCTAAACCTCTGTGCAGTTGGCATTAGCAGTGACATTTCGCAGGTAGTGGGAGTGCTAGATTGGCACCCCGAGGGGTTGAAGTGGCCTGTCGTCACTGCAGTGGTAATTATTCCAGAGGCCTAATCATTAGAGAGCTGTTTTAATCAGACTTCCATCAGTGCCCAATGGAACGTGATTAATTACATCTCCAGCAGCGTGATCCTTAAGGACCACTACATCAGGATTACATGACTGACAAATAGGCATGTTTTTGTAAGGCATTGTCCATATTATTCAATTAGGTTAGAACATCAAGTGACTAGACTTAAATTAGGAACTCAATATGTAGAATAAATTTTATAGTAAAGTCAGCATACACATTTGTTATTATCTTTAGATTCACCTCCCATACTTGAAATACTCTGGACTTGGCTGCTTTTGTGTAGTATTTTACACTTGGCAATTACACAGCAGTAATGAAGGGCATGTGAAAGAGACGTGGGGAGTGGGCCGAGGGGGAGGTGCTGCTGACACTTCCAGTTTCCCACGTTAACCTGTGTTCACCTGCCTCCTGACAGCTGGGGCAGCGGGAGGAAACGGGCAATGTAACTTGAAACTCAGACTTGCTGAGCTTGTGTTTTATAAAAATAGTCTTTTGCAATGCGTGTATGTGTTTGCGAATGTGTCTATGTGTGTATGCATATATTTTAAATAAGATATACAGAATATGGAGTATTTATTACACTTCAAATAAAGAAGCATGGTAATTTAGTGGAATAATGTTGTTATTTTTTCCTGAATGAAGACTTTAGAGGTGCAAACATCTTGCAAATCAAGCCTCTATAACTGTAATTGCTTTTTTCATACAAAATTCATCATAAATTATTAGTTCTATTAATGAATATCTAAACCAGCCTAAACTTGTTTAAACTTGAACAACTCATCAGTTTGATTCAGTGATGGGAAATGATTCTTTGACAGTGAAACAAGCTTAGGTTTATTGTGTCATAATAACTTTTTAATCTGTTTCACAGGAGTGATATTGTTCCGACTTCCTTTCCTTTTGTAATAATTTGAATTAGAGACTTACTGTCACACGCACTAACACAGGCCGTCATACTGGTTTGTTTACTTATTTAAACAGCCGTGTCTGTTGATTATTTGCATACAGGTACTAGAGTTTGTCTTGTTTGTTGCAAGGCATTAGTCTTCTGTGATCTTGTTTGCCACATGTTATAACCAGTTAGCTCAATCAGGCTGTGTGGCTGTCCACGTTGAAAATCCGCTCATGAATGAGCATCATGGATATGGATACAAGAGCGCCATTGCACTTGTGAAATTGCTATTCACACCCCCACCCCCCCTCACTCAGTGTCTCTCTCTCCTTCTATTGCCCTCCCTCTTCACTTGCTCTGTGGATGTGCTCTCTCTCCCTCTCTCAGACGCTCTGTTTACAAAGTCAAGGCTGCTCTGAAGTGACTATCTCTGTGATTTATTCTTTTTTTTTTTATATCAACACTACCTCTTGTGATCTGAGACCTGTGGTTGGTGGATGAAGAGAGAGGGGGAGGACACACATGCGTTTGCACACACTCCTGGACTCACTCAGCCACTACCTGGTGTGGGTGACAAGCGTGAGCTGCTGTCGGATGTGTCACCATCAGTGTGACAACTTCTGCTTTGCGAGAGGGTGAAACATTTGCTTTTTCTTGTGCTATATATGTTTATGAAGGGCATTTTTTGCTGTTTCAACAGTTTCTGCTTTGACCAGGACTGCAACAGATAGCTTCTTAACTCTGTGAGGCACTGAAAAAGAGTGCAAAGAGAGAAAAAAGCTCAATATTACAAAGTTCCAAAATTCTAGGCTTACTTTCACTTCCTATCAATGCTGGGATTACAGTTAGTCTGTGAGGCTATTTCCTTCAAAAGGATCTTTCCAAGGAAAGGAGGAGGAGTGGTTTCTGCCGTGATTGTGTGACCCTTTCTGGGGCTTCACTGTCGTGACCTGAGAATAACGCTCCAGGGGAAGCCGGGGAGGAGGTGTTCTCAAACCAAACAGCTGTGTGAAATATGTCTGAGAGTGGGACAGCGCTCCCCATGGCCCTTGACTCTTTGCTGTAGCCCTGATGCAAGCTTCAGAGACGCGCATGGCCACCGGGCAGCTGCCTCTTCTCTTGTTGGTGGTGCTGGTGGAGGTGTTGAGTGGAGTCTGTGCACCAGCAGATGGCTCAGGGAAGTACAAAGGAAGCTGGAGGTGGAAAGGTGACAGGAGCCGTGAGTAACTCCTCCTTCCTTTGCTGCATCAGATTTTCTCTACTTGTTCTTTCTTGTCTTTCCTTTTCCTCTTTTGCAAGAGTATCCAACAGCTTTTCTTTTCTGGCTTTTTTTCTATTGCTCTTTTTCACTGTTGGGACTTGTGACGTACGAGCTGGGAAGCACTAAGCACTGTGTGCCACTTTGATTGCTCTGGTTGCTGTTTGAGTCTCAGCTCATTTCTCTGTGACAGGCACCTGGATATGAGAGTGAAATAAATCACTTATATGAGTCCAGCAAGCTTGGCATGTGTTGCCAGCTTTAAGAGGTATCAATGTGTACGTGACTGCGAAGTGCCTTTCTGCTTTTGAATTTACTATGAGTTGCAATCCATAGTTTATTATCCTGCTCCATGTGTCCTTCTTTCGCTCAGCATTACTCTAATATTCCTGCATGAATATCTCTCCGGGTCTCATTCGTAGTCATTAATTGATCAGTGTTGAGTTGTAAAAAGCTACTCAGAGTGATAGAGCTGCCTATTTCCTCAGAGTAAAAGCTGAGAGTAGCTCCGACTTCATTATATATGCTGACACATGAGTGCATGGATGTTGGGAGGAGAGAGGATGTTCAAATGAGAGCTGCGGTTGTTTCAGGACATTGCTGCTGTCCCCGGCTTTTGGCTCCTAGCTAATAGGATTGTTTGGCATGCCACCACTGCTTGACTCTGAGTGATGAAGTGGAGGGTATGTCCCTTTGTGTCTGTGTCTGTCCCCTCTGTGGAGGTTAAAGGGAGATCGCTATCTTGATACTGTTCCAAGATTAAATGACTGGAATGGGATGGAAAAGACACTAAGTCAGCCTAGAGGAGGTCACTGCCTTCCCAAGGAGACAGAGCTGGTCTCAAGTTGGCATGAAAATTGATATTGTTAACAGTTTTAGATGGCAATGACACTGGAAGTGTTGCATTTGGTGTTATATTTAGTTACTTGACAAAAGAATTGGAAATCCTGTAAAGTGCATTAGGAGTCTCAGTCACCAGATCACTGGTAGAGTTTTGTAGAAGAACTCTCTTTCTCTTTTAGTGAATGGCAAACTGAAAAAAGTGTTTGGATTTTGGTTTGGAAACCTACATTGAGACTAAAAGTTGGAAGTGAAATGTAAATACAAAAAAGGTATGAGACTCTCAAAAACCTACACCACTCTGGGAAGCACTTCTGCACACAGTGTGCTTTCTTTAAAATATATCATCTTGAATAAGTGAAACATTTTTACCCAGAAAATAAAGGAAAGACTGTTTCTGCAAATTGTACAAATTATTGCTTAAGCTTTGTTTCTGTTATGCAGTCTTCCTGTCAATCAAATTTACTGATAACTTGCCTTTTTACAGCAGCCACAGCAAGTTTGTGTTCTAAAGCTGTGCTTTTTTTAAGCTAGAAACAACTTCTGTGTATCTAGAGACAGAAGCACGCTCATACACATTAATATGCAGTTATGCAGTTTCACTCAGTTAACATCCGCAGGGAAATACAGGTGTGTATTGTCTGACTGGTTTATGACTAGAATACATTTTCACTTCAAAATTTCAAGTAATTTTAGTTCAGAGTTTCTAGGTTGTAATTTAAGCTGGTTGCTCATGCCCATGTTCATAATTCTATTTTAGATATAATAAGAAATAAGAAATATTTCCATGCTTCAGTGTTTATAAAACAGACTTGCAGCATCCACTCAGATTTGTTACCCTTTTGTCACCTGCTGTCAATCATCTTCTCCAACCACAGACTGTACACAAAAGATGGACACAGCTTTTGGGTCTGACAAAGAAATCACCCCGGCAGGGTTTTGAACCTGCATTTTTTCTAATGGCCTGCAGAGGGCAGTTCATGTTAAATTTAATATATCTCGCTACAGTTTCATGTTGACATTTGTGCACATAATGGACAAAAAGGACATGCCCAGGTGCAAGTGTGCACAGGTTCAAGCTTGCAGGCAAGCTGTTTTTGAAGAGATGACTGTACATGTGAGACTCAGCTATTGCAATCCATCTTCATCTCAAAATGAGAGAAAAAAAGGAGAGGGTCGAGTGAGGTATTTCTGTCTGTTGGTTTGAGTTTTAAATTAGAGTTAATGAAACTGTGTGGTTGCACAGATGCTGGTTGATCACAACTCCTTAGGTTTTGTTTTTTTGTGTATTTATTTGTCACTGCAAGACATACTTGCCAACCTTGAGACCTCAGAATTAGGGAGACATTCAAAAGGGCTGTTTAAGTTAAATGTCACCGTTATTATTGTCCAAATTCAGAGGCTGCGTCCGTCTGAGGAACCGGCCTTCGCAGTCTAAGTGGGCCGGGTCCTCCGAAAGCAGGGTAGACTGGAAATGAGCGACTGTGAAATTGGACGGTCTAGCCTTCAGAATTACGTCACGAGCTCTCTCGGTGGTGTGAAACTCTGCCGTCTGCTCCTTGCTATCTAAAATATAACCGGATGCTGGCGTAAATTTTCGACCATCTCATACTTCTGTTTAATCAGTTTTCTGTTTGACGTTTATTCAGCTGTGTGAAAACCAAGGAGGAACCCTCCCAAGGGATTAATAAAGTTTTACTTAATTTAATCTAATCTAATAACTTTAATCTCAGCCAAACCCATTTACTCACGAACAAATAAAACACTGAAAAAAGCCACACAATAACATGTTTAAGTTATTTAAGTGACTTATATATTATGTTTAACCTGAGTAGTGAAAGTGCGCAGGGGTTTGAAAACGATGTGCTGGGAGTTTGCTGTTCTCCCCGGCTCAGATATTTGAAGTTTACACAGCTACATTCTCGCCTGAAAATATGTTAAAAGTTTATTTTGCGAGCCAGAAAGAGTAATAAGAGTAATATTAAAACTAAGTAGCTGCAGTAGTAGTAGCCATTGTTGGAAACTGGAATTGGCTGGGCCACTCTGGGATATGGTTTTTCAACTTTGTTGTCCGGGTGGAAAATCGGAAGAAATTGGGGAGAATGGTGGCTCCGGGAGATTTTCGGGAGGGGAACTGAAATTTGTGATTCTCCCGGAAAAATCGGGATGGGTTGGCATGTATGCTGCAAGATGTCTCTGTGTGTTTGGAGAGCATGATAAAGAGTGGGGAAAAGACTGTTGAGCCATTTAAAACATATAAACTGAATAACTTTGTATATGCTCAGTTTACAAATGTGGGAAATTAACTCCTTAATGTGTGTATCTCTCTGACCAACAGCAGTAGTGTTGATGTGTTTTTTGTATTTGGGCGACACAGTGAGCATCGTGGAGGGTGTATAGTAAATGTACCCTGGCAGTGATAGTCTTTGTTATTTGTAATCTCAAAATTACTTTTTCTCCCCGCAAAATTTCATCTTTGGAAATTGTTGAAATATATCTCTCCGTATAATCTGTGAATCTCTAAGCTTCTGATACGTCATTAAAACAACAGTAAAAATGGACACAATTATACACCTGTGCTTCAACCCAGCTTGAGTGGCAGGGGCACAACATGCCAGGTCACAAAAATCGAGAGGTGCAGCACAAGCAGAAAGGGCAGCGTGTGACAGCAGACTGTGATGTCAGTTTGACATCATCTTCGTCATACAGTGCTCTTCATCAGATCCCACACAGCAGGTATAATGAGACCTTAAGAAGAACCCAGGCAAAATTTCCAGCAAGAACTTCACAAACTAATAAGTGATATTCATGTTTTATATGCAGTGTATGGTTCCGTTAGTCCTGAATGAAGCCTCACAAACTCCAAGATGTCTGTGACATAGATGTCTGTGTTTCAGGTGGTCCCGATTCACTCCAATGCTGGGTGAGTTAGGCTGTAGCCCCCTGTGTGAACCAAGCTGGTTAACCAGTTAATTATCTATTTATCAGGATGTGTGGTAATTACAATAAAACATGACTCAAAATATAGCAATAAAGGATTATAATGATGGACAATATGCTACATTTTTATATTTTTCTTTTTTTATTTGCATTTTAAGGACTACTTAAAGTGTTAATGTAGTTTTACCAATGCAATAGACGTGTTGTTTATCAGGACATGATCAAATTTTATGTGTTTTTCTTTTAATGCATTTTCCTCATATTTTGCATTAACAGATGTCTAAAAGGTTTTTGTATTACAAATCCAAATGAACACAGATGTTCTTCTATGTCTGCTGCTATGTAAATACACAGCTGTTTGCCAGTGATAACGTGTCAGTTTTTTAGTGTTTATAGCTTGCTGCCATTGAAAGTGGTCAACAAATGAGCTAATGCAGGGTTTTATGTCTCCACAATAATATTCATCTGTATTGCATCCAAGCCCATGTGGTGATAGAATCATTTAACCTTTCTGTTGTGGCAGGCTGTCACCTTAGAGTCACCTTATCTTGTCACCTCATCCACTCTACAGAAAAAAAAATTGTTTAATCTCTAAAAACCACGAAAATGGGGAAATGTTACTCATAAAATGTTCATGGGTTTATCTGACTCATCTCCTGGATACTGAATGTGGCATGCAGCAGTCTGCATGC
Source organism: Oreochromis niloticus (assembly GCF_001858045.2). Lineage (NCBI taxonomy): Eukaryota > Metazoa > Chordata > Actinopteri > Cichliformes > Cichlidae > Oreochromis > Oreochromis niloticus. Next base: position 29,002,606 of record NC_031979.2, read on the forward strand.
AAAAGTTTCATTTAGCAGCACACAAAGCATAAAGAGATATGCATAAGTGAATTCTGCCGATATAAGTAATAATGCCACTAGCTAATATTTGCTATCCGAGACTAAATCTCTTCTAAGAGTGTGCAGGCAGAGCTCCTCTCGCTGGAAGAGTAACGTGTACTTTTACAGCTAATGTCAGCACACAGTGGGTTTTTTTGTGTTTTCATGTCACACCCTCTCATGATCTTACACATTGGCCAGTGCATGAACTCAAAACAGAATCCATAAAACTGGTGTGCAGGTATGAGTGTATGCAGTTAATAAATAAAATATTACATTTTCTGTTTTTAGCATCAAGTTGTCTCCACACACCTCAGATGCACCATCTCCATGTGTAACTTTTAGTTTTTACAACATTCTGCTTGTCAAGAAGACAACTCAGGAGTGGGTTAGCTCTATTGTTCCAAGCAGATATGACATAATTATTTATAACTGATACAGTATATTTACAGTATTCATGGATAAACATGAGCTTTGGTGAACCCTTACATGAACAAGTCCACAAATGGACCACCAGCTTTGCGCTGTTTGCTGAGGTTTTGGTTCTGCTTCTGACACAGCCTCATCCTTGTGATTTATGAGGCAGATTATAGGATTTATGGCTGATTTACTCTCCTCTGGATGCTAACAGAATCCACAGAAATCTAGCTGGCTGCCTCTCAAAATTTGATCAAAGTGCATTATTTATTTCAGATATGCCAAATGTTTTCCATGCAAACGGTTTATAACCATTCCAGTTTATTCTGCAAAAAAAGTAAATAAACTGACTGATATATCGCCATATTTTTCCATTACATGGTCGATTTGTGTGACAAAAAATACTACTGCCTGCAATATTGTCATGATAAACTATCTAGCCGTATGTAGTTTAAAGTATGTTTTGGCCTATGTAAGTCTTTGGTATAAGTCTCTGGTTTGCCTGAACTTATGAAACCTCGTTGTGTGCAGCTTTACACTACGGTGTAAATATCAAATTTAGTTGTGGCTAGCATAAATGATTTTCTGTGGGAGTTTGTGGCTAGCATAAATAATTTTTTGTTGGAGCTGCATATGCAAAGATATAAACTGATACATCCAATAGATGGCAACAGTGACATGCAGGGCTGGTTTGAGTTTGAGGGAAATAATGAGTGCTAAAGAGCAGTGGACTGTATCATGTGGTTTGGGTCAGAGGCCAGATGGAGTCCAGACAGTCTTAACCACAGACACACAGTCATCAGAAACAAAGCCCAAAGCAGTAGAAGCTCACAAATATGTGGAACAATTATTGTAGATGTCTCACTGTGTGTAAGGAATAAAATGAATCTTACGGTATAAGCACCAGATCCAAATCTTTTCTTTGCTGTAATATTAGAAACCTTCCTCAACCCTCATCACTTACTTTTTCCATATTTGGAACCAAATAAGAAACAACTCTTCATTATTCACACTCACACTCTAATTAATTCACTATTAGATGTGCTAATGAGTACCGGAGCCCAGATGTGTTCTCTCTTTTTTTTTCCCAGGTTTTTTGGTCATTCTGTGCACTGCTTCCTCTAAGCTCTGCTCTTCATCACACCTTTCCCATTTCTCTCCCTGCCCAAGGCTCTAAGAGGTACAGACATTTTTTAATTAGATAACCGTGAGCTGGGAATCTCAATTACCGCACGCCATACACAAGGTCAGAAACAAAGCGATGGAAGGTCAGTTTATGGCACAGTGGGATGGCAAAAGGGGAGAGGGTGCAAATGGAATCTCAGTGTCACTGATATTGGATTATTTATCTTGTCACAGTTCCTAAAATGCAATGAACCTGATTCACTCAGTATTTGTAAAAACATGGCACACATGATAATCATGCGTGTGTTTTCTATGCCTGTTCTGTGACTATTCTTTTGCTTTCCAAACAAGCCTGCACAATAAATTAATAATTAAATAAAGGTTTTCTTATTGTAGTAAGAGATCCAATTCTTGAATTTCTAATGCGTTCCCCAAAACAGCTTCATGTGAGAAGAATTTAAACTTTTCAGCGGAGAGATGTGAAAAAAACAGGTGGATACTGTGATCAGACATGGCCCATAAATATGGGGCTCAGAGAAGCATGGGCCAGAGTGAAATCACAGGATTCTGAGAACATTCAGGGTCAAGGGTCATTAAGTGCTGAGGCATGTCTTTAAAGGTTAAAATTCAAATGGTACCACTCCTTGATGTTTTATTCCTCCTTTTTTCACGCCACTTTTACTTTAGCCATTTTATAGGGAAATGTTTGCACACGCAGATCCTTTTCTTTTGCACATCTGGATGTGAGATATATAAAATGGGGAAAAAACCCACATGCTCTTACTTCACTTTCTTATTCTGCTTTAGTCTGGACACCTATTTTCTGTTTCCAGTGGACTATCGATCACACTCATTATAGTCTGAGTACATATACATCATACCTCACCATACCTTATTTATTTAGCACTACTAACATTTCTACTACGTTTGTCTTTACATTTCCTGTGTAAATGACTGTATGTTTGTTTTTTTTCCTTGCACCTGAGGCGTAGCCATTCTGCAAATTTATTACACATTCTATAATGACAAAAAGGGCTTCTAATTCTATTTCCAATTCTAATTTTCTGAACACATAAGTGGTGACAGTGTTTCGTCCTTTATAAAGACACAAAATATTCACTCATCAGAACTTCAGCTTTCAGGCCTTGCACTCAGCAAAGTCATTGACAGCACTTCTGACTAGCTCTTAAAGCAAGTCACATTATTATATGCCCAGCTGTATAGCTTTAAAAACTATGTTTCTGCTTCGATATACTGGTAGCTATAGCAGCTGGCTGCCAGCAAACACTATACTGGACCTCTCATGTTTGTGCCTTTTGCCATTTTTCATTAAATTATCTGAGAAATAACATGGTGGTGCACTCTGTCTTGAAGTTTGTGCTTCAGTTTTAGTTTGTTAGTTTATTGGTCTGTGCTAATTAACAGATATGTATATTGTGCATTGCACATTCATGGAGATAGCTTGCTAATCTTAGTTAGCATTCCAGCTGCTCAACCAATTATCGCAACTTCTGGCTGCAAAAATCTAACAAGTCATGGGTGACATCATAGTAGCTCCTCTGTTTTATTTGCAGTCTGCAGAAATTGCCAATCCAGTGTTTATTAGAAGGGAAACATGGTTGTGTTTATGCCCTCACCATAATACTACTAAGTCTGTGTTGCACAGTACATTGAAAGTACCAAAGTGAGAATGTAAACTGGGTAAAAGTTAAAAAATAAAAGGACACTTTTCATGTCTTTGCCTTCTTGGTTGAACAGAAATTAATGTTGAGGTTTTGCAAGTCGATGCTGTTGTTAAAGAGAAATACTGATGACTGCACATTCTTGCATGAACATTAAATATTCACGTTTGATAGAGCGAGTTCAATTTAAGGTACATTTGTCGACTCCTTCATTAACTTTTCTGCTGATGAGACAGGTTTGCTTTGATTTTCTGAACTACATGCTGTAGGGCATTCAGACATAACTGTGCACATATAGGACAGGCAGTCTGTCTGGCAGACAGCAGCAAACCCACACCGTCCAACCACAGCAAAGACAGAGCAAGCTGTTTACCAGCCCAGATGAAAATCTGCTGAGGCCCTCGTTCCCCTCACTTCACTGATGAAGTGGTAATTAGCGAGGTCTCACACCTCCAGAGAGCACACAATCTTAAGTTGCTGTGGTGTTATGCCTGTCTGTAACACATTTTGGTCACACTGTTAACCAGAGGCAACGTGGCTAGTGGAGGTTTGTGGCTGTTGCTCTGTTTTGTTACTGTTACTGCTGAGTCATGGTTTATACAAATTTAATGTAACTTTAAGTTCTTATCAAACAGAACAAAAAAATATTTGAGTTGCAAATGGAGTTTTCGCTCCATTTGAACGATTATATTTATTTTTTATACTTTTCCTATCTTGTTATGGAATCATTGGAGCAGCCCTGTATAAACAAAAACATATTTTCCCCCACAGTTTTGGGGTTTTTTTCTTTTGGAGAGCTCAATAACTACTCCACCTCTGCTGTCTGCATGTCTTCCATAGTGGCAAACACACGTCGGTTTAAGCACAATCCAGCTGTGTCAGTGGTTGGGCGTCCGTCGTGGGAGAGGGTCTATGTATCAGCATCCCTTCGCCGCTGACACAGCATTCACACACCCCATTTACTCACAACAATCCCCTGCTCCATCTTACGGTATCAGCACTGTCATAATGGAAATCCATTCCTCAGACACTGGTTAACTTGTGAGCTCGTGATTTGCATTTGTGTGGAGATATTCAAGCCATCTGTTTCCATAACCCAGGCATACAACAGAGATTTTCTCTTGGTCCAGGTCCAGATCATCAAGTGGCATTACAAATTGAATGCAGAATCCAAGGCTGATTAGTGGGTAGACTCCTGACGTTAAATTGCTCTTCACTGTCACCACACGGAGCATCTCTAATAAAACTGCATAAAAAATTAAAGCTATTTTAATTTAAAGAGGTATTCTGGTTTTGTGCTTTTAACATTTTCAAATGATGTCACATTATTGCATAAATGAAATATTGATGTCTTGCTGTAACATCTTTTTTAAGTGCAGAGTGAGCAGTGGAACAGTAGGGAATCACTCACTACTTATGACTCAGTGAGAGGCCTATTGTGGCAGCGACACTAATCAGCACTAATGAAGACTGGCTGTGGAGTCTCACGTCATAAAACCTAAAATGAACCTTCTAATTAATTTGCTAATTGGAAATCTGGAACAAAACAAGGTTGGTGTTCTTATATTGAAATGTCTCGTTGTAACTTCATTTTGAGAAGACTGTGAGTAGAAAAAGCAGCTGGAATACAATTAATAATTGGGTTTGATTAATGTTATAGGTATTATATTTAGATGCTCACTTCATTTTGTACTGGATGCTGGAAGCAGCCTTACACATCATTCAGAAAACGGTGGGATAAAAGGGAATGAGCACAGAAATAGTCCCTAGCCACATAAAGGCGCTATTGGACATATTACCACCAGATGTCTGACACCATGTGATTTGTTTCACCCTCAGTAACCCCTTTGAATGTAACAAAAATGTTGTTGGTCTCTTGCACGTTTTATATTTCTTCAGATGTACTGCAATAAAGCATTAACTAAAAACATCACCCATTCCATTGTGTGCAGCCACCTTACATTCTCATCTTTCATGGACAGTATGCCAAGTTTCCTTGGGATAAAAATTCACCCTTTTTTTTAAAAGTGCTCAACACAAGCAGATGGTAATGCAATACCGTGCCTGTAACACATCACTCCATAATCTAGCTGCAATCCAGAAATTCACCTGTCACTAATAAATTTAGCTGATTTCATTTGGTGAAGGGGTGACAGAAGGGAGAGCTGTTATGCCTTTACAGGAGAAGTGGAGGGTTGCACTTCGTCCTTTTGTTGCATTTCCTGCCTTTCTTGGATTTACGATCTGCTTCTCACAGCCTCCGGCCCTCCGGTGCCTCGGCTCTCCCATGTGTCATGTGACACCTCTGCTTTACAGCTAACAAAAATCATCAGAGCCCATGCCTGGGAAGCCGCTTGTGGCCTTTTTTTAACACTGCCAAAACTAATAATAATATTAAGATATTATTATATGTATAACTTTTAAAGCTTTAGCTTTTAAAGTAAGGGTCTAAGGAAAACATTGTATATGCCCATGCAAATTATTATTATCTGCCTAATACAGTGACCGAATAAGAGGTTAAATAATGAATTTGCTCTTGGAATATATTGGAATGTGATAGCAAAAAAGTCTTCATATGGTCCTATATGAGGCCAGTCTGCTACTATTTTCCATATCAGGTATAAGGTTGGATATCACAGATTGTCCCTTTTTGTATATGGCTCCTATTCTACACACAAATCCAGTTTTTCTTAGACAGCTGATAATCATATTAAAGGAGATATAAAGTGGAAGGTTAGTAGATACATTTAAGGTTGTAAATCTTTAAGAAAAGATTTTGGACTGAAATGACTTATGGAAACTGGTGAATGAAATATTGTGATTTGTTTTATGGCCTATAATTATGTCGTCATCTAAACACCCCGTGGCAGAGGCAGAATTTCAGGTGGAAACAAGCTTTGATTTAATGAGATGACAGTTAGATGAATTGCATGGAAGAATATTGTTTCAAGGGTATGTTTGAGGTCATATTGTCAAAAGCCATATGTTGCTCAATTTTAGTGTATTTCTTACATTGGTAAAGTGATTGGGTTGAAATCTTCCTAAAATCTGCTGGACATTAAAAAAACATAAATACACTATACTGCTTTAAAACTGCTTTTGTGAACATACAATGAAAGGCTTAAGCTGCCAGAGAAAGCAGATGTTGAGGTCTCACATTGTAAAACTTGATCCAGTCTTCATCCTTAAGAATTTTGCCTAAAAACTGCCTCAGGTGAGACACTAGATTTGCTTTCTTTTCTTTTCTTTTTCTTACTGTCTTTGTTGTCTTTAGAAAGGCTTTCTTTTAACATCAATCAAGAGCACAAATGGGTTTAATCTGAGCTGGCCTACCAACAGCATCTACATTCTTGTCCACTGAGTTAGTTGAAGTTTGAAACCGTGATTTTGGTTTGTTATACTAAAAATGGCATCACAGATGTGCAAGACTGTATGACAAACTTGAGACGTGCTCGTGTGTGATATAGACCAAAATCAAAGCCGTGCCGCAGGTTTCCTGACATTTGATCCGTGCTGGCAGCTGTAAACCACAGTGTAACTTAAACATCAGAAAAAGAGGAGGGTTTTTCCAAGTTGACCTGTAGATTTGGACAATCCTTACAGTCCCCTTGTGGTCTTACCAACTTGATCTGGCTGAGTTTGTTAGTTTTATGAGTGCTGAGAAACTGGCTGCATGCCTGCAACATTCTTAACGCACATCGTCTCAAGGCCTCATTTTCATCTCTTCTAATCAGAAAGTGGCATGAGTTGGTTTATCTGCCCTCTCTCATTGGACTGTGAATGGTTAGTGTGTGCTCCAGTAAATTAGCATACACATGTTTCTCCCTGACAAGCACCAGTCCGTGGTGGAATGAGAGTGTTTGTGTAGGCAGAAAGAGAGGGAGACAGGCTGGGAAAGAGAGATAGCGCTTGCTGTTTGTTCAGTTTGCTTGACTTCAGATCAGATCGTGACTGAACTGTGACATGAGCAATCACAGAAAAATGAACAGAATCATTACCTTGAATCATTACAAAACTGCTATGTGCAAAATACCTGTATCTCAGAGTAAATGCCAGCAAGTGTTGTCTTATACATCAAACTAAAGCTGAAGCATAGAAACTCAGGTTTGTAAAACTGCAAATTAATTATTTGTATAAATAATAAAATGTGGCACAATGTGATGATTTAATCTCTTTCTTTCTTTAATGTAAAAAACTAAAAGTGTCTCAGTAAGTTAGATCCAGATGTGAAATCGGAACAACTTCAGTGCACCTTGGCACTGATTCTCTGAGTTGGAACTGGATCTGTGCCTCAGGAATAATTGTCAGTCTTCCAAAAGATATTCCCATATTTGATGTTTTGATACTGGTACTTGAGAGTACTGTCTAGCATGTGGCGGTAACATTTCCCTGCAGTTGTTTATTGGGCTGAGATGAAGACACCACTACCTTATGGAAATGTTTTATCGCATGTTTTATACGTTTTATAACAGGATCGCTTAGAGCAACTTTGTATTTGTTGGCATTGCATCTTTCCTCTAAGAGAGGAAGTGGACCAAAACTACGGCAGCAAAATGCTCCACCAGTCCTTCTAAAAGCTTCTGTGCTAAGCTTCTGCATGGTTATTTCTGGTTAAACAATGCCCCACCTAAATAGATGGGGAGAGATCTGTAACTTTAATTTCAATGGTATATAAAATCATAATCTTAATATAATACATTGACGGAATCATTCCTTTGAGTTATTACAGTAAATCTCTGTCCTTCTGTCTGTGTGCTTGTTCCTTTGTCCACCAACTCCTTCTACATGATCAAAAGATGAGCAACAAAAGCGAGCACACATCGTGGGCTCCTGAAGGTTCTTATCTATATCAGATATTACGACATTGTTGTGTTGCCTGGCAACCACCTGGCTCACTTTTACCTATAGCACCTCTTAAAAGCATAACATCAGTTTTATTTCACCACAATTAACTTCTACTTTAAAAAAACAAACTTTGAATATTATGATTTATATTATAAGGCCATGACATTGCCTGGCAACCACCTAATAACTACTACAATTATATTCATATAATATAGCAGGGCATGGGCATTGAACAGTGTCTATAATAAACATAGAAATTAGATTAAAGAAAAAAATGCCTCAAAAGTTTGTTGTTGTTTGCCTCAAAATATGGTTTGCTTACTTCTGCTACATGTGCAAATTTACAGTATAGCTTCATTTACAGTTCACTCTGGAGTATCACCATAATTAGTGTCTCTGGTTCATCTCACCAGAACATAATATGCAAGGAAAAATGAAAAGCACACTTATAAGCGTACATCTTTAATGAGGAAATATCCTTGCTACCATAAGGCAGAAACTGCCATGAACGACAACTGTGCAACAACATGTTTGGCTTCATATGTTTCCTGATCCCAAAGTTACTAAACAGATGATTAGCTCTTTAGTCAGCAGGGCAGGACAACCACCAGCTTTGGTTATGGAGTCCTTCTATTTCCTTAAATTCTTTAAGTGCCAGATCTTTCCTTCATAATGTGGTGTCTTCCGTAGTACAACAGAGAGACTAGATTATTATGGGTCAAGGCTTTTTCCTTTAATTTGTCATGTTGTCTTTATGTATGCACATATCCTTTAACAGCTGGTCGTTTTTTTTTTCCTAAGTAGAGGTCAGGGGGAAAAAGGTATTATGTGAAGGAATAATTGCATGTCATTGAAGCGGTTCAGCAAACACTGCCAAACCAAGATGCATTTCATATTTGCTCATTTGTTTTGACCACAACACAGCTTGAGAGAAGAAAGAGATTAAGAGGTGTGTCTAGTGTGAACTGAAAGCCGGGTGTCATAACATCAAAGACTGACAAGGTTATACATCAGCTGTGGATCTTTTCCTCTCTCAGGAGCTTTAATTAAAAAGTCACAGAATTCCCCTTGGCTTACGTTAATGCCACAAACAACCTCGAGGCGTTTACCAGGAAACATTGCTGGGCACTGAGGGCACAGGTGAACTGGAAATGATAAACAACTATCAAGTCTTTACATCTCTGTCCTGCATAATTTGCATGAGAAGAGTTCGAGTTTAAATACACCAACAAGTTTTGGGGTCACATGTCAAGAATTTTGGTCAGTAACCACCAGATCTCATTTAAGCATAAAAACCCAAGAAATTTTCCTTGTCCCTGGAAAGTCAGACTTCGGCGATGGAGCAGCTCCAGAAAATGTTACTGGGAGGAATGACGGATTAGAGGCTTGCTTTTTGGTCTCTTGGTTTGGGAAAGAATTGTTCACATTAACATATTGATGGAATTTTCAGAGATTATACAAAAAACACATGTGAACTGAGTTAGAGGGTGTTTTTTTTTTCCTGTGTGTGTTCATGCATGTGTGCTTGTATGTTTAGAGCACACTGCCTGATTAAGTGAATCAATGAGTGGGACAATATGCCATCATTGTATTTTGTCATTAATTTGCCGCTGCCTTGAAGTGAGGTCTAATTTATCTGCTCTGCTGCCCTCTAAACTCATTTTCTATCATCATAAGCCTCCAGTTTCTCTTATAGATTACTTTTCCCCTACCATCCTCTGTCTTATATAGATCAAGAAAGAGAATCTGAACACTAGTATTAGCTGTCATTACTCACACAAACCACCCCCACATACAAAGAAATCTTATGGTATTTGAGTGAAGTGCAGGGTAGAGCAGCTGCATGAAGCAGATTTTATACTGGGAAGTCAGAGAAGGTCACTAGTCTGTCGGCAGTGATGGTGCGGATGTTGACAAGCTGCTTCTGAGTCATGACCATGAGCTACAGATGCCAGAACAGACTAATATATAACAAGCTTTCAGAAGCTGTTCACCTTAGCTACAGAACTTTAAATTCTTGAAAGATCATATTTTTCTCACCTATGAGAAGTCTCTCCTTCTCTTTTCTCCATCCTCCAATTTGTTTCTCTCTGAGCAGAAAAAGTGTTCCAGCGTCACAGAAATGGACATCTGGGCTTTTGGCAGCTTGGAGTATGCTTGCCTCAGCTCCACTGGGATGTCAAAGCAAGTTCAGACTCCTTGCAGGCTTTGAACTTATTTGACATCAGTGTGGTTAAACAAATCTGAGAGGCAACATTTTAAGTAAGCATGATAATATATATTTTACATAATGTAAAGGTATGGGAATAAGATGTCCATAAAAAGGTGTTTTGCAAAAGTTCGCTTTTCAGGGATAAAGGTGCCCTGAAAGCAGCTATGACAGCTTCAGCGTGAGCTGCTCGCTCAGTGGGATTCTACTTGGCACTCACCGATTGCAGCTCAGCGGAGTGACCATGCAATATTTAGCACCCTTCAAGCCAATCAGCACTCTTTGTCCTGGATCTGTCTCACTGTTTTTCTTTCTGTGGTTGGTTGCCGATGCCCTCCAAGCAAATCTATCAGTGAGCAAATTGGCACATATTTCTTCCTTGACGTTTGCGCTTCTATTTAATAACAATCAACCAATCATGCATTCATAGGTGAGTCGCATTCCAGCTTTGAGGTGTGACATATATTTATTTGCTGGTAGTTTTGTAACCAACGAAACCATGAGGGGGAAAAAGATACAGTTCGCGCAACCACAGTGAAACTGTCAATAGCAAAATCCTGTTTGCAGGCATTCATGCACAAACTAACATGTCTGATCAGAACACTTTGTCATTACACTCGTTTTATTTTCTCCAGCTGGAGCAATGAACCTGTGGCTGTTAAGGACATCAGAGGGTTTGGTGGAAAAGCTGCAAAGTCATTCAGTCAGCCTTTCCCCGCAGTTCACTCATGGGAACTAATACAGGCCTGATTATTGTAGTTTGTCATTGTCAATATCATGGCTTGATTCTTAAATATCTGTTGAAAACATAATAGTTCAGTGGGAAATTAAATAGAGTCTTAAACATACTCAAGCGCTCCCCCTGTTCTTACAGAAACTATTGAAAAACACATGAAATATCTTTTTCAGTTTCTAAGTCATACTTGTTCTTACTAATGGGACAGTTTTAGCTGGTTAATATACTTTAATCCTTCACAGATCAGGTTATAGACAACTAATATGCACAGGGCTTGGCAGAGCAACATAAAATACAAACAGTAACAGCTTGTGGATTGTATATATTGGTTTCCTTTCATTTATCATGAAATAAACTGCTCTGGTTTAATAATTAGTTCATGCTTGGAGCTAAAGGTATTATCAGCTAGCTATTAATGTACTTTACCGTGTTTGCAGGGGTAAGGTTTCATACATGAACGTTAAGAGCCAGCCTTTCTGCACAGCTGAAGTGTGCATGTGTGAGTGTGAGCCATTTGCTCCACTTTCTCACGACAGCTGCTGCATGACTTAATGATTTGTGACATGGTATTTTATGCTGTGAATGCACCGTTTTAATCTTGTCTTTGAACAATAGTTTGCCAGTTTTGAAAATAAAATGTGAAATGTGGCTTATATGCTATGTAGCTACAGCTGGCTAGCTTAGATTAATGGTGGGTGATGCCTAGCTTGGCTTTGTGTTAAAGCTATAAAAGCTGCCTACCAGCATCTCTAGATGCAAATGAGTATATTATATATATTATATTATATCAGTTGTTTAATCTGTACAAAAACTGAAATGTAATTGGATTTTATTTGGCAATTGTGTTGGATTATTTATTTGCCATGAGTGTGGACTAAGGAAAAACACTGTGAGCAGCAGTAGGCAGATTTTCTTAGTGTTTGTACTAAACTAAGTCTGCTGGCCCCAACTATAAGATAATGTGAGTAGTATTGATCTTCTCTGATCTTCAAGGGGAAAGAAACTACGCATTTTTTAAATTAAAGCCAAACTTCTCATTTAAACAGGTCCTAATATGCTCATTTCCACGATCATGGTTTTATTCTCAGACTCTTCTAGAACAGATTTCCGTGATTCGCAGTTCAAAAGAAATACTTATTTACTAGATACTTGGGATTGTGTGGCCATTCAGTTCATCCACTGTCTGGCACAAGTTGATTTTTTTTTTTTATTCTTTAAGGTCACCCTCTACCCTTCTTCTTCGCACTGTAAGGTATTCATCTCTACATGAAAAAACTGCCTCTCCACTTTGACTTTGTACTTCTCTCCAGCTTTCTGTCCTTAATGCGTACGTATGTATTATCTCAAGGCCTAATTAAAACTCCATTAGTCATGCAGAAAACAAAGAAAGAGTAATCAAAATGGAAATGAGCGTAATGGTGCTGTAGAAACAGATGAAGCAGACAGAGTATATTCTGTTGAAAAGGGCTCTTTTGAAGGAGCTTTTTGTACTTTTCTTTCTTTACCGTTTTGTTATAGTGAAGGCCATTGAATTCAGCTAAATGACAAAAGAAGTTTGAAGATGGTGTTATGTGTTTGACTATCAGGAGCAAAGATTTCATTTAAATTTGCAGCTTTGAGAATGACTGCTACAAATGAAAGCAGTGGAAATCTTGTTGACTGTGCTTCATAATTAGCATTCTTGTTGGCTGTTCATACTTTTTCCCCTCTGTCATCAGACAAAAAAAGTAAACAGATGTTAGTTGAGAACATTCTCAAAGAAACCAATTTAATAAGTGAAATGGCTTGAGGTCTCTTACAGAAATATGCTGCTTCTCTGATGAGCCTGTGTGAAGGAACTTGTCCTACAGCAAATAATCAGTCAGTCCTCTTAACAAGCTCCACAGTCAGACTCCCCAAACGAATCATTTTAAGCTCATCCATCACTTTTGCAGACTGCCAGGGTGCCAGTGACAAGATAACAATGAGACAACAGCACGTCTCCTCAGCTTCTTCATTCACATTTATTACAAGCTCCCAGCGTTTGTCACTTAGCAATAACTGCATAAGTCAGACTGGACAGTGGCTGAAGTGCTGATTGACTTCACACTGTTGCCAAGATACTAACAGTTCCTAACCTGTGGACATGAAGAAACAGCTGTGGTGGAGAAAAAGCAACATGCTGTTCTGTTTGACTCCGAGGCCAGGGCTTATAACCAGGGGCCCATGAGTAACAAGGGAGTGGTTTAAAAGACAGAATGTATGTTTTTGTATCTTTAAATAAGTAGTTAGTTCACTCCACATGGACCATGTTAATTAGTTAGCAGGGGATCTGATGTTGTGTGCTGCGTTTGGGCTAAAAGGAAAGGGAGATCCAGACTGTGGGTCTGGATCTCTGTCTTGATGCCCCAAGGGGATCTGTGTACACCACCTGTTAATGAACTCTGAAGTGGTCTCTAATAGGACCTCCACTTGTGGACCACCCAGGAAATACAGCATAAAGATGTAAAGGGCAAATACTGCAGATAAGACTCGAAGCCAGTGGAGATGGAGAAACACAAAGTCTAAGACTATCTGATCTTATGCTATATTTTTTTTTTATAATAACATGCTTCTGCTGATATGTCTTTGACACAATTATCTTAACTCAAAGGTTGTCAGTCATATCAAACTGTTTTCACCAGCAGAAATAGATGGTAAAGGCCATTTTCACAACAAGATCATCTGCTGATTAAAAACTGTAAGATGATGTTGAAAGCTCTGAAATGAACTAGTAAGTCTTAATCATTCAAAAAGTAAACAAATTCAGGATATTGTTTTATATTATTTTATTTAAAATTTAATATTTATTTAAAATTAATAATTTTATTTTATTTAAAATTGGCAGATTGATATTTTTCCTTGTGCTTAAGGAAGATGTTCAATTAAAGCTGAAAATACTTTTCACAATAGACTTGGTGTTATTTGCTATTAATGGACTTTTGGACTCAGTTTATAAGCTTAACAACATTTGTTTTTTGTTTTTTTTAATTTCGTCCTTTTCCACTAGAATGAGAAACAAGCCTTTAAGTCGGTGTATTTGATTTAGTTTATACATGCCTGATTGTGGTAGTATGTGTACTAATTTTTTCTGTTATTTTTTTGCAAAAACACACATTTATATTTTGGTGCTTGCTTTCAAGCTATAATTGCTGCCAGTGTCAAGCTACAGTTTTTTTCTCAGTAGCAGATGTTTGTGTTTAATCTGTCTGTTGTGAACAAATTAAAAACAATCTCTGACTGCCGGTGTCACGCTATAATTGTCAGACAGTGCATCAGACCTGCTGTTGATGTCTGTGTTCCTTCATGCCATGCACATTTTCATCTCATTCGTTACATGTGTCATCACACTTCATTCGCATGCACGATACTGAGTAACCTACATGGTTATTAACGTGTGACTCAGTGGCTCTGCTCTCCTGTTGTGTTGTCGGTCGGATCCTGTTGCTTAGACAAACACACGGGCAGAAAAGTGCCAGATAATACGTTCGGGCCAGCATGAAGCCCTTTTACTGTCACGCTAATTGCATCACTGCGAGCACAGCAGGGGTGCGTAATCACTGCATTTTGAATGTCTTCTTTGTGGTTACCATCATTAATGTGTCCAGTGCTGTTGTTAAATGTGATTTCAGGTCATTGCTGTGTATGAAAAGTTTGCATAAATTTGGACTGTCAATTTTCTAATGGTGGGAGTGGCAGACGAAATTGTAGGTCACCTTCTTCTTCTCACTCTAATGGCTTAAAGTACTCTCCAATGAACAATTCCGTCTGCCCGTCTGCTATTTATCTGAAGTGATGCCAGATCTCATTGAGGAAACAGATACTTCCGACAGACTGCCACTCACTTAGCTAAAGGGGTTGGGTGATTAAGATTCAGTTTACCCCCACACCCCCCACCTCAACTGCCCAGCCCACATTAACCCCCTGTCAGTGGTACACAAAAAGAATGGGCATGGCTGAGTCTGATTTATTTCACACAGAGTCATCATAAGGGCACAGCGGGCCTCCCGGCTCCTCGATAAGCCAGATACACCAGGGCCCCGTTGGCCTTTCTTTTTACTCTCTTCCCCGTGCTGTCCCGCCCTCATGCAGTCTGTCACACATACTCAATCTGTCAATCCAAAAGAGAGACAGGCACAAAGACGGGCACAAATCAAAAAGAACTGATTAGCGATTAATGGTGCATCATTGTATTTGCATCAGGACTGCGTGCACGGTGTATGTGTGTGCATACAGAGTGATGTTGTCAGTCATGCAGAGTGTGCCCTGGCCCTCCCTCCTCTGTCCAGCCCATGTGCTCCTATAGGGGTGCAGCCACTTATGGCTATTGATATTGTAGGGATGACTCTGTTGTACACCCACATGCTCACATTCAATCCCAACACAGGGTAGCAGAACAGCCTCCTGCTGAGCCCAAAGAAGAGCTGAAGATTGCATCAACCGATCATTCTGATGGATCTGTTCTCACCCGGCTGATTGAAACTTCAAAAGTTTTCGGTTGCTTTGTTTTAGCCACATAAAAAGGAATTTAAACAAGTGTTGGGATTATTTGATGTTTGCGTGATGTGGGCGTTTGGAATCCTCTGCAAGAGACAGCATTTACAGGGATGGAGCCTGGCACTTCTGAGCATATTTACTGTCTGCCTGTGTCAGGGAGGCAGAGGGCTGGAGGTCTGGACCGTGGGTGTGGAAAGTGGGCAGAATGCATCTAGTTTCTCAGTCCCTTTGGTGTTATTGTTGACAGAGACGGGAGTCGCTCAAGATGGTGCCAGCGAAGGGGCAACACCAGCTCCTACCACTGAGCATGAGGATGACAACTCTTTGGGCTACACAGGTACTGCTGCTGCTTTTAACTTAAAAGTCCACTCACAAATGTTCTGTGTTTACTGGTTACACAACACTACTTTGGGCTGTTTTTAGTGGGAATATGTCTCAGTGCTCACCTTAAATTTTTGCCAATCAGTTTTGAAGCCACTGAGTCCTCTGTGCAAACTTCTAGTAAAGTAAGACAGGCCTTGTGTCCAGCAGTAAACTTTAGAACGAACAAAACGAAAACTCCACCTCAACCAAGGCACCTCACTCTCTGGGCAGTACTGATGTTTATATGCTGTACATATTCATTTTTATTTTTTGTTTGTTTGTTTTAAATGTTTTTTAAGGTTAATAGTGCATGACAGATGTTTACTTTGATTACATAAACATGCAAGAGGATCTTAATGGATAGGAGGCATTGATTTGTAAATAACTGAACATAAATAATCAAGGTTATAGATCAGAGGTCAAATGTGATATGATATTTGGATGCAAACTAAAGTGTGGTATTTAGAACCCCCGTATATCAGTATCATTCCATAAATGTTGCCAACACAAACAAAGGCAGAATTTTAAGTAGAATTTTAAAGATAAATTACATTTTGTGAATGTTTGACCTTATTTTACTTTAAAGAAGAGGTCAGAAGTCCAAAGGAACATGATATTTATCATGTTGACAGACAGAATGACATGCATGTCAGTGGTACCAAAAACATAACTTTCTTGGGGGATGTAAAAAATCGAAATATTTTCAAAGTTCACTTTTCGAGAGAATTTTCATAGTTCAATTTTCATCTTCTTTTTTTATTGATCTGCAATGAACAAGCAAACATTGGGCCTCTCTTCTGCAAAACAGGTTATAATTAGACTTGGAATTCAATTTAAAATCAGAAAAAGTGAGCTGACTGTCACAGCAAGGCACACCGTCCAATTATACTGTACCTAATCCCTTACTAAGATTGGCAGTCAAAAGGATTTCAGAATGCTTTCGGAACAGCCAGTTGTTTATATTTTTCAATCAGAAAGTCTTTTCACAGAATAAATAAGCACTTAGTTTAGACACCATGTTCCATATGTGTTTCAGTGGAAGACACTTCTGAAAGAGGAGAATTGTGGGAAAATGAGGCACAAAACTGAATAGCATTTGTAGTTGGGTGTCTTCAATAAATGAATGCTCTGTAGGGAAATGAGAAGCCAGAAACGGCTTCCAAGCCCAAGAGACTAACAGACACACATACACACAAACTCAAAAAGGAAGCAAGTCTGGAGAAAATTACTGATGATGCATGTGTTTTGGTTGAGTTTGGGCTCTTTTCCCAGAGTGAGGGTGAATAGTGTTCCCCCTGTGTTGTTGTAGCAAGGAGGCCTACCTCACTAGGTGATTTACCGGACCTCACACATCTTCAGGAAATATTATGAAGAAAAAGGAAATCCAAGTTGACTGCCAAAACCTTTATGCGGTCTATCACAATGTGTTGTAGCCTGGTAGCTTGTTTTTTATACTTGGACTTCTAAAATATAACCAGCAAAACTATAACATAATCATCAGAAGCACCATGGTGTGGCCTTCATCAGTAATGCCAAGGGAAAAGGTCTGAGACATTACAGAAATCTCCTAGAAAATGGCAGCTAATGACCTAGCTAACAGGCCTTGAAGACTTTGAATGCAGGTTTAAAGAGGAAAATCATGTTGTGTCTGCTTCACTTCATTTGTGTTCATCTTTAGAATGATAAATCTACCTTTTGGACAGTGCCAAGAGTTCATCTTTAATCTGGCCATTTAATCCCATCTGTGCATGAAAATGAAGGAAATCGATCTGGCCCAGTCAGTGAATTGGAAATGAGACTAATGTGCCCTAATACCTCATTCTGCCCCTGATAGAACAAAGTGGGCTGCTGCCAAAGACTCCATTTACAAGGAGCGTGACTCTCTGGATGAAACGTGAGGATAATCTTGACATCTGCCAGTTTGAGCTAAAAAAAAGAAAAGAAAAAGAGTTAAAAAAAAAAGACTGCACCATTAATTGTTAAGGTGAAGAACCTTTTAGGTGCCTGGGTTTGTTTAATTATGAGTATTTGTCATTCGATCTCTGTGACCTTCATCCAGAAACAGAGTTTATTGATTTCTGTGTAAGTTTCACTGATTAACTAATCACACTCTATACATGAGATTCAAGGATCCGATGTCCTTGTCATCCATGTCCTTTTGGAACATGTCTGAAATAACTACCAATATCATCATTACTTTAACCTGACCTTCTTTAGTTTAGCTGAAGCTAAAAAAACAAGGGCCACATTTCCAGGCACTGGCTCAGTAATGTTTTATATTATGGTCACCCGGGACTAATACAGCCTACTGTGAATTTTATAAGGAAACACAAGCTGACCTGAAGTTTGTAACACATTAAAAATATTTTTTATTGGTCCCTTATGATATTGACTCTCAGCCAGCTCTAAATTGTTTCCCGATATCAAAGAGCTTTGCACAGAACTTCACATTCATAATAAATGAGACTGACCTGTGTGAAAGCAGTGGATTAGAGAGGCACGCTAAAACTCCTGCACTTACACTTTGCTAGCCAGTGCTTGGCAGGCATACACACACAGAGGAGACAGGTCTTTGGTTCTTCTGCCTCAACATGAAAGGCTGAGCATTACTTCAGAGAGCACATCAGCACTCATATCCTCCCTCTCCGCTGACAGCTACCATTGCGTTTGTCACAGATCACAAAGGACGGCAACTTCAGAGAGCTGCTCTATTTGTAAGGTTATGGAAATAGAAATAGGGAGGAAGAGAGGGAACTGAAGGTTGCCACGCTGTCATCACTGATTGGCTTCAGAATAGAGGGGTCCAGGCATGTCAAAATGCAGCATTTTATCTTCTCTCAAAGCAGTCACCCCTCAATGTCTCCAAGAAACCATTCACTGCACTGATGGATGTGCAGACAGGTGATGTGAGAACAAAGCGGTGTCTATCGGAGAGCTGCGGAGGCATCAAGGTTAATATTGCTGAAGATGTGATCAAATAGAAATTATCCATCAGGGCGTTCACATAGTACAATGCAGGCTGTTAGTCCACATTTCTGTAGTGAAATGAAAAAAGGTGTACTGCGAGTGATAAAGATGATGACTGTATATACACCATGTAAGATATTCATTACTTGTTCACACTATCTCCAGGCTGATGCTTTGCTGAAGTCTCCTTTTTGTCTTTACAGTCACTTCTACTGACTTACTCATACACATACTTCTATCTCTAAATTGTATTTAAGCAATAAGCACTGGTTGTCACACTGTAGTATATACTGTAGTCGAGTCATTTGTGATGATGTCTCACACTCTAAAATACTGTATTTGTCAAACAGCAGTCGCCTGATGTCTACCTAAGAATAAACAGTATTCTACCTGAAACATCCACTAGACTGGTGCATATACCAAGTGCAGCATGAATGTAGAAAAACATTTAGTGTGTACCCTATTCATGTTGAACCATGCTGGCATTCTCAAAAGAATATAGACAACACTGAGCTGAACCTAGCTTCTTGCCTATACTGTTGTAGTAAAAGCATAAATCGTGTGACACAGTTCTATCAGGTGTCATTTTGTCACATGACACATTTTTATTTTACCATGACGATAAAAGCAAACACAAATTTAATTTTTTGGAGGGAGAAGGTTTTTGTTTTTACATTCATGCTAATGTTGCACTAGTTATTGTATGTTCAAATCCAGCATATTTAACTAAATAAAATCTGAATATCTAGTCATTTACACTCAGTTTTACCAAGTATTGATTTTGGTTCATAAACTAATAATAAAATCATTTTAAACCATGATCTATCAGACTGCACAACCAAGCAAATTTAGCGGAAGAGGAATTTTAAAATCAGCTGCTACCACCAAACTGTACAAAAAGCAATTTAACCTCTGCAAAAAGAAATAATACCTCTATTTAACTGGAGTGGATGGAGTTAATGCTTACTCGATGTCTTTATGATCTTGATCCCTAGCTGGCGCTTGTTTTCACCTTATTGATGTGGCGCTGAAGTGGACTGTGCCTGGATACATGGCACAGACAGCGTTATCATGATAGAGATGGAGAACTCTATTCCCTATTCATCCTTTCTTTTCATTACTGGGCTCTTGCGCTGGCCTTGAGTCCCCACCCTGAAAACCAATTTCCTTGACACCATCACCTTCACATATATTACCCAAGAGTCCCCACAGCATCATCGTGTCACATTTCCATGACACTCATTTATGTTCATCAGATGTAGTGCCCTGATAATCATGATACAGGAAGCAAAGAGAATTGTACACATTCAGCTTGCTGCACACATTATCCCCAGTATGGCAACAGCACTCATTTCATAACAGTGCAACAATAGAGAGAGATCCCTTGCCACGCCTGGAGGAGCGATTCACTTGAGATATAATTAGTTATAACCAAGCACTAATGCCCTATATACAGCTTCCCCATAGTCTCTCTGCTGCTGGAGGTTTTTTTGTTCCCCATCCAATCTCTTTTCATCTCCCTGATCTGCACAGCTTAGCTTAGCCCTGCCCAAAAAAATAGGTCTATTAGCCATTCTTGTCAGGATAGCAAGTGTAGTAATGTGGTCAAGAGGCACTGGAGTGGCGGTAAGATTGGAGATGGGAGTTAGCATGAGTGCAAAGGGGTCAAAACACAAAGACTATGAGGTGAGAATTAAATTAGAATATTCAGATTCACGTTTCTAGTGTCCTCATGATAATTGGGAAGAAAATTGGATGGTGTTTTGCTAAGTGCTAATAATCTTCTGCTCTTGTCCCGTCAAATATGCTTTGTTTCCAAATGAAAGGATAATAAATGTTTTGGGGCTTTTTTAGAGTCTAAATGGGTCAAATTTTTTCCACTCCTAAATGGGAGAGGTCGAACTGGTTTGGTCTGTCCAGCCATACATACGTTGGTGGTTCACAAAGTTTCCATAACAGTGACCTCAAATAAACACTTTCACATTTACTCCTGTACATTACAGTGCAATTCACACACTGGCATGAGGAAGTGAAAGCTCAGAAAGGCAAACCTGCCACATGTCAGAGTGAGGATCCTGCCAATAAAATAATTTCAGGAAGAAATCTTTACCTCATTTTATTGACCTGTTTGGATCTCTTTGCTCAACACACAGAGAGGGTACTATAATTCTGGTACAACAATGCAGTAACAGTGTTGTGCACACAAGTCCCCAAACAATTTTCCTTTACAAAAGAGGCAGCTGTGAGCAGAATGGCTTTTTGCAAAATCAGAATTTAATCTGTTCAGCACAGCAACATTTGGTACAGATATGTGGAGTTAGTTCTGTGTCATTATGTGATGAAATTCTGTGGATTTACAATCAAAACATTGACTTGAGAGCAGAGGTACTAAACACTACACTCAATTTCTTGTTCCAAGTGAAACTCATTTGTGTTAAAAAAAAAAAAAAAAAGGTGAATAGAAATGTTTTGTTTGCAAATCCAAAGTCAGAATTTTGATGCTCCTTCAAATCTTTGAATCATGTCTTTGTCTTTCCAGCACCAACAGTGGTTCATAAAAATCCCAAAGAGCACCACAACAGAACCAGGAGCCACGATATGATATGATTAGTTTCATCTTGTTCACTTTGTTCTGCAATGTGACCTCTGTTAAAGACTGTTAAAGACAAAGTAAGACTGGTCAAACTAGACTCATCATTAATCTGAGTTTGACAAAACATTAACTGGAGCTGAAGGTAGTGTGTTGTTAGTTCATTATGTACTTGAAGCATTAGATAGCACAACAATCCATTCACAAGCTTTTTGAAAGGGAGAGAGCGTTTGAGTTTAGTTATTTATTTATGCACAAATGCACATTAATTACCTTCCTCAATCAGCCCGGCACAAAGGCAGGATTGATCAGGATCTAAGAGCAAGGGTAATTTTTTCACTTAAGCTACAGTTCAATAAAGTCCTGATCCATTTACTAAAGTGTACTAAAGTGTCTAAGTGTCCCATAACTACATCTAGGATTCCCAAACTATCAAAACAACCACCAAAGTATAAAAACCCTGATGCATAAGCAGCACAAGGGGGACCAAAGGAATTTCGCCATTGGTTTTAATCTTGTGACTCATCAGTGGCTCTTTTGGACCTGTTGCATGCCTCTTGTAAATCCCAGATTTATTGTTTGTAATGACCCATCCAAAGCACTGGTGTTTATTATTCCTGGCAAAACTCTGAACTTTATATGTTCACTTCCAGAGTTGCCTTTGCCCTCAGATCAATTAGCTGTCTTTACGAGCCAACACATAAGGAGTTCTTCGACCTCGCCGACAACCCCATGTGCTCCTCCCAGTAGAAATTACTGTAATAACTGTCAGCCGGACTGACTGGTTGATGATCTGTAAAATCATTGCTGGTTTTATTAGTGGTGATATGATTCATGCATAGTCATGTTGGACATGAAGTACAGCCAGAGACAATAATAAGCCTGTTTCTCTGAGAGTCGGCGTGAGCTGTAGGGGGGCTGTGGAAACTCAACAGTGTGACTGTGTCTCAGAAGGGCTCACTGTCTGTGTGTGTGAGAGAGGGGAATATCACGAGGAGGTGGGGAGGTGGGCTGTAAATCTGAGCAGCACCTGCTCCCTCCACTCTGGCGCGTGGTGTGAGGTCAGCAGCACCCAGATATCCCATCGATCATATTTATTGCATTCATCACAACACCAGTTTGTTTTGGCAGCTGATCGCACCAGGGAAAGAAAAAGAAAGAATAGGCTTTTTATTTGAGGGATGTGAATGCTTTTAGCATGAGCAGTGTCTTTGCATTTTTCCTTGCTCGGGGTCTTTGGAGATCAATCGCTGATGTTGGCTCAAAGCATCCACTGTAACCGCAACTACTGAAGAATGATATTCTAAATACACTTGGAAAGTTACTATAAGAACTACCTCACAGGAAAAATATTAATGCCCCATTAATTTTCAACTTTGTGCCACTTTAGGTTTGTGTGGATTATTGAAGGGAGGGTTTACCTTGAGAGCTTTAGTTTTGTCTGACTTCTTACCTACCACCACAATGTAGCTTAGTGAAAACACTAAACTACAACTGGATCGCTTGTCAAGGTTTTGCAGATACAAAATTGCAGATACCTTGGGCCGTTATCAGTAAATTAGAAAACATATCTGTAGAATTAATACCATCACAACAAGCATTATGCATTATGTTAATTATTAGTTAGAAATATTTGCATTCTAATATTCTAAATCAGCGGTCCCCAACCCCCGGGCCATGGACCGGTCCGTGAGTCGTTTGGTACTAGGCCGCGAGTGTTGAGGTTCAGGTGTGAAATTTATGGTTTACGGGGGGGGGGGGTGTTTCCCTGTGTCTTTTCCCGTGTGTTATGAATACATTTTATTTATTTATTTTTAGTACCGGTACTCGTTTTATTTTGTTGTATTTATCTGCGACACCTTAAAGGCCAGTCCATAAAAATATTGTCGGACATAAACCGGTCCGTGGTGCAAAAAAGGTTGGGGACCGCGGTTCTAAACTACAATAATTAAAATTGTCCTTTACACTTACCAAACTCAGGTCAGGATGATCGCTTTGAGTGTGTTAGCATTTAGCCTTAAATGCTACTGTGCTGTAGCACAGTAGCATTTAAGGCATTTAATACTACCACAGAGAGCTGGTAGTATTGTAGTATCTTCAGATGATTTTTTTTCTAACTTGGAGTAGTTTCACAATAGTGTACTCTCAAAACTGTTAGAAGATGTACTTGTAAAGTGACAGATCAACCCTGTTTCCAGTGTCTGAGTGATTAAGGCTGTCATGTTTTTAACATGTGGTAATGCTTTGTGTGTTGTTTTATTTAATAAAAACAAGCCCCCCCCCCCCAAAAAAAAAATAATCAGCAGTCGTTCTGTGCCCCTCCAGCGTTTTATAAGCACTATTTGTTTGTATGTGCAGCATGTCTTTAAACTAAGTTTTAAAAACAATGCACACTACAGCTCATGGATTCTGGACACCAAATATTAGAATGTCTTAGACTTCAGCGGTCCATCTTTGTAGAGCCAACAATGTAACAGATGTAAGTGGCTGATGTCATTGCCAGTACTTATGCTTGTGTTAATTACTTTGTGGTCGTGCAGTTACATTTCCAGGGAGCTGCACATCAGGTTATGTTACAGGGTTTCAGAGAGCTTTATGGTTACGACGAACCTATGCTGTAGATTTCCCGCTGAAGCCTTAATCCCCAGTCAGGCAAACTAAGACGTCAGTGTGAATATTGAGTATAGGATCAGGAGTTTGTCACAGCAAGTAATCCAAACCACATAGCAACATATTAATGACAAACCTTGTAGTGGAAGGGATCATCTCAGATTTTCTCTTGGATAAAATCGGATCTATTTTCGGCATCTTTTTCCTGCCATATAATGGTATTTATCTCTGCCCAGCGGGAACCCTCAATATGAACTTCTGTCAAGAACAATCTATCCCCTCTCCCAACCTTTTCTGTGCTAATGTGTTTATATTATCTTCTGTAGCAAGGACATCCTTATATCCCACTTAGCACAACTTCACTTCCCCTCCAAACATTGCTAACAGAGCTGTACTTTTTTTTTTTTTAGATATAAGTCATTTGGGATATGGTATATCATCTTTAGGTGGAAACTAGCTTTCTAACTTCCTGCTAACTTCTAGCTTGGCTAAATCTTATAAAGCCTATTTTTCTTAGACACCTGGTTGTTAAATTTATTGTAACACCTGAGAGAGCAGCCACGCTACTCACTTTTTGGAGGTGAAAAAATTTGGACTGTTTTTACCTCTAAGTGGTGCCTCAGAGTTCCTTTGAATTCTGGGAAGTAAAGGAGCTTTTGGTCCCAGAAACTGGTAATGACATCAGACTTAATAAGCAAAGGTAAGACTACTGTGTGGCTTTGGCTTTTTTCTTACTACTTACTTTTTTCTTACTACTGTTATTTGTCTTATTTCATAATCAAATTTTCTTTTCTCTATTTTATCTCTTTTGATTTTTTAAATGCATAGCACTTTGGTCAACAGTTGTTGTTTTAAATGTGCTATATGAATAACTTTGACTTTGCCTATCTGACAGTGCTTCCATCTTAGTTGAACTACTGCTTTTCTCAGTTAAAACTAAGATAATATTTTTTTTATGAAAAGAAAATTAACTGAATGTGCGTAAAATGAGCAACTGCTCTTGACATAGAAGCACTCCAGAACATTCTGAATATATGATTGTCTGCAGCGATACTCTTCCTTATATACGACCCTGTTCTTTGTACAGGTCTGCCATATCTGCAAGCCAGTACCTACGTCTGTGACTCAGTTGGACATAAGAGTCGAAACCTAAATATACTGTATAAGACAGCTGCAGTGTGTGACTTGCATAAAATGAATCTGACCAGGAAATGATTGTTTATGTTTCCACCTAAATTAAAGTCAGATTGCTGCTCCACTCTGGCTCTTGTTTTCAGTCTCACTGCCATGTGATTGGCTGAGGTCCAGCAGTGATAAGAACAAAAGAATCTCTTGGCTCAGTTACTGAGTCCTACTGTCAGTCATTAAAGCTCCTGTGTCTCTAAAGCAATTAAGCCAATTAAGCATGAAACACAATGCTGCTTCTTTCTTCCGTTGTGCATTTTTATGAGGGAAGGAGTGAAGTTTTGGTCACCGAACAAGCTGCATTCAAGGAAAAAAAGGGCATCCAAGGCCAGCCAGAGAGGCCTGTACTGTTCAAATCTTAACTCCACGTGATGCAAGCACAGTCATGAATAAAAAAAACAATCAGATACCATAGTGAGCGCTGCACAGTAATCTGAACGCTTGACGTCTTTCCATACGGAATGTGGTCTCACAAGACGAGAGTCTGAACAGAAGCGACTAATCAAAACTTTTCGGACAACAGAAGTAGAGAACATTCATGTTAACTTCCCCAACGTCTGTTGCTGCACATATTCCAATGTCTGACTGTATTTTGATGTCGCTGCCAGCGTGTTACGTGATAGCTGGGTTATTTTAATCAGACTCCACAGGCCATGTCGAGGCTGACGCTAAACAGATGCTAATGTGAGGCCCATTAAAAGACACAAGGAAAGAGGGATTCAGTGTGCGCAGGCAAGCGGAAAAGCAACAGCCTGTTTATCGCCTCATCCTGTTTTGTGTTCCAAACCTCGCTGTGGCATCCTGCAAAGCACCCCTTCTTTCTTGTCGTCAGTGCCCACCCCGGCCTCGCATTTCTTGCAGCAGTGTCATGCATGAGGACATTCCCTGAACAGAAACACATTTGTTCTGTGATTTTCTTTTAGTGGATCTCTTACTTTATTTTTACATGTCTGAACAAAGATTCTATAGTAAGAAGACAAAAACTCTTACTCTTTTCTTTAGCTTTTGTTACATGCAGCTTTGCATCTTGCTTTTTTGTTTTGCCTGTCCTTTTTTTGATTCTCTGATATTTCTGTCAGTAGAGAATAGCAAAAACATTTTGGTCATGTCCAGTTTTAAAAGGCTTTTTGGCTTTTGCCTTGTTCCTTGGCTACATGTTAGTGGGTTAACTGTATTTATCCTGGGACAGAGCCCAGAATGATACATTCTTGGGCTCTCTTGTAGAGCTGATGTTCCAGAGCAATTGTACATAGGGAGAGAGGCATCATGAAATGGCCTGACAGCTGCTGAGGTTTCTGTCATAGGATGTTCCAGAAATATGACATGACTGCACTTATTGCACACTGAATAGTGTCAGGGTCTAAATATGGCTGATTTGAGACTAACTAGCCAGATGTGTTTTTAATTTGATTCATTGTTCGGCACCGTGGCAGTCTAACTCCTGAAGATGTGTGCACTAAACTCTTTTCCACACTGATTGATGAGCCTTCCCCGTTTCATTGATATGTTAATGTCTGTGGTTAAACACTACAGTAATTCTCTTTACGGTAACTGTGGTGAAATTCTTATGATTGCACACCTAGTTATAGTGTGGTTGGTGCTCCCGAAGCTTTATCACCCCCTCACCAACCAATCAGAAATGATTTGTTGCCACAGTGACACAGTAACTCTAATATCATACAACTTCCGCAGGACCCTAAGTCACCTCTACTTTCCACCTCACATCAGTTCTTGTCTCCCACTCCTTCCACTTAGTCTGTCATGCCTCCTAAAAATCA
This sequence comes from Oreochromis niloticus, assembly GCF_001858045.2. Taxonomy (NCBI): domain Eukaryota; kingdom Metazoa; phylum Chordata; class Actinopteri; order Cichliformes; family Cichlidae; genus Oreochromis; species Oreochromis niloticus. The sequence goes on from NC_031979.2 coordinate 29,029,667, forward strand.
TGTTGTCTCAAGAGAGCCCTGACAAAGAAGTAGTTCTCATTGTAGGATCCATGTATGATGAAGCAATCTTTATTTAACATGATATATTCTGCAGGTTCAATCCAACACATATGCAACACTTACTTTGTAGAGAAAGTTGTTAAAACAAAAGGGTATTTCTGCAAACTGGCACATGAGTTTTATGAAGTCCAATTTCATATCTTTAATTGAATCTGTTTTAAGTTCATCTTTTGCTTTGTGATGACTAGAGGACATGGCTTTTTTCTGGTCTTCTTTCGTTTATTTCATGGAGCTTCAGGTCTGGATCTGAGCATAAAGCCCAGAGAGACTCGACCTTGCTTGTCAAAGGACATTTCTCTCCTGACATCTCAGATATTCTCTCTGATTTGTGATGGGCCACTTGTGCAACTGTAAAATGCATCACAGTCAAAAAACAGGAGCAGGACAAAGTTTCCCTGGAGGTGTTTGCTGATTGTCTTGGAAAATGCTATGAGAGTCCATTCAAACAAGTCCCTTTTTCTTCAAGTTGTTCATCTTTATCTTTTGAAAACACCTTGGGGTTGTACTGTCCACTGCCAACTCAAGGAGACTGTAAATTTGAATTGTTGTGTTATAAAAAGAAAAGTAGTACAATGAATAAATAAAAGGATGGCTCTGCAAGGACAGGACATGAATGAGAAGAGGCTGGCTGTGGTGAATGTGAGGCGACTAAAGTATGGTAACAGTCCAGCCGAAATGCCTGTGAAGGAAACTCAAACATACTGTACCTGTGGCTCCAAGGTGACTCCAATTGCAAGTCTGTCTCTGTTTATGCCTCAATGGATTTAGGAGTAACAACGCTAGCCTGTGGAATGTTAAATCCCATACTGCATCACTTTTCTGTCTTCTGGGAAAGAGTGTTGTGTTTGCCTCTCAATAGGGAGCATCTTTTTGAGGGGGAAAGGTTTTGTCTTATGCGATCTTGTTTGGTGTGCTGGCGAGATGGGAATGAAAGCCATTAAATAGTCTTAGTCAGAAAAAAGGGGGATGTAGGCTCCCTTGCTATAGCCTGCCTGTGTTTCACCCCATCACCTCTGTGCTGAGGGGGCCTAGGTTTTGTGAGGAGGCCAGCAGAACTGAAAAGACGCCCAGCATGTAGTCAACAGGATCCCCTGTGCTGCTGCATGCATAGAAACATCATAAGAAAAGACAGAATGTCCACAAACTCCTTTTGAATATTAAAAAGAATTATCAGAGAAAGAAAAGACTGGGAAGATGAGAGTGAATCTCTCCTTTGAGCATTGGGATGAAGAGATGGAGAAGGGAGCGAATTTCACCACGCATATTGTACACGGACTTGCCCTCATTAGGATCCCATCGTACTCTGGGGCGAAACATTGTCACTGGATTTAGGAGGGTAGCCAAGACTGCAGGGGTTTATGTATTTTGGCAGATCTCAAGAGTAGCAGCATGAAGGACTGGTGGGAAGTGCGGCAGTGTTTGCAGGTTGTTGCTTTGGAGATTTTGGATTACATTTTTATTATTTGCTACATTTTAAGAAGTGTCTTCTATCTAATTGGAGCAGGAATGAATTAAGGAGTTTTTGTGAAATTTCCTTACTTCAGTAGATTGTTTGAAAAGTGTGTTTTTATATGCACATCTACATTGCCCTGGCTCTGTGTTGTATAGACTCATCACCATGCAGATTGTTGGTTTGCTGGTGATGGTGTTTGCAATGTTGGTCATGTTGGGAGTCCCTAAAGACCATAACGGTCCACACGCGACTGATCGCCTATCTGGATTACAGAAGTCCCATTGGTGCAAACGGATGCCAAACAATCCTGAACTTCACAGAAAACATAAGACTTTGAGGCGCTTCCACAAGTGTAGCCAGATCTTTCACAGTAAGTACAAAACTGCAATGCCACGTAACTGCCAGTTGAAAATGTTGACAGGATCAAAAAGTAATTTTAGTTAACGACTGTTAAAACATTATTTGGAGCACTTTGCAGTCTGGGAGCGGGTGTTTTTGTGTCCTTTTTTACCTCACAAATTCTTGGAAGATGTTTTGTGGGAAACGTTAGGCTGTAGTGTTAAAAGCTCTCAGCTTGGCTCTTGCCATCACAGCCTTGATAGTATGTCACTTTTTTGCCTTTGCTAGTCTAATCAAGGTTATAGAAGGAAGTGTGAGGACAAAGAACTTCCATTTACAGAGCTCAGCCATCATAACTTGTACTGGCTCTTTTCTTTTCTTTTCTTTTCTTTTCTTTTCTTTTCTTTTCTTTTCTTTTTTTGACAACCATGGAAGAAGAGTAAAGAAAGAAGAAAATAAAATACAAGACGACAGATTACAAAAGACTTTAACCAGGACCAGGACCTCAATCATCCTAACATGTTAAATGGTCATGTTAAATTAGAGTCCAAGAATGGCATAAAAGCGTAACAGCATTTTATTGTTGGGAACAATTTTCAGCCTCTCTTGTATCATCTTGAGGGGTTTTTTTTCTCCTTTTTTGTAGCTAATGTGAAAAAAGACAAAAGACAGCCCTATGAGTGATCTGTGACACAGATAACTGTCTGCTATGTGAAATCCAGTTCAGTCTTTGCTGGGCAACATCTAACCATTAAAATACTCACGTCCCCTTGTAGCAATCATCACTTTCATACACTCTCCCGTGTTGATGGAGCTAACCATGAACTTAGCTGATAATTGCTTCTATGTTACTGTCATCTGCTGCTGGCTAAAGGAAATTTTACTATTCAACTGGTAGTGATCAACTGAACAGCCACTTTGCAGATCCAGGGCTGCAAAAGCTTTTAGGAAAACCTGGCACAAGGACGGAGTGAGAATGGAGTGTGTAAAAGTGTAATGTAATGCACACATGGATGAATGAGAAATAAAAACAGACTGCTCTCTTAATATGTCAGTCATGTGGCATTGTTCATCAGCAGGAGTGAAAACTGGGGCACAGAGAAGGAAACAATCAAAGCAGTGAAGGTTTAAAGTAGATCTAACAACATTTTTTTTTAACTTAGGAATACAGAAAGAGATGTTGTGCACCATGCATGTGAGAAATATTTTTAATTTATGTATTCATAGTCCTTGTATTTTTACCATCCAAAATGCTTTCATGGTAAAAAGAAAGGATTGTTAGGGCTTGTTATACTCTGTTTCCTTCCCTCTAATGAAGATGAACGCCTTATAACAGTAATCACAGCAAGCCAGTGTGCTCAGGTTTCACAATGTGAACACTTCCTTGTTGTCTGAAAAAAGCTGGGGCACATATTTCAGTGCCAGGTAGTAATACTGCCACACCTTCTTTCACGAAAGCAGACACAAAGCAGCCGTTGTTGGATTATTTCACATAGTGTTCACTGGAGGGCGCTGTGTGGTAACAAATGCTCAATTGATCCGACACAGACTCTCTGAGCTGAGCTGAGGAAACGTGTCTTTCAGTTGCTCTTTTTTTGCTTTTCCTTTTTTCTTTCTTTCCACATTTTGGATCTTCTGATAAAGTATATAACATATCTTGCTGAGTTATAATTTATACATGTTAGACACCTACTCGCTGTCTAAAGTCGTCATGCCTACTATTGCGCCTCAGAAGTTGGGATCTATAAACTGCACTGATTTGACCATAGCAGAGAAATCTCACAAAACAAAGGGGGGCGACACATTTTATATAGGTTATTCTGTTGTTGTTGGGGTTTTTTGTTGTTGTTTTTGTTTTAAGGAAATGATAAGCTAGAACATACATTCTTATGTCAGAATTCAATTAACTCTGTGGTCATGGACGGTGCACTTTGTCGCAATAACTGTGAGCTGTTTTCTTTGGATTTATATTAAAATGTATTCATACAGTTTATCTGAAACGGTGGAAAGGCTGGGGGTATTTGGAAAAACATGTTATGAATTCAGCTCCCAGTCTCAGCATTTACCTGCTCGGACTGGAGGACTACTGTTTTACATGTACTGTAAAACAAAGGGAGTTTTAAAAACAGTATTAGATATTTAAAGAAGAGATATTTCATCCAACTCTAGCCTAATGCTTAAAATGATTAAAAATAACAACATTTTATACCTAAAGTAGTTTATAAAGTTGCATAATTACTGGTATATGAAACCACCGGAGGGAAAACAAAACCTTAAAGTATGTTAAACCCATTACAGGGGCTAATAACTATGAGTTGTGAAAACATTATATTAAATCCCTGTAGGAATAGCATTGGAATCGGCTGTTGCATGTTCGTGGTCAGGAGCCACAGAAATAATAAAACACATATCCGGATAGACTAGTTTTCTAGGGTTTGTCTCATGACTGGACATACTGAAAGACATTACAGTAGACTGCCAGTTGTCTCTGTGAAACTTCGCTGCTCGGTGGGATCCAGGCGGGAAGAGGTTAAATTTCCTCTCTGGGAAAGATTCGGGTCTATGGAGGGGGTAGAAAGGCGCATACCAACTGACGAGGCATTCCGCTTTCCTTGAATGAAATCCTGTGAATATGAATCCGTATTCCCCCCCACTCGCCTGAGGTTCGGTGTCTGCGACGCGCACAAGTGATCGGAGTTGCAGCGGAGGAGAAACGGGGGGGAAAGTGATGGAAAAGTTGCAGTGATCTTGTGTCTGGATCCGGTGGATGAGAGAGGATAGGACTAACTTGCAAAGTTTCCGATCTCAAGTGACACATTCAGAACTGGATTGAAATAATGTGACTGCAAGCAGTTTAGCGTGGACTCTGGCGACCGCTGGCGTGATTTCACGCACTTTTGGACTTAAGTTTTGCTTTGCGCTGGAATTATTACTTTGCTTCTTTTTTTTTTGCACAAAGGAACTAAACGATTTAAATAACACAGCCTGGTTGATCAGTGAGAGCAGCAACGGGATGAATCCAAAGAAAGGATAGAGCTCTGTCACTTCTGCGCTGAGAGATTCTAGCACACATTTAACACATGCTATCATTCAGTTGAACTGGACTACTGGAACAGAACATGTGTTGAAATCTCGGACTGTTTCTCTATTATTCTTTCCCATCTCAACTCCCCAATTTCACCTACACCAAGAAGCCATATCAGGCTCGTGTTGGACTGATCTTGGACTTTTATAATTTGCGTTTGGGGACTCACAAACCAAAATCACTGTGTTTGTTTTTAAACTGTGGATTTTAAGATTTTTCATTTTGAGTGCAGTTTGACATGAAGAAGCGGATGCCTCAATTTTTATTTAAATAATTTGGATTATACGAGAACATTTCTCACAAGAGAGACGTTGAATGATGTCTCCAACTTTAATTGGATTTGTATTTCTGTTAGGAATTCTCCATGTGTGCTCAGGTAAGTCGTTGGTAATGATTCAAAGTAATCTGCTAGCCTTTAACTGGGGTTTTACTAGCTGAAATTAAAAATTCCGGGAAGAGTTAAATTAAAGTTTAATCTTTAATTTTATAAAGGTCATTTTAAAATGATTTAAGTGACAGTGGATACACAAACGTATTTGATTTAAGAGCACTCCGTGCAGAATGGTTTCTGCACTAATGTAGTTACAAACTTTACCAGAAATAAGAAAACACATTTTGAGAGCTGGACTTTTGTTAGGGAGTGTGTCATAGTGTGTCTGCCCTTTGTAAGAGGATCCTGTTTTATTAATGTATTTTCTTTCACTTTCATGCTTTGAAATGAGAAAGGTACCACATAACGGTGAATTTTTCTTTGACCACAAAAGTCAACATTCGGGGTAAAGGGGCTGTCTTAACTTTTAAAAGCTGAGCACACATAAACTCACACATAAAGTGCTGAGGCCGTATGGGATGAGTGGAAAGAGCAGCTATCATCGGTCATACAGACAGCACATGCCCCTATGGGGAACATGTTTCTGTGTATGTCAAGATTCTCCCCCTGGACCACGATTATTGCTGAGTGCATCACTATTTTTATGCTTATAAAATTAAAATCTGCTGCATCAGATCAAATTACAGAGATTACGCTTTTATTTTTTTTTCATCGGTTGTTTTGTAATACAAATTTATGCCACTCATGTAGAACTACAACAGTTTTAGGTGTCTTTGTTGCCTAATCCTGCATCACCCCCTCCCATTATCTTTCACTTTTTTTTTTCTTCTCACCCATCACATGGATCTCTTTATAGAGTTTCTGGACCGTGCTAGCTGGGGTTTCCAGGTCAGTTGCTTCAGAGTTGAGAAGAAATGCTTACCACCTCATTTTAGGACATTAAGAGGAGAGGGTTTCGAATGGGGGCATTTTGTAGACGAAGAACTGTACAACAAAACAAAAAAAACTAGTTATCATAACTTCTATAAAGGAAGATGCTCGATATACATTATATTTGTAAAGAAGCTACTGTGTCAGAGAAATAGCAGTGACATTTGAACCCTTTACTACGGTTTACTGTTGCTACTGCACACCTCATTACCTAAGTAATAGTCAGCAAAACTCATACTCACACTTAAATGACTTCTATTAAGCCTTAAAGTGACCTATCCCCAATAAAATATCCAGTTCATTCCCTATAAGGTCTGGCAGCCCATATTCATCCATTTTTTGATTCAGTGTGTCTGCATGATTTCATTATCAGCATTGAGTTATTTGAACCTCTGACTTGTTTCATGCAAGTTTGGCCATTGTTTATTGTATGGTGATGGGGAGAGCTTGTGAACCTACAAAAAAATATTGTAGCACCTAAACAGGAAGTCAGGTCAGAGGTGAGGGCTGAGAACTGAATCTGCTCCGCCCTAAGCTGGCTCCTAAGCCAGTAATGGTCCCGTCCTGTCGGAGAGCAGAGTTTCCAATTACTCCCGTCTGTGAATGTCTCGGGATGTTTTCTGGGGAGAGATGGACTGGACAAGAAATACTATAATGACTAGCCCTGGTTTAGACACAAGTGTCAGGAAAATTAGATTTCATGCCACTTCCCAGGGAAAAATAATTCACATTTGCCACTAATTGCACGGCTGAGAACTTCATTCTGGAGTAGGGAATATATCAGATCCTTTAAGCAAACTCTCAGTGGCATTTAGTAACATGTCTTTGTATCCTGTTCCACACATTCAAGATTTAGCCAGGGTGAGAGAGTATATTTTTTAATACTTCTTGTATCTGTGAAATAGCGAGTGAGAGATAAAATGACCTTTGCCCTGACAGACTTGTGATGACTTGCTTATTGCCGCTTTGCTGTGTGTGAAGGGTGTAAATTGATACCTCCTTCTGTCTTGTCTTGCCCTGTTATCAGAATGATCTGTCCTCCTGCTATACACTAAATGGTTGTTATCTCTCCTCCAAGCACTCACCTCAGAGGTGCCATTCAGATGAGGGCAAGAGGTGGCTCTGCTTCTCACACTCAGAAGGATGCTATGGATTACTTTGAGGAAATAAGGGTTGTTAGAATGATATATATATTAACAAGGAGGCTCTACCTTTAAGGCACATATCAGACTTTCCTCTGAAAGTTGGCTTCTATGCTGCTATAAACCCTTGGAGTGATTACATCCAGCCCAATAGAGTGCTTAAGTGTGAATGTGTAGTCATGCTGATAAAAACATAGACAGTGGGAGTGGTACCACCTCGGTAAGCATCTCCAGCCCCGGCAGCATCAAGCTGTGGAGGTCTTGACAAATTGACCCATAAGTGCTGATAAATCGTGGAGCACTTCCACCTGCTACATCACAACATTTCATATGACAGGACACAGCAGGTTCCAGAGCCAATTAATGGCCAGAGACCACAGGTGAGACATATCTCTGTCTCCTGGCTTCTTACCTCATGTTCTTGAAACATGCTCATTAAAGGCAGTCTTTCCCTTACCCAGTTCTCTTTATCAGTTCTGTGAAACAGTGTTTAGGAGTTGCTTCAAATGGCCCCAAAATAATTATGTTTCTGAGCATTTAGCCTTCTGAACTGATTTTGGGTAAGCAAAGCAGATTTCTTAAGAAATTTGAGTCTTTGGGTCTGTCGTGTCACCTTTTTTTTTCTGAGATGAAAAATCTCACACCTGCGTGAGATGATGGTGTCCATAAAGCTGTAGCTCCATAACTTCCACTAATACACTTTAATCTGATCCTAATCCGAATCAAACTGGGTTTTACACCCTAAGATCCGGGATTAGGTAGACTTTGGCTTAGTGAAAACACATGGAGGAATGTGGGAGGCCAGCGAGTGTGTTCTTCCTGTCCATGAGAACTGTGGCTAACTCATTAATGACCGACAAGATAAACATTTCAAAACAGTTTGTTTGAGGGCAGATAAATTAGGCAGTGACTCTTGATGATCTGCTTTCCCTCGACTGCTCTTCTTTTAATGACCACAAAGGACTGCTTAATTGGATTAATTAACAAATCCATCTGACGTCAATAGTTTGTAATTTGCCGTGGCTGCAGCTCGACTGATACGGATGTCTGCAAGGAGAAACGGAGGATTTAGATTTTTTTTTTTAAAAACTGAGGAAGATACTTCTCAATGTCCTTTGTGTCAACTTCTTGGTATTTTAAGTACCACAGGAATTAACGGCTGTGTCTCACCAGGATTCAGTTTAGACGGTGTGAGTTTCGGAGAGTATTGCTTGCTCTGCGCTGATAATGTTGTCATGACTTACTTAGCAAGTATCACTTTGTCTGTCAAGTTGTCTGTCGGTCTAAGCCCCAAAAACGTATAGCCAGACAGAGATAAGCTGTCTACACTAAGAATACTCTGGCACATAACTTCATATAAGTCATATAAGCGTTTTAGTCTGCAGCTGGCTGATATTTGAAGGCAGCAGGCATGTCTAGGCTATTAGACTCCTGGGCCAATATAGTTAATGCATCTTGTTCTGTCGGTTGGCGTGGAGGACAAACATTCCCTCTTGCCACTTGGTCTAAAAGTGATGAATGGTGTGTCCTTATAGGATGAAAGGTGTTGTCTGGTTTCCGTCCCATTTCACAAATGGCACCCTTAGAATTCCCCCAGCTTTCCTTTCTGTTATTAAAAAATATAAAGACCTTTTTTGTTTACTAAGACTCCTTAATGTAAAAGCAAGTTACCTTTGATTCTGTATCACACATGCATGCTTTTTTGATCTACTCTGAATGTATTACTACTATTGTGATCATTTCAGTAATATAGATGTGATCAAGACTAAAAGACAGGCACATGGGGTTTGTGTTTGTGTGGGGTGGCGAAAGAGGCTTAAGGAATCTCTTCATCCTCTCACCCATCCCCCACTTTTTTCTTCTTCTTTTTTTTGTTTTGGCCCAATTTTTTTAAGACTTGCCTTTTTTGTGACTGGTCAGTGCAGAGTCTTTCTTAAATAAAGCAGGCCGACACGCAGAAAAAGCCTGTGGGGAAGGGACGAGGAGGCCGTATTGTGTTGCCTTAACGGGGCGATTGTAAGGCTTGGAGGAGGGGAAGAGAATGGTTCACCAGAGACTGAGGGTGTGTGAGGAGAGAGGAGGAGTGCAGCTACACACAAAGGCTACCCTAGGGTGTTGAAGGGGGATGGAGGGAGGAAGAACAGAGGACGAAGGGGAGGACGGAGCAGTCAAACATACCACGATACGCCAGCTTGTGGGAATACTCTTGATATGGCTCCCTGTGCGCACATTGCATATTCTTACTGTTCCCTCATGGCACTGCTGAATGTGCTGATTAGGGTGACAGAGGTGGTAAACTGTGAGTTGGGGTTTTTTAGAGGAGGACATGTGGGGACAGGTGAAGTTGATTTTTAGAACTGCTGAGTAAATAAAAGATCCTGGAACAAACCTTAAGTGGTGTGGTGAGGGTTTGGTTTGGTTTTCGGGCAGTATGGCCAACATCCCTCATGTGTCTAACATTTGCATGCTCAGGAACTCTCACAGGGCTTGCCCTGGGCCTGCCGTTTGCTGTGGCGGTGAAGCTGTGCTACCGTGGGGTGCTCTGCCTTGTGCATTTTAAAAAGGTTCAGACCTCCCTCCCTTTCATTTTCTCCACTGGGGAGACTGAGAGATGGCATTGAGGACAGCCTTTCCCTGTATCCTTCTTTTCTTTCTCACTCCCAGAGCTCAGGCCTCCTCCCAGCCTCTGTGACCATTCTATTACCCTCTCATTTCAAGGCCTGGATACACTTTTGAAATGCTAAACCTCCCTTTGGTTATAACTGACAGGGGAAAATACCATTAAAGAGGCTGAGAGGAATAGATTAAATTAGCAGTTAAAAGAGAGACTGCTAATTAGTTGATTAATGTATTTGGTTCCTCCCCCTCTCAGCTATGCTGCCACAGTTAAGATTCCCTTTGGTGACAAGGTTGTCTTTCTATATCAAACATTTTTTTTTATTCTGTTTATTTTATGTTTGGAACATTTGTTATCTATTTATGCAGTGCAGATTCATGATTAAAAGCCACTCTTATTGTGAGTTGTGTCAGCAGCTAAATCTACTGGTTCCTGGGGGCTAATTCTGTCACACAAAAGACAGTGATAAAAGTAGGAGGGGTGCACTTTATTTAAGGGGAAGCACTGAAAAACATAATTAATGAGAAGGTGACCTTGAAACTCACTATTATAGGACTGCTTTTGGAGCCTGTTCTACCATTCAGCAGTAACCATGGTGAGGAGGCTTCAAATAACTGGGTGATTTATTTTTTTTTCATCATGTAAATACACTGTTGCTCTGAGTCAGGAGATTAAGTTTAATCCCAGCCCATTATCAGCCTCACCTATTTTCTGTGAATTGGTGACATTTTTTTTTCTGAAACCTGATGTCACCATTGAATCTCACACAAAAACCCAAAACTGTTTTTTTCCCTTATTTTCTTGGTTGATAATGTGTGAAGTGCCACAGTCTCTAAAATGTCTAAATGCTATTGAACTCTTTGAACAAGAATAACGCCTTTTAATTATGTGGAAAGGCTCTGAATTTCCCCTCTTTCGGAAAGCTTTTACTTCTCAGTTTCGAGAGACTTGCAAATCTGTTTCAGTTCTTCTGTAAAGAGTTCAGTCTCCTTCAACTGTGTGATTCTTTTGCAGTCACCTCGACTCTTTCCTTCTGATGTGCCGTCTTTTGCTTAAACCATGAAAGCTCTAATTGAATAACAATTGTAGCTACTCTGTGAAAGACAGCTTCCTCGGGGTTTAAACATAAGATTGCTTTGGTTTGTCTGTATGTCAGTCAGCAACTCTTAATGGTGAGCTTCATACTTCTGACTTAAAACAGGTTCATTGTAGGTTTAGGGCCTCATCCCCATTTCCCTGTATGCACTTTGCCTTGACAGATTCACCTTTCCTGGCTTAGAAGTCATTAATGTAGAAAGGCTCTACTTCCTTCTAAAACGTAGTCTTGACAGGTTGTCTAACCAGAAAATGCTACAGTTCGTTCTTCACCTCTACACAGTGTACAGTGAAAATGATGGGCATACTTTGAGCATCTTAGACAATACCAAAATAATTCAGAGCTCTTCTTATCATTCGTGGCTTCTAAATCTAACTAATGTTCAATTTAGCTGTAGTACTGTGCAAAAGTCTTGAGCCACCCCTTATTTCTTAATTTTTTTCTTTCAACGAGCCAGACTTTCTTATAATTTTCTAGTCTGGTCACGCTTTCTGAAGATCTTTTAAAGTTTGGCCATTGGCTGCTTTTTCGTTCATTTTAATTACAGCCCTTGAACCTGACCATTTTCCTTTTCTTTTTTTTTTTGGTTTGTTGTTGTTCGTTAAACGACTCAACAGTGAACTGTGGTGCACTCAGCATAAAAAGGAATCTAACGTAACTAACTTGAACCAGTGTGGCATCCTGATAGACAATGACACAAAAGGCAGCCAGCATCCAAAGGAGAACTTTGAATGTCCTGAATAACTATTCCTGAAGACTTTTTAAAGAAATTACAAGAAAGTTTGCCTAAAAGACCTTGGAGCATATTGAAGAATACATTGGCATTGGTCATACCAAATATTGACTTACAAGCTTGTTAAATTTTACAAACTCAGTTTTTGCTTTGTGTGCTGTATTTCCATGTATATTTCCATGTTTCCACACGTGGTCATATTTCCCGTTTTCCTAACAAAAGACTTTCATTAGGTAGACTTTGGCCATAATGTATGGCACTGCATATATGATGAAGTACTGTCTCAAAATCATTATTTTGGCAGCTTAACAGTTGTTCACTTTTAAAAGAGGATGTTGAGTGGACCAGTGGCAGGGAATGATGTTAAAATATACTCAGATATACTTTCTTTTTTAAAAATTCATCCTAAATCAATATTTCCAAACTAGCATTTCTCACAGCTTTAGTCTGAGTGGTGCTTCTGCTGTCAAATGTGGAAAACTGGCAGATAGGAAGTAACTACATTTGTGATCAAGTTGTTTTCACTTTGAAGCATCAAAGGAAACAGTATTTGGTTCATTACATTGTGTACCTGGACAGTTGGTGTGTATGTTTTGAGGAAGAGACGTGGTAAGTGGGTGCTGGAAAGCATTCAGGCCAGTGAGCAGTTGTCTGCAAAAGGAAATTTCTTTTTAATGCCAGACTGGGCACAGTCTCCCCTCTGTGGACGTCTAGAAAAAGGCTTCTTGGCAGACTTTGCCCCTTCATTAATTTTGACCAAATATTTACTGTGCATCACATGGCAAGCCTTACATCCCACTTTAATTTTTTCCAGGCAAGGTTTTGAACAGTTTGGGGCAATTTGTGTTCCATTTGGCTGGACTTGGGCCATGTCCCACTCAGCAGGCTCATGCTGGTGTATCTGGGATTTTGCCACATGGTTCCACAGAGTCTTAACCTATGCTGTGGGGGCCACGTTTCACTTTAAGAATACCATCATAGCCAACAGTATGTGAACCGCTGTTGCATATGCCAATACCTAAGCTTGCACACATTGACACATCAATACTATGCGCTCTGTATTTGCCCTTTTAACCTAAAGGGCACCAGAAGGAAATGTGCCGGGTTTCTACGTTCAGATGTTACCACTGTGCCCTCGACTGAATGCAATAAATGAAATTCCCTTTCTCCATGCAGCTGTCTGAGATTTACTACAGAATGTTTTTGGCTGAGCATTTAGAATAGCCCACATAAGAAGTTAAGGTCCTCAGCTTTGCACTAAGCAACTGTAATGTAACGCTGGTCCAAAGTAGACTTGTATCACTGTTGCCATCAAATAAATAACATTTAAAAAAGCATTAGGTGCTTTTGGCCATGTCTGCCTCGATTCACGTTGGCATCTCTTCAGAGCAGTTCTTTCTTGGCATTAAGCCCACATGCCCTACTCCCCACGACTGGGCTGTGCCAGCTGAGTGTGCTGGTCCCTCTTCCTCCTCACTGCTCTTTCAGCCCCTCCCCTGCCTTCAGTCCCCACATGTCTAGTGGCTGAACAGAAATACTGCAGTTAGCCCAGAGAGCGACCTTGGGAGGAGAGAATCACCTGATCATATTGTTATTGACACAAAACTAAGCAGGCAGCACTTTTCGAAATTAAATTAAGCAAACTGTTTTGTTTAAATTTACTCTACTGTGCCATTCCCATCAAAATATGCTCATAATTCTTGCTTGAATGCTTTTTTTATTTTTCAAAAAACAGTAAACACTTCATTTTTCTGAAATACAATTGTATTAATCACTTGAGGATTTCAAGTCTAGCAGCTTGCGTAAGTCAGCAGTGAGATGCTCACTGTCCCCTGTTGGGAAATAAATGTACCAGTGTATTCAATTACCTCTGCTTCTCCTATCCTGCTGTTGTAGAAAGCTTTGATGTATCCCTGAGATCACACTGGTCAAACCTCATTAAAAACTGGCAATGCTGGAAAACAAAAACAAGAAGTAATTGCCCAGTCTTGCTCCCTTGTGCTTCTTTTCAGTAATCCCCCCCCAACCCCTCCCCACCCTTACTTGAAGCCTTGACTGTGCTGCATGAAGCTCCTTAATAGAAGGTCCAAGCCTGTCATCTGCACTCCATATTAATTACAACTCTTTTCCTGGGGTATCTGCACTGCTGATGGAATGACATCTTTGACACCGGCATTCATGAGAAGTCTGAGCTAGGTTTTCTTCTCAGGTCATCACTGTGAATATACAGGGTCAACTGGAGGAGCCTGCAAGTCTGCTCAAAGACACACAAACACACACATTGTGAATAGATTGATAGATAGATACCAGACAGACTGACACACATGCATGCAGACAGGCGGACTCTTTGCTTGCATCCACGCTGCTCTGTTCATCCCATCTGCCTGCGGTCTCCAGAGCCAATTTGACAGGCTGCATCCTAACAAGCATTCCAGTCTTTTCCACTGCAGATTTCCTCATCTTCCCAGTGAATTGATATAATAAAGAATAGCTATTATACTTATCCTGTAGGAATGAAATCTGCCCTGATGGCCTTCTGCAGAGTTTGACAGCTTTTGTTTGTGTCTAATGACACTGACTGTAGCAGATTGGTATCAGGAAGAACTGCAACTCATTCACAATTGTGTCCCATGGGTGCCTGTTGAAAATTCATTATTTTTAGTGTGTGTTTCCCTTGCCACATCTTTTCACATTTACTCCTGCTTGGTATGTTGCTGACACTGTATGTGAAATTATGTTGGATTGTTTAAACTGTGGGGGTAAACCTCAGTGTGTAACATTATTTATAAATACGTTTGTGTTCACATTTTCTTTTAAAGACACACAAAACAAAGATTTTCGCATTCATCATACTTGTTCCTGTGCCTTGTATCTACAGCCTGGTGCAGAAGTTGAAATCCTGCTACTATTGTCTTAGATTCAGATGGGGGCCCCAAAGCAGGATGAGCTCCAGCCTCCCAGAGGAGTACTTTGCTATGCTGTCTTACTCTCAACCTGGCTCGCATTGCAGGGGGATGCGCCAGGATGTGTTTCCCAGCTGACACAGCCAGGAACTCGGGCTGGTGCTTCAGGCCTTGAGACCTCTGCTGGTTCTTGTCCTGATGAGCGATAAGTGTGAATATCCTAGAGCATTGGAAGTTATGCTAGTAACCCTTGGCCCCGTGCAAAGGAAGTAGAACGCCTTGTTTATGGTATCATCAGCTGATTTGTCACGATTTTATTGCAGGTGAGAACAAGCAGCAGGATGATCAAAGGCAACAACACTGATAAAGGGACTCTGACACATCTTAATGGTTAGGTTGTGTTTGCACAAGTTGGAAATTGGAGCAAGTATGGTGGAAGATGACAAGTAAATGGGCTTACTTTTTCTTCTTCATGTTTAGCATATTGTGAAAATTACAAGAATTGATTGGATAAATTGTAGTGGGCTCCGCTGAGACGCACAATAGTAAGCAGGGTGGGTTTTTTTGTTTTGTTTTTTTATCAAGGGGTGTTGTGATCTGTATGCAAATTGCCAGTTTGCCACAGCCATATTTTGCTCAAATATCAATGGGGAGCATTGTAATCTGTGGGAGTGTTAGTTTCTATAACAACAAATACAGCCAACCCAATAGTGTATTGTTGTGTATAAACTCATAGATAATGATCTTCTGGTTTGCTTGTGTTAAGAAAGCATTTGGACAGAGGTACCATTTTTTGGAAATTGATAACTATTCTCAAGTGCTGATGTAGTATAAGCGAGGTAACCATACCCTGTTGTGTTTGGTAAATGGAGACAAAGAGATGAGGAGGGAAAGAGGCCATAAAGATATCCATCAACCCCCTCCATCACCCAACCTCTGGAGCTCCATACAGACTCACACACAGGGCTCTAATCCTGCCTCTTAGGAGTGTAAGCGATATCCTTGTGTAACATTAAAAACAGGTCTGATCTGATGCAACTGGCAAAGTCATTCATGCAGCACATTCCAGGGTGGGATTCTGAGGCTGAAACGGTAAAAGATTCAGTTTCACTTTCCTGTTAATGTCATCTGATCAGCAGTAGTACAGTACCTCGTCTTTTCTCTCTGTTTCCGTCTCTCCCGCTTATCTCTGCCCCTCTCTCCCTTATCGTCTCTAATTCAACAGAAAAGGGTGCCTTTTCTTTTGTGTTAAGTCATTTAATTGGCCAGCCCTGTCCTGAGCAGGCGTGGCTCCTGTGTACGCCTGGCTACCCCAAGGGACACACCCTTTGCTCTTATCTCTGCCATAAATCCCTCTTAAGTCCCCTAATCACAGATTAATGGGGCTGTAGATAAAAAGTGCCCTACTGTGCTTGGCCTTCCTTATCACAGATCCATATTCCATATCTCTTACCATTGCTCAGCTGGACATCTGATATGGCTTGTGATGATACGGCTAAGGCTCCTGCAACAGCTTTCAATTTTACTGCCTGTCTTTATGATATTCTGTGACCTTGCCCATTTTGATGGGGGAAATTAAACTTCCAGCAACTTCACTCATATAATCAAATGAAATTCGTCGCTGGGATCCTTTGTTCTGTGACAGGTGAATGACCCAGTATTGTGAAGTTGTTTTATCAGTCAAGGAAGTAGACACATTATCCTGTCTCCCTACCTCAGGGGACCAGACTGACAACGGATCTAAATTGCTTCACTGTCCTTCTCCCCCATGAGTACTCTGGGGTAAAGGGCAGGTGCCTGGCTCCCTTCCTCTTCCTCACACTCTGTGAAGATAGTAGCCATGGAAAACAGCTGTGAGAGACAAAGGCACATTTATTTTTGAAGTTAGGGAAATCACTAGACCAGAACTGATTGCTGAAGCTAGGTGATTGTTTTACGTCTTTTTAGCTTGTCCTTCTTCTTTCCTTCAGTCCTTCATATAGGGATTTAGTCAGTGGTGCATGATTAGTTAGAAGAAAAAAAAAAAAAAAAAAAAAAAAGCTCTATAAATGCTGTTGTCTTCCCCACCGATGGACTGGTGTCAATGGACAGAAAAAAATCATATTAACATTTTAATATTTTTGGTGTTGAGGTGGTCTCACAGGGAACTGGATTCATGCTCCTCCTCTAGGTTTTGTTTTAGCCAATCATAGGGCTTTTCAGCACAAAGAAGGTAACTACTATGAAGCAGAATAAAGAGCCAAAAAATAACTTAAATGACATGAAATTTAAAAAAAATTAAAATAATTTTAAAAAAGGCTTAAGGACATAACTAGCAAAGCAGAGGACTTTCATCTGGTCAGCAATGGTTTTAATCCTTTGTGAATCCAGAAATATACACTGAATTATTTCAAGTGCATTTCTAGTATATCCTTGAGGCTATGAAGTGAAGATTTTTTTAATTCTGTCTCTTTTTTTTGTTTATTTCTATTATTATTTCCTATGAATTTATTTTGCCCTTTTCTAGATTTCTTCCAACTGCATCTTAAATTCAAAGAGCTAAAGTGTTAACGAAATAGCCCGTGTCTCTACGAAAGCTAACCTTGTGTTTTTGGGGGGGGTTTCTTGTCCTGAGGCTGCTGAGAGTTAAGGTCAATGGAGGGCCTTCTTCTCTATTTTAAGTCAGAATAGTTAGCTCGATTGATTGCCACATCCCAGACTTAGGAATAGTTGTAACTTGTTACTGTACAGTTGCACTCTATTGCTTTTTCATGTTGATATCTGGGCGATTAACACTGGCAGTAAATATTAACTAATAAATTCTTGCACTGCAAATTTAAAGAGACTTTATTTGATTATATCATCTCTCGTGATAGTTTTACTAGCTTACATCAGTAAAGTCCAGTGCAAAAATAGTCCCCTCCTGAGGTTTCACTATGTTGTTTTCACTGGAAGTAGTCTGTCTCTTTTTAGCATATTTCTTTAATCAGATTGAGGAAGCATGATTATCTTTTGGAATATAAAGTCGGAGTATATCATCTCATGTGCTGTGGTGAAAATGAAGTTTAGCCCCAAGACATAGATGAATCCATGTGAAGCTGGTAGCCATAATCTCAATACACATAAATATTCCTGGTGATATAATGGCCATTCGCTTCATGAGAACCATCACAAATCTCATTCTTATGCCATGTCTGTCCATGTTTAGAGTGGGGGGAAGAGTCTGGGTTTTAGAGTGAGCAAATGCCTGGAGGTCTTCATGAATCCTTGCATGTGTACAGTATATGGGTCAATGTAGGTCTGCACCCTTGTGGCAATGTGGTTTGGCATGAGCCTTTCCAATTCATTGTGTTCACTTTTGCTATTGGGATTGTTGTTTGTTACTAAGATTACTTTCATAAGTGAGAAAACTCTAACTCCATTGTTGTTTTTTTTTAATTACCTCCAGTAAGCAAAGACTCCCTCAAGCATAGTTTAACACTGTGTAGTGTGAGTCTCCCTATGTGAGTAAATGAGAAGACAGATGCACAAAGCTCTCTAGCAAGTGAGACGGTTAAGGGAGAAGTAGAATTTTGCCTCAGGCACCAATCGATCAGATCCTTGCAGTAGAAGTCCCAGCTTCCCTTTGGTGAAGCTGTGTATTGCATTAGCTCATCTTGCATTCTCTGTCTGGAAGCAAAGAGGGGGGTGACGAGGGGGATAGAAAACAGGGGAGAGGATGGTTGAAAGCAGCAGCGGAGAAGGAAGGGCAGCGCTTTGAAATAAAGGGGAGTGCTAGACAACTTAAAGTAATGCGAGAAAGCAATGGTGAAAGTACGCGCTCTGTTCATCTCTTATTTCGGTCTCAAATTTGGTCGTCTGTGTGTGCTGCATCGAAGGAGTGAAGTGAGCTCTCTATCCATTTCCTAAAAGCGTGCACCTGTAGAAGGGAGCACGGGAGTGTTTGTTCCTTGACAGGATAATTCTCTTTCCCCTGGTGAGGGGTAATGGAGCTGAAGTAACAGAGGTCACTCAAAGTGTCTGCGGGGATCAGCACGGCAAAGCCTACATACGCACACACAAGCAAAATATGCTTAGAAAGAATTCAGTCGTGACGAGGAAGGGATGATAGCATTGTGTAACTGATACATGCCGTGCACCCAGTCACGGCTCAAAACGCACACCCTCTCAGGAAACGCACACAAAACACTTATTAGTGTACTTCAGTAGTTCAACTGCTGAATATTTATTAATACAATTATTTTCACCAGCTTCTCTGTTACAGGACACAGTGGCCCACTTCATATTGTATTATCAGTCTGCATGTTCATCATGCAGATCAGCCATAATCATCTACAGTAAACAGTCAATGATCAAACACAGTTCCGCCTGCTGCACAGCTCTCCTCACAGTGTGCTACATCTAAATAGTTAATGGTTCCCCCATAAGGCCCCAAACTTCAGACCATTTCAAATTAGAGAGAAGCTATCTAAATCAGGAAGGGAACGGGCAGAGCAGATAGCGGCTGAGCTCTTCAAAGTCCTCTTTAATAAAACATATTAGCCTGCCTTGTCTGCTGAGGGCTGGTAGTGGTACAGTTGCTACAGTAGTAATCAGCCTGTGTATGCTAGCGAAGTTGGTGCAGCTCCATGCTGTCTGACCAAAGGGCTGGGTCTTTATTAGCATATGGACTGTAAGTTAAAAGGTCTGTTTTGAGAGCAGGTTACAAATGGTGGTTAATTAGCCTAGTACTGGTTGAGAAGGCTTCAATAGCCAGAAAGCATAGATATGTATTTTTTATAAACTTTATTCAGTGCCAGATAGAGGACTAATTCATTCTTGCTAAAGGCTTGATATATCGCTCTCTAATTCTCCATCTGTTTCTGTTTCGACTCTCAGAAATGCTTTAATCTACAAATGTGTTTTTATACCCACGGAGCGTCTGACGTACAGGACCAAAACTGTTTCAGAATTGCGGGAATTTCTGTGTGTGACTTTATCTTATGTGTCATGTTGCCACAAAATAATAAAACTTCAGCTTTGCTGGCGTTAGTGGAATAACTCCAGATAGAGTTGTGATTATGGGTCAATTTTGACTGCAGTGCTCTGGTGTACAATTATTGCACTGCACCATTAATATGCTACCATCTTAATCGCAGAATTTCATTTAATTATCATTATTTTAATTCCAGTCTTCAAACAAATGCTCGTGTTAAGTGTCACTAAGTGTTTACTTTTTGGAAGAATTATTGGAGGAGTTTTTTTTCCCTCCACCTGACTAAGTGCTTTAATTAATATAATAAAACTGAATTGAAATTACCTGAGAAGAAAATAATCAGCAACTTTGCAGTCTGCAAACAGTTAACTCATTTGCTTTTGTGTTATTTTTCCTCACAACCACTGCAATCCTGCACTGCAGTTTGTGACCAGTAATTTCGAAAAAAGAAGTGTGCAGAATCATATGAACATCAAACAGTGTCCCAACGGAGGAGCTGACGCCACATTTCAGTGTTGGTGTAGGGTTCATGTAAGAATGATGAGGTGCAGAAGAAGCATGCCCAGAGTCAACCCTCTGAGATAAAAACTCCATTTCTCTAACAATGTCTGTTTCTGATGATCCCCATCAATCAAGCAATTTTCAAAAGTCCACACAGCCCTTACCTGTCAAAATAGTTACTATTGGGATATTTCGAAAGACTTGGGATTGTGATGTCCTTCACTGGGTTACTGGATTAATTATATCTCATTGACCAAAGTACACATTTGCCTTGAAGTGATTTATCTTTCCACAAAGCTGTCACTAATTATGCTGACTTTACCAAAAATATGTGGCGACCACAAGAAGATGCCTTCTCAGCACCAGTTCTCTTGGGTAACATGGGTGGGTGTATGGCACATAAATGAGGCAGTGTGGCAAGTTCACGGGATGCTGGGTAAATTAATTGCAGGCCTGCGCCTCCAATTATACCCGACTCTCTTTAATTGGTGCTGAATGGGCTCCAAAGGCCTATGCTGGGAGATATGGTGAGAAGGGAAGAGCTCTCTTTCTCTTTCTCTTGGTAACACACACACACACACACACACACACACACACACACACACACACACACACTTTTGTGTGTAGCCACACAATGCATTCACAGCCATCCAGTCCCGCCCTTCAGGAATTAACAACAGGAAGCTAATTTGCATGTAAAGCAGGTTTGATAGCCACAGCTGACTGGTCAGAGAGCAATATTAATGACCAGAGATAGCACTAGGGTGTTAACCCCCTTGGCACTGCTGTTGGCTCTGCTGTGGCTCATCTGTCTTTCTTCAAAAGTGCAATTTCTGCTCTTGCTCCTTTTCTGTCATGAAGCTATGCACAGCACCTTTATCTTATCTTTTATCTCTTAATTTCCTTTTTACCGTCAAGGTCTGTCATATTTTTGTTTACCCTTGCCTTCATTGTCTTTTCTGCTCTTCAATCTGTGAAATGACACTCACAAAGGTGCAGCAATGTTAACCTTTACCACAGGAGCTGCTATTGAAAACAAAGACTTGTTCTTTGCTTCTTCCATCACCACGACCTCAAATAGTACCTTAAATACATCCATTAATATCAACTTTTGCCTGTATTTAAAAGTAATCAGCATGTTTAATACAGTGAAGAACTTGATTATTGCTATATATGTAAAGTAGAATTAATTTAACTGTTTAAAATTTATACTGAAGTGACAAAGTATTTTAAAGTGGCCTACCATCAGCTGCTTAAATGTACATGTATCTACTGTAGCCACATTGGGCTAACCCTTTTAAACTTTTCAATCAAATAAGACAAAGTCCACAACAAGCCTGTCATTCCTTTAAATAGCTTAAATAAGGACTCGCAGATGTAAATCGTCACTTTTGTCATTTCTTCTCAGGATCCCGTCTGCGCCAAGAGGACACCCCACCCCGGATTGTGGAGCATCCCTCTGACCTGATTGTTTCCAAAGGGGAGCCCGCAACTCTCAACTGTAAAGCAGAGGGGCGTCCAACCCCAACAGTGGAGTGGTACAAGGATGGAGAGCGGGTGGAAACGGACAGGGACAATCCCCGTTCTCAGCGCATGCTTCTTCCCAGTGGCTCTCTCTTCTTCCTGCGCATCGTCCATGGACGGCGGAGTAAACCGGATGAAGGTTCTTACGTCTGTGTTGCTCGCAACTACCTGGGAGAAGCAGTGAGCCACAACGCCTCGCTGGAAGTAGCCAGTAAGTGCAGCATGTCTTCCCACTTTCACACCCACGCCACTTTCTGGTGTGGGTGTGAATAGAGTAGTTTGGGTTCAGATGTTGCTGAATAGCAGGCTCCAGTTTCTTCCTGTGTTTCTGCGCTCAATGTGTTCATTGAGTTGAATAATCTCTCGGGCGATGGGCAGGATGTGTTTGGCCCAGCAGTCTCTGTAGGCCTGCAGAGCCTTGGAGGGGGAGAGTGGCCTGATCATTCCAGGGTGAATGCTTCTCTAAAGGGCCCTTGGTAGGTGGTCATGAGCTACAATGGGAACAAAGTCCTTTCTGTTTTCATCCTACCTCTGCTTTTTGTCAAAGAGATAGATATGAGGTTTTATAGCAAAAGGAATGCAATTGCTGCATCTGTGTTTAGTCATCTTTTAATAAAGACGCTTCCTACTCATTTCATTGAAGAATCCGCGATGCCTTTTTATTGTCTGCTTTGCTTGTGCTATGACAGTTGAACTTTGATGTAGAGTGGATTAAGCATCTGTAGGGTCAACAAGAGGCCTTTGTGACACATTAACAAGGCTAATATTTGGCTGTCAGTGTGCTTGCAATGCAGGAGAAATAATAAAAAAAGGCTTTCTAAAACCTTTAGTCTTTTCTAAGAGTTGTGACTGGTGTTGACAAAATTGTTCCCATGATTCTTTAAAAGACTGATTTTGTTGGTGAGGTCAGCTCTTCAGATATATTATCTCTTTGCGCTCTTGACTGGCTGAGAGTGAAGGCTGAGGAGCTCGGATATCAACCGCTCCTCCAGCGTGCCCAGAGGCTGTCACCAACCTCACTCACTGTAATCTAATCAAGATGAGGAAAGAAAGAATGGTGTGTGCGCTTGAATGTGAGCATGTGTGAATGAATGTGAGCCATTGCTGCGTTGGGCATGGGCTGCTGTTATGGTACTGGGTATGAGGTGTCAGTCAAGGGATTGCTGTGTAGTTTAAACTGAATTAGTGGAATATCTGGAATATACAAATGTAACAAAACTTCCCCAATGTGATTGCTTTTTTAATATTTTCTATCCCAACTGTCAGCTAAATGAAATGTAAAGCAGAAGCAATAGATCCAAGACATTTTGAGGCCTGCTGATCAGACTATAAGTTTTTATAGTGTATTGTCTATGCTCCGATATTGAACTGAGAGTCAAGGTCTTGCTTTAGAAGTAAGGATAATGACAAAGAGCTGCGGAGAATCTGTATCATATATATTCCCAACTAGGCTTTCTAACATAAAAATTACAATTCTGCACAATTTAATAAAAGTGGAAGACCATTTAAGTTTGGTATACTTACAAGTTTCCATAGGCCACAGTGCTAAAAATATCTTTTCCTTGTAGTAGGCAATATGCTGTGTTTATTTCAGAGGTGGATTTTTCAAGTAGAAAAATAAGATACTTGGCGGGAAACACGAGGACCAGAGTACCACTGGCTCTGTCTCAAGTTTAAGTCTATGCTGTATAAGGTTCAAACAGATGCATAATGACAAGCCACTGTGCTCCAGCACTCTCTCTCCTTCTTGCTTAGCTGGTGTCTCTCGCTCACCCCTCTCCACAGTTCATGCTTAACTACATGTAATTATGTTGTTGGAGCAACCAGGATGAAACCCTGCAGATTTAACAGGGAAAAAAAAGCAAAAGAAAAAGTTCAGAAACTCTGAGATTTCTTTTCGAGGCTACATTTAAACTCCCGAGTAAAGACACTTTGAGACATAAATCTGACTTATGAGGGTTTAGGAAAGTTTTAAACCCTTTTTCACCCCTTGTTGTCATTACAGGTGCTTGTCATAATGATACTGTTATGAGCTCAATATAGTAGATAGAATTTTTCACTCAGGTTAAGTTGAGGGAATAACCAGACTTTTAATTTCCAATAAAACTCCAAAGAAGGAAGTCATGGATTTAATTGTGTTTACTTTGCCTCGTTCTCCCTCTCTAACATTTTCACTTTAAAAGCACTTTAAAAGCTAAAAACATGATTTTTTTTTTTTGTGATGTTATTCTAAGACCCTGGCTTTGACAGTTTCCTGTGCTCACCAGTGATTGTTAACGTAATCCACGTTTCAACAAGTCCTGTTTTGCCAGGCTAGGAGAGCTAACCCAGTTTGTTTGGTTTATCATTAACCACATGTACAGTACAGCCTACAATCTCTCTATCTCAGCCTCTTAACCCAAAGCCATTTACCATGAACTATGTTTGCTTGGTGCATTCAGACAAGCTTAAGATAGAATTCTTTGCCTATTGTGTTATTGTTTTCTTTGCTTTAAAGATGTCAGCGACAAATAATGAAACGCCTTTGTGCTTGAGAACAGCCAGGTGATAAAGACCATTTGTTCAAGATTGTAACTAAAAGTATTTCAAACATTATGATTATTTTTCCATGATATAAATCTTCAAATGCCATTCTTTTTTTTCCTTTGCCAAACACTGAGCAAACAAGACTCTGAACTCAGTAGGGGAAAGTAAAAGTAAAAAGTGTATCTGAGATTAGTTTAATGTGAGTGCACAGAAGGAGTAGAACTGATTTTTTTTTTCTTAAGTTAATTATTTGAATCCTCTTACCACTGCTCCACTAAAATGGAAATTAATGACTTTATTAATTTTTATATATTAAGTAAGAGAATCATTTATAATGTCTATATTTTTTAAGTAATCACTACCAGACAGGCACAAAATGATAATCGTCAATATACTCTGTGATCTGTCAGAGTAGATTGTTTTACCCATGCTGTGTACGAGTCCCTGAGAGGCTCTATGAATAGCTTGTTTCCCTTTTCCTGGTTGTGCAGATAGTACAGTGAGGTAATGGACGGCACACTGCTCCACTTGAGTAGGCGATAACCTCAAGGCCTGCTGTGTAGTGGCCTGGCTGACTGCACAGTGCTGACCGCACAGGGTTGGCTGCAGGCTTCATATCCACACACAGATTCCTTTCTCCAGAGGCAGGGTTTACTTTTTACAGCCACTAACAACAGAAGCAAAGGGATGTTTACTTGAATTTGGTCCACAGCATATAACTCTTTTCAGCCAAGTTTACCCCAGAATCTCATTGATCTCGATGCTGCTGTGAAATCTCTGTCACCATGTGCAGCCAGCTGGCTTCACCGACTCTCTGATTAGTAGGGGTAGGTCAGGGCGTCAGATGTGTTGAAGGCGGCTCAGTTGATCCTGACAGATTCTGGGCCATGCCTGAGGGTCATCTGCAGAGTGGAGGACAGTTGGCTGGCATGCAGCCGTCCAAAGGCAAAGAAGCCACCTCCCACTGATCTGAAGACCCTCCTGTCTCTTTTGCAGGACATCTCTTGTACTACATCTGTTGAATATCGAATAGTTGGGGTCTTTGTATTGTAAACATTTCAGACTAATCCTCTCCACCTGACACACAACATAAACATTCCAGTTGACTTTGTCAAACATTTCTTTCTCCGCTGCCCTTACCCATCTCCTCATCTCTTCTCTTTACTCGTGATTATTTTTCCACTGCTGCCCACTGAAATGGAACACGCTCTGTGACTGAAACAGCTTCTTTCACTGCCTGATGGCAGAGTAATTATTTATTTGTCATGGTCTTTGCCTTTCATTAACTTATTACGAGAAGAGCAATATAGTGCAGAAGGTCTGGGTTTATAAATTTCATCAACTTCTTGTTCACATCCATCTTTTTTTATTATTATTTTCGGGGTGTCGTGCTTCTTTTAATCTCCTTTTTCAGCTCAGCAAATATTAAGAACTTTGAGACGCAAACTGAGACTGTGAGGTGAAGAAAGAAAGGAATAAGGGTGAAAGAGCTGACTGATTTTGAAAAAAGAAAAAAAAAACAGGACAGCTAACTCCACCAGTAGCACCAGTGAGTGTGCTGGCAAGCTGCCAGTGGACTGGAGGCAGTGCGTTGCAGCTCTGTGGCAGTTATTTGTCTCAGGGAGGTTCAGAGCAAATTGGTGCAAACGGCACAGCCAGGGTCTGCTTCGTGAGTCAACATGCAGCTGAGGCGTGGGCTCCACACCACAGACGCTCCTTGGCCTCCACTCCAATCTGTTTCATGTTGGAATGCAGACCCTGTGCACAATCTCTGAGCCCGATGGCGTGTGCACGTGTGGCTGTCAAAGCTGCCTCAAAAAAAGAAAGTCTCCATTTCATATTAGAGTAAAATATTCATGTTGCCTATGAAATATTGGATTAATTATTCATGTTTATTTTTTATTTTGTTCTAAATAGTTCCAGGGTGTGTACTGCTGTTCAAACCTATTTCAGTCTGCTGTTGTTAATCTTGAAATTGCACTACATGGGTAGCAACTGGTTACTGTCTAATTACACTCCCCACAGCACATAACTGTCAGCTTAGTCTTTGTGAAACCTCTGCAGGGGAGATATGCTCAACACATGCATTTCAATTAGTCATCTGTATAGCCATATATGCATCGAGCAATTTTTATCATGCATGTTACGTGTGGTCTGTTGAACTTAGCGTCTTTGCCGCTTCAGGCTGTTTGCATAAATCAATGCATTCCATTTAATTAAACCTGGAGTATCCATTTGCTATGCTTGGTCGATACCCAAGTCCCCTTTTGAGATGAAAATTTCTGTGATACACAAGCAAGCCCGGAACTAGCATGCAGTTCTTGTTAGTGACTTGGATATGTACCTTAAAACTTTGACCACGTTCACTAAATATTCATAAGAAGCATTCTGGCAGATATTGGCTGACATAACTGCCCTAAAATGGAGTTGTCACTCCCAGCAGTGATGGCAACCTGGAGTGAAGGAGAGAAGATGCTAGTGTCTCTTTCAGTCATGTGAAAATGTGTCAAATGCCACAGTGATTTGGGGATTTTTGGAACATGGTTTTCGCAACCATGCAAGCATAACCTCGCCCACACAGCCCTCCCCCATCAAAACTAATACTGCTGGCACGATCGGAGGCCAAGCGCTGAAATTGCTCACCATGGGAAACAGTAGAGTAGCAGCAGATAAGAGCCAGAGCAGCTTTTTGACAGAGTTTTAGGCGCTTTGTGGTGTTTTACAGTGAACATGGGCACAGAGCCTAAAGAGAAACACACATCTTGCAGAGTGAGAGAAACTCGAATGAATGGATTGGTTTACACAAGAATGATGCTTTCGACGGAGCGAGATTTCCTATGTGTGTGTATGCGTGTGTGTTCATGTTTGATTCCATCAGTCTTCCAGTCTGTGTACACTGCTCTACTGAACAATGTCTAGTGATATATTCTGTGAAAGGGACTAAAAGTGCAGGTGTATAGGGATGGGTAAAGCTCAATGTGCCATCAATCCCTTTATGCTCCACCCATCTCTGACAACAAAGTGGGACAGGTGAGACAAGTGGGACATGTCCTCCAAAAGTACTTGAGAACCATTTGATTCCCACTCTGTATCTATCACCTATATTATCTGATTGTCACAAGTAGAATTTCGCCATTAAACAATAGACACAGAGCCTGGGTGAATAAGGCACTTTGTAATGATGACAATATACTCCTTTATATTAGGTTAGTCTTTTTAGTGTGATAGATATTGGCCTCTTTGATCTCCCTATATATAAAGACAGAATGAGTGTAGTGTATTAGATGTGCTAAACACAGCTGTTACACTCTGACATGAGGCTCTTTCTGCCTTACAGATGTCTCGGTGTGCATTCATGTAGTAAATAGCTTGTCTCTGTTAACAAGGTAGGTAGCCCAGACTTGCCAAGTCCACGTTAAGCACTTTTCTCTGTTTCTGTGATGGCTTTTGCAGTCCGTCCATTTACATACGATGACATTGTCCAGATATCTCTGGATTTCTTTGAAAAGGCAAAACTACCTCACAGCTATGTCTGTCTGAGTGTTTGGACACTTCCCCAAACTCTTGTGCGTCAGATCTTTTTTTCACCCCCCGGTCGCCACAGTGACTGCTTATTCATCTCGATGTAATCCTTGCCTTTGGCTGTAGTGCAGAACAGGAGGTTTTGTAGGACAGCTGCTGGATCCCAGGATAGTGAAGTATGATATTAACATTATGAAGTGCTAGTCTAGGACAGATAAGATAAAGTGTGTGAGCTCTTGAGACCATTGGTCCTGTACTACCACTTAGGAGCAGTGCTGATAGCAGAGTAGTTTCCCTTCCTCTACTCTTAAAAACTGAGTTGTGTCCAGCAAGTGTATTTTACTGTGCTTTTTTTTTTTTCAATGAAAATGTGTCCATATTTTTTGAGTTATATTCCATATGGTGGTAAAGCTTGCGTCAGTGCTGGTGAGAACTAGATGAATGCATGCTGCTGACTCTAATCTCCCCTTCTTCTGCTGTGAGTCGGGTATTACTCTTGTTGGTAGGTGTAATCTCTTGTTGGTCTGAGCCCCTCCTTTGGCCAGAGAGTCTCTGCGTATGCGTGTTCACATGTCTGTGAGGCTTGCGCATTCATACGTGCCTGCATTCTGGTGTCTGGTCATATGATGAGGTGTTCTGCTCTGCAGACACGCTCTGGTTATTAAACCTGGGTTAAGCCCTCACTTGAAACCTTCTATCATGCTTCTCGATCCGAGACGATGGCGTTGGGAAGGATTAAGGGGTTTGAAGACCAGAACTTTAGGGGTTTTTGCCAAAGTTTTGAAAGTGTGCTCAAGGGGCACATTCTGCCCCAGTGTACACGAATATTTTTGAAAACTATTTTTTCCCCTCTTTATTCTAAAATGTAATCTTGCCCACACAAGTGCTCTCTGTCTATACGATAACTCAAAACCTAAGCTGTGTCAAGAGCATGCTGTTAAGAGATTTGGGAACCAGTAGCTGGCAATATCAACCTAACCTCAAAGCTATGTTGGCCAGTCAGAAGCACTGATAGTTCAGATTTCCCTGTCTGCATTGCAAACAGTTTCTGAATCTCTTCAGCCTCAAACAAGTTTTGCAAAGGGTCAGTTTTTACTGACCCAAAACTGTGTTTGCATTTAGTTGAAAGGCTAGCATGCATAGAGAAAAACATTTTTAAAATTGCACAGGCATTAGTCTATAAGGTCAGGATCCAGAGATTTTTGGGGTAGCCTCCTTTTTGCTATCTAACATACCATCTATTGATAGCCTCAGCTCTACTCTCACTCTCTCATGAATGGGAGAATGAAACTTATTGCTTGTTTTACATTAAGGGTAAAAAACACAACCAGTAAAATTTCACCAAAAATAGAAAAAGTATAGTAAATATTTTTAATATTTATCTTAAAAGACTAATGTCTCATACTGTGATTTACTCATGAAGACAGACACCAATTTTGCACATGTGACAGACTGTACAGACTTTTTGTAGGATTTATTTTTATCATGTAAACAATATACAGAAGGTCATTTAGGAAAAGAAAAGATATAAACCTCAATAATAACAATAAGCATATTTCTAATATAATATATACACTGTGTTAAATACAAATGAAGCATGTATCAAGCAAATAACCGATAAGTCTTTAAGAACTTTTAGTTGTAAGTTTTGGGTTAGGGTTTTTTTTGCTAGTTCTTTTCCTTTACATTGAACTGTAATGTTCACAAACTTTAGAAATGGTAAAAAAAAAAAATATTAAATATAAATTATAGTGACAGGAAACTGTGGGAAGTGGACAGCACACAAATATGTAAACTGGTTGTGTAATTTGTGGATTTCGTTGGGCTGTTGAGAGGCAGTTAGGTGGTTGTCTGGCGGTGTAAGCACAGATGGGCTGATTCTGCTCAGCTTCAGTGGACTGATAGCACAGAAAACAGTGTTTATGCCACACTTGTGTGATACGAGCCTTTATGTGATATGTATTCCCTCTTAAACTGCTATCTCCTCTTTTCCTGCCCACTGTGTTTCTCGCCTTCCCTTTTTTCCTCACTGTTTTGCTTTCTCTCGCTCTGTCTCCTGTGACTTGATAAGGAGAGAAAGATTGAAGTACCAAGGTGTATTTCCACGACCTCTGCGAAGGAGAAGGGAGGGGAAAGTGGGGGGAAAAAAAGACATCTGAAATTTTATCAGAGATGTAGCATGTTGCTAAGCCTGGGGCGTGACAGGCAGGAAGAGCTGGAGAACTAAGCAGTCGACCCAAACACTGATAATGATCTGCCTTGTGCTATCTGACTACCAATGAAATGCAGTCTTCTTGCTGCTGATTATGGAAAGCCAGAGCCGTGCAATCACTCAGTGACAAACAAACAGGAGATATATGATGGCATTCATTTGTCGTTTAATCGCCCTTGGTCGCTGTGGTAGCTACTCTAATCATTAAGGCACAAATTGGGAGAAAATGAGTTTTTCCTTGTCATGTTATAGACAAGAGCGTGTCCAAGAATAGGACCAGTATGAATGAAAGTTGATGCTCATTATCACAATGTAATTCTTCCACAAGCTTTCTTTTCTTCTGACCTTTCTGTAATTCTAACAGTTCATTTCTAAGCCCCAGATATTCAACATGCTAGGTCATGTTACAAATGAAGGGATTGGCTCCATTACCACAGTGATTGTGTACTAATGATGAAGCAAATGAAAAGAAATGGATGAACTGGAACAGCAACAAACTAATGCTATGCAGGTTGTATCTGAAAGCTTTTATTTGACATGTTTAAGCATCTGGCTCACTAGCTTCACAGCGAATGTTGTTTGTGCAGCTTGGGGTTAATTACATGTGCAGTGATCATAATAATCCTCGATGGAGGGTATGTAAACATATACATCTAACAGTCTAATTTGGACAGTGAAGAAGAGGGTGGCTTGTTTGAGCAGTGAACAGAACAGAAACACCCTCACCTCTTCTTTGTGCCTCTTTGACCTTTCTAAACAGGGTGTGGCAGCAACACAAAGGGAGCTCCGTGTAACCATATACAGGCAAAGAGTTGGATAAAAGACAGACGGGAGACGTCATGTGTAAAAGGAGAAAAGTAGAGAGGATCCATTCAAAAATCAAACAGTAGTCAGTGTTGCTGTGGGTAAGTTTGAAATAGCTGACATGTGACTCACTGAGGCATGGTATTGTATGACCATAGTGATGTTGTTAAGCTTAGGGGTGACATTTCTATTCTCCCTTCCCTACCACCCCCACTCCACCGCCTTCTCTGTGTTTTGTTCTCTCTCCACCTTACACTAGTATCAGATTCAAATCTGTCAATGGTGCCTTAGTTCTGTTTAGCAGATTGGCTCACATCTGATGGATTGGATAGACAGGCTGTCAATAACCAGTTGGGATCTAGCTGGTCTCTTTCCTTAACCCCTAAAAATACCTCAGGATTGGACGCTTACTGATTCTAGTTTTCAACACTTTCAACCATTATTCTTTTCTTGTTCTTGAGAAAGGAAAACTTTTAAGAGGCACTGTACCACACCTTACATTTACTCCATTGCTTTTATAGTGTAACTTATTTAATGTTTGGGCTTTAGAAGCTACTTTGCTGTCTGAGTCATGTCAGTAATCGCAGTGTGGAAGCAAATGATCTTGAGACCAGACCTGTGCATCCAGTAGCGTTTTTCCCCTGCCAATGGGATTAGTGAAGAGTGCCGACTCTGCAGGTGGAGGCCTAAGTTAATTTACCCCACTGTTTGGAGCTATAATAGCTTATTGATTGCCTGACAGAGATGCAAAAAGCAACATGGAAGGGCATGGAGAGGGGAGAGAATAAGTTAATCATCACTCAGTGTGTTGCCAGGATTTAATCACATTAACCAGGGTTCACTACTGCTATGTAAATTCACTTTCAACCTCAGAGGAGTCGGAATAACTGCTCTGAGACAGACAGGACCCTGCTGATTTTGTGAAACCTTCCCTCAGCTGCGGTTTGGTCCCTGTCGGCCTGGTACTTTCTACCCAGCACCCACCTCAGTCCTGAGGGGATGCAGGTTCTCTGCCCAGAGGCCCAGCTTAATTCATGCTAAGCTGTTGGGTTAATTTTAGCTATGCTACCCAGTGGTGACCACCATCTGCTATACTGCTCCTCAGGTTGTCTGAAAAGCATCAGCCTGGCCTCTCTCCATGATTCAGACCAGAACTCTCAGACAGCTGGTTGAACCATCACTCATTTCTTCCCCTAGTTTTTTTTTTTTTTTTCCAGGCTAAAGTGCTCCTGTTCAGTATGTATATGTGTGTACAGTAGGTGCAGGAAGGTGTGTGTGTGTATGTGTGTGTTCCTTGGAGGAAGTCTGGCCCATTAGCGCTGCCGTCATATGCACATTCTTACTATGGCTGGTTACCTGGAGACTGAACATTTTGCTTTTATTTGACTGGCTGTCGTCTAGCTACCCAAACAGACTGACACAATCTCTCTTGTTTAAAAGCTTCAAGCAAAGCTGCTACTAAAAGTGTGCTCTAGATCAATACTTAGACTGTGGAAGAGCTCCGTAGCGCTTTCTTTTTTTTTTCCTTTTTTCCCCCAACCCCATCCTTCCCAATTACGGTTGATTTTGGGACTAAAATCTGTTGCTCATCACATTTACTTTTTGTGTTCTTTCAGGACATCATATTGGCTGCTA
Source organism: Oreochromis niloticus (assembly GCF_001858045.2). Classification (NCBI taxonomy): domain Eukaryota; kingdom Metazoa; phylum Chordata; class Actinopteri; order Cichliformes; family Cichlidae; genus Oreochromis; species Oreochromis niloticus. The sequence goes on from NC_031979.2 coordinate 29,062,034, forward strand.
TTTACACAGAAAGCAGCAAAACTTGGTTTAGCTGTGGTTGGACTTTGCCCATGCTTTAGTCTGCCTTTTATCAATCTGTCTGCACCCAAAGATTCAGCTAACCAAAAGCAAAACAATGGCACAGCGAGGAGAGAGGTGAAGGAGTGAGATAATGTAAACAGAGGCAGAGAAATGTTGACCTCACACCCCGTCTCACACACACACGCCGACACTGACCTGATGGCCGAATTCCTATCTGGCAACAATAGGAGAAACATCTGGCAAAACTGTCCACCTAAGCCCAAATCTAAACTTCATCAGGTTCCATCTCCACCAGGTACAACGTTTAAATTACTCTCTTGTCCACTTAACAAAAAAAAAAAAGAAGCCTTGATGCGATTTTAAATAATTGCGCAGTATCTGCTACTTTGAGATCAAACATGCAAAAGGAGAGATAGGAAGGAACAACAAAGAGAGATAAACTATTGAGGAGAAAATTGCGGACAGGCTGCCATTAAGCGTGGGATGAGAGAGTAGAAGAAGGTGGCTCCAGTTGGACAGAGAGTCTCCCTTGGCTTGTGAGGGGAAGATAAGGGGACAGGTGGTGTTCTGTTCTCTCAAAGATCTCAGACAGCTGGCAACTCTCTGGCTATAAGCATGCTGCCATACAATGTGTGCGTGTCTCCGAGAGCGCATGTATGCAAGTTTGTGTGACATTTGTTTATAAGTTCTTGTGTGTTTATAGCTACATGTGTCTGCATTTGGGAGTTGTTTGAACACTTGGCAGCTAAGATATGTTGCTGATGTCACTCTCGAGTCGTATTTTTTATTTTTTTATAGTTGTTTCTTGTTTTTGTTTTGTTTTCTTCTCTCTGAAACACAGCAGCTTTTGACGATTTTATGCCAGTATATATTTTATTAGACTATTTTTATTCACGTGTGTTGAGGATTAAACGTGTCAATAATCTGTAGATTCTGTGTGTGGAAGAGCAATGGAAGGTGAACATTTTTGACTCTTACTACAACCCATAAAATTTTGGGTTTTTTTTATTTGAAGTCATTGCATTTTATTTTTGATTACATTTTATGCAGTGTCCCAACTTTTGGGGCTGTACTGGGGTTGTACATTTACCTTTATCTGTGCCTCCAATCCAGTCAGGGTCAACAGTGCACAACAGTGCACAGTGCTTGGGCAAAAATTAGCAGTCAAAAACCAGAGAGGATAGAGAGAAATGATAAGTTGCCCGTTAGTAGAATTTAACAAACCCTGCTTAAAGAAGTGAATGTTTTTTTTCAGTTTTCTTGTATGACAAAAAGTTGCACAGCCAAGTGTGTTTGTGCTCATTTTGAGGTATGAAAGACCAGCTGAACTGTTGCTTTTTTTTAACCTACACCCTTAATGTGTGAGGAGCAACAAAATTAACAGATTTTTTGTTGTTGTTGTTAGGCTTTTTACTGTAGGCAGGATTCCACATCGATATGGTACCACCCTGCGGTGCCTCATGAACTTTATTTCATGACCAATGAAGACTTTTCCATGCAAAGCAAATGCTGGGTTGACAAATGAGCCAAAACAGAAGGGACTTAAAATTCCTCTGTGCTGGCCTGGCAGTATGTAGCGTGCGTGTACTGTGGTTAGTTGGGAGTTCTTTACTGTGTTGGCTTTGGGCTCGTTCCACATACAGCACTGTGTTTGATCTGGCAGTGTAGCGGCCACTGAGAGGAGCTTGTGTCATCTCAGTGGCAGACTGCTTTTGTTTGCAGAAAAGAAAAAGAGATGGCACTAAATGGTCCAGAGGCGCTTATTTGCTGTTGGCAAACAGGCACTGTCCTCAGTGGTGAAGCACTCAGTTGCCACAGTGGCCTGACAGCTGGCTTTCATCCCTGAGCGCCACAAAGTTTGTTCACAATGCAAGTCGCTCTTAAATGTAATTCGTGCTCTGCGTGGCCATCGTGCTCTGGTGGAGGCTCAGAAAAAAGATTCCCCTCCAGCACTGCTTTTGGTCAACCGAACAGGAATCAATTTCCTAGACTGCTATTGATTGGTGTCAACTCTTATGAGTGTTCTTTTTTCTCTGTTCTTGTTAATGGTTTCTTTGAAGTTCCTTTCAACTTCCCACCTTCAATAGAACAGTTGGCTTGCACCTGATTCATTGATGTTTCACGCCCCAGAGGTCACCTTGATGAGGGTGCCTTCTTTGTGGCAAAGAATTTTTTCATATGCAAAAATTAATGATGGTGATTTTTTTAGATGAAAGAACTATCAGCACTTTCTGCATCCACGCTCAATTTATTTTTCCCTATCAGTCATGATTAGAATCTAAACATTTCACCATATATGAATCATGGTTACATTCCAAATCTAATCAGCTGTTAAAGCAGACTCATAATGACATTTTAAAATCCTTTAAAGACCATAATGACACTTGCATTCAGGCCAATGGGGACACATATTTCATCATTTATGCAGAATGACTTCAAGGTTCCTGCTACCTTCGTGTGTATCTCTTAATTTTGACTAAATATCTAATTAACAGTCGTGGAGATAATTCTGCAGATCAATGATTTTAATTTGCTTGGGAGCTTTCAAATACACGCCCACTGCTTAATAGATATTGTGAATGGAAATGATCTTTTTGTTCAGCTAACATACTAACAGAACAGCTAGCTTTGAGATTCACCATTTAGTGTCTCCTAGTCTTGAGACAAATGAGCAGCACAGGCTTGTCTCGGCAGTGACTGTGGAAAATGCTACATGAAAAATTGCTGCAGTGATTAGATCACACACTGCTTGCATTCAGACATGGTCAATTCCTTACATTCGCTTTGCCACAAGAACTTCTGCTGCACTGCTTTCCGAGGTTGAATGGCATCTGAAATATAGTTTCCCTTCATCCTGCACAAGGGTCCAGCTATTTCCCCTTGAGGCAAGTCCACATAAAGCCATCTTTGTCTTCCAGACACACACATGTTATTATAGCTGTCCTCATAACTATAAATATATTCATTCTGAACATCAACTGTTTTCCTTTTTGGCCATAAAGTTGTAGGAATCCTGTAGCTTTTCACTGTGGCATGCAGGACACAATAGAAATGTCAGCATTCAATTTTTCTGTGATACCGAATCATACATTAAAGTCTTTGCAGGTTTTACAACAGTATGCATGCTCCAGTGTGAATAACAGTCACAGTACTATGGAAATTCTTGTTGCCTGATACATGTTAGTGTAACCTTGAGGAGCATGTAAACCCAGTGTTGTCTGATGTTTATGTGTGACTTTCATCGCTAAGCTTCACGTGTCAGTTTGGTATTTTCTTGCTTGGGTAAAAGATTCTGATTTTGTTTATGCAAATGAGTGCTAGGATATTCCACAGAAAGAAGAAATATCTGAAACAGGTCAGGTATAGAAAAACTAGGCCAAGTTCTCAGCAGGAAGCTTTCTGTGTCGCGTTGTGTGGAAACTGTCAGAAGAGACAAGATCAAGGTGACTATTCTGCTCACTCCAAACAACCTTGGAGCTGACGGCCGTTGCCCACTCACTCCTTAGGGCAGGCAGAGCAGAGCATAAACCCTTAAAGCAGGTTTTAAACAAACAGTCTGGTTCCAAGGCTGTGTGTGGCATTTCTGTTCAAATGCCTGTGTCTCCTCTCTACTGCTCTCCAGAGCAGTGCATGAACAGAGCTGTTTCCCTGTCTGATTTATCTGTGCAAGGTGAGATAAGACACTCCCTCAGCCCGTCTGTTAATCCTCTCTACTACAGATGGAGAATGAGCATCAATCTGGCTTTTAGAGAAAAGGTTTGCTGCATGGAAATGGTAGACTACACATTAAATGCACAATTGTATTATCTAGGTTATATCCCCTTTCTGAGGAATTTAGTGGAGGAATAGGAAAATATTTAATCTCAACAGGGTTCTCATTGGCAGTGGAATTTTAAGAATATCTTCAAGGAGGCAGAGACGGTCAAGGGATTTGATACATTTCCTGGAGAACTAGGAACTGTTTTTCCAACTTGGTGGTAGTTTGTAGCCATATTTCTTCTTAGCAGGCCTGTACGTAGCAGAATGAGACTGTTTATCCCTGCAGGGCTTTCCTGAGCTACAGCACCTAGAAAGCAGGATAAAATACAGTTACTTGGGTTATACAAACACTTCATCCTAGTTATGAATGTCATGGAATATTTTATCCAAGCCATGGTGGGAACCAACTTCAGCACATTACAGTCCACTTTTGCCTGTTTTTTCCATGCAGTATATTTTTGTTCATACAATTTCTCCATTTGGTCTGTAGTGAGTTCTCATACTTGCTAAGTACTGCACTCACTGGTCAACTTTGATGTCAAGCTAAAAGACTGTACTCCTGCACAACTGTGTTCAGCAGATGCTCACTGAAGGCTTTTTTCTGCAAACGAGCCCAAGTGAGTTTGTGGAACAAAGTGAGATGTATGAGTCCCAAGGGGACATTTTTCAGCAAGGATGTGTGTCTGAGGGTGTGGAAGTGTGTGGATGCGTGTGTTTGTATGTGCACTTTGGACGTGTGGAGAGACTCCAGATGAAACCCATCCATATCCCTGACATGCTTGCATTCATCAGGAAGCTTCAGCACCAATCTGCTGACAGCACTGGCCTGTAATTGGCTGACAGAATTAAACATCTCTTCACTAGACAAGCAGAAGACACTGATGTGGACAATCGCACAATGTGACCTGCGAGTGATGACCGTATTACCTCTACAGTGTTTAAAGTAGAAAGAGAATAAATTGACTTGGATGTAATTTCACCAATCATGCATGCTGCAACGCTGAACTACAACAGTTGCCACCCAGCTGTGTTTTTGTTGTTGTTATTCCTTTGATCCTAATCCAAATAAGTGTCAACACACATTCGAGAAAATGACAGGGATTGGCAACAAAATATTGAAATTTTGTTGTGGTATCCATGCTTCTCCATGTGGAATTACACTTTGGATGATGAGGGAAGTTACTGTGTTAATAAGTGTTTAACAGTAGAGCATAAAACTAGCTGGATGTCATTAAGTTAATCAAACGAACTGTGTTATCAAGCAGAGTTTTAATGAAATACTCCAAAGTGTTCCCCGGGTCACAAATAGAATAATTGTGAATGTCTGAAATGAAAGGCAATATAAAATGGAGAGGACCATTCATTTTCCCAAACGTGCAGCTGTCATACATGCACATGGCTGTTGTTAGAGAGAAAGCATTATGGACATGTCATAGAGGAAGCTCACAGTGTTGAACTATGGAAATGGAAGCTCTTCAGCTGCATCTCTTTGATGTATCAGACAAAATGCAGGGATAGTATCCCTGAAGAGCACTTATGCTCGGGATCCATCCCTCCCTCTCTGAGGCCCAGCTGCTATCATTTATAAAAGCAGGGTTTTTACTGTACAGTAACTACCATTTACATGATAATCTTCCCTTGGTATATGAAGCACTAACACAACCCCATTCTACACCTTCCCACTCTTTTTTATACCCCAGTGTGGTGCCTATCATTTTACCTGAATTCTTAATGAGTGATAAGAATTAATAAAGTCTGTTCCAGCTCCCAGACATTACTGGCTCGGCTGTATTTTTTTTTTTTTCCAATAGCAGTGTGGTCTTGGTGATGATCCTCAGCTTGCCTGCGACTGGTGTGTGTCAGTGAGAGAGTTGGAGGTCCTTTCTCTCTCTTTGACCTCCCTCCTTACACCTTTAATCCTGTCTGTCTCTGTTTATAAACCTTATGCATTTTGACAGGCAGTGTGGGGAGAAAGGCGAGTTTGGGGGCAAAGGGTTTTTTTTGGTTTTTTTCCCCGTTCCTTCTTGAGCCCCAGTTCCCCACTTGTCTGCCAGTAGGGAGAGACACTCTAAAGGTTTAAAAATAATCACTCCCGTTTTCAATGGAGGGCTTTCTAATTGGGCCTGAACTGACCCCTGAATGTGACCGTGCCGTCTGGCTTCCATCCCTGCACTTGATTGAAATGGGAAAAGTCGACGGAGATTCAGCTCATTCTTATTTATTTATGTTTGGTCGTCCCCTGCTTTACATGGCCCGGCAGTGGATTAGCACTCTTTAGATGGACCCACAGTTGTGGGGCCCCACTTCCCGAACACACTCTGGGAGGGTGGAATGTGCAACACACTGCCAGGGCTAATGGTGTATGAGAAGGGGGTGGTACAGGCTGTCTACCTCAATACACCTCTTTAACTGTGTCTCCAGTCATCAGTCCCACAATGTTTTGCACTTCTAACTCAAGTATAAAGTTTCAAATTCATTACTTAAGAATGGCTGCATTGCAGAACTCATAGTGCTGTTTACCGGATCCACAACTTGATTCTGTCTTTTTGACACTTTGGCAGTAAAACAGATATTTTGATGTTTGTGGGAAAAGACCTCTTGTAAACAGGTTTGATAGCATGCTTGTGTACCAGGAAATGCAAGCAGGATGCAGGATCTTTGTAGGCTAAACACATCTGACCTGGTCACAATACTGTGTCCCTTTATTTCCAGTTTTACGTGCTGGAAATAAACTCTGAGTGACAGCTAAATCTGCAGGCTTATATGAAAAACTAAGCTACTGTGTAATTGAATATTAGTTAAATCCTTGCCATACTACTGAGCGTTGACCTAAAAAGCCCAAATGTGTAATTGGAGTACTGTGCCCACCTCAGGCATCACAGTTGGGCCTCTACCATTGTGTTTATCTTAAATTAATTAGATCATCATCTCTTTGTTATTATGTTTGTCAGCTATTACCTGAAGTCTAGTAGCAACCACAGCGGAGCGTCGATTGTGAATGTATTTTGATGACTCCTTGTTTAGATCTCTTTTCTTTTCCATTTCACAATAGCTTTTAAGTTGGATGAATCTGATAGCTGCAGAGATCATTTGGTATCATTAGCACCTAGTCTTTGAAAAGCTCTGTGCATGATTATAAATAAAATATCACAGGCAGGTTTGTTCATTTGTATTGTGCACTGGCTTAGCCATCCTCCTGTGTTAGGCTTTTGAAACGTTTTGCTAAAAAACAAAAGCAAAGTACGAAGTAGTGTTACTGGGCCTGATTTTGAGGAAAGAAAAAGTTGAAAATCGATCCCATTTTTCACCATCTGTCGAGAATTATAGACCTTTCTCTATGCATAATCTACTCGGCGAGCTGTCTGCTTAATACTGAAGAGTATTTAAATGGGTGAGGACATCAGCTGAGACAGTAGCGTTAACAAAACATCTCTAATTAAAATCAGTGTTCTCTCTTAGTTGTTCTTTGTATATATTATCTGGGTTTTGCTCGGTTCTCTTGGGACCAAAATAATTTTCATCAAATTCAGCTCCAAATGAATCATCTTCATGCATTTAGTGATATTTGCTGCCATAAATTGCTGCGCCTCCTAATTGAAAGGCTTGTTAGCGAGGAAACAGCCAAGAGACTTCAAAAACCCCATCTGTATTTCTCCACTTCGCACTCACCCTGCAGATGTCTACTGCAACTGTTTAGTGTCGTCCTGTGTTGATCTGCTGAGGTGTGAGTCCTACAGGACTGTATTAGGAGTCTGATGGGAGTTGTGCAGAAAAAGAATACAAAAAAAAAAACAACACAGGTCAGTAATGTGACCGTCCCTCTGGCAGCAGGTATAGCATAAGGGAGAAAGTGAAGGAGAAGTGCTGCTATTATCTCAGCCAGTGATGCTAGCGAAGTGTTTTTAAATCATCTTTCGCTCCGTACCCTAAAGCGCCATACGTTTTCCCTTTAGATGCTTCACCCATTGGTGCCTCACAGTCACTGGCTCACTTTGTTCTCCAAACCACTATACTATAGAGCAGCACTGACTATGAATTATTGCAGTTCCTCGAATACCATTAATGTGTCTTTTTTAAAAATTGCTGAAACAAACACAAAATGTTCTACTGAGTGTAGAAGTGACGGCATCAAGTATTGTATTCTTTCCCCAATTAGTTTTGCTCCATTTAAAGAGAAAGAATGTACCAGATTTATGTTTTAAACCTTTAAAGCCAGAGCATTTAGAAAATGTGAAAGTTTAAATGGCAGAAAATATTAAGAACTAATATAGAGAACCAAAGAGTGACTGAAATGTCCTGGTCCATTATAGTAATTTGGTAGAAGCTAGTTTTACTGCGAGAGAAAGAGAGGAAGCAGACATGATGGATGTATGGGAAGGTTCATCTTACCACTCTCAGCAGGGGTGCCAGATAATGTGGGCCACTTAACAACTACGCAGGAAGGAAGAAAGGACGCGACTATTTTTCTTATTTATTTTTCACACAGGCGGCTGTTTACTGAATCAGAATGCCAAATCTCCATCTGTTAAGTACAGCAGTGCAAAATTCCTTTGCATTTAGAGAGATTTTAAAAGTTTATCATTTAATGCATCTCTCTGTCAAAACAGTAGCTTTTGCTGGCACAAAATGCGAGTGAAAGGATAATTTAATTTCAGTATAAACGTGTATCTGTAAAGCACGCGCTTTTCTTTCGGTCTTCATTTTCTGTTTCTATCTCTCAGCATCTCTCAGGGCTCTTAGTCTGCAAGCAGTGGTAGAGTTGACATTTAGCCCTCCTGTAGACAAAGAGCACTGGCAGAGTGAATGAGGAATGGAGGGAGTAACTGGCAACTCCGGGGCACAGGCCAGATGGATTAACTTGAAAGGCATGGCATTGTAAACCAAATTCAAATTAATCCCTTTTTTGTGTCCCTTGATGGAACAATGGTTCTTTCCTGGGCCTCCGAGAGACATTGACGCTGAGGGGAGAGTCAGGTCTTCACCATATCCGACACTATTCACATCACTGCTCTCAATTACCTGCCACAGAAATCAGGCACTTTCTCAACACTGGCAAAATTGCCTCACATAATTCGAAGCAGGACCCGTGAACTGAATATATTTTAATATTAATTTACAAGTCACAGTTTGTGGTGAATATGCACATCTGGAAACCGGTTTCATTATCTGACCGGTATATTTTTTTCCTAGACTGACTTCCATTTTTAATGCAAGTGCACCTTTGGGATTTCCATATAAAATAGTTCCCCATTCTCCACACCATTTGGCTCTGTCCAGTTTTTTGGGGGGTTTTTTGGTGGGCATGTCTGTTTCCCCCGTGGCCCTGACCAGCTGAACAGCCTAACAAAGAAAGTGAACTCCAACACCCCGTCCACAGAACAAAATTCATGAGTCCCCCCACACTGCTGCTTCCACCTAAAATTCTGTGGTTTTTATTCTTTTTTACTGAACTAACTAATGCAGTGCAGTCGTGTCACTGCTATAAGAATGTTTGTGTTTGCCAGCTTTTCTCTGTTTTCATTGTCTTTCTCAATGACCCATACTGTTCCATATTTTATTTTAATGGGAAAGTCCGTTAGTAAATCAGTCTTAAATTCCTTTCGGAACCACGTCTTAATTCCTCCTCCTCCCCCTTATTTGAGCGTGCGTGTCTTTGTGAGTGCATAACACACAGCAAGAAGTAGGACAAGAGGTCCCACTGTTACAGCTTGTATTATTTGACGCAGCTATTCATTAATTATCTTCTCTGTGCAGTCTTCCTTATCGCTCATTGTTTCCTTTTTTTGTTTTTCGCTTCAAGCACCTTGTTCTACTCCCAGCTCTTTGTTAAATCACTTTGCCTATCCAATATCCTTGGGAATCTTTGAGGGGAAAAAAAAAAAATAGGATGCGTGCAGTACATGTATTGCTTGCTTGCTACATTTTTATATATAAATATATTTTTACATACAGTAAATTGAAGAAAATGAAGACTGAAACTTGAAAAGCTTTAGTGAGATAAATGCTGATGGTGTTCAACATGAAAAAGGACACGTTGAGCAGAGAATAGATTGCCGGCTGTCACTCTTGGATTTTTCTTCCTTACAAATCTGCCCCTGAGGCTGTTTGTTGCTGACTGGCTCTGAGGACAGATTTATGCTGTGTTTAAGTTGGCCGGAAAAGCTTGAATTTATCACCAAAAGGGTTTAGAGGAACTCCTACACTCAGCGTTTGAACACACTCGCGCAAAGACACCTCCAACGCCTGAATGTCACACATGCTTCTACTTCTGCAGCCCTGCTCTGTTGATGGTGCACTAAATGATCCATAGCGGTGTATATGGACTGCACCTCCTCTTACTGGTCACAGACACTTGCTTTTTATTGTTAGCTCGTACAAATGTTGACTCATATTTTATCATCAAATCAGCACGGTGCAGTGTTATTTAATGTGCTTAATCTTGTCCTCCCACCCAAAATAAATTTAAAAAATAAAAGTATTCCAACCTTATGCATTAGACTCTAAACCCTCAGCTGCTACACCACTTTGCACTACAGAGCCTTTTTTCTGAGATTCTGTCCCAGAGGTGACCCCTCTGGCATCCACCACAGCCTATGTGGCATTACACTAAACCTCAAATGGTTTACTCACAGAGCTATTAATAAAAACCTCAGTGACAAGCACATCAGTAACAGACAGCAAGAATGTCAGTCAGTCAGTTATAGACAGTGGGGCACATGGGGGAGAATTATAGACAGTGGGAGACTAAAAGTATGCTGAAATCTGTTTGTAGAACAGGGCGTGTGGAGGAAACGTTGATATTTGTGCCCCTGCTGCGCTCTGGGTGCTGTGATGAATGGTGCTGTATAGCGTTTTACTGCACTGTGCATTCCTGTGTCTGGGCTGTTTACTGTTACCACACCTCACTTCTCTGTGTGTAGCGGTAACCAGCCTGGGTAACACATGGTGCTGTCAATGCCAAGAACATTGCCCCAGTGTAGTTATTTTGACCCCATTTCAAACCTAATTCACTCCGCTGCCCAGAGTCGTCGCATACCAGTGGCATAGCTTCATGGCACAAAGCTCAAGAGATCTGAAGTGTAGAAAACAAAACAGTATTGCAGCTGTAGGAGGGAATCAATGGGCACAACTGTGGACATGACAGAGGGGATTTAATGTTCAGCAGGATTTTAAACCATTAGCTACCGTCTCTTGTCTTGTTATCCAAACTGCCCATGTTGCACAGCTGTATGTTTTTTTTTCTTTCTGTCTGATAGATTCCATGCCTTGTTAAGGCAGGATTTAGTGTCAGTAAATCCACATTAGCTGCAGGAAGGACAGTGACCTCTCCAACTGTAATTAGACAACTCCAGTTCAGTGCATTGGAGACCAGCCACAGACACGACTTTCATCGTGATGTGTGGACATCAGTTGATTGGTTGGGGACAGGTGAGGATAACATTTTGACCTTCAGTATGTGTCTGCGTGTATGTGTGTCTGTATGTGTGTGTCTATTTGTGCCTCAGGAACTCTTTGACTTGGATTGCTGACTTCTCAGAGGGCCTCTTGTCTCGTTAGTGAAATGTTGATGGTTCCAATGTTAAGTGAGGGACATTAGCTGGTGTGACGGCTCTTCCAGCTCTCTAAAGTCTTAAAGACAGCAGGTCCAGCCTGAACGTTTTCACCTGCTAAATGACAGTCAAGTGTTTAAACTTGCTGTTTCGAGAATGTTAACATCCGTGAAGGAAAGGTTTGTGGCCACCAAACACACACACACTCACACACACACACCTCCACCTCAACCCCCCACGCCAGTTTACTATCTCGGCGCCATCTTGGCATGTACCCCATAACATTTGTGGAAAGAAGGAAAAAGGAAATTCAGTGTTCGGTGACAACTGTGAAATCACTTCAGATGGAGGTAAATTGGAGGATTAAGCTGGGATTGAGCCAGAGAAGTGCACAGTGACTGAAATGGAGGGGGAACTGTTCCCAGCAAAATGCACTGAATAGATTTTTAGAGCCTCTGTAATTGTCTTTCTCTTTGTCTGCTGTTCTGGAAAAGCACCGACTCCCTCCTTTCTTTCTTTCTTAATGTTTTTTTCCCTGGCTGTGAGTTTCCTTCATCCTTTGTTGAAATCCTATAGGTGGCAAACAATAATACTAATCATTAAGAGTTTTTGTTTCAGGCCTGTTCCCTAAATAATTTGATAGAGACACTTAAATAGTTGCAGTTTTATTTCCGTGATAACCCCGCTGTCAAACTATTTCTGGCTGCTTTTTTTGTATTATGCTTTCTGGAGTTGTTTACCTCCCTGCTGGCCTGTTCACAGGTACCACACCATGTGCAGCAATGTGTTGTGACATTCAACACACTTTCAAGCTCCTCTCTTCTCTCACCTGCCTGTTCCTGTTTCTTCACATTTACTTATACAGGTTGGCTTCCTCACAGTTTTTTCCACATGCCTTTGTCTGCCATCAGTAGCCCACCCGTAAAGTCTGCTTTCCTTTTCATTCTTCTTCCCTTTTCCTTTCTCCAGCAGTCTATCATCTGTTCACTTTGCCTTTTTGGTTTTCCACAGCACGCCTGTTCCTCATCTCCCTCTGCCACTGGATTTCTTGATTCTCATTGGCACTTAGCAGTGGTACCATTCCTTACTTTTCTTCTAGCTCGACTCCACTGGATGACTGGAGCCCTTGTTGAGGTGTTGTTGTGGTTATTGGCTCAGGCTTTTTCTCAAGGGGCTCCTTTAGCTTGTCTCTCTTCCCCGAGTGTCCCTGGCCCCTGGCCTCCAACTCCCACGCCTCTTGCCTCTGCCACAAAGCTGCTGTCAGTTCACAGGCCACATGTGTCAGGCCTCAAGGCCTTATTTAAGACCCAAGTCCTGCCTAGGCGTCACTGCTCCAGCAACAGAGAGGGCACCATGAAAGAGAGGGTGTAGACTATTCAGCAGCCTGGAAAGGCACAGAGGAAGACTGAACAAGAAAAAGTGATGGAAATAAAGCATAAACACACTCTTGGAACAATTGCTCTCAGCTCAGCTGACACTGTGAACTCTAAAAACAGTGCTCTGTGTGTGAATAGGTAGAGTGACTATTCACCCACACATAGTGCCCCCAGTTCATAAGGGTTTATAAAAAAGTGTGAATATGGCAGTTTGGTTGGAGGGGACAGTGGAGCTCAGCCAGGCCCGAACACAACAGCCTCTCTGTGAGGCTGACTCTCTCAGCGGTGCAGGAGCCCAGACACATTAACAAATACAAGCTTCCAATAAAACAGAACCGCTGAACAATGTTCTGCCAGCTCTGCTATTGGCCTGATAGACTGTATGTGAGGCACAGGAGAGTCATGCCCTTCATTCTATTTAAGTCTATTCTTGGGTCTGTTTTTCTCTATTAGCTTTGAGTGAACAAGCGGTGAGTCATTCCATTTCTGAGCGTGCCAGTGATTTTATTTTATTAATTTATGAGCACATATTTTATCAAGCTGTTAGACTCCAGCTTTGTACACTATTGTTTCTTAGTTGTCATCTTACTCTGTTTGAAACTGTATCCATTTGTCTTGGACTCACTGGAGACACTCAGCAGTGTGTCAGTGTTTTAAGGTGACGTTATCCTTAAATAGTGCTGTGACTAACCAGGTAGAGATGACTGACTCTGTCAACAGATCCTTAAAGTCTCTGTGTGGGGGGTCACAAGAGACAGAGACCCTAATTGACAGTCAGTGAGTGTCTAAACTCAATGTAACTACAGGACTGCCAGGACCTTGATCAGCCAGTGTGGAGAGACGGGCAACAGAGAGCAGGAAGGAGACAGTCAAGACATAAACATAATTGTCCTTTGGTATTCAGCCCTTACTGCTGTTGCTTCATGTGGCACAAAATGAGAAAGGAAGACTGTGGCCCAAATGATAAAGGTTAGGTTTTGTTTGACCCTTGAATGTGTATGCAAACTCATTTTGTCTCTGTTCTTGCCCTCAGAGGAGTGCTTTAGTGTAGGTGGTGGCCAGGGTAATGATGGTTTCCACAGCCATAAAGAAAAGAAAAAGGAAAGAATGTCCATCTCAGTTGTGGGAACAGAACCATAAGCAGACTATGAACAGAAATATGCTCAGACACAGATGGAGTTAAAAGGGGGACAAGGCAAATTACCTTTTTTGCCAAGACCCAATTTGACTAGTCATTAAAGTTTCCTCACTGTGGTCAGGAGGCAGTTTTGGACATGAAAGGTTTAAATTAAAATGTCCAGCATGAATGCTAGTAGATATTTGCCATAATACCTATAATGGTAGGCATTTTCTGTGGCAGATTAGTATTTCGTGTGATTTCACATTTCATTACTTCCCAAAGCCATAATAATAAATTTTGAGCTTCAAGAAATCTGAGCACTTGTTTGACCAACCTTTTTTGTTGTTGTTGTTGTTGTTGTTGTATTTTGTTTTTTTTTTCTCATGCTGTATGTTTATTTCGTGGTCATTTTCACACCATTGTCGTGCTACACTATCATGCAGTATAGATGAGCACCAGTCTTCAAATGGAAAATTCATTTTGGTGCCTTTGGTGGATCTTCTTTGCTGGCAACCATTTTCACATGAAGCTTCCCTTGTTGCCTTCCATTATCCCCTTTTAATTAATGTGTCTCCCAGAGCACATGGTGTGCAGTAATTAAGGACTAATTGCACCCAAGGTCAGTGGATTTATTCATTTATCTGTTCATTTGTTTAGTAATCATCCTTTCTGGTGGTATTTTTATATCCGTTGCTGTCATTTAGGTCTGTACCCCTCCTTTCGTGTCTTCCTCTGCAACAAAACACCTCGCTGGAGGTGATGATGGCCTTGAGTAGGAAGCCAGTGCCCCATAAAGGCTTCACTACTAGCTGGGAATGCCTAAGGGAGCTTTTACTCCTTGTGGGCCGTGTAAAAGGGCTGGCTGCCTTAGGATATGCAGTCTCTGGTGGTGGTGTTGATGGCATGTTTGGTATAAACAGTGTACTGGGGTCGATGCTATCTGAACAGCTAACATATTCGTGTTTTGTCATCCAGATTTTTTTTTTCATAGGAGAACTGATTTATTTTCTCTCTTTGTTTTATTTTATCAAGCAGATCTTTTGTCTGTGAGAGATGAGGAAAAGACTCCCTGTGATTCCCCACTATTCCCTTTGCTGAGCTTTTGATTCTGGTTTCCTTCATGTTCACATTGCTTTGTCCTTTATTAGTATGCCCGTGTAATGTAGTCACACAAGTGCACACTGGTATTTTTCTACACACCTAAACTGAGTCTCATCCATGAATGGCCAAACAGACAACAGACATGCCCTTGCACATTGTCAGTCAGCGGGGTTTCTGCTCAGCATGTGCACACCTTGCTTCTGTCATTTTTTTCCATATTAAAGTGCCGGTGTGGTGGGTTCCTGCTGGTGTTAGGGTAGGGGCCTTGTCCCAGGGCTGTGCATGTGGGCCTAATCCTCTCATTAGCTCAGCCAGTACTGGGTGCAGATGGCACATTGGCACTGAAACAGGGTGCACACCCCCTATCTTTCTACCACAGTCACACCCTCACTGGTATATGGCCATTATCGCTAATGGATTGCTGTTGGTCTGTTTTGCTGCATATGAGGCTTTGTTTGTGTGCGTGTGTGTGCGCATCCTCTCTGTTGTTCCATTGATGATGTTTATCGCAGTTTAGTCCAGCTGTCTACGAAGACTGATGAGAGTTTAGATGTTTGCAGGACGGTTGAATCAGCTGTCACTTGAAAAACTTCTTTTGTAAAAGCCCATCTGTACAATTTTAAAACAGCAGCTCCATCTGATCTTAATGACATGCTGTGAGAAATTAAAAAAAAAAAAAATGCCATTGTGACATTTTCTGATACAGGCTGAAAACAGGGCAATCACACATATATGTATACACAGCAATTATTGTCTGCTTTACCTTTGTCCCTTCATGGTGGATCGTTGGAAACGGTTATTTTCATGCGCTCCACTCTCTGCAGTGCTGATAGTCCCGCTGATTATCCAAGGTCCTAAAAGACATTTACAAGGCTCTCAGCAAAACTGACTCTGCCAGCCCATGAAATAACAAACTGTTAAAAACGTTCTTGTAAATTTTCTGCCAAGGGACTGGGGGAAAATATGAGCAAACTGGCAATCGAGGCGCAGCACTTGAGGTGCTGGGAGCTATTGCGCTGACAAAAACCAGAAGCCCTTCCCTCCTTCGAGAACGTGGTTTGTCGGCACTCTGCTACAAGGTATATGGGCTGCCACTCCAGTTAAATATAGGAAGTGTTTACCAACCTTCCAAGAGCACTTTTTTTATTTATTCTAACAGTTCATTGACACAGATTGTCTAACTAATTCCATTTCGCTTTAATACACAGGCAAAGTTAAAGAGCAGTTTTTAATATTCAAGACTGGTCTTGAGTAAGCCTGAGTATGAAGTTTTATTAAAACTGAGTGGAACAGATACACACTGCTGGATGTGGGCCAATCATTGACAGATGAAAGCCTGTGTGTGTGTGTGTGTGTGTGTGTGTGTGTGTGTGTGTGTGTGTGTGTGTGTGTGTGCAGCTCTGTGTGACTGTTTGACTGTTTGAGTGCGCGTGCGTGTGTGTATATGGAGGTCATTCTGGGCTTCCTGTTGACAGCTGCAGGCTGTGAGCAGATTTACTCCGTGGCAGATGCTACTAAGGGGCACAAGTCAGTCTTGAGTTTATGTTATACCATTTGGCTTCATCTATTTATGGAGCAGGGCTATACAATGATGAAAAGGTAGACTAAGCAAAGCTTCTTTCAATAGTAAAATGTCTTGACGATATATTTTTTTTTAAGGTGTGTGTGTATGTGTGTGTGTGTGTGGTTGGTTACCCTCATTATCAGAGAAAGACATGCTTGAGTTGTCCCTACAGAAGAACACATCCAGTCTTTAAAAATCCACAATAGACTCACTGTGACATTCTGGTGCCTCCTTTCATCTTCTCCTTCCTCTTGTCCGTGTCTCCTTCCGTGCTGCAGTTCTGTTCAGTGTCTTTACAATGTGGTGTCACATGTGATTTGTATCCCTCCCTGAGATTTTTGTGAAAGAGGATCAATCTGGGTTTTCTCAGTAGGTGAGTGAACATGGCCACAGCTGATTATGGCCATGTATGCCAAAGACTTCTACCACAGCATTGTCCCTTGAGGTAGAAGCAATGGTCTGGCTTTCCTCATGTGGATACTGAAGTTCACTTTTGTTGGAGAGCCCTAATCCAGATCTAGAGGGTCTTTTGATAGATTTAGCAACTAAAGAAAGTTGTCATCATCTGTCCTATGTGAAAGCTCCATCATCTTAGCTTTTTCTTAATTTGGGCTAAAGAAACACTCATTAACTTAGGCTTGGGTTCTTAACTGAGCCATTCGAGTGACTTATGGATTTGTATTGTATGTGTTGGCAGTCTGAGATCAGGGGCCCAAAACCAAACAGAGCACATGACCTTAACCAAAAAGTCAAACATAGGTTTGTCATCAGAGGCACAAATGTGGAAATACTGTAGGTTCATCTGGTCAGCAGTAAAAAATGCAGACTACAAGCAAAGCCTCAGACTAAATGAAAGGCAGACTGGAGAACAGAGAGTTTAAACTGGTTAAAGTGTGGTATTTTGTTAAGCACTGAGCTTTTTCTGCCTTCTATTGCTTTTCTTTACTTTCCTTCTTCCCCAGACGCATAAATAGCCTGCCAAAGTACTGAACAGGTTAGACCCTGCTTTGAGCAGTGAAACATGGATTCAGTTTCATTGCTCAAACATTTACCATTTAGTTTGCTATGTATCAGCCTGCACTCTGACAAAGGCTGCCATTGTACCGGAGGGACATTTTTTGGCTTTTCTTTTCCCTCTCAAGGCTTCAGTGCTGTATATTCAAAGGGTGCTACATGTCAGATAAGTTTCACTTTATGCCCACAACAATCATGGCTCTATTGTTCAAACGAGGCGGTTTTGTTTGCAGGCCCTTGACAGGGGAAAGGATGGAAGGAAGAAAACAATTTGATTGCATGTTACTCTAAACCAACAAGACACATGCCAGTGCTTTTTGCGTTTTCTTTTGCTACTGTCTCGGTTTAATTTTAATGTCTTGGCTTGTTGAACATTTCCTTTATTTATAGATTTAGGGGTATGATGGCCAACTTGCACTGGTAGATTCAAATAACAGTGAGTGAAAAGTGGAAAACTGCATATATTCCCAGAAATATTGCCAGGAAAATGTCAGTGAAATGCAGATAGGACGCTTATGGTTAACAGCTTGGCCTCTCCGAGGTGCTATTGGGATCTGGTGAGTGAATTTTTTTCATTCTTTTTTTTCTGGCTCTAGTGCTTCTAATGCCTCTGTTCTGTGTCTTGTTTTTTTGTTGTTTTGTTTTTTTAAAAGGAGGGAAAGAGGAAAAAAAAATGTTTTTATTAGATGACTCATTTTACCAGATAATTCAAACATGAATTTTGCTTCAATAAACAGACTAGATTCACACTAATAAGATGGAATGGAGTTTTCTCTTGTAACAAAGTAGTTATGCTACAAGTAACACAGTAAGTTTTCTGGCTTTATCATGAACAGATGATGCCATTAGGAAGTACATATATATGTAAATGTCTTATACGACATCAATGAATCTTTTATGTTGAACATCATGTAAATGTCTTATACGACATCAATGAATCTTTTATGTTGAACACCAGTATTTAAATGCTGGTATGTTTGTTTTACTGTGATTCCAGTTGGTGAGACAGAGGTAGACTAAATGAGAGCCAGACTGTTTTCTGTGAGCCCTGTGGGGTTAGTCGTGTTGACGAACAATATCCTGGCCTCCCCTGGTCCATGTCTCCTAAGTGACTCTCAACTACATGACCTCCTTTTCTCTCGGCATCACTCTGTCATCATAGTACTTACTCCGGTCCCCCGCTATGACAGCTGTCCTTTCATCAAACATGGCCTTTTCAGATGAAGCCTGAATAACAGTGACATAGCTTTGTTGGCAATATTCAGGATGAATGATTTTAGCTGCCACACTGGAGCTCTAGTTTGTGCTAGGCAGCGTCAGGGCCCTCCTGTGATCCCCCTCTGTTTTAATCAAATCGAAGTCAAAGCTCTTTTAAGTTGAGCCGAACTCTCTATGTACCTATTGAGGACTTTGAACCTTGTTAGATAGACGATGATAAAAAAAGGATATGAGGTCATCTTCTTTATGAATGTCGATTAGAATGTATCACACTGTCAACTTGTACAAACTCTGCCCTCTTTTTATCACCCATTGCTTCCTTATCAAGGTAAAGAGTTCTCTAGTATTGACCTTGCGGGAGAGGCTTTCGATCTTGCTCTCAGTACTGAGCTTACAATGACTGTTTGCTATTGTTTGTCATTCTTTGCTGATCTTAAGGAATCGATCAGGCCATGCTGACTCAGTGGACAGAGGTTAAATGTTCATATGCCTGCTTGACTAATCTGTTCCCTCTTAATGATGGTAGTAACAAAGATGGCCTTTGAAAGGATGACTAACAAGTTGGGTTACAATGACAAATCTGTCAGACATGGCTCCACTGCTGCATGATATACTTTTCTCTCCAGCTGAAGATGGAGAATAAATGTACTTCAGCTGGAGGAAGAACTTTTCTTTTCCCTATATGTGTTCCCTAGCTGTTTCCAACAAGTCGTCAGGGCGCTTCTCAGGGGATACTGCCTTTTACTGTTAACCCTCAGGAGTCTATCATCTTTATGTTTCATCATAATCAGGACTTTATGCTGACAACTCAGAGACAACAGGATTAGATGTAGGGGAAAGAAGAAAATAGACATCATCTGTGTGTTTTAATGAAATCAAATAAATTCCTCTTGGGACAATACTGTGTGTGAATGTGTTCAAAGAAGCACCCCGTGGCACTTTCAGTTATATTGGTTTCAGTATATGTTTGTGCCTGTAGATATATCCAGTACTATAACCTCCTACAGTAATAAGTTTTGGGTAGTTTTCTCCAAAACTAAGAAAAGTACAGTACACATTGGGTGTATGATTGGATTCTTTGTCCTGCTAAGACTGTCTGTAATATCAGTCTCTCTATATATATCCTTTTTATTTCTTAGTGAGTGTGATTGGGGTGCTGTGGACCAATCCTTCATGCGAAAGAGAGAAAAGGGAAAAAAGGGACATTTCTCTCATACAAGAAAAAGGATACTCTTGGTTGGCTTATTGATCTCCCTTTCCTCTTCCCTATTTCTTTCACCCCTTCCCTCAATCCATTCCTCCCTCTTTCCCTCTCCAGTAGACTGTTGATGAGCTTGCTCCCCACAGACCCGCCGCCAGCCACAGTCAGTCAGGGTTCTCTCCGTCCATCTCTAGCCCTGCTAGGCAGAAGATTTCTCCTGAGGCCAAGAAGAACAAGGCATATTCTGTTACAGGCAGTGCAGGAGAAAGAAAAACGTACTGTTACTAGATATGAGTGAAATCAAATCTGTTTGACTTGCCTGGCAGCTACGGCCATTTTCCATGCAGACAGAGAATATCAGGATTGAGTGAATGGAATGCAGTAATTCATGGTGCACTTGACAGATTTATAGGGCTGTCAGTTATTAAAGTAGATCTGATAACAAATTATTTTATTACCACCAGGAGCAGGTCAGGAAATCAGTCGTGCAAACGCGTAAGATGTTCGATATCTATCTTATTTTAGTGACCTATGATCATTAACTTTTCTTCCGCACCAGACGGCTCTTGTTGCACCTCTTTAACTATACAAATGATACAGCCCGGTGTAGCTGAGGGTCAGAATGGGCAGAAAGTGCTAGAGTGTTTTCCATCTATTCTACATCCTCTGAGTGCCCCATATATTACCAAATGTGTGCAATGAATGGGTGCAAAGCAGACAGAGGGGAGAGCACGCTCACATTATAACTGCTCTCGGATGTCTAAACTAACACTCAGTCTGCACTTCAAAGGCCTGTGGGCGTTGACACACTGCCCTCCTTTGTGTTCGTGTGTATTTGAGTAAATTGAAATTGAGGAGTGAAAGACAGGGCAGAGAAAACAATGGGCCATAAACAAACATTGAGTCCTAGCTCCAGAACAGCTGGTGTTGTGTTGAGAGGCCACAGTGTTTGTTTCAGCAGTGTGGCAGATGTACTGTAAAGCCCTTTGCTGCTTTTATTATCAGTGTGTGCACGCGCAAGTGTGTGTGTGTCTGTCCAAGTGGCTGAACAAGCCTAGCGAGGAGGAAGAACAGTGGAACATTGTGAAGGCAGAGTTTGACAGATCAAACCATTATCTGTACTTCACTGACCATCTTACTGTTGTCAAATCAGAAATATGTCTCTGTCTACATCTATGATTCTCTTTCTCCATTATTCTCACTTTTTGTTTTTATCTTAACACACTCGAAGACACACACACACACTCACCCACGCACAACCCAACTTAGGACCTTTAGCTAATGAGAGCATGTAGCACAATTACAGCATTTTTGCTTTGCAGCACAGGTTTGAGTCCACTCAGGCAGCCTTCCTTTTATTCCACCCACCAACATGCTGCATAGCTGGCAGTTCCACTAATTGGATAGTGCCGTATGTGTGTGGAGCTCAATGTCCTGCTATGGCCCTTCATCTGGGCAGATGCTGTGGCTATGGTGGATGTTAATGTGAGATGCCGCAAGCTTCATCATCTGGTATCAGTCACTCTGTAATTGGAACAGCCCCGGTGGTTCATTGTAGCCTTCCCAGGCCCTGTTATAACCCCACCCACGCTCTAATAGTGGATGGGACTCCACATTCCCAACCATGTGTGGAGGAAGAGTCTTGGCGGAGGAGGAGGAGGAGATGGAGAAAAGAAGGCAATGAAAGGGAGCCAGAGTAGGAAGAGTGTGATTTCTTGCTTCCTGTCCCAGTCTTGATGGTGCACGTCTGGTCGCCAGCATGCTTACCCCTTTCAGTGCTTCCTCTAATCCCTACCCCCTTTTTTGCCAGTAAAATGATGATAGATTGATAACACCGAGCAGAAATTGCTTTTTACTAGCCCTCCCACATTTTTTGGTTAAACATAGAGGGGGGCTGAGGTTCATCAAAGGTATTTAATGTTGGCGCATTTTTTTCCCCAATAGAAATATTGCTCCATTCAAAAACTTTTCCTTAAGCTTAAAATGTAGTTTTGATATGTTTTCTTCTTTGCTTGTGGGTTTTATGTTTTGTGAACATGTGCGTAGCATGACGTGTGTGCGGGTGCATTTCTGCGTGCGCTTTTTATAAAAGGCAGCTTGTGGAGCTAATTAAAAGGCCTTGTGTAGGACAGAACCATTCATCTTAGTGATGGGCCCAAGCTGTCATGCCACAGTCCTGTGGGGGAATGAACCGCCGCTGCAGGAAAAAAAGAAGACGCAACACACGCTGTCCTTCTTTTTCGCTCAATCCTAGGCATCCTAATGTTAGGGTTAAATGTCAGTCTACTTAAGAATTCATTGTGTTATGTTAAAATATTCCAAGGAGTTTCTGATCATCTCCTCTCCGCCACTGCGATACAAAAGAAATTCCCTCCTCCTATCAACTTACCCTCGCAAAAGGTGACGAGAGCAGTTAATGTTGAGATATGCTGTCTTTGACAGAGGGATTAAGATATGCACAACCCTCCCTCTAGGTTTTCTGTGCTCAGCAGGGTTTTTGGATCACAGGGTAATTATATTAGCTGTGATGGCCCTGACAAAGATTGCTGCCAATGGAATTTGTGCTTGATGCCTTTTTAGTATGCATCTCAGGCTTGTATATCCTTTGGCCTCTTTTGCTTGCCCCCCCTGGCCTATGCTCCATGTGTGAACCCAGGCTGCCTGTCCCCTTGCCCTCTCATTACCGCCACAAGCCCAGGGGTGCTGCCAAGGCACTAAGAGGTGAAGCATGTGGGTCAGGGAACAATGCTGCCTCTCCCTCCAGCAACATGTATGCGGTCTAAAATTGCACATCACATTTCCATGGATGAGCAGACCTAATACTGTGTGTTATTGATTACGGATGATGGAGCTTCTCTGACCTGCATATCATTATCGGTGTATCCAGAATGTAACTGCAATCTAAGGCTGTCCTGAATACCAATGTTTGTGCTCTGGAGCTTTGCTAATAATTACAATAACAGGGAACATGCAAAGCTTCAGCTGCCATTTGGCATGGGATTTTATAATCTGATAACGTCATCTTGCGTATAAGTTAATGATGACTCCACTTTAGATTCCATTGTATTTTCAAGTAAAATGATTACTTAGAGAGCGTTGGATAGAGTAGCCAGTCTCAGTGCTCATTTGCTGAATTATACAAGGGAGAATTTTTTTTTTCTCTTTCTCTTAAAGTGTAGCTCTTTTGAAGCTGCACTGTCCACAGATTTTTTTTCCTGGGTGCTTTTTTGAAGAAAATAGCTGAAGGGTTATTAAAAAAAAAAAAGGCTCTTGATTTAGACACATAGTCAGCATGCTGGCACCAGGAGGGTTTAGTGAAAAGTGATGGTCACTGCTGAGCGTGAGTGGGATATCAGGTAAGACAAGAAAACATACATTTCTGGATATTAAAAAAAGACAAAATCCTAAAAGAGAAATTCTGCCATACGCCTAGAAAACAAATATCCAAATACTTCAGGATAACAGTTCTATTGCATTTCTGTGCACCTCAAGAGTAGCGCTGTGTTCTCCAGTTTCAGGACTGGGTGGTCAAGATCAGCTGCAGGACCCCCACATTTTTTCAGTCAGTCAGTGGTAGTGCATGGTTCCTCTAGGGAGATAAACACAGTCACACATGATTGCTGAATTCGGCTTATGTACCTCATAATTTAGTCAGACTAAATTTGCTGTTAAGAAAGACCTGAAGGTCCAGGGGGAAAAAAGGATGTGATTGGCAAGTGGGAACAGCTGCATCACCTGGACAGCGTGTCATGCTGTGAAAAAGCCTCCATCACATATGTTGCAAGTGTTGCAGTAAAATGTTTAGTTATTTAAAGTAATTTTGACTGGCAGTGCTCTCTATGCATCACAGGGTCATCCGAGTTCCCTTTGCTTCTCGCCCTGAAACACCCTCACGCTGAGCAGTAATACTAGTTTTTCTTCTGTTGTTCCTTCACTCAAGATTAAATTACAATAATTACCTGCTCTGAAAGTTCTGGCACATCCAGCTCTGTCTAAATCTTCTAACTCCAGTTGTGAACAATAAAGTACAGACCGTACCTGCCTTTTGAAACAAGAGTCCAGGTCTTTTGAATAATCCCCCCCCCCAGTTTGGTCTTACCACCGCAAAACAACAATATCGAAATCTTTTTCTGCTGAGAAAAACAACCATGCCCTTTCTTGGCTTGCGTAGTGTGCATCTTGGGACTTTGTATGCTTCACTGTGTGTAGCAGCACCTGCAGAGACCATAAAAGCAACACGTGTGGATGTGTGTGTGTTGTTTGTTTGTAGGGGAAGAGGTTGATCCCTGAGGGGCTCTGTTCCACTGAGACATGCAGAGAGCAAGGGGTCACTGTGGAGGAAGGGGAGGTAGGAACCCTCACCTCCACATGAACCTTAAACTATTGAGAGAGAAGCGAGGAGAGATAGGGGGGTTGAGACTTGAGCTTGAACATACGTCTGCAGGGCCTGAGACAAATGATAGGGATTTCCTCTGCCTTTCTGACCACGTCTGACTGTCTAAGCTCTTATCTCCTATCTGTCTGGTGTTTTGAGGAATGGCGGTGCCATTTAACTGAAAGGCTTGATATCCAATCGTTTATAAATGTAATAAACGTAATAAACTGAAACGTCAAAAGCATTCCAAAAAACACTGGTAATCAGAGTGGTTGTCAGAAGTTTTTCTGTAATTTTCTCTTCATTAAGACTAATGTGGGGAAAGTACATTTTCACAGTGAAAATATGTTCCAGAAACCAAGAAAACTTGTTCTGGAGCTATATTTCTTTAGCCAGCACACATTTTCTGTTCCAACTCTGTAAAGGGACAGGTGGAAAGTCATTAAATCTAAAGTCTAAACTGTGCTCTTTGATTTAAACAGCTTGCTGTCAATGCCCAAGCATTTTCACTATAACTTCATATATAAAATGTCTGTTAGATTGTTAAACTGTCCGGCTCTGTGTGTGCGCGCTGGAACCGTTAATGGAGTGAAGCCGCATGAATCTCTCCACGGGGTAGGCCTGATGTCGACAAAGGAGAGAGATATGGGTTTCACTGGTGTGTGCTGCTGGGTGATGGATGGACAAAGCCGGGGTTAAAGCGGGGTCACCGTGTTTGTTGTGTTGTGTTTAGGTGGAGATGTTTGCCATACTTCATCACCATACCTCAATGTTTGAGGGGATATGTGTGTCACCTCTCTCTCCTTACACACACAATTGTGCACATACACGGAGTCTTAAAAAAGAAAAAACAGGGAGTATTGAATTGAGTATTGCGTTGGCAGATACTTAATCAATATCTTCGAGTAACTGTGAAGAATTGTACTTTCTAATAACTAATTGGTCCCCATTGGTTGCATTTAGCTGCATGCTACAGAATTATCAGTCTCCTTTTTTCCTTTGGCAGAAGGTCCTTGAGATTCTCTTCCTGCTTGTGCTCTAGTCAAGTCATTATTCTCAAGTGTAAAATCTTGCATTTGGTTAAATCAAGGCAGCCTGGGACATGCTTTGGTCTGTAGAGAGGCTAAGACTAGAGGATGTTTTTTGCCACAAGCACCAGCAGCCTCCCAGCCAGGGTGCAGCAGACTTGCACACCTTAAGAGCTCTCCATGGATAGAGTGATGGAGGATTTATATTTACTGGAGTACATATAAGAATCAGTTATACATAATGGGCTATAACTCACTTTTTGCTACAGTAGGTGACAAACTGTACAGATTCACTCACATAAATTACGTTGACACGGTTTGCTTCCAGAGGGTGAGGGGAATTGCTGACCCATCATCGTCCGCTTGAGGATGTGTCACTGCCACGCCAAGGTTGATTTCCTCAGTCTTCTGCTTTTCCACAGGGAAACAGGCTATTTTGCCTCTGTAGCCACACTAATTTCAATGTTGTTTCCACTGCACTGCTGCCTTCACACTCTATGCTTTCTCAGCAGCTGCTGTCGAGGTACACTTGATGCCAGCTACACTTGTGGGTCTGGTCAGTTGCCAGCAGTCACAGGCTGTTGGTGGGTCCTGGGTGTAAATGTGAAGCACCGCATTGCTCAGCACGAACATGTGTGCCCACTCAACTTTTTCACGATAAACACGGCTTCTTGGGTTGTTATTCTAAAAACATTAAATCCAAGGCTCAAGTGCGATTCTCTCTCCATCACCTGTTTCAGGGTGCTTCTGACCTTTACTGTGACTCCCTGTGGGAGGACGTCAGCTGCTCCTGTCGTGAAAGCGAATGTAATAGCGAAGGCCCTCACCTGGAACAAGCAAGATCATTGGGCCATATCCTCACTTTCACGCCAGGCAGTCACCAAATAAACTCTATATACTGTAGCCGATTTAGTAGTGGTCCCTTGCAAGTCCTGTCACATTTATCTTCCCAGCCTGATATGGCTTATCTAGGTTCCAGCGTGTCAACCGTGGCACATTATCATATAAAGTGAGATAGTGAACGCATTCTATGTCACAGTCTGTGACCTGATTAGAGCTATATGCAGCAGTACAGGTGCATCGGGGTTTTGTTTGCCTGTTTGTGAGCATTGTATGAACATGTTCGGCCTGTTTGGTTTAGTGTGACAGCAAATGTTGGCTTATTTATGCAGCTGATCTGTTTTGTTTTGTTTTATAGAATTCTATTCTTCATTTTTAACTCACTGGAGATAAATCTGCACAAGAATGCTTTTCTCCTATTAGACTTTACAACAGTAAATAGATAGATGGATGTGGATACTGTTAATTTGTGCATGATGTCTTCGGCACCTGTTATCAGCACAGTCACGCAGCCAAGTGGTAGTCAGACAGCTGGATTAATCCTCTCTTTATAACATATTACCTCCCTCTTAACCTTTCAGAAAAGCAGGGGAGAGAGCGCGAGAGTGATCACACATGTAAGGAAGATCACGCCAGACATCTCGGGCGATTCTCTTACTGTTAATGAGCCCCGTGCTATCATCAGTAGTAATGACTTTCACAGGGAACAGCCTTCATTATGAATCCCTTTCGAACCTGTAGATGGTCACCTCTTGGAAACTAGTTGATCCATTTGTAAAGAAATGAAATCTACCATGTTTTCAGAGGCAGAATCGCAGTGTGTATGTTCAAAGTAGCACTTATTATGATGAATTTTGTACAAAAAGACGGTTCTGGGAAGGATAAAAGCATTCCCTTCATACATTTCTCCCCTGGGATGTGGTTGCTCTCAAAGGAGCCCTCCTACCAACAGAAATTTGGGAGATTCCAGGAGACCATAAAATTTCACCAAACATGAGGGAGGGCAATGAAAACAGCATAGGCGGAGACGTCCATTACCACCATAAGTGTGTTTTTATCAAAGTGAATATTTCCCTTCTTCTCCGGGCTTTTAATCTTTTATGTATTTTCTCTGACAAAACGCTTCTTTGAGGGCTCGTTCTTTGTCAGATGCGTTGGTGATAATTAGGTTTACAATAAAAGAGCAGCAGACATATGAGGATATCCTCCTCCTTTTGAACGTTTCTTTTCAAGGGAAACTTTAGGTAACTTTGCCTCTTGAGATTAAAAGACTGATTTTGATGACAAAATATCTGCCTGTGAGTTATTCCTTCCTCCTTTCTCCCTATTTAACTCACTTGTCTTTCCACACACTTCTGTGCGCCTACTCATTTTGAAGCTCTGCTCTATCATTACCTGAGTCGGAGGTGGGTTCATGGTGTATTTTGCAGTCTGTAGTTTGCCTTCCTTCCTCTCCTATTTACCCTGCATGCAAATAACTGTCAGGCTAGACGAGCGCTGTTTCACATTATGCTCCCTGCTCTTATGTTAGCATTCTCTCTTCTCACCACTGCTCCCTCAGAGAAGCAAGCAAACGCAGCTGTGAGCGAGTGGTATTTACTCTCATCTGTGCGCTGTTCATCATGACTAGTTCCATAGCATACCCTCATTACATGAAGGAAGCAGCCAGTGCTCTGCAGACTGGAAGAGCATTCTGTTGCTCACTTAAAGATGGTCTACATCTGATACAGGCATGGTTAGCGTACATATGGAGCAGTCGGATGTAATTTGTACTTGATTGATGATGGTTTATTAATTATAAGATGGATCAAGTGTTTTACTTCTGCAGTTTGGTGCCAGTTTCCACATTTTGCCATTAAAGCGGCTTTTAAAACAGCTGTTTCTAAAATGCGCTTGCCTTTGACATTGGGTCAGCATGCACTGGTGTTAAACATATGCGTAAACTGTTTGAAGTTTTCTATTTTAAAAATCTCCCAAGGATAAAAGCAAGGTCAGTGACATTACAGCTGAGTATAAACAGGCATTTCAACGTTGTTCTTTATTTAGACAGGTGTTAAAAGGGAGGTAAGTGCATCTAAGTAGTGTTTATGCACGTTCTACTGCACCCACCATATTCCCTGGGATGTATTATCTTGGTAAATCATCGACAGCTTTTTTTTGTATGGTGCTTTCCACACATGTTTATTATACTAATTATAGAGCATTCATTGTGATCTTTGGCAAGTCTGCATCATTTATGCGCACGTTGGAATATATGTTTCAGTGCAGGCATGTTTACGTACAGCTATGTGTGTAGAAATTGAATGACATAAAGAACTGCGCTTATACAAATTCTAATAAGCTACTGTCTTTTTGATGACCCCCCCCCCCCACACACACACACATACACACACACACATACGGGATTTGTGCCATAGTTTTGCTGAAATGTGCTATAAGAAAGTCAAAGAAGAGGAGATAGCTGTGTGCAGGCCTAAAACTGATGGGATTTCTGACATACATTCTCTTCCCACATGTCTTGAGAAATGATAACTTTCTTTTTTTATTCAGATTTTAACAGCTGTTCAGGTTGTTCATCTTCATTTGCAAAATACAAGGAAAAAAACTAAAGTGGTTGTAGCTCCAGGCATTCAGGGTTAAGATTTAAAATTTGTTTGCACATGCAGCACAGATACATCAATGAAAAACATGATTTCATTCTCTTGAAAAACAGCTAACTTGGAAATATGCTAATAACAAAAGTCTTTTTTTGTGTGTTTGTATGAGTGTTCCTGAGTGTGTTCAGTGAGTGGGCCAATTGCCAGTCATCCCTTACTTCTCTCATTGACATAGATGAGTTGTGATAAGGGTGGGGTGGGTGGGGGGGATTAGCTGTTCTACTGTTTTCATGCATACTGATGTATTTTGATTATGTAACACACACACACAGAAACACACAAGCATTCACTCCATATCATCTACCATTGTCAGCCATTGATTTGCAGACAGGACTTTATTGATTGTCATCAGCCACAGATTACAATCAGTCTGAGCTCTTCTTCTAGCCCAGGGACACTGAAGACAGATGCAGCACTGTAAAATTTCTCTATCTTAATCTGTCCAGATGCCAACTTCCAATTTTCTTGCGTTCTTCCTTAGTCTGCTAATAAATGTTTCATCGGGCTCAAAATTTTAGTGTCCTTTGACTGCCAGGGAAGGGGCTAAAATTATTAGAGCTATTTGGTTCTTAATAAATCTGGTAGTATTTGATGAATGGCTCTGTGCACTTTTGTAACTGCTGACAGAAAGAGAGCCACTTTGACACAGCATAGAAATAGACTGATTTATTAACAATACAGTCTATAATGTACTTTCAGACTTTGTAGCAGTTTTTATTGATGCTTCTCATTTTATACCCACATCAGCACATTGAACAAATTGCTTCATCTTTGGTCATTTTGGTATTATCAGCATGTATGTGATAAGTCTTGTCTTTAGTCTAGTGACTTGAGGCTAATTTAATTCAGAGGTAGATAGAGTTCCAGTAAAAGTTGGAGAATACTGAGGATGACAAGGACTGGCAGAATGTAAAAGGCCCAAGACCAATGGAGAGGATTTCGAAAGAAGACAAACAGCTTTAAAATTGTGCGTGGGTATGACTGATGAGCAATGAGTTACTAGGTTTCACTAGTAAGGTTCAGTTTTTGTGTCTGTTTCTCAAGAGTTCTTCCCAAAAGTATTCAGAAACCTTTCTACTAGGATGTTTTATGTTATTTTCCTGTTTCATTTCTATTTTGAAATATTACAAGAAAGAAAGGGGAGTGAACTTGAGGACTAAAAAAATGATGAGCCAGTCCTCCTCTTATTTACTTCTAATTACTCTTCTCGTCTGATGTAAATTGTATTGCTTTGCACATTACCAAGCAGCCCCCACTAACTCCTCTTTAAGGCGGCACACTGTCTCTCCATGAGAAGGCTTGTTAAAGACTGACCAGTGATCAAGCACCAAGGGCCTTCCCAGGTCAAACCACAGTGACCTCTTGACCTTTGTCTGCTTAACTCCAAATTATGATGTATTAAAGCACAAAGGACTACTAATGGCTTTGCATGTATTAAACATCTGCACTGCTTCATGATCAAAGGGCCATTTACAATAGGACCCTAAATATGCTCACAGGAAGTAGTGGTGAGTAAAAAAGGTCAGAGGTCAAGGCAAGCGTGTGAAGTGGACCTGTGGCTAATTATTAACTCACTGCAGTCTTTGTACTTGGAGCCAGCTGTAAGACTAGACGACTAAGATCTTTAATATCCTGTTTGCAGCTCCTAAATGTTTCTCTGTATCAGAGGAGCAAGACAGAAATGGAGGCTGCTGCTTTGAAGATGATTGAGCATGTCCTTTTAGTCTTGGAAGCAGATGACAATCAGAAGCGCAGGTGCCTAAAGAGAGAATGCCATGTTCTTAATTGCGGTGAAGACGATTTCCTGTTATCAAAGAGTGTGATCGTACAATGGCAGTCAGACTTCTGGGCAGCGTTGCGCGCCTTTCAAAGCAAACAGCCATTGTCTCAGTTTAGAGTTGTGGCTCCATTCCTGTGGTGTCAGAAATTATACAGTTGGTCTGAAACGACAGGATCCGCTGTTTGGACTTGACTTGGCCGCGGAGCGCAGTGCTGTTTAGCTCAAAACCCCTCAATTTGCTTAGACTTAAATGAGACATTGAGAAGTCACCAGACATTCCTGAAGTGAGTGAGCAATCATTCTGTATTCCAGTGGCACAGAGATGAGAGACAAAGAAAGCAATTGTAACTGACTGAGTTTGAAGGTAGCTAAGCGGTTTATGAGTTGCCACAAATACTGGTAGTCTTAACTGTAAGATGAAGTTTCTGAGCTCTGAGGACTTTTAAGTGTTGTGGTTTTGAGGTGAGTTTTATCATGCTTGTTTTCAGTGCGTGACTAAGTTAGTTGAGCAATCCTTGATCCTCACTTGTCATGTTTTTGCTTGCACAGTACACAACATGTTAACTGAGTTAATCCTCTGCTACAATTAATCTTAAAAAAACCCAGTGTGGATTTGAAATTGAGCAAAACTTGAAATAACAAGAAATATCAAATTAGTTCAAAATGGAAGCCCTTCAAAGAGTTTAAGTGCTGGTAAAGTGAACAATTAATCATGTTCTGAGACTCAAAAAGTCATTGACCTCCCTAATAAGAAGGTGATAATGGATGATCCTTAATTGTTCCATTTATCTCTGCTCCAGATGTGCTCGAGGGTTTTTCTTCCAAGAGCCTTTCTTGTCTTGACAGGGAATTGCATCTTTAGAAAGACAAGGTGGCATTGTCTTAGTAAAAAACAGACTTTGACTTTCTCTTTGTTTACACCTGGATTTAGTTCCAAGTCACTTTGACAAGTTTCTTTAAGACAGAAGATGATTTATAGTCAGCCTCACTGTAAATTATAGGAAACACTTGCAGCGGCACACACATTTCAGAGCTTTATAAGGGTGGATATGTGACATTTTTTTATTAAGTTATAATCCCGTTAAGTGTTTTTCAGTTGGGGATTTGGCTGGCTGCAGTTTCTGTAGGGTTGTAATCATCATTTTACCCAAACTGACAGCAGCACAGTGTACTAAATAGTAATTATTTTATAGTATTCATCATACACGAGCACTACCAGCAGCGACCAAAATAACAAATTCCTGAAATGCTTCTGGAAAATGAATAACAAGTGAAATCTGATTTTAACCAAATTCAATGAATTCATGTAACACAAGCCGAACTGAGCTTATCATAATAAAGTATTCAGTATTGTAAACCTAAGCAGAAACCATGCAACAATACTCTCTTGCAGCAATGAGGGAAAAAAATCATTTCATCTTCAGCTTGCCTTTCCTTCACCTCCCAAGACAGTATAATAGAAATATATTTTATCTACCCTGCTCTGTTTTTTCTTTTTATTAGTTTTTTTTTTACTTTTCAGTTTCTGCTTATGTCTCTGTAGGCTGTGTTTTTCTGTCTGCTTGTCGGTCTTTCTCTCGGTGGGGTATATCTGGGGTCTTTGGCAGAGGTCTCTCCCCTTTTCCTCTAATTGGCCAGCTTCCCTCTCTCCTTGGCTGCTAGATAATTGGACATGCAACCCCATCCCTCCCCTCCCAATCATTGCCTCTCTCTAGCCCCCTCTGCATTCCATATACTTCGCATCCCAGTGTGAGTCTCTCGGTGGACCCATCTTCGACCACTAGATCAAAGGGAATATACAATCCCACACTGTCCAAACACATCACAGCCCAGGTTGCTCTCGCCTCACTCACAATACCAAATACCAGTATGAGATGAATTTTTATGTCCAAGATATTACATCCAGCATCTTTTTCCACTACCTGGAGACAAAGAGTAGCACCTCCTTGCAGTACATTAAGAACAAGGTAATTCATTTTGGTGTAGCCTTGCTGGAATTATTCATGAGACGTTCAATATAAAAATATTCTGAACTGCTCCGGCCCTTAATAATTCATGCGTAGCATTCGTCTTCATTGGTATAGAGAGCAGCGGAGTCGTCTGTCACTATAGAGAAGCTAGGTTTAACTGGTATCCAGCCCTGGGGTTCACAGAGGTAAAACAGGAGCACTGGAACAAAAGAAGGCGGCGTGTGGTTTTGTCCCTCTGACGCGTGGGCCTCCCATCTCTTGGAAGGAGGCAGCTTGAAAGAGGGGAAGACAGCGCTGTTGACCTTTTGGGAAAGGACCACTGGCTTCAGATTGAGTGATGGTGTCAGCCACAAGAGTAAAACACCTCTATTAGGAATGTCTAGCATGCTTGGGCACTTCTAATTATGAAGAATGCAAAACAACAGTCAAGAGATACAGGAGAGGTTGCTTCGCAGTCATCCGTACGCCGGGCTTGCTCACCAGCTACAGATATGCGGGACCCACCACAGCGTGACTGCTTCGCTACATTCACCACCTCAGATTTCAGAATTTTTCCCTCTTCCATCCTGTTTTGAAACTAACGCTACTTTGTGTTCCTAGTTGTTTGAGTATTAACATAGCCATTGCACAAACCTGACAGCCCTGTATTGCGGTTGTAGCACCATGCAACCAAGCATTGCTCTAACTGCAGCCAGCAGGCAAGACTAAATCCACCCACATTTGAGCTCATTGAGTGGGAGTTCAGACAATCCCTGGAGTCCATCTAAGAAAAAACTAAGATGAGGCTAGAAACTGGGACCCAGGAAAAAAATAAGTAACTCAACTTTGTGGTTTCTTTAAAACTGCCAATGATATAAGCCATATGTGTGCAATTTTACTTGACTAGGTTGTCATCCCACTTCCCCATAAAGGTATCCCTGTGAGGGGAAAAGGCTTGTAACATTATCAGCAGAAATGCATTGCTACTGGGCAGTGGATGATAAAGAGAAGAATGGATAGCTAAAAAAGATGGAGAGATGGAGAGCAGAGGGAGTCCCCAGAGATTTTCCCACTGAGAGACTGAGGTCAACAGCAGAACACAAATGGACTTTTTTTTTTTTACCAGGAGCCATAAGGGAGTAAGACAGCAGCACCAACTAGCCCCCACCCCTTCTACCTCCACCTCCCAACCTTATCGGTCAATGAGAACTGAGGCCTCATTATAGCAGACCTCAAAGAAGCAAAGCAGAGGTGCAAAGACCAAATAAAAGGGAACCAAAATGAGAAGAGCAGCCACAGTGAAGTGCCATCACTAACAACCATTGAATTTATTTCTCAGTATGGCAGATATATATAATATTATCTCATGGAATAAGAGCATGATACACTTGTATATCTGGGAAAAAATTATTAACTGTTGTAAAACCTCTAAGCATTCATCTTTACTTCAGCAATAAAATACATTTCAGCATAACCCAACTGGCAGATTTGTCATCTCATTTAGTTTTACTGTCACCAGCACTCATAAAACGTCTCTATTTATTCAGTGGCAGACAAGCATTGCTGTTTCTCTCAAAGCGGTGTCCTTGTGCCTACCCCAGTAACCTTGAGCCCAATGGAGGAGGTCAATCTGAATCAGAGCGGGTACTCTTTTAAAAGAGAATTACAAACTAGAATGAGGGAATAAAAGACCTGCGGTTGCTAATGATAGCAGCAGGGAGGGCAACACTGGGAGTCAGGTGATTATTCAGTATCTCTAAATTCATTCCTTGCCCTGTATCGCTCCTCCTCACCCTCTCATTTTCTCTACCCATTTGTCTTAAATGGGGGGGTTTTTTCTCACATCTCAGCAAAAATTAATTCCCTTTTGCACTTTCTCTCTTTCAACATGGTATTGCATTGGTCGATTAATATACAAATACTTTGTTATGCATGCATCCTTAAAAAATTTTTCCCCCGTTGTTGGAAATGAACAGGGTCCCAGCAGAGTCAGGGGGAGTGAGGGAAAAATAGTCTCAAATGAGGTCCAGGTGTGCAGGTAATCAATTTCATGGAGGCTGGTTTTGCAAGGCTGCATGCTGAAGGAGACTGTCATAATTGGGCCACCATTTCAGACAGGTAATGGCTTTACAGCATTTTATTCTTGGCATACACACAGACGCACACACAGACGCACACACATTCCTGCGTAGACCCACAGAAATCACAGGCAGCTGAACACAATTGAGACAGATTGGTTTGTGGCACTTTCTAGTTACCCTCATGTTTCAAGGACTATTGCTGGTTTGTTCATTCATCATAAGGCAGAGGCTGTTTGGTGGAGCTTTTTCCTGGCTGTGGCCAGATTGATCACGGAGCACAACTCCCGCTCAGCTTGTTAACATTAGCTAGATAAGTTGTCCAGCATACTGGGTGCGGCAAAGTTAAAGAGCCTTTTATTAAGGCTAAACTGTAAATGGATTCGCATGACTGAGGTGCTTTACACGGGAGACCAGTTTTCTCATGGATCATCCTGCTTGCCTGCTCTTATTTGTACACGCTATCCTCTGTGAGTCAGCAGACAACACAGGTGTTTCTGCAGAAGCACTGCAATATTCATCAAAACATTGTATGAATTCAGCCTGTATCCTCAAGTTTATATAACAAATAAATAAATATAAATGAAGGCTCGGGATGTACAGTTGAGTGACAGACTAATGGAAAAACATTTACCTTTATAGTAAAGGAATTAGGCTGTTGTTTGTGAAGGTACTCTGTCATCCAGGTCTTGGTAATCTAAGGAGCTTGGAAAGAAAAACGACTGGACTTTATGAGTTTCTTGAAGATGTTTCACCTCTCATCTGAGAAGCTTCTTCAGTTCTAAGAGCAACTGGTGGAGAGTCCCAGATTTTAGGTGTTTATGCTGTGCAGTCCATTTGTTGGCATGGTTTGGGTGCAGTTGTGCTCTATGAGGGATGGGTAAATGCAAATTTCAGTTTTATCACCATAATCATATTGTGAAATATTTCTACACTGACAGAAAAGTGTCCTTTAAAAGGTCAAGCTCACTCACTCGATAGTTTGAATAAGAAAGTAATGTGAATCATATGCTATGGCCTTCAGAGTCATCAAACATGAACCCAAGCGAATACTTCTGGGAGATTATGGATGGAGATCTTAGATGTTAGGGCTTTCCAGCACCATCATTAAAGCGCCAAATGAAGGAAAATCTTCTGTAAGGATAGTCTTCCATCCCTCCAGTAGAGTTCGAGAGACTTGGAGAATCAATACAAAGGGGCTTTGAAGTTGCGCTGACAGTATGTAACAGGCCAGCACTTCATAATGGTTTCTCCTTTCACAAGTCTGTGATGGTGTACATTGTATTTTTTTCTAGATTTTTCTTCAGATTTTCAACCATGCTTACATTTATTTTGCCTGTCACTTGTTTTATTATGGTTGTGCTTTTATTTCTATTGTTAAGTAAAGCATATCGCATTTATGTGTAATGAAATTTGCAATATAAATTAAATTTCCATTCCATTTTTAAAGTTAGTTTGCATAAAAATCAATACAGCGGGACTCTTCCGTGTGGCTGTTTGTACTGCCAGAAACATCCTTGTGACTAGTGGAGAGACATTCAAATTTCTGTTTGGAGGATCTCTTGTTGAAAATTGTCATTATAATAAATCGCTGCCTACATTATATGCTCTAAAGAATACTAAATTTAATTATGAAACTTTATCTTAATTGGTCCCAATCTACCTTTGCGGAGAAGAAGTAGAAGAAGAAGAGAGCCGAGAGGAACTGACATGCAGTGGCATTTACACAGACACTGACGCACACATTTGCGCACACTGAACACAAAAGAACATGCATCTTACTGGCTCTTGCGTTTTTTTTCCTGCCTTAATGGATCCAATTACTCTTTCAAAGACTGCCAACACTGTACCTTATGGTGAACCAATTGTGATGGTAATTCAGTTATTTTTAATGGACACACTCTCAATAATGAACCTGTAGGGGAAAGATTTTCCAGACAAATTGCAGCTCACGTGGTAAAAGTCGATTATGCTAATGTGAGGTGCAGAGAGGTTGTCATGTCTCGTGAGGTAGGGGGTGTCATGTATTCCCCTGTATAATGAAGGAACCTTTCCTAAAATGCTCCCACTTTTGTTCCATAATGGGAAGGGAGGGGTTTGCTAGTAGCATTAACGTATGACACAGTGTTGTAAAATGGCATTGAAATCAACACATCTATGTGTATGTCCCCTGCTGAGGTACAGTATGGCATATTCCACCACTCTGCATCATTTATGAGTCACAGTTTGGAACCTAGATATATGGCTTTCTCCAAGGGAGTCAGAAGAGGACAGCACACCAGATGGCTCTGAGAATTCGGTCCAGAGTGTTAACATAAACTGATATTACTTTTGGTCTATTCACTCTGATCCAGTATCATCTTTCTGTGATGCCCAACAGGCGTGCGTTTTTGGCTTTCCTCCTGATCAGCCATTGAGTTACCTCGTCTCCTCTCACAAGTTCCCGATCTCTGACACTTAGCAGACAGGAGCCTGGGATGGGGACCACCGGACACAGAGGAGGTCACTGTATCCTGTTTCACCAGAGAGGATGAATAGATCTGGGGCAACCAAACACACACACTGCCCCCAGACTGCCTAGGGCACCGTGGTCCGGAGAAAAAGGGAAGGCGAGTACAAAAGAATGACTGAAGTGCATTCCTGAAAGGAGGAGAGATGGGATTGAATGACAGGGGAGGACAAGGGGCCACTGGTGACACTGGCAGCCAGTAGGATTGAGTTTTCCCTCCGAAAAGCAGGCTCAGAAAAAACAATGACTTTGGCATTTGTCTGGAAGGGAGAAACAGAAACTGGGATCTTGTGGTGTGGAGAGCTTAGGGTTCACTGGAATGCCTTTAATGTAACCCTGCCAGGGCTCTCATCGGATACTTCATGGCTGTCCTTATAGAATGTAACATGAATCAATCTTTATCACTGCAATACTTAAAGTACACTCAGCAACTCTGAGGGTTTTCTCTTGTAGTTCAACACACTGTGAATAGAAAGTTTATGGTGAATAACAGTGAGGTTTTTGTGCCAAGATGAACTGCCCTCCAGCTCTATCCTACATTAGATAAGGATCGGCATTCCTCCACTTTACAGATGTAGGTCATGTAGCCACAGCAGTGCAAGCAGCATTTGAGGCTTGCTTCATTTGTTTTATGACCCATCACTGTTTATTGTGGATTATCTGCCCTTCTACCTCTGAGATGAAATCGAGTACATCGCGCCTCTTTTTCTTCTGCTTTATGGCTGAGATAAAACCACATCATTGTGTTTGGGAAATGCATACATCATTTACTAAAACAAATTTACAATCGAGAATATTCTGTGTTTGCTATTAGAAGTGTGGTGGTGGGGACATTAAATTTTAGTTAATGTTCCTCGAGACGTCAATTGAACAGACTAAATGAGCATGACTGAGAGCACCACGGTGTGCATGTGAGATTTTGCCTTATGCACAAAAAACTTATTGCAATTGAGGCAGCTGTTGCACGTACCAACTTAAGTTTAACCATACTTTCAAAGGTTTAGTGATCTTGTTGCTGCTAAAAGCTGGATCTCTCTTTCTCTTTCTCTGTCTCCCTGACAGACTTTTGTCATTTTTTCATGTGATTCATGAATCTCACAAGGACTGACCTGCTGAGATTGTTGGTGTGAAATCTCTGGAAAAGTTAACATTGTGTTCATTTACACAACAGATTGTTGAACAGGAGTGCATGCCTTAAAAGAGGCTAACTTTTCAAGAATGTATTATAAACATGTTCACAGGGAGTCAATACTGCTTGACACATAATATTGTATTTCCACCTTTTGATAATTTATTTTCTAATATCAAGTCAGGTTGTCACAATACTAGAATTTCAATCTCGATACTGATACCCAAGAAAATATTCAGTACAATTTTCATTACCATGTGGGGCAAAAATGACCCAAAAAAATCAAGAACCATTTTTTATAACATCTATGACATCTTTTTTTTAAAGTCGACTGATTTAGCGCAAAATAAATAAATAAACAAAAATCATCTTGGTGCCAAAAACAAAAACAGTATTTTTAACCTGTCTGAAGCAGTGCTGTGCTTCTGGTAACTTGGCTCCACATTTTCGTTGCTGTCCTCTTGCTGGTAGACTTTTCTCAGCTCATGTGGGATTTAAGAGAAACATAATAGTTTTTGGGCACAATAATTGTGTTATCCTCGTAAATGAACACCGTCTATTATAACATTACAGACAGCAGGATTGATGGCGCTTGGTGTCTAGCCCCCACATTAACATTACCATTTTATTATTAGCCATAGCTGCTAGGCGCTACCTTAATGATAACTTAACAGACAGCTAATGTGGCTATCGGATGAAGGTACTTTCGTCTGCTCCCTTATTTCCACTGCGGCTGCCACAGCCGGTGGATATATAATCATGTAATTAGCTTGTACGTTGCCAGAGCACTGAAACACACGGCATGAACATAGTAGAAGCAGAGAAGTCTGCTTGCTTCATGTAAATCTTACTGTTGATAAAGATTAGTAAATGCACCAAATTCAAATCATAATGCGCACACTAAAGATGTGTTACAGCATAATGCCCGAGATAAATCAAGAAAACGATCCACGGAACTTACAGAAGTCTAAATGTCTCTCATGGCGGAAGCTGATAGAAATATCCTCCCAGGCAGCTTTTGGCAGACACAGGTCAGCAAGTCAATAGTGGCCAACAGCTCAGCCAGGGGCCACCACACCCTGCAGATACCAATAGAATCCAGTATCACACTTCCACTAGTTATTACAGCTTCTTTGTTGGTGGTAGTCTGTGAATAGGGCCAGATTGTATTTCCCCAGTGTCCATACTGCTATGGGACAGGAAGAGGCTAAACAGAGCCAATTAGCTTTGATTTCTGGTCAATTAGTTGCTTTTTTCTTCTACATAAGAGTGTATATTATCCTTGGGGAAAGGATGGCTGTCTGGGACTCAGTAGAAGTCTGTGGAGCTCTTGTTGACTGTCCAAAACAAGTGGTCAAACACACTCAGATGAGTAAACAAACAGCAACATGAGATGTAGAACAAAGGCAAGTTGAATTCTTCAGATGAGTTGTTTTTTGTATTTCCATGAAAGCTCATTCCTGAAATGAAATGACAAATGTAGCTGAATGTAGTTTTAAGATTGCTTCTTGGTACGGAGATATTTTTGGCACATTGTGATGTGCACTAAGACATGGTTGACATGGGAGGAGGGAACGGTCGGGCTTTGCTGAAAAGGAAATTGAAAAGAAACTGAATACCAGGAGTCAGATTTCATGAAATAATAGCTGTGACAGAAATGGGAAAAGGCAAGGAAGCAGAGAAACCAAGAATGATTTTTCTTCTTGGCTCACAGAAAAAGAGAAAGACGAGGACAAATATATCAGGGCCATAATAAATGTACCATTGTGTAGGCAGTTTAACTCGCATACAGTGCAGTTGGAAGCAAATATTGCTTCTGTCAAACTATTATTGGGAGCTGGAGTTGGCCTTTCAGAGTGGAAATCTTGGACTTGGATTTCTTTGACTACAGTGAAGCACACTGCTGGACTCTCCCTCAGGTCACTTTCATGGATCTTCTACAGGGACTTTTCTCCCTCTCTGTGTGTGTGTGCCAAGTGAGAGATCAAACAAAGCAATGCATATTGGATCAGGTCCATGTGCACGTGGCCTTTTATAGTGACCTGCCAAGGATTCTGCGCCAAAAAAGGGACTAACTACAAGCCAGTGCTGCTATCTTCTGCTGGGCCTTCAGGCCACAGTTCAAAGGCCTGCTGGCTGGAGCTGTCGGCTCTGTTGGCTTCTTACAGCAAACACACACACACGGACAGTACACAAGCACAAGTGGTCAAGCTCACATTGTAGGATACATAAACACATCAACACAGAGAGTGCTCTCTTGCATGCTCATGCATGGACTGGAGTGGGGAGGTGTCCATTTTGACTTTAATTGTGTTTTTCTATGCATTAGCCCAGGGCTCATTATGGCCTCATACGGGGCGTGGGTGGATGAGGATACATGCATGAAGCAGTGACAGAGGGCTTTTAGTGGACAGATGAGAAGGTGGAGGGCCTCTTCAGGTTGGGCAGTGCTCTTCTATCTCATGTGGAGTGGCCATGGATTGCTCTTACTACACCATTCAAGTTGATCACTGCCAGTCCTTACTCCAGCCATTCTAAACAATGGCTTTTGTTAGTGGTGGTAACTCTTTCAAGGACATAATTTGGAGTACATTAGTGGTGCACACAGCTGCGTTTTCACAGCGGTGTTAAAGTTACACGTGTGGTATATGTAATGCAGTATGTGTGCTTGCATATCCATGTGGCATCTGTAGTGAAACAATGGAAGAATCGGACTGTGTAGCCAGTTGAAATGGATGTCCTGGCTCATCTATTCCTACAAGTTGTGGTTTTTTTTATTATTATTGTTATTATATAAAAGTAATGTATTTTGGATCAGGAAGTTAAGTTTTCATAGACTGTATCTGTATAATCTTCATTACTGTCCAACATACTCAACATCTGGCCCCGTAATCGTTTTTTATTAAATGAGGGAGCAATTAGTGAAAATCCGGAAACATAAATGCATAACAAACACACATAATAAACATTTCCTTAGCAACCCTGACTCCAGTCCAAAATGTGTAACTGGAAATGAGCCAAGAAAATATCCACTCATTTCAGTGTAAAGTTCAAGCTGGTGTCAAAATGCAAACGAGCTGAAAAGAAAAATTTGAGTGGTGTCCAAATTTGGATTAAAAAAATAACCCCTCCCCTCACCCCACTGATTTTGCACAAAACACCCAGCACCAGCCACTGAGAACAAATAATGTTTTGTCTAAATATGAGTAAAAAAAAATCTAAAAATTTTGACCTTTAGCCCAAGCACTCTCTTACCCTCAAATGTTTTATGGTATTTTGAGATTTAATGGTTTTAATTAGTGATATCAGCAGCACGCTTTGATGCTGGACCATTAACGGGAAATGTGCTTCATCTTTTTATACAGAACTGTATGGATAGAAAATAGGATACGGGACAAAGAACCCCAGTGAGATCATTACTCATCACTGTGCAAAGACATACAGTATGGCCTTATCTGTCACCACCGAGGGAAGATGCTGTCATGTGACTGGTTCACTCCCCAGAGACTCCTACTGGATCATGCTTAAGCGAGCACAGTAAACCACTGTGATGTACAGTAAGAGGGTTACTTCTAGGGCCTCGTGCTCATGGTGTGTAGTTAAGGAGGTATGGTAAAATAGATGGTGACAGATGGAGGGTCAGACACTGGGATTGCAAGGACAACACTGGCTGGGTTTTTAGCCACATGATGACAGAGCTGACACTGGAACATCGTCTGGCGTGCTCGAGATGTCTCTGTTTACTAGTCGGGGTTTCCACTCACTTAACTTTGTTGTAGATCTGTCAAAGGGTGAGGTGTCCACTTTAACACCAGTCATTCACAATGCGGTGTTCTCATGTTTTCCAGACTTTGCTCCATTTTTCTTCTGTCATCGTCACTCCGCAGTTACGCTAGTCATTTCAGTATACGGGGATTGAGAGAGATGCACAAATGAGACAAAAACTGACACATATACAAAAGTTAAAAAGAGCGTCAGAGATGAAAAGCAGAGAGAACTATGCAATAAGGATGGAAGCATCTAGATAGAGGGGAAAAATATTGCCAGTAGTTCCCTCTGAATAATTCATAGGTTCTTCACGATTGAAAAACTGACTGCTTTTTATGATGTCATATTTCACAGCTAGTTTATACTCAGGATGCCAGTAAAAGCCCAGAGACTGAAGGT
The DNA here is from genome assembly GCF_001858045.2 of Oreochromis niloticus. Lineage (NCBI taxonomy): Eukaryota > Metazoa > Chordata > Actinopteri > Cichliformes > Cichlidae > Oreochromis > Oreochromis niloticus. The sequence continues at coordinate 29,104,470 of NC_031979.2, forward strand.
AGATATTGGAGATGTAGCTGTGATACTCTGATACGGTGTGTGTGTGGTATTTTCCCTCTCCAACCCAAACATACTGTAACTCTCAGTTCATCTTCCATTAATTAGTCTCTACCCGATGTGTGTATTTACACTGTCTCTGTTTTGATACCTGAACCTTTGCAAATTAACTGTGCAATAAAAATTTGAGTGAGCCGACCTTGGTGTTCAGAGATCCTAGTGTTTTTGACTTTTTGTGTATGCTCCGTGTGAACGCGTTCTCTCATGTCTCAATAGCTGGTCAACCAAACAGTTCAACATCCCTAAAAGCTCCAGTTGACTTGTCTCAAAGCCATTTCTCATGACAAAGAATGCGCACTGAAACCACAGAGTGATTTGTGTGATAAAAGAGGGTCTTGGGTATTGAACTAGAATCCATCGCCACTTCAAAGACTCCCAGAATCCATAGAAGCGTTTGCTATTCTCTGTTGTGCAGGTGTGCTGCCTCCCACAGGCTCTGAAAGCCACGGCGCTCTACAGAGATGCTATCTCTCCCAGATACAGACAGCATGGTGGGGACTCAAACAATAGAAGGCATATGGTCTCTGGTACTGCAGGAGGGTTGTGTGTTTGCAATCACTTCAAAAATTGCAGGCAGATCCAGTTGTTTGCAAGGGAATGTAATGTTTTGTTTTTAGCTAAGTTAAAATATGTGCAGTGTTTAGCTGAGTTTTTCTCCCAGCATAATGTGACCCAGGTTTGCTTGTTTCATCCCACATTTCAAAAAGATGCAAATTACAGGGAAGGAAGACTCCCAATTTGCTTTTGCAGCTCTGGCTGTGCTGTGTCAGGATCAAACTGCACAGTATTTTGTGCTGTTGAACACCAGCTGTGTAATATCATCTTTCTCATCGTGTTTTTTGTAGTTGATCTGAAACTAGTTGCTAGGGGGCCATACTTCTTTTGAGTCAGCGTGTTTCAAAGGAAGCTCCAATTGGCCACTGTCATAAAACGTCACATGCTAACTTTTCTTGTTGGGACAGAATCCTAATGTCACCCAGATGCTGCTTGTTGTAGCAACGTAACACCAATGTACCAAGATAAAATAAGTAACCGTCAACCTTTGTCAGGCTGATATTGTATTGTCCAATTCCAGTGTTGCATATTGCATTTAAGCTGCACTATGCCAAAATCCCTGTGCTCAAGCAAAATAGTGAAGGAATGTTTTATTGATGTCACCCTTATGGCTTCTGCCTCCCGGCAGGTCTAACCCACATAATATGAACTCCTCTGAATTATTTTGCTTTTCTCCACAACAAACTGCCTTCATCTGGCGCTCCAGAGGGCAACAAGCCCTGTCACATCCTGGCCCCGATTTTTTTTTTTTTTTTCTTTTTTTTTTTTGGAGCACAATGTAGCTTTTTGGCAGTACGGTCTCTTATCAAAGGTTTGTTGGCATTTTTTGTGCCTGGTAAAACCTAAACATGGGTTTATTCTGTGATTACCTCCACGGGGAGGCGGTGGCAGTATTTTGTGAGGCATGTTAGATGTTAGGTCTTATCTCAGGAAAGCTGGTAGGAACGGAGGTAGTTTATCTGCTCGCTGAGTCTTTACCTCTGCAAATGAGATTTTTAGTTTGTTGGAGAGATACTGAGGGAGCGGATGATGGTTGTGGGGGCTTCTTGTCTTGCTTGTTGATTTCACAATCACACGCTCTGTATTGCCAAGGGACAGTTTCAGAGTTTTCGTGTTTGCTTGTTTTACACCGCAGCTCCACTGCTCTATTAGTACACTGAAGCAGTTGGGTCAGCAAGTGCTAATGAGTTGTATCACTGACCACGCAACCTGGCAGCTTTGAACACAACGCTGTGTGTGTACACATGGCTTCTGACCTCAAATGCGCTCCTCATCTAGCAGCCGGCAATACACAGCATGCCACCATGCTGAATGTCTTTTAGTTATATTTCACCTATAGCTGAGTGTTTATTCCTCTCTTAAATAATCCAGACTGCCAAGATTTAAATGGTGTTCACACGAACTCTTATTTCACCAGTTCTTGCCTCTCACAGACTCATTTGTACAACACACCCCAGTTGGTGCTTTAGCTGTCCAGCTCATGCATCTTTGCTTCTCCCTTTTGGCAGAAAATTCAAACATCTGCCACCCCCACCCCCCACCCCCCCAAACACTCCTCTGCCTTTCTGCCTTCCATTCCCTTATCCTTCTTATCGGCCGACCAGTTCTTTCTCCTTCATTTCTTAAATTTCCTTTCCTCTTGCTCATTGCCCCTCCTCTGCACCAGATGGGCTCCTCTCTTGCTTTCAGGATAATTTGTCTATGATGCATGGGGGCTTTGGGCTGACCACATGCCTTTGGATGTTGGGAATGGCATCCGTGTTGAGTAGGATTTTTTTTTTTTTTTTTTTTTTTTTTTTTTTAATGAAGAGGTGAAAGAGAGGTTGCTGCTTCTGTTGTCTGTCAGCAAAATAGTTCAGAAGATGAGGAAAGAGAAGAAAGGCTTTCAGTGTTTCAAATTAAAGGCATAAATGAAATACTGATTAATTATGATTATGATTAATAATGATTAATAAAGACAGAAAATCAAAGAAACAATTTAGAAAACAAAAGGAAAATGACAAAAACAACAACAGAAAGTTAGAACCAGCAGGATAAGCTGCCCTTATTAAAAGACAATTGAAACATCCCTGATCTTTAATAAGTCCATTACATTGTACAGTTGATGGGTTTTATACCATCCTTGTCACGGCTTTTCTTCTTCCCAAAAGGAATAACTGCCAGAGGAAATTTCTTTAGTGTGATTAGATGTTCATAGATGAATTTTTCACATGTCAGTGTTTTGAAGACTCATCTCCAACTGTATTGCAAAGAAAGCCTGCAGGGAATGGGGCTGAAAAGATATGAGACCAGTATTTAGTATTATCCTTTGCTGTCACCCAATGAGGCCAGGATATGTCTATCATCTCTGAGCAATTTTCCCTCTTACATTTTCTATTTCGAGAATTTCCAATTACGAATCACTTAATAGCTTTATTGCATGTGGTTTTATAACTTTGTGTCACATCATGTAGGTGTCACAATTTTACAGGACAAATGTAAACATGATGTTAAACCATGTGATTTTAATAGGCACTTATTGTTTTCTTTAATCAGATATATTTTTCTTGAAAATTATATTTAGGAAAAAGTCAAACAAATCTTCTTTGTGAAAAATGAGGTTTATGCATTGTCTGTGATAAAAAGATGAAGATGACTAACTCTGAATGACCTCAGTTAAAATATAATTAACAAAATCAAACTCCCCACATAAAATTTGTTTAGGCAGAAAACACTGCGACACTCAGCTTTGTTCTCGTCTCAGGGTACCAAGCTTGAAAATTCAGTCTATGCAACAGGCATGCATTGCCACAGAGGTGGAAAAGATTCTGCTCCCACCTCTATAAATCTACTATAAGGCTACTGCGCCAACTCTGTGAGTGCAGTAGCCTTAAATTTCCACTTCTACGGGGCTTGGCTTTGTACCCTGGGGAGACTATCATAAATCAGCTCAGTAGGATGTTTCAGGCATGTTAACAGTAGCAAAGTATCCCATAAAACAAAGGAGAAAAACTATGACAAAACATTTCTTTTGTCTGCGCGCTCAATCCTGTGAAAATTGAAATATGGAAAATGGGGGACTTAACATCAGTCTTGAACCCTTACACATTGTCAATTTCACAGAGATCAGGTTAATTTCTGGCACATTTACAAAACCTTCTCTTTGGTATCAGCAAAGCTTGATATTGCATGTTGGACAAGTTGACAAGCGTAGTGAAAAGCTATAGCACCAAAGTATCTGGCAGCGATCACATAGGAGTACGCACTTGGTAGGCAAGTGCTAAAGATGAAATTTCAACTCTATATTTCTGTTTGGCACACCGTATCCGACAGCATTCCCTCATTCCATTCCTTTCGGCAACACTTCCCACTGTAACAGATCTCCTCTTAGATATGATGTGGACATCTTTTCATCTTCTCAGGGTCCATCTGGGAAAGTTTAGGGTCCATGTGGAAACCATTGAAATGGGGACGGCAACTGATCAGAGAAAGATGTGCCCCTCTGGAGCTGCAGCACATGTTTGGATACCAGTACCCTCATTTGCTTTGTCTCACCCTCTTTAACATTCCTGTGCCCTATATCTCTATCCCCTTACCCCCACTTCCCGACTTTTACTTAACCTCTACAACCTCTTCCTGTCTTTGTCGCTCTTCCTTCTTCCTTTCCTCTTTCCCCATCTCCTCTGTGCCTGGTAAAGTGATTGGTGAGGGATCGGGATGTTGGAAATGAAAGTGGCCATGACGAAAGGCTAAGAGATCTGCTGTAACATTACATTGGACTCCCTAGTGTTTTGGGTTTTTTTTCCTTCACCATTTTCCTCAGTGCCTGACTGTTTCCCTCCACGCAGCCACGATCAAATTACTCCTCCCCAGTCACCTCTGCAACAGCAACTGATGTAATTCCAGTTTATAGTTCAGACCGACCAAGACACTGCAACAATCGCTCACTCCTACTGTTTCCTAAACCTCCAACAAATTTGACTTTCATTAGAAACTAAGGGTATTAGGCTAAGATTTCCATTACACCAATTTAAGATGAAAGGCTGAATTCTAACTTTTCAGCTTTGAATTAGTGTGTTTGACATATGCTACAAAGGCACCGGTGAAGTTGTGTGTATGCTGGATCTCATTAAGCATGCATTAATAAGGCGTAGTCTAAACAGACTGGCAGCACAGTGAGTCAGGAGAACTAAAACCCAAGCAAACACACCTACCTGCACATGAGCACTCGCATAAACATACTAGATGCTTCAGTATATAAGACAATGGGAGTTTCAGCCAACGTATGGTAAGCAGGAGCTGTTTAATATTTGTGATTTCCATTAACACTCACATGAAGCTTAGCCAGAAACTCAGTCACTGTAAACATCACATCTCTCTTTTAACATCAGGATCTCATTCCCCTGACCACGGTGCTGCACAGCACTGCTGTAGAATACCTCTGCATCCGTGTCCATTACTCTCTGCTGTTATAGCTGATATAGCTTTGTTTTGGGAAGATGGGCAAGAGATTGGAATGAGTATGATTATCTGGTTGTGAGATCTCAGGATAATAGAGAAGTGAAAAGATTTAGAGCAGATGTTTGTGTTTTAAAATCTCTGACAGGGCCTCACAAAGGGTCAGATGGCACTCTACGGGAAAGCATGCTGTGTTTATGGATGTAATTTCTGTGATGTGTGCTAGCTGCAGTGGACAGCCTGATCTTACAGTACCTCTTTGAGCCCAGGATCATGAGTTTTCCACCCTGTGCAAATAAGCCCGTGTCATTGCACGTCACATCAAATCAGGATTATTTGTGATGACTATGCTGTCCTGATTGGTAGTAATTAGTTTATGCGTAACTGTATTTTCCCTCTCGTTTTGACACACACGGCACACAGATGAACACGTAAACAAATGCACATGTAAAAACAGACAAGCACACGGATCTCTGTTCTGCAGCAGGAAGGAAAACAAGTTGCCTCACATCCCCTTTCTCACCACTCATGGCTGGTCTTGGTCCTACACAGCTTCTTTGTCATCACAGAAATGAGGAGGGGTCAGATCTGGAGGAGGAGAGGCTGAGGAGGTCCTGCTCCTTGGGGGATGGGGCTCCAAGTGCCAGGAATGTTAATTGGGAAGATTGTTTTAATAAGGTTCTCATCTTTGCAGATGCTGGGAGAAGGTTAGCTGCTGGGGCCACACAGACAGGAGGGCAGCTCACAGCGCGATATTGTCAGAAAACATAACTGACACAATGTGAACTAAGCCGTGTTAGACACATAGTGGGATTTAGGCACTTGTGGATAGAGATATTCCATGGCTCTTGGCATGTTTACGCCTGCTTTTCTCGAAGTAAAGGGATTTACTATAATGAGCATTCTATGGTGACAAATGTGTGATCTGCATATCCTCACCAGTTGTGTGTTGTGTAAAATCCTATTACACTGTGAAGACTCAGACTAGCACAGTCTAGCTTGAGCACAGGGTGAGAAGAAAGAACAGCAGCGAGTGAAACTATAAACGCAAAGAGAGAGAGAGAGAGAGAGAGAGAAAAGAGTTTATAAAGGATCAGTTCACCCAAGCAGCAAAATAACACATTTTCTCACTTACATCAAGTAGTATCTCATTGTGCATATATCTGGTTTGAGCTTTTGAGATCCATCTTTGAGATTTCTGCCTCTACCCATGAGTACAAAGTAACCGAATTTTGTTTTTTGGTGCTCACAGTGCTGAAGAATTACATTTAAAAAATTTAAAAGCTTAATGTCTTTTCAATGTCTTTTCCTTAATAATAAATAATAATAAATCTAGAGAATTCTTTTAGGTTCTACATTCTGCAGCTTTTATAGAAAGCATTTAGAAGCCACAGTAAGACTTCAATTCAGAGAAATGACAAGCAGGGCTGCAATATGTCACTGTTGTGTTTGAGAGGGAGAAAGAGCCAAAGAATGAGCGAGCACACAGTACAGGTGTACCTGCTTGTGTGGACGATAGTGTTACACCTGTTCTTTTTTTATCTGTGTGCAGAGAGCTACAGGCTCGGGGCTATACAGTGAGTGGTGAGAGCTAGGTTACACCAGTTCTCAGTTCCTCGTCTTCCTCTGGATGCAAAGCTCCACCTATAGACACGATTATGAATACAAAGTATAAGTTTTACTCAGATGACGTACATTTAAAAGTAGAGCACAGTCCAGTGAGGGTGGACAAATCACGAACCCACTAGTTAGGTGTGCACAGAATAGTGGTGATTAAGTGATCTATTGTTAGAAGTGAAGGTAAATCACTGCTCATAAAGTGTATTCATTTACTTGTTTCTCCCATCGTTCTCCCTCATTATTATTTTACTGCAGAGTGAAACTTCTAAACCACCATGAATGGAAAAAGCAATATGGAAGCAGCATAATGCTTTGGAAAAGTGTTTGGTATTTTTTTTAAGCTTGACCAGTACTGATACTGATTTGAGTGCATTTAATACCAACAATATATGATGCAGTTTCCACAACAGGTAACAGGCTCTCCCTGAGATTCCAAACAGCCTTGAAATTACTTTCATATGTAGACAGTGAGTGATCTGTCAGCTCACAAATCCACAAGGAGCTTGTCAATGTTTTTCAGTCATTAAATTAAAATGCGATAATCCTATACAGATGTTTATTTCACAGCTTGCATTGTGGCAGTGGGTGTTCTTATCTGGACTTTATTGGATTTCTATTTTTTTTCCTTTTTCACAACATTTTTGGACCAAAAGAGTTGTTCTCGAGTTTTCTTTTCTTTTTTCTCTGACATTCCTGGCTTTGCTGCCCCGGCACTCGAAACACTCTTTATTTTAGTCCAACTCCTGCTCACCCAGCACTCCAATCAAACAGGCACTGTTTATTGAACTATGAGGTGCCAAGTCACTCACTCACTCAGTCACTCACATAAACCTGCTTCCCTGCTGCCCTCTGTGCCTTTTGCCATGTTCGCCAAACGCCATCTCGCTCTCCAAGCCTGACGAGAAGACTTATGACCATTTAAACAAACACAGGCACTCAATGGCCTCTCTGTCTGTGTGGCTGTGGGGCAGAATTTCCTTTATGTGGTGCATGTGTGCGCGCCTGTGTGTGAGCACATGTTTGTGTTCTTTATGTACGGACATAATTGCTGTTGGATACTGCTGCACATGAGGCCTACATGTGCGTGTTAAAGTGTGTAGTGGGTGAGGTGCCGAGATTGAACCCTCTGCATTGGCAGCTTCGCTGGGCCAGAGCAAGCTCGGACAAGCCCTCTGGTGTGTCACCTGAGGGTTCGCAAAGCCATCTGCCCTGCCTGCCAGTGTCAGTTACTGAAATCACTTGGCCTAGTGTAATAAAAATGCCTTTATCCAACACGCACAAACACATCGGCTAGGCTGGCATATTTCCCTACATGGCTTGGTTTGTATTTATGTGTCTGTGTCACCCTCAACAAACCAGTTGTTGAGAAATCTTCCAGTAATGTTAAACCGCAGTGATTCCTCCTTTGTATCTTGATACCAAAGACAAGTAAGACAAGCTGTGAATACATGTTGAGGGCCGTGCCTGAGTTTTCTTTATTTACAAAAGGACTCCCATACTTTTTTGTTCAAGCTAGTTCTGTTTGTAGGAGTAATCGGGACATCCTGTCTCTGCTCCGTGACATGACATCACATTCTGTAGGATGACCTCATGATGTTCGGGGCGTGCAGGTGCAAACCCTAAAGGCCAGTGGGGTAATAGTCCTTCTGCTCTTGTTGACATATTTACGGGTGTGCATGCGATATCTTACGGTCAACCATGCACTTAGGCTGTCAAGCATTTTTACCGATGTGACTCTGCAGATGTGACCTCATACTGAATGTCACGGTTGTCTGGGGAGCTTTGATTGGTTTCTATGTGATTTATAAACCCAGAATTTAAATATAAATGCGAAAGCTATGAATCAATTCTTTAAAGAACAAAACATTTACAAGTGGAAAATCTGTGATGGCTTCACAATGATGTCAGCTACTTTTTTCAGCTGCCCTGTTTGTCAGTTTTTATCTTTGTATTTGGATATATGTTCATGAGTTGGAAGTTTGTATCTGCAATCATCTGTCCTAGACAGCATTATGTGCATGCTCAGTGTGGCTTGGCTGCTGTTGGACAGACGAGTAAGACTTTCTGCACGGTGGGCAAGAGGAAATAAGCTCAGAGCAGAAGAACGCCAGTCAGATCCAGAAAGAGAGGCACGTCTGCTGTGTCCAGTCTCTACTCTCTGGTGGTGGGGTCAGAGGGGAGCAAAGAAACAAGAAGGAGGCGGGAGGCAGTGATTCTCCAGAGTGCACCAGGAGTCCTGTTATATCTTCACACCCACCAGCAAAAAAACAGATTTATACAGTGCAAGCAGAGACACACAGTATGCACGCCTCTGGCAAATTATCCACCTGCAACAGCCTTTGCAGTAGAGTGCCATGGGTTAACACACCATTGCTATAAGCCTGTCTTTGATGTAAGCCGCTCAATGTGTGTGAGCCGAAAGAGAGGTAAGATAAGGGGGTCAAATGCTGAGAGGGGGGAGAGAAATTTAAAGACAAAGTTGGAGATGCATTGAGTGAGCGAATGAGAGCTGTCTGTATCGCAGGACAGAGCTGGAGGCAAGGTGAAGAGCATCAGTATGGAAGCATACAACAGAGCCACACTGTGATTAGGCCAGGTTTGTGCTTATGGCGTAAACAACACTCATGATGGGGCAGAGGATTTATGTTGAATAGTCAGTAGAAATGGACTGGAGGGGAGCTCAGCCACTCTAAGCTTTAGTTTAATGCACATAAATCTGTTATTTGACCAGAAAAGAGGAGATTTAGTGGATGTTTTCTTTCTTTACATGTAAACTATTATTTAATATTTCCATGCTTTTAAACATTTCTTATGTACATATTTTGCATGTACAAAGACTTTAACATCTCAATCACGTTGAATCATAGAGACACTTTAATAGTAAATACTCCTGCAGTGCAAAATAAAAAAAACTATGCATTTCTGCTACAGCTGAGGATTTAAGCAGTCACATTTAACCAGTAACATCTGGGGCTGCTTAGCCATTTGATATTTTTCTTGGTGTTCGCTGCGCTGCACATCCATCTCTGTCTAATATCCTCAGGTAGCATTTGATGATATTTGGCCCCTGATAGCCCGACAATGTTGCAGCTTGTGAACTTGAACTACCTTCAGGAAACCAGGACGGATAAAAAGGAAGCAGTCTTGCATTATACATTGAGCAGAGTCTCTTCTTCCTTTTGTTTCTACTTTTCTTCTTCCTCTCATTAATTCACTTTCTCCTCTCCTGTCATTCCCTCTGCTTCCGTTGTGGAGATAGCCATGTCCATTCTGTTTTGAAGAAAAAGCCAAAGCCAAAGGCGAGACCCACGCTGTGCTCTGTGTCTCTGTGGGATTGAGTGCGGGTGCCTTCTGATAAACCTTTAATTCCCTGGTGGGTCTGTTTTTTGTATCCCTCTAAAGATTTGTGAAGAGCTTGTTTTACTTGGTTTAATTTCCTCAGAACAAAGCTCATCTGATCTTCCCACCCAGACTGGTGTGTGGCATTAAGTCTTCATTTTCATTAATGTTGGAGGGCAGCACGGGAATCTCATTTTAATTTGACATTTAAACATCTGTTTTCAATTTCCTGAGGAAAAGAGTGTGTGTTTATGTGTGTGAATGAGCGCGTGTGTGCGTGTGTGTGTGTGTGTGTGTGTGTGTGTGCATTTGTGTGGGTGGACAGGGGATAGCTTGTGGGGGTGATGAACCTGTTAGTTTTCAGAACTGAGAGCAGCCATCTCACCTGACCTTTAAAGGGGGGTTTGAATGCAAGAAATGATGGCAGCTAATTGCATTAGCTTCAACACAGCTCCAATTTGCTACTGTGGACCTGGAGACAGATTTATTATACAGTACAATATAGCCCAACAGATGTTTGCCACTACAAGCTAAGACTCTGCTTTGATGAATGATTTTTTTTTTCCCCCTTTTTATGCATAGTCAGCTATTTGTCTTGTAGCAAGCCATGTCAGCCAGGTGAGGTAAAACATGTTTTGTTCTTCCACTCCTGAAAAGAGGAAATGCAGGGCAGAATGCATCCCTTTACCTTGACAAAGCGTATTGATATCTGTCCAGGTCCGGATATCCACTCTGTTCCATCCCATCATCAGCATATTTGTGCAAATCCAGGACGGACAAAGAGGCGTCTTCATGCTGGGACCTGTGACTTTGGCTCATTTCCACATATTAAGCTACAAACTGAAAATCTCTCTGTACACGCATACACTCCTCTCTCTCTCTCCCTCTCTCTCTCTCGCTCTTGCTCTCACACCCACACACACACACACACACACACACACACACACACTGAGTTTGGCCCCTCTGTTAATAGCCCAGGAAATATTATCTGCAAGGGGACAGCTGCAGGCTCACTAGAGAGACAGAATGGTAGAGTAGGCTCATTATCCCAAACACAGATACAGACTGCACCGCACACACTTACAGGACAGCACGTAGTGTGAGAGCCTTGCATCACTTTTTTTTCCCCCAGAATTCTGGGTCCCAAAACAGGAGCGAGCAGGGATATATGTGAATACAGGAAGGAGCAATACTGGATCTTTTATTTACATGAGTTGGGGGGCAGGCAAAATGATTCTGCCACAGCCCCAGCTCTGATGGGGCTTCTGGGGAAAGAGTTGGGGCTTTGTACCCCATCCAGATTTCAGTCTGTCTGTCGATCTCACAGACTGTCTGGCTGCCTCTGTCTCCCTCTTGCTCACTCCTCCTCAATCCCAGAGGATTTTGTTTTCCACTACGCAGATGTTCAGCGTTGTCTGCTGTGCTGCACTCAGCTGTGTTTATAACAAAGAGGTGTTGGTTTGGAGGTGGAGAAAGGCCGTGAGGTGGGGGAGTGAGTGCTGTTGAAGGGGGGGTCAGTGCACTGTTGGTGTAAACACTGAATGATGCCAGCTTTCCCTCGGGCCTCCAACAAGTCAATATAGCATCGTTTTCCCTCTTTTCCTCCGAGCATATCATTCTTTATTTTCCAGAGGGACAGATGCCTGTGAATATTAGCTAAAAGAGATACAGTGAGCCCAGCAGGGAAAGTAGAGACACAGTGAGAGAAGACTGTGTGCAATTAAGGTCACAGTTAAACGTTACTGAACTCGCACTCCCTGGCACTGAAAGACTGTATTTACCTCAAAGGAAAAATATGATTTCCCTCATATCTTCAATGTACATATTCTTGATCAATATCAATCACTGTCTCCAACTGATGCAGCATATTTATACCTTGGTACATTAGGTTGACTTTTACAATAATCCTCTTAAGGACAAGCTGGATTTGCTGATACAAACAGAGACAGTTTCTTCAGATGGAGCTGGTGCTCTAATGGATCGGATGTTTGGTGTTTACATTCCTGAATGACTCGATCTGCTATTAACCATACAGCATGAACTCAGCACACAGCTGCACTGCTGAGTGTGAGATGAATTAGAGTGAGAGGCTGAAAATTTAGGGAGTTACACATGTAATTGCCTTTCAACTGTATACAGCACAGTGTGAATAGATCTGTGGACCCATGCCTTCTCTTGATGGTGCAATGGCAAATAACTCACAAAATATCCAGTGAATCCTTTTGCTTTGTTTCTGATAAATGCTGCCGCATGCTTTGGAATTTAGATGCTTCTGGGGAGGCGTGGGTGTGATTAGGCAACAGGACTGTGGAAGCCATTACAGGCCATCTCCCTCTAAAACAAAGTTCCTTTTAATGGACTGAATACTCAGTGTTACAAGAAACAGAGAGCAGTATCTGGGCTTGCCAATGACCAATTAAGTGCTTAAAGGGTTTAGTCAGGAATTTGTAGGCTGTCAGTAGGTGAGGGGTCCTTCGGTGAGCCTGACTTTGATCTGTGACTGAGGTGACTTTAGAGCAAGCTAAGGAGCCTGAGACAAAAAGATGGCTAAAGTGCAACTTTTATCCTCAAAATGCAGAAAGAACAACTTGCACATAATTTTCAGGTTTTACCTACAGATAGCAATGCACACGCACACAGTGCCTTGATCTGTGCCTTCATCTTCCCTACTCGGTGTGTGGCCTGAATTTCAGGATACAGACACTGTTTTTATATATTTTATATGTATATATGCATTGGAGCTGGAAACATGATTACTGGCACACTGTCTACCAAAAGGAGCTTGTTGCTTTTTCATAACCTTCTCTCCTCCAGTTTATCTTTAACACTGCACATTATGAGCTCATTGATATGAAGTTTGTCTGCCCCTCAGAAAGTGGATTTGCATTTATCTACTTTGTTGCGACGTCCACTTATTAATGATATTAATCTACTAGTCTGATTAGGCAGGGAGGCAAAGACTAATGATTTTTAGGTGCAGCCATGTATACAGAACTACTCAGTTCATATTTTAAAACCTCCACATCTATTCGTTATCAAATTACTCTCCACCAAAAATAATTAAATGACAAAGTGGAACTCATGTATCCAAAAACATGAAAATCCATGGCTGTGTCATCTATTTTAAAGCACTCCAGCAGGGAAAATCAAAAAGACAAGAGTGGCAGATTGGATCTACGGTAGGCTTTCAAGCATGTTAAAATAGAATGGGCGCCTGAATTCAGAATATCTAAATATGAAAGGTCAAGGAGAGATGAAGATGCAATAACAGACAGACTCTTTAGTACACACTGATCCTCTGCATGGAGTAAATCAGAAGTGAGATATGTTCAACATTTTGTCATTTGATGCAGAGCCAGTTATGCGTGTTAAGGCAACTTGACTTAAAGTGTTGGGGTTTTTTTTGTTTTTTTAAAACACCTCAGTAGCGTGCTTCTTTCGTTCTTCCTTTTTCATACCGTCCCCAGAGGGATACATTTTAGCATTTCATTAAATGTTTCTCTTTTTTGTGTGTTTTCTCGTAGTTCTACGTGACGACTTCAGACAAAATCCTGCAGATGTGATTGTGGCAGCGGGAGAGCCGGCAGTCCTGGAGTGTCAGCCTCCTCGTGGACATCCTGAACCCACCATATCATGGAAAAAAGATGGAGTGAATATTGACGACAGAGATGAGAGAATTACTGTAAGTAACTGTTATCGCTGACATGTACTGAAGCTTAGAGACTGCTTTGTATAAAAAGATGGTCTGTTTAAATCTACGAGAGAGAATGACCTAGTACTGTAGGTCAAGTCATTACCACCACCTCACCGTTTGTTGAAAGATTGATTTGTTCGGCTCATTATTCACAAATAGCAATTCCCAAACCCAAAATACCCAATCTTGATGCCTTCTACACTTAATAACTGAGGTATGGAATTAGTCTTGCTCCATTAGCCAGCAGCATTGCATTGATTAGGGATGGCCTGCTGGTGAAATCAACCAGGAGAAGTGTAGATCAGGAGGAAGAAATGAGCTGACTGGAATCGAAGAAAGTTGCACTCAGCAGCAGCAGGAATGACTGCAGAATCAAAACAACTATCTGCATTTACAACCAAACCACCAGTTATTCAGTTTAATTAAAATAGCACCCAGGCCAGCACAACAGTATCAGTCAGCTCTACATGCTTGCTTACTGAAGATGTTTCCTGATTATCCCTAGCTTAAACACTCTGTAGCAAAAGTGTGTGTCTGTAGTAATTCTTCTTGAGCAGGAGATTTTTACTTGGGTTTAATTATACTGCGCTCGCTAGAAGTAAGTCAAACTCAGCAGTTGGCTAACACAAGCAGGTAGTGAGTAGGCAGTAGTTAGTAGTGCGCCTGGATCACATTTTAACAGTCTGACTAGATGGATTTTAAGATTCTGGCTGCACATTGTACAATTTTTAAGCAATCAAAGAGTTTGGCCCCCCAAGTGCTGACAATGTACTGAACTTCACTGTACAGTCGTGGAAAATCTAATCTTGCCCAGATAATAAATATAAGCTACTAATAAAGATGTTCCACTCAGTGTGCCTGCAGTCTGTTGCTGAAAAGCCAGCCTGGGCTACTTGTGCACAATATAATAAAACTTTCTGGGCAGGTCAGAATTGTGATTTATCGCTGCTGGCTATCTTTAGCGGAGAGCTGTTCATGACTAAACACAGTTTTGCACAGCGAGGGTGAGTTGAGGTTGGATATATTGAGCCCCAAGCTCCTTAACAGTGTAGCTGTTCTTTCTCAGTTTTTTTTTCCTAAGCTGCACATTCAGGAAATCTGGACGGTGCACAGCATAATTGAAAGAAACAAGCGCATAATCTGGTTTAAAGAGAATTAAATCATATCTGTCTCTGAGTTTAGTCAGTTGTCATTGAGGAGCATGAAAATTTCACTACGCAGTGGACTTTGTTGACTGGAGGAATCTAGTGTAGTATTTGCACATTCATATAGTGCATATCTGGCTATTGTATGCACAGCAGCTATCTTTGCCCACTGTTGCATCACAGATAGTGTTCTCTCCTAAACCGACATCAAAACTATTCATGTTGAACATTTGATCTTCTGTAAAATAAAAGGAATGTTAATCTCTGTCATCCTTTACCCTTTCAGTCTTGGTTATTATCTAATGGACTACCTCATTCGTTGAAGATAAAGCAGTCCTGTTTCATCTCAGTGTCATGCATGCCTCACATACACATTCTTCCACCCAATTATGTTTGTGCTCATTTAAGAACAACACGAATAAACTGTTCCTGTTTCTGCAATAATACTGATTTTACACCCAGAATAGTGGAAGCTATGACTTATTCTTATTATATTATGCTTAATGACTCAGAGTTGTGTCCTTGTAGCTTGGAGCAATGTTGGGCCTTCTGTGGAACTAAAAACAGTCTGGACCAGCTGGTGTTGCTCACTGTAAACTTCCTGTCAAGTACAAAACCGTACAGATTGAGTGTTCCCAAATGACCACTTTAAAAGTAGCGCCAGACGTCATGAATGGCAATCGGAATATGTGTAATCAACTGTGGTGACAGATGTTAACAGATCAAGTTGTATTAGAAATAGAAAAATCGTACGGCAAGCTTGTTTATGGTATAGTAAATTTGGTTGCAATGAATGACCATAGAGGGAGAAGCAGAGGTCTTTTTAATGTGATGAACAGCTGAGCTCGTCAAACCCCACCCTATCCAGTCTGCATTGTTATGTTGGTTTCAATCCGCTTCTCCCGCCATGCAGCATGCTTAAACGTGCAGTCTCCTTGGTGATCACTGTTGATCAGAGCAAGGTCCCAAACCACCTGCAGTGGGGATTTTCTCTCTGCACTGCACTTTATACTGGGTTTGGGATGGCTTGGATTTACTGGCTATAGCTTAAAAAGGAGGGAATGAACTCCAGAAAGGAAGAGAGAGCGCAGGGAATTCTTCTATGTGCTATCTATTTTAGCCAGCTATACGTAAACACCTACTGCACACTGTGTGCCGTGACACACATGGATCCAGCACGGCATTAAAACCACCTGCCTGATATTGTATACGTCCCTACTTTGTGTGCCATTTCACATATATTCATGACTTCATGCGAAAGGTTTCCCACAGAGCCATAAAAAGTAAGTTACCCTGCTGCTGTGCCACTAGCAGCAGCTGGCCACATCCCTCTCAACTCTGTCTAAATGGTCTTCCAGGAACAATAAGGGAGGGACAACTAAATAGAAAAAGAGAAAATGCCAGTATTTAAGCCTAGACCATTGTCTCGTTAGAGAGAGAGTCTGTCGGCAGCATCATAAATGGCCAAAATGCAGCACATTGTTCTTCTCGTTTTGTGCTGTAGTTGTGGCTAATTATCGGCCTGGAAAATGAACTGCTGTGTGAATACCAACAGAGTTGGTGCTGAATGGGAGCTTTTGCATTATCAGCATTGCCAAATGACATGAGACAAAAGGCAACAGGATAGAGCCATCTCCCTCTACTGCAGGGATAATGGTCAGATTGTTGGGGCTTTCAGCAGCCAGTGTGCTGCACTGTGTTGTGTTGAGAGGATATGCATGCAGAAAAAAGAGGACCGCTGCTGCATTCATTTACTTTAGCCAGCTCTCAGAGTCCCTGCTGCTCTGGCACTCCAAATATGCCTTCAGAGAATGGGAAACTGCCACAGACTCACAGAGGTAAGGATATGGATAGAGGGAACAGGGGCCTTAAGTGGTTCCTCATGTCAAAGCCCTGTGGAACCAACAGTACACCCCCTCTTTCTCTGCTGCATGGTCTGCCCTGACCTTGGGCCTTTGTGAGCGTCACAGTGTTTTAGCTGTTAAGCCTTTCCTCAAACAAACAGTAACATAATGATACTTCAAGCCCCTCCAGCACCACAGGGTGCCCTAAATAAGCCAGGCTTCCAAGCCTCTTCAAGTCCCTCTGCCTCCTGCTTTACCATGAATATTAATCAGGGGTGAAGGGCCGAGGAATGCCGCAGAACCAGAAGAATGTTTCTGCTGTCCAAAGTTGTCCTTCAAGAAAATTAAACTTATTGCAACTACTTTGCAAAAACAGATGAAAACATGCTGTTTGACTATGTGAAGTGCAATGGTATAGATGAGATGCCCTAGCACCATGTGACTACATGTGTAACTGGGCTTAACACGGTGGTCATGGCTGAAGCAGATTGTTGCAATACTGTGTGTCAGGTGTTCCCTAATGAAGCTATCCATTACATGCTTGCAGGGGGTGGTCCTGGTCTTGCAGGCTGATGTGTGCATTTAAAACCTTAAGCTTTATCGGGGCACAGAGATCACCGTGCACCGTGCTATTGTCTGCATCTCTGCTGACTGGCATGGTTGTCAGCAGAGAGAAGGGCTGAGGGGCCTGTGCTGGGACCGGGACTGCTTTTCCGACTGCCTGAGAACAAAGCATCCCCTCTGGCCTGTAATCAAAGCCCTGGGAAATAACAGACATGACATTCACCTGGACAAACACACATTTTCTCCTCTGTGTGTGTGTGTGGTTGTGTATACGTGTATGCAGTTCATGTGTGCTTGAATGAACGTCCACTTGCTCTCACTTGTAGTTGTATGCACATACATTAAAAAAAATAGAAAATGCCTCAGGTGTTACCTCAGGGAGCTGTGGTTCTGCTGGATTTGAAAAGTATTCTTTAGCTTGGCATACCCTGAGGAGAAACAGGCCAGCTGATAGTGGCTTAGAGTCAAGTTGAATGTGACTGCAAACAGCATAAAACAACTATAGACTAAAGTCATCCGGTTGGACTGTGTCTCCATAAGCTCAAAGCAAAAACCCAATGAAAAGCCTCTGTCCCATCAAGCCATTATATGTTTGTGAGTGCATTTTATCACGGTGTTGTAATGGGCTTTTGGTACATAAATGCTCGCTGGAATTCTTGAGTGCAATCAGGAAATGTTTCCTAATGTTTGGGCTTTGCTGTTTTCTGTGTGTCAACAACCAGTCCCAAGTGTCTCTCAGACTAATATTGCCGTTTTTCTCTCCATACAAAGCCTATCACCTTCTCTTCTGCTTTCACAGATACGTGGAGGGAAATTGATGATTACAAATGCCCGGAAAAGCGATGCTGGGAAGTATGTGTGCGTCGGCACAAATATGGTTGGAGAACGTGAAAGCGAAATAGCTGAACTTACAGTGCTTGGTATGTACCTTAGATTTTTGTCTTTTTTTCTGCTTCTAATGCTACCCCCAAAACATGCAACAGCCACACACTTTTCTTTTCTTTTTTTTGGCCTACAGAATAAAAACAAAATCCAGATGTTAAGCTATGATCGTCTCCCTCCCAGGTTACTAAATGGTGTCACTGACCTTTATCAAATGAAGTGTGAGATTACCTCCAATCTCACACTTCATTATGAATCTCAGGCTGTTCTCTGCAGCTTCCCAGCTGCATCTTGTTTCACCGTCACTGACCTCTGACCCTGATTCTCTCTGGCCTAAGCACAGAACCTGTCCAGACTCCTGATTTTTAGCATCATCTTCTTCACTTCCTTTATTTCCTTTCCCCAGAAACCTTTTGTCAAGCTAAGAAAATTACAGTGAAATAAATTGAGAATACACAAGGGCTACTCCTTCTACTTTTCTGAGTGTCATAATCAAGAAATTCTTCATCTTAGTTGTCCTTACAACTAACCATGGTATGTGGCTGTGGTTCAGGAGGTACAGCAGGTCATCTACTAATTGGAATGTTGGTGGTTTCATCCCTGGATGTTCCAGTCTGCTTGCCAAAGTATCCTTGGGCAGGATAATGAACCCCGAGTTACTCAAATGCATTCATCGGGGTGTGTATGTGAATGTTGGATAGAAGCTGAATGAGACCTGTATAAAAAGTGCATTGCCTGCTCGAGTAGAAGAGCACTATATAAGAACCAGTCCATTCACCATGTCCCATCTGATGGAATGTGATAAGACAAGCTCAGAGATGTGAGAGATGTTTCTTATTTTTCTACAAGCTCGTTATGATATTATAAATTACTAATATAATTTTTTTTTTTTAAACTTTTGTGACTTGTTGAGCAGAGAGAGTCGGACCGAGAGTAGTATATACCATCTGGCTTCTATAGTATACTGGATTTTGTCTTATAGGTGTCTATCTTAGTTGGGGTGGGATTCAAATATTGCTATAGCTTGGCTCTATGATGAATTTACAAATAAAAATACTTTAGCACCAAACATCAATATTTTTTTTTTATTAAAACATGCAGGTGCTCTAAATCTATTTCCTGAGCAATTTGACTTTCTAAAGTCTAAGCTCATTTAATCTTTGTGGTGGTGCTTATCTTGTAAAGTAGGGCAAAGTAAAGGGAAGTTGCACTAAAAAGAGAGAAAATGGTGAACAGCAGAGGAAAGCAAATCAGAAAACTCATTTAGTGAACTGACACGTACTAGAAACTGAATAATAATGAGAGATTATATTAGCATGAACACTGACAGCTCGGTTTAAATAAATACAAAATGACTGTTTTTGCCTTTTCTTTTCTTTTTCTTTTTTTTAAAACTTGGCTTTTTTCACTGTGATTTATTTTTAGTATATTTTTTTATTTGGACGGAAGTGAGATCTGAGATTTTTTTTTTTATGGAATCAAAGCTTTAGCCCTATTAAAAAAACATGATTGAAGGACTGCTGTGTGTTCATTTACGTCCTCTTTTTCATCTCTGCAGAGCGCCCCAGCTTTGTCCGTCGCCCGAGTAGTCAGGTAGTGTTAGTGGACCAAAGCGTAGAGTTCAGGTGTGAGGCCCGTGGCGATCCAGTTCCCACTGTCCGCTGGAGGAAAGATGATGGTGACCTGCCGAAAGGAAGGTATGACTCATCAACTGGTCCCCTTTCATCCCACAATACCTGCATAAGTCACACACTCCCTGTCTTTGTTTGATCCACCCTCGCTTTTGTCTTTGTCTGCAACCGTTTTTGTGTTTTTGACAACATGTGATATATGAGGACCTGTTTTAACCTAGGTATGAAATTCGTGAGGACCACACCCTGAAGATCCGTCGTCTGGTCTCTGCTGATGTGGGCTCCTACACATGTGTGGCAGAGAATATGGTGGGCAAGGCAGAGGCATCAGCTACGCTCACTGTCCACGGTAAGACAAAATACTCCTATAGTCCTACAGATATATTATTCATGGCCCCTTGGACAGCTATTCTGAATTCATTTCCATTTTGTGTTATTGTGCTGCCTGATTTAAATGCAGTTTAGCCCAGCTACGGTGCAATAATGGTCTTCAGCTTTAGCACCACATGGTCATCACTTTCAGCTATTCTCTCTCAATTAGCTGATTGATTTCTAATAAAACAAAACGCAAAAATCCATAACAGCTGTAGAGAGCACATGAGAGCTCGGCTGTAGTCGATTTCATTTGCCCTATACAAGTGGCATTACTCCGGAGGCCTGTCTTCCTTCACATTTTAAGACGTACAATAGTATTTGTGAAAATATGGAATATCTCAGTGCCTCCAGTGGCCGTCTCAACTGGATGTCTTATTAATACAGTTGGAATATAAAGCAGCTGGTCACAGAGTATGAACATTCAGAAAGAAACCATTCAGAGGAATTGGGGGCTGGGATCACCCCCCAAACCCTCCTGAGAATCAGAGGAACACAGAGACCATTTAACGGCAAACTAAGGGGGAATGCTGAGAGTCGGGTGAGACAAGACGGGAGGGAAGGAGGGGGGAGCTTAGTGGTGTTGGATGGAAGGGCATTGAGTATGTTGGTCATGGAGGTGCCTCACCAATGATGCAGAACAGGTTGGGATTTGGGGCTGGGGGCAATTGTGGTGAAAAGGATAGAGGGGGAGAAAGAATTCTCCAGTGAGGTCAGTCATATTAATGTCACTACCAGCAGTCTGCACAGCCGAGATTTAAGGAGACAAGGCAATTCTATTCCTCTGCCAACCCCCACATGTTAAAAAAAGATACTTCATCCTCACATGGCTACCCTTTGCAATTATTTCTTGCTTTTCTCCACAAGACAGCGATCTTCAGATTGGTCCGAGGAGCAAGATTAGGCACACCTGCCAATAAACCCGTCAATAAATCTACTTCTCTTATTGCCTTTTTTCATTATTTCTCTCTCCCTGATGAAAGCTTAGTTAATGAAAGGGAACAGCATTGATGCACCAGTTCAATAAGCTGTTCTCCTGAGCGAGGGTCATATTTGAAATTCTAAAACCTCTCCTGTCCTGAGTGGAAATTAAATGTCTTAACCTCGGGCCAGTTCCCTGCTGTGTGGAGAAGAAGAGAAGCAAAGCCCTGACCCTCTTTTCATACATTACTGTAAGCCCACATATTGTAAGAGTTAGAAAGGTGCAGAAAAACCTTAAACTGCAAAGAAAAACCACCTCCACAGAGTTAGAAACCAATTTTTTTTCCAAGTGTAACACCAGGTGAATAGCAGATAACTTAAATCATATGACTCCTTGAGCTAATGCAACGTTAAATCCAACGATGGCTGATGCCTAAACCCAAGTTCCTAGAATCATTTCCATTTATCCTTGAATTTCATGAGTTTTACTCAGACCAGGACATAAGGAGGCCATCGAGGTTGTGGCCACTGAGTAGTCCAGCTAATTAAAGACTAGCAGGCCACAGTCCCACGCCCGGAAATGACATGCTTCTAATTACAGATGTGGGCACAGGAATGGAAAGAAAAGCTGGGTAATTGTAGGTCTGAGCAGGCCAAAGTAGAGTAAACGATGTATAGGTAGTAAGATGCCGCTATAGTACTAAAGACAACAGTATTATGGGGGGCAGTCGTTTAGCCTGTGGGTTCAGTGGGCATTGCTGTTGCCCTGAATCAAAACTCAAAGTAGGGCAATATTGCTAAGCCTGAAAAGTAAAGGGGCACATAAGGCTGAAATGAAATTAATATAAATATTCTTTGAATTGAAGTTTTTCTTCTAAATGTGTGGTCATGTGTAAATGCATGATAAAACCAGTTTAATTAAAACTGGATTTAAAAAACAGTTCAATGTAGAAGTCATTTCCTACAATGCCATTATGAAATGTCTTTATCATTGAAGCTGATTGAGCAAAAAAATATTAGAACTATAGCGAGTCACGCAGTATTAAAGATACTGGCCTTCAAAGCTAATCTCTTTTAGAGCGGGACAGTTTCTGAGAAGAATGCTGTTCTGTATGGATGGGGAGATTTTCACACTTTCTGTGGTGAGATTGTCAGCGAACAATGACGACATTGTGAAAGTGGCGCCTGGGGCTATTTTTCTTTCAATGCGCTCTGCTCTCATTACTAACTTAATCAGTGAATTATTGTCTTACACATGTGTTTGTCAGTCTGTTACAGCTCCTCTGGTCTTATAAATATGTCAAGTAAAATATCCTTTTGATTGATGGAAGAAACACAGAATTGGCCAAGTCACCAGCTCTATTTATACATTGATTGTAAAATAGCTAATCTAAGCCACGTGAGAATGTAGTCCTGAGATGGTTTGTTCAGCTATTCATTAAGTTATGAGAATACAAAATCTATAAGGTTTAAGAATTAGAAAAAAAACACACTACAGTGGGCATGGGGAAAATGTTTATGCAGTATGTTTGTTAATTAGTTTGCTAGTGAATGGCAGAGGAATTTAAACATTGTTTCACATTGTAGTGCACAGAATTTTAAAAAAGTTGATGTGTTATTTTTTCTCAGCTGGTTAAGTTTGTCCTTAGCCGTGATTTATGTGCAGAAAGGTCTTGAATGCAATGGTGGTCCCCAGAGCAGCGCTGCTAATAACCCATGTAAAGGGTCTGGAAGGAGACTTGGAACTGGTGCCAAAACAGAGTGAATGAGAGGAACTTTCCCGCCGGCTTTGTGTGTGCAGTTAGAGTTATAATAACCAAAACCTGTGATAATAAATATTTGCCTGTTGTTGTGAGATCTTCACTTCGGCTCATGTACAGAATACAAAATCTCAGCGAGGGACAGAATAAAGTATGATGTACATCTCCCAGTGGGAGCTGCTATTAATCAGGCCAAATCCTCTGCATGCAGCCTGAGTCTTGTGTTGACGACAGGCCCACTGAACAGCAGCCTCGATCAAACTCCTATAAATATCTCTGCTGTGGTCTTTGGTACATAGTCTGCCTCCTATTGGGCTGGATGCCACAGTGCTCGGTGTTTTCCTCGGCCACTCTGATCAGCTCATCGATAGACTAACCTCTGCCCTGTGAGCCAGAAGAAAGCTCACAACAAAGTAGCCAGGTCAGGTTTAAAGATCTCCTCTCCCACCAGGTCCACAATTGTGATCACAGCAGCATGGGAGAGGTAGGGTTACCTAATTAAAGGCTTAGACACACATGAATGGGTGTGAGGAAGCGTTGCAAGGTGAAGGGGGTGTTGTGTATGTTCACATGACTGTGTGTTCCTGGAGCATCTCACACATGGATAGTGCTGAGCATCTTCTAGGTTTGTTTGATGTGCGTGCTATTTGCATTTTAAAGGCCAGCGATAGGCAGGGGGAGGAGGAAGAGGTTGGTCATTACTCTGACTGACAGCGTTTATGTTTCCGAGGGAGCTGTTGAAGCAGACAGATTAGATAAGGTGAGTGATTGGCTGGGGGAGATTTATGACCGGAGAGTGACAGTTAACATTCACCTTGTGTTTTTATAGTCCCGGGGTACATTTGCAAGGCTACATTTAAGAGACTGTGGTGTAGCCATTCCTAAGGGTGCTCTAAACCTCATTAAGGGTGTAGGGATGTTCACCTTCACACAACACCTGGAACAAGAGGAAAAAGGATAAACAAAGCTTGATGTTGCTGAGCATAAAACATCTGGTCTGTGTGCTTCATATCGCTGTGCCTTTTTATTTCACTTAGTCTGCCATTTTTCCTGTCCTTGAACACCTTCCCAAATTAAAATCACATTGAATCAGATGCATTTCAATGCCTTTCTGACTCATTCACAGGAATTATTCTTTGCTGCATGTTATCGTGTGGTCCCAAGGGTTTGAGTGAAGTATGAAATATGACATGTTTTACTGATGATGGCATGATTATTTGTACATGTGGACATCACATTGTGTTCCTTGTCTCTCCTCTTTGTGTCATGCTGTTTAATATTTATTTATTCATCTTTGGGTTTTTGTTGTGTTTTTGTTTCCTTTTTAGTTGTGTCTGGTAAGTTGAAATGTCACCCGTCACCTATTCACCGCCCTGACAGAGACAGGAAGCTGTCACAAGCCCCCTCCATTCTCCTCACATCACCTCTCCACCATCCAATCAGCAATCATGTTTCAGTTGTCACGGGCAACAGTGGCAAAAGGACATTAATGGGTAAAAAAAAAAAAAAAGTACACTCAGCTTGGGCCTCCAAGGTAAAGCTGCACCATTTCATTCTATTATTTTCCCCTTTTATGCATTACCAAACCCCATCTTATTCATGGACAAATTATTTCTGTATTTCAAGTGACAGTTTTCAGATTGCTTTTCTTATGTATTATACAGCCACTGTGTAAAAAAGATGAAAATGTGTGCAGAGTTGTATCATTTGAGGGCATATCCACAGCGCTTTTGATATTAAAAGCGTAAACTGGGCTGCCTCTCGACCTCTACATGCAGGTTATTTGTCCTCACAGACCGAGACTAGTGTCACCATGTGACATTGGTCTGTGTCACCACACTTTGTCTAAGATGGACTTTGTCATTAACATGCATGGATATGGCATTGTGGTTGAGGTCTGCACTACTGGAGGGTGTCAGCACGGACAGATGGCTTAAATTTATTCCCCATTTCCATGTAAATTTTAATGGTCCATGCCCTTGCCCATGCAAATGAGGGGCACAGGAGTGAGCCTTGTTTTTTCTATTCATTACAGCAATAATATGCTTGCATTTTTGCATTTGATCAGCATACTGTTTGATCTGCTGTGCACACATCATGCAAAGTTTTAAAAACGAGCCGGATTCAATAACAGATTAAATACAAGAACATTGGCCTGCAGTTACATTTCCTTTGTCTTTTATTCATAGAACTGATGATAAATGTAATAGGCAGTAGTGTGTTTGTCTATTCATTGGCTAACCATTTTCATGGCTGTCCTCCAGTACCGCCAGCATTTGTGGTAAGACCGAAGAACCAGGTGGTTGGAGTTGGCAGAACTGTCACCTTCCAGTGTGAGGCCACTGGAAACCCACAACCGGCCATTTTCTGGCAGCGGGAAGGTAGTCAGGTAAATAAAATAAACTGCAGTAAAAGTTTTCATCTCAAAATTCATTCCAAGGTTTGTAAATAACTATTTGTAAGCTTATTTCACATGCTTGGCTATCACTTTAGAATGAAATCTTCCATCTGTCCAGTTGATTTGCTCCAAGCAAATACAAAAATGGTGACCACATGTAATCCTTTTTCATCCTTTCTAGAACCTGCTGTTCTCCTACCAACCTCCTCAACCCTCCAGTCGATTTTCAGTGTCTCAGACTGGGGATCTGACCATCACTGATGCTGTGCGCTCAGACGGGGGATACTACAGCTGCCAGGCCCTCAACATTGCTGGCAGTGTGATCACCAAGGCTCTGCTAGAGGTCACAGATGGTAGGCAAACTTCTTTTAAACACCCTTTTTGCATATAACAAAGCCTGAGAGAGAATTAGGAACACTAGAAATTTAGAGGAATACTTCGGATAATACTTCGGAATTTCAGATAATCTTTGGTTCATTGGTATAATGCTGTTCAAATGTAATGCTGTGGCTTTGCTTCAGAGCATATTAATATCCAAAGTGAGGTTTGTGAGGTCTGGTCTGGCCAGTTCGTTGTGTTCCTGTCAGAGGTAGAGACTCTCTGGTGCCTGTGCACCCAGACCGTGGCGCAGTACTTGGCTTCACTGGCTTCACACTGGCTAATGTCTCCTTCAGTATTCCATGGCTGGCTTGCTGCTGTCTACTGTTGGAAGACTGTAGCCATGTGGTGAGGTCTGGATTGGGTCCTCTAATTACCCTTCTAGCCAATCCCTGACAAGCCTGGTGAACTAACCTTGGCTTCACTTCCACCATTCCCACAGTAATCTGGGCAGCTATTAGTTTGTCTATGACACACCTAGATTCATCCCTTCATTTAACAAATGTCCTTCTTCATTTAAGACCTACAATGGCGTGCTCCAAATCTACGTCCTCCTCTCTCTCTCATTCTGTCGTGCTCTCTGGATAATAATAACAGTTATTAAAGTGAGCAGGCCGCTCTGAGGCCACCACTTCTCCGCAGGCAGATTTGGTAATTACAGGTCATGCTGACAGTGTTTTAGTAATTGCACCATCCCCGGCACAAAAGCAAAGACAAAGCAGCCCACAGATTACACCACAGCATGGTTCTGAAGATCTACGCACACATACATACATCATTATGTGTTGCTTTTACACTCTGTTAGATATTAATTTGAGTTCTCCTCACTGAATGCAACTTGCTAGTAAATCAGTGGGGCTGACAGCAGTGGTCATCAATAGCGCTATGAATAATAATGATAATCAGGGGGAGGCAGAAAACCTATAGTAGGAATATGATGAATCACAAACGGCAGAAATTATTTAAAGTCTTCCGCCGTTTTCTGTGCATTACATCCTTTTTCTGTCAAACACACGCTTTTACTCTGTGTCTTTGTTTGATTTGTGTTGAACACCCGGGGTTCACAGGCTGTGAGACAGGGAGGAGTTTAAACATCCTCATGCTAATACCTTTGTCTGTTCTGGCTAGATGTGTTTTTTTTAAGCCTTTTTTCCCTGTTTGGTGTTTTATGGCAGGGGGATGGGCCAGGGAATTGTTGGCTGCAAGCGTTTTTATGTATACTGCTAGTCGTCTGGTGGATCTGCAGCGAGAGGACTGAAGTATCTGAGCCGCTTTCATTTTAATTACACTGTTTTTATTTGGCTAAGTTGGACTCCTGCTGTTGAATGATTAGAAAATTGCTTCCAGTTCTTAAAATTGAATTTAATTCCTCTCCTGCTACCCTTGCAGTTTTCCCATTCTTTCATTGTTACAAGGTTGTTTACCCAATTCTCACCGTTCTATACCTTTTGTGTGTTTACTCCCACAAGCTGGATATAACTGACTGAATCCTGTCTTTTCTTTCCCCGCTACACCACATGAAACCTTCACAGATTTGCGCTATCCACATAATTGCCCATTTTCTTTCCTGCTTCCACAGTTGTGTCAGACCGCCCGCCACCAGTCATCCGCCAAGGCCCAACCAATCAGACGGTGGCTGTGGATGGCACGGTTGTTCTTAACTGTGTGACATCTGGTAACCCTACACCCACCATCCTGTGGAGGAAGGACGGCGTCTTAGTGTCCACACATGACTCCAGGGTCAAGCAGCTGGACACAGGTGCACTGCAGATACGCTATGCAAAGGTGAGACAGGTTTAAAAAAAAAAAAAAGTCAGTTTTTAATGTCAAGCAAAGTTAAAGGACAGCGTAGTACCCACTGCTGTTCATAATTTCACTCAAAATCTGCTAACTTGCCATGTATTTATATACACTATATATAATACATGATTTCAATCAATTTAAAATAGACTTCAAGGCTGCCCATATCACATGCATAATGTGCTTGGCAAACCCCTGCTGGTTGGTAAATAAAGCATGTGTTGCCTGCCAGCAGCCAACCCTCAGCAGGCTGTCAGTCAGTTGCCGCAGATCTGAAATGGAGTCTGTGAAGTTGAACAGTCTGTAGTTCTTGTCAGTCAGCAGGCGCTGTGGGCTGCGTGTGTGCGTGCGCACACGTCTATGTGTCATGGCAAGCTGTGTGATGCTGAACACACTTATAGGTAGAGACAAGGAGGGGGTAACGACGTGTCTTCCAGATGGAGGCGTCACAGGGTCGGAGGTCACGTCATTTTGCGGCGCTCTGATGAATGCCGGCACGTCTTGTGGTGACAAGATTGCAGTGCGACTGGGCCGCCAGGCAGGAAAAGAGATGCATTTGAACCCTTCCCTTGCTGTAGAAGAGTAAACTCTGCAGGCACTTTACATTAATGAACTTGTCATTTATACCAGAACATATTTTAATGAAGATGTTTTTGATGTGTGGGGTAATATATTTTATTCATATTGATTTGCAGGTTACTGTTTTAATGAATTTTCTTCCTATTTGGGTGGGGGAAAAGTATCTACAGAGGTCGACAGGATATGTTTATACTTCATGATTCAAACATTTATCTTTTTCATTTTTTTTCTGTTTTACTCTGTCTAAACATAAGCAGAATAGTATCAATCACTAACAAACCGTAACAGAGTTATTAGTATTAAGCAGAGGCAGAGACTGCAGCTGACAGAACAGACAGTTTTAAAAATGTACCTTTTTTTAATCTGTGCCATCATGTTTATGTTTCATGTTTGGCTTATTAGCATGCCATTGAGCTGAACATCTTAGAAACTTGTCAACAAATTTCAGTTAAATTAGGAGGAAATTCAGGCTACAAGCCAAGAAATTCTGATTTGTTTTTGGTTGGATCCAGATCCAGATGTCCGGAACTTTGACTTTATTTTTTAAAGAGAACATGTGTTTCTTCAGTTTTTCTTAAATTGCTGCATTTTAAGTGAAAGAAATCTTTCCCCTGAATCTAATGCATTAATAGAATTTTATTAAAATTGTATTTTTATTCAAAACAAACTAGTCAGAAAGAAAGACAAATAAGCCCTTTTCCAGTTATGCCCAGTTCCACAAATATACTAAATTACCCATTTGCTGCACAATGGTTCACATTTTCCAAAATGCAAGTGAACCTTGTCTTTGTCTGGCAAAGTTACAGTACATCTACAAGTACATGAATCATGAATCAAGGTTTAAACATATACCACATGTGTTGCACAGAGCAGTCACTTTCATGTTTGGTATTCAGGTGGATGGCAAGGGGAGAAAAGGTCTCCAATTAGTGTATGATCCTGTGAAAATCTTTTCCATTTGACTAGGTATGCTCTGCCACTTTTGGCCTTTCCAGCTGCTTTCCCCCAGTTTCTGCTCAAAAGGAGATGATATTGAGATTATCAGGCAATGACAGCTGCCTGCTACAGACTCCTTCAGCATGTCAATAAGCAAAAGCAATGATGGTAGGGTGAAGATAACA
This sequence comes from Oreochromis niloticus, assembly GCF_001858045.2. NCBI lineage: Eukaryota > Metazoa > Chordata > Actinopteri > Cichliformes > Cichlidae > Oreochromis > Oreochromis niloticus. The sequence goes on from NC_031979.2 coordinate 29,133,567, forward strand.
AGAGGCAGAGCCCAGTTCAGGAAACCGTGGGACACATTTAAATAATTTCCATTTAAACAAATATCCTCCCCTCTCCTCCTCCTCTTTCAGCTCAGTGACACTGGCACCTACACCTGCACTGCCTCCACACCCAGTGGAGAGGCCTCTTGGAAAGCCTATTTAGAGGTCCAAGGTAAGCCTAACCACTTTACTAACAAATGTATTCTTTTTTTCTCGTTTATTTTGGTGATTGTGTTTGTTTAAACTGAAGGAGAACAAGAGACATAAGCCTTGGAGATGTTCCACATTCCCCTGGTTTTGGAAAACAGCAGCAGACTATGTTTTCCTTATTATTTGCCTTTCTCTGTTCTGCATTTAGAATCTGGGGCCCCATTCCAGCCAAACAGACCTACTGACCCAAACCTGATCCCCAGCGCTCCTTCCAAACCTGAGGTCACTGATGTTACCCGTAGCTCTGTCACGCTTTCCTGGAAACCTAACCTTAATGCTGGAGCCACGCCCACTTCCTATATCATAGAAGCCTTCAGGTAATGCTTGGCCATGAACAAACTAATAACTGGAGGGCTTCATTGAAAGCTTTTTAAATCTTAATTCTCTTTGTGGTGTGTCCACAGTCATGCATCAGGAAGCAGCTGGCAGACCTTGGCAGAGCATGTGAAAACTGAGTCATTTGTACTGAAGGGCTTGAAGCCCAGTGCAGTCTACCTCTTCTTAGTACGGGCAGCCAATGCCTACGGGCTGAGCGATCCCAGTCCAATCACTGATGCTGTGAAAACACAAGGTGAGAACTATATAATAACTTCTTATTGATGTAAATTTAAAAATATAATAATGTCACATTTGGAGTTTTCAAACATGACCACTATTTTTCATTTATGTTCGCCTCCACACAGATATCCCTCCCACCAGTCAGGGTGTGGACCATCGTCAGATTCAGAGGGAGCTAGGAGATGCGGTCATCCACCTGCACAACCCCACTATTCTCTCCTCCTCATCTGTCAGGGTTCAGTGGACAGTGAGTATAATTTTAGCAATGAATGGACTGTTGTCGTTTGTTTTTTCTCAGGATCAGATTGCAGAGTGGATTGTTGGTATAGCTCGTCACTAGAGCTTCAAGGTTAGTTTAGTTATAGGCCTATGGTCAATTTGTCAGACCACTCAGCCGAGCAGATGTACTAACATCCTAGCATCGTACAGAGAAAGGACACTGCAGAAAGCAGCCTGGAACACAGTCCAAGTTTTCTTAGTGTCCATCTGGCATCAGTCTGAACTGGTCAGCTGGCCAGAAACCAAAGATTTGCAGCTCTGTCTATAGCGGACCACTCATCCACCCAAAAGCTAGACTTCAGAGCACAACCTCTTGCAACAGGCCATGTAGTGCTATATAGCAGTGTGTGCCATGCCAGACTGTGCCATCTAAGATTGAAAACACTTGACGGCTGTTAAAATAATACGAGTGAGAAGGAAGAAGCTGCCAACTCATGCTCTAAAGTAGAAATTGCTTACAGATGTTAAAATGGATAGGTGGGTGAGGAAGAAGTAGAAACGGCAGCTCGTGGTGATTTTTCTTTGCTGGTACAAGCTAAATAACAAGTACCAATGTCCTTCTGTAACTGATCTGATAAATGTATCTTTTTGGAAAAATGCAAATACATTTTTGCGCTCCACCAATTTCCTTGCATAGTAGATATTAGACCATAGGATGGGGGTCACCAAGGGGTAAAAACAATCCCAGTTCTGTCTTTTGACACAAGGCCACCCCAGCATTCCCAGGTATTATGAAGTGCCATAGTGAGTGATAAATGGGGCTGAGGAAACGTAAAAAGGATACTGACATGTCAGGACTGATTTAAACCATTACTGCCCAGTTGCTCTGTCTCGCTGGAATGTTCCAGTAAAAGACATGACAGGAGGGAGCACCACAACTTCCTTGTTTTGTGGGGTTAAATCTATTCTCAATGTGCAGTTTCTTGGTTTTACATTTTCCTTTGTGTTGTGGTAAATGCTTGCACAGTTTTCAGCTTAATGAAGACCACCTGAGCCAGCAGCATATTTTATGGGGGAGGGATAAAGAAATCACTAAAATCTTTACAAGCCAGTGCTGCCTGCACTTCCACAGGGACTCGTAGGGATATTAGCATACTGGTTAGCAGTTATTCTTTTCTTTAACCATGTTGGAAGCAACATTAATTATCACTAGATTAAAAAAAATTGTCTTTATTTAGCTGCACAGTTTTTTTGTTTGTTTGTTTGTATTTTTATTTGGGTTTTTTTACTACTACTTCCTGTATAAAGGTGCACTTTTTATTCTCTTTCCTGACTTTAGCAGTCAGTAGAGAGCAGGACAGGATGAGACAGGCAGTTCTGAGAGTCTGGGTCCTATTTAAGCAGCTCCAGACTTGGAGGAACCTTTGGCCAATGACCTCATAGTGTGGTTTGCACAAATCACTGCTGCTCCAAATGGCGCATAGACAGACTTTCGAAAGGAGAAATGTAGAAGATGGGGATGGATAAACAGAGGGGTGATGTGATGAGTTAGCACCCCATTCCATCTGCGTCTGGCATATCGGTTGCATGAATCCACGGCTGTCCAGTGATGCTACAGTTTATTACGCTGCCGTATCATTTTCCACTGTTACTTGTGACATGCATGATCCAGTTAAGCTGACACCACCTTTGCCTCTGTTCCTGTTGCGTTCACTAGGTGGAGCAGCAGTCACAGTACATCCAGGGCTACAAGGTGATGTACAGGCCTTCACCAGAGGGGCAACAGAGGAGTGAATGGGCCGTGTTTGAGGTGCGAACCCCTGGGGAGGGCAGCGCCGTCGTGCCGCACCTTCGGAAGGGCGTCACATACGAATTCAAAGTCCGCCCCTTCTTCAATGAATTCCAGGGAACAGACAGTGATGTCAAAATTGGCAAGACGCTGGAGGAAGGTGGGGAGGGTGTGAATGTGTACGGCTGTGCGCGAGAGTTCTTCAGTGCTTGCATGTGTGCATGCATGTTTTCATGTTTACACCGTTTTATATGCACAGCTTGCATGTGTGAGAGAATACAACAGCTGCTGGCAGGCAGGATTATGTTATCGTTAACTGTGTCGTATTCACGCATGCTTGGGTATGGCGAGCAATATACAACACTCCAGTGCAAGTGTTATACTCATTTTTCATAAGGGTGTGGTTGTGGCAGACTTGTGAGGTTTGGTTTAAACCCAACTGCAAATTTTAATTTGTAGTGCAGAGTGTTTACTGGAGTGCGTGCGTTTTTGTGTGTTGCATGTGTGGGAGTGTTTTGATCTTTTTCTGCTGGATTCTCCTTTTGTTTCCAATTGTGTTGATAATTGTTTCTGGAGTTCTAAACATAACGTTTGTTTTCTCATAAGCAGCAAAATGTCTGTTTGTAGCACTCACGCACACTGTGACTTTTCTTTTTTGTGTGCTTAATTACCATCACAGGTTGGCGCTCACACAGCAGCATATGCCCCGGCACTATAACTGTCTGAGTAAACAGTTGTTTGCTTTTACCCAAAAAACACTTACATTTAGCAAAGTGATGTTTCAGATTAAAAAAATCATAAATTTGATAATTAGTCATTTGCTCCCACATAAGCTTTAGTCACTCACAGAAGAAATTCTGACAGCTAAATTGCACAGAGAAAGCAGGGAGAGACTGTAGGCACTTAGGCTTTATTTTCCCTATCATATATGAACATTTTTTTTTCTTTTGTCTACCTCCCCAGCCCCCAGTGCCCCTCCTCGTAAGGTTACAGTGACAGAGAGTGGGGACAATGGGACTGCCATCATCGTCTCCTGGCAACCCCCTCCAGAAGAGGAGCAGAATGGGGTGGTCCAGGAGTACAAGGTAACAAGGAAGAAAAAAAAACCAAACAGCCAGCAGTTACCTCAGGTCTGAGCAAGTGGGACTGTTCAGAAAGAGACACAAAGGAGACAAAACAGAGGTGCAGATGCTCAGATAAAAGAATAAGAGAGAAAGAGACAATACATAGACATGGAAAGGTAATGAATTCCTAGATGAGGCATACCTTTGTACACCTCTCAGTGTCTGCTGACAAAAGCTCAGAGGCTTTCCAGAAGTTGGAAAGCTAGTGGAAACAGTTGTGAAACAGTGCCATCTGGTGGAGGTGGTAAATTCACACATCTTGTGGCATTTCAAAAGTGAATTAGTAGTAAAAATCTATCAGTGTTGTATATTTTTCCCCAAAATGTTATTAACTTTTATTATTTGCTGGGCTGTAGTGAGGCTTTAAGCTGTGATTACAGATGTGTGTGTGTGCAGTAAAGATGAAATGTTATTTTTTTTAGGAGTTCAAGGCAAATTGTGTATTTTATAATATTTGATTGTAGTGAATTAATGAAAATAAGAAGTTTCCCTTGAAGAACACACTACTTGCCTTTATTGCCTGCTGTCAATAAAGATGTAGTAGAGACATCAGTGTAGTGTGTGTATAAGAATGAGAGTAAACTTTTGACAAAAGACCTCAGTATCTTCCTTTCTGTAACAACTCTATTAGTCCCCTGCCCTACCTCTTTACCAGATAATATTCACACATTAACAATGGCCAATATAGGACGGCACTCTCCTGTCATACATTATGCTGTGGAAGTCCTTTATTTTAATTGGAAAGCCTTTATGAGTCACAAGAAATATAGGTGAGTGGCAAAAAGGGAGATGAGGTAGAGCCTGTGAAAAAGTTAAGCCACTGTTAATTTCCCAGGTAAATGTTTTCTGCTGATAGACTTTAGAGTAATTTCATGGTTTTTAAGTACAGTTCGAGAGTGTTCCCTGCTCATTACTGAGCTCAGTCCCCAGCGGCACTGCTTCTCACCACAATTTTTAAGATGCACAGGAAATTTCAAGCCTTTGTAGTTTTCATCACAGAGTGCAAAAACACACACGCTGGATGAAGTGAGCATATTAACACAGTTAACTGGTGGAAGGAGGTGAGGGGTAAAGAAAACAGACTGCCAGAGGTACAGGATGTAGATGTCTCTGAGTCCTAATCCCAGGTTAAAGTATACTTCTGTGACCCTGTTGGAGTTTGTCTGTGAGACAGCCATCCTTCTAGGGACTCGCAGCTTCTGCTAAAATTGGGTTATGGAGATGATTACTGTTTTTAATTGGTTTGAGAATGCTCCATGATATGTTATGACTACCTCAAGTAATAATAAGCCTGTGTTGAGCATATTCTGTAAAACGTTATAAGTTATAACATATTTTCCTACCTCAGAGATGAAACACAATACCCACATTGTGCTTAAATGGCCCCAGCCTATTATAAGAGCACAAGACCAGTGGCAGCTACCAAACTAAATGTTCTCACGAAACGCTCATAACATGGCCTCAATCTCCACTTCATCTTTGTCTCTGTTATGGCAGATTTGGTGCTTGGGGAATGAGACTAGGTACCACATCAACCGTACAGTTGATGGCTCAACCTTCTCCGTGCTGATTCCCAGTCTGGCCCCGGGGATCCGCTACAGTGTGGAGGTAGCAGCCAGCACTGGTGCAGGTCCAGGGGTCAAGAGTGATGTCACTTTCTTTCAGCTCGGTGAGTAGAAACAACTGTTGGTTCTCTCCCCTCTTTTCCTGTTTTAAAAACATTACTTCAGTGCCTTTGTCTTCTGCCAATCCTCACAACTGAGTGAAGCCCAAATATTTGACAAATAATTATGGCATTAATCCAGACATCTTAAATTAAGAGCTTTAGAGAAAAAGGACTTAATGCCAAGTAAACAGACAGTTATGTAATACCCTTCTTTATGGGAACAGCCATGTGCAAGCCTCTGCCTGTCTTCTCTTTTTACATCATACGCGATGTTTTAAAACTATAATTGGAGTGATTATTGTTAGAAAAACATCATCAAACCTGCCACACAGGAGTCTGATGAGTCTGAATGACAGGGGGTCTTATACAGCTTTTGCATAGTCTGAAATAGCTTTAGTTTACAGTAGCTGGCAGTACGATTAACACAGGCACATTAAATTCCTGTGTGGCAGAGCTGTTGAGCTGACTGCCGCACCCTGCTCCATTCTCCAGTCAAGGATGCAATGTTTTCTGCCTCTGCTTCGCTTCAGACAACAAAGGCAATAATGAATCCTGCACTCCGGGCTCAGACATGACATGTTATTAATGCTAAGACACACAGCGGAGCCTGCTTCAGAGGCCAGTTGTTGTAATTTACTTATTGTTTTTTGTTCTTTTAGTCTAGATGGACAAATATTTGGAGATATTTTGTCAGTTTTTATTCCCCAAAGCTCTGAGCTGGCCTACTCGGGAGAGATGGAAAACACATGAATAGCAGGATGAGGCAGAGAGAGAAAGAGCTCCATCTGGTTTCAAATGTGTGATTGAGTGGGCTGGGATGGGCATGAAGAAGCATTGGCTGTGACTGATACAATTTATCTCACTTGAAGAGTTCCTGTGGTGATTGTTGCCATGTTCCAACACTGCACTGGAACAATGTGCCTCGGGGACCAGCGCTTCACCCAAATGCATTTGTCACACTCAGAGCTTGTATGCGTCATCCCGGCCTAGATACCTGTACAGTCCCTTGTGGGCTGCTTAGTCACATTGGCATGCTCCGTTCCCTCGGCCAGACAGAGCCACAAATTGAGAAGACGGCAAAGTAAGAAGGGATGCAGCCAAAAGGAGACGTAGCCTCAGTGCCTGAGAAAAAGAAAGATACGGAAGGGGTAAAGGCAGCAAGCTGGTTTCTTTTGGGAAGTGTTTTCGCTTCTGGCTAAGAGTGCCAGTTGAGAAGAGTGGCTACAACATGAAAGACGCGAGAAAAAGAGATGAAGACAAAGTAACGAGAACATGAAGAAATTTCAGAGTGACAGGGGTTGGGGCAAGTCAAAGAAATCTTTCATGTGTCACGTATGAGGGAGAATAGACAGATGAGAAAAACAGACCGAGAGCAGGTTGTTGTTGTGAGCAGCTATACAGCCAGCATCTTTGCAGCAGCGCATTTCACAGTGAAACCGGCTTCAAGGCATTCACACCTCAGTTTTTCCACAGATGTGCCCCGGTTTGCTAATTACTGTGGTGTCTGTGTTTGAGCTTGATCTCTTTGGATTTATTTATATGATTATGATACCACTATTGCTCGGTGTGAATGATGTCTCTCTGTTTTCCTAGCCGCTTCCATCAGGCTGTTATACTGCGCAGGCTCTGTTTGAATGTCTCTGGTTGCTTTTATATGCTCACCTGCTATTGTTGACTGGGATTTGCAATGAAAGCCTTTTGAATTATAGAAACAACTCCTTTTCCACAACAATCCCAGCCTCATACATACCTGCTGAGATGAAGAATCTTTTTATGTACCAGGAGAAAGAATATCCCTATTTATGTATTGTGCAGGCTCCATTTATTTTAAATGTATTTCTCTATTTCAGGCTTTTTCCACTTGGTTTAGTTTCAGCTTTGAATAATGTTGTTTTCATATTCCCAACTCGCATTATTTCACTTGTCCCATCCAAAATTTGCAAGACAAAATATATTGCTTCTTCAATCATTTCTACTTTGTGGCTGCCAGTTTTAGCACTGCCACATGGCTGAAATGCAGCAGCCTGGGTTCAAGCCCCACCACACACTTTCACTGCTTTTCTGTCTACTACTATGCTGTCTAATAATCGCAAAAAGCACAAAAAAAAATTTTCTACTTTGTTCTCACTGTTCTAGATGCTTCTGGGCGAATGACAGACACAGTGAACCAGGAGAACCCCCTGTCCCAGCAGATCTCAGATGTGGTCAAACAGCCAGCATTTATAGCAGGCATAGGAGCTGCTTGTTGGATTATCCTCATGGTCTTCAGCATCTGGTTGTACAGACACCGAAAGAAGCGGAATGGCCTGTCCAGCAGCTATGCAGGTATACGCAAAGGTCAGTACACGAGTGTAACAAATTCAACAGTCACCGAAACATCAACTTGAATTTCAAATTCAAGGCGCCGGTTTACTTCAGTGAGGTTTTCTCACTGCATTTAGTGAGCGAGTGCGACGCAATTCGGTCTTCCCCATCGTCTTTCCCTTAAATGACGCCAACCTACCTCACATTCTCTCTGTCAAACGCAGAAAGATATCTTTGTAGAGCAGCGCTGGAGGTGAAGTCTTACTGAAAGTATTCTCCCGTAGAGTACTTTAAGATGCAGTGTGAGCTCCCGCTGAGAGTACTGCATAAACACCTCTTTTGTTTTGTTTTCATACTTCTGTCACACTGTTTTTGCGGGAGTGTGTTAGGAGTGTTTGCAGTCAAGTGCATTACTCCCTTCTGACTGTGCTGGTAAAGGGATAATGTCTGGCTGTAATCTCGCTTTTTCAAGGACACATTTTCACGTGGTCAAAGTACTTTTGAGAGAGAGGCTTTCAGATACAGAGCAGCCAATTATTTCATTCTGGTTAATAAGGACCTCATACCTTTGTTTCAAAAACTCAAAGACTGTATTTCAAGGATGTTGGCATAGCCTCTGCCCAACTCATTCATTTTTTTTTTTACCCGACTTAAGTTAAAGTAATGAAGTTCATGACATCCCCAGCCTCTGCCCGCAATATTTAGAGTATAAAGAGAGCCATTAGCCCCTCTTTCAGAGTCTCATTTATGTGTTGGCTGACTTAATGTGTGGCCTTGGGCTGTGCAGCTGTTGCCTGTGAGTGCTACCTGCTACATCCTCACTTCCAGGTTTAGGTTTACTGCTGATTGCCAAGGTTAGAGAAGATGGACCCTTCAACCTTGATGCACACACAAACAATGATTTTAGCTGTAAATCTGTGGCTATCCGTGCTCTCAATTTACTCCAGCCACGATAAAAGTGGGAGCAGTGTCTCTCAAAGTAAAAGACACCTCAGCTAAGCTTATCCTGATCTCTGTGCACATTTACAAATACCTGTGGGGTCTGTAAGAGCTATTGTGTTTTTTTTGTTATGTCTTAGATTACAGGGAAAACAAAGTGAAGACCAATATTTAATGAATGCAGTCATGATCTGAGGTCAGGTAAGAGATGAGAAGACAGTGTAGGGTGGTAAGGTTACCTCATGTCCCGCTGTGAATCATATATGTTGACGTTTGCTCAAATTTGGAAGAAAAAAAAAAAAAGATGGAAGCTCTTTTGAAAACCAGGAGACAGACATACCTCCCCTTTTTCTCCCCCTGGTGCTCCCAGACCACAAGAGGCCACAGTCTTTGTTGGAGCTAAGAATGTTTTGAAAAGAGTATAATTGCAACCACATGAATCAACAATCTTCGCTAAGTTGAATTTGCATTACTGTGTATCTGTGTGTGACAGTATATGCTAGCGCCGTCTCTAAAAGATTACATTTATTTTGTCAATGCAAAATTAGTCTAAACAACTTTCTCTTGTTTCCCTCATGACCTCATGGCGCTCTGGCATTATTCAAAATACTACAAATGACATCACTGTGTAACAAAAATGTTATTATGGGATGCTACAGAAGCCTTCATATCTTTTAGCTGAAGTCATTTTTTTAAAAGAGAAAGCTGCAGTTACAGTCACAGGTCACATACTGGTTCATCGAGCTTGGGAACGAACATCTGTGAGAATGGCAACCTGATTCTTGATTTATGCATGTTAGTCACGTTTCTATTTCTCACGACTGTTTTGGGTACGTCTCTTCTTCAAAGGCTTCATCAAACAGATAATCTTTTCCAACCACTCATATCTTTAGACTTGTTTGAGCATCAAGGGGAAAGATTCAAATGCGATAAGATGATTGTAATGCTTAAAGGACATCTGTTCGCACGGGGTACTGTATGAGGTAATTGTTTGAGGAAATAAAAATGTGACAGCAGCAGTATCCTGCTTCTTAGATGTCTCTTCGCAAATGCAGTTTTAGTCTGAAGGCAAAGTGCAACATTTCTAAAAAATGCACATATTTAAGGCAGTGTGCTGGATGACTACCAACATGGGGCAAAGTTGCATCAACTGGAGTGTTTACTGGAGCATTCTTAACTTCTTCAAACAGGGAAATGACTAAACTATATTTTAAAGACCATAAAAATATAGAAGTTATTAAAGAATTTAATCCACTTCCATGGGGTTTCTGAAACATTTCATAAACCAATGCTTTTAAAAAAAATAATAATAATAAATGAAAATGTGAAAATAATGTCGTACTAAGGCTTTCATGACCAGGCCATAATTACTTGTTGGTCTGCAATAATCTTAAAAATAACAGAATTTGATGAATTTCTTTGCCACATATTGTATTGAAAAAGTCACAAAGTTAAAGTTAAAAACTATAGCACGATATCAGTAATTTTTTGCAGTAAATATCAGATACTTAGATCCCATTTTCTACAAGAGTTTTTAAAAACAGGAACCCTACAACAGTAGATGGATGTTTAATAAAGAATCCCTTCCATGCCTGTGCGAGCAATTAAGTTGTGAGGGTGATGATGTGAGTGTTGAGATAGCAACAGACATCTCAACAGTGCGAGACCTCTGAACAGCAGGCCTCTTCTGGGCCCCGACTTGAACCAGCAGCTGGCTCAACATTCATTTTCCCTCTGGGATGTCTGAGAGGATCAAAGACTAGCAAGCAGCATGTAGCGTGTGAATACAGGCTATTGAAGTGTATTGCAAAACTTTGAAATTTTGTGGAGTTAATATTTAGAAAGATAGTCCTGATAATTCAATAACTTTCTTTTTCTGTCTTTTCCAACAGTGCCATCCTTCACTTTTACACCAACAGGTAAGCACCTTCTCCTGCAGTACATACAGTATCTATGGTTTTATAAACTCAATGTACTACAGCACAGGCCTTTTCCCATTTTCACAAACTTCTTGGAACATAAAAATACCAAACAGTGTGCTCAACACATTAAGCACATCTCAGTCCAGTTTCCCAATAGAAAAAAGGCCAATTCAGGAAAAAAGGAAGACAAACAAAACAACACAAGAAAACAATCAGAATCTGACAATGACAGATACACATCCCCCATAAAAATCCAAAAAAGATTCCTAAACCTATTCAAAGATCCCTTGTTTGTCCTTCAATATATGTTATTCTTTCAGTGGGAAGGTTGTGTCCTCTTTGTTTCCTTTTAAATACAAACCAAACCAGAATATCTTATAACAACATGAACATTTTCACTGCCGTTGGGAAAAGCGTCCTTTAATGGCTTTAACATTAAAGTCCTAACAGAATCATTAGAGAAATTACCAGCTGTAGAGAAGTTGGTGAGGAAGACTTGATAAAAACAAGAAAAGGCCCCATTAATTGGCACAGTTTAAAGGTCTACCTCAACATAAATGTTCCAGCAAATATTTGAGCTGTTTCAGAACATAAAGCTCAAAAAAGAAGAGGCCACACTACCAAGAATCTGTTTTATAGTAGTGGTAACTTGATCAAAGGGCTGCTGGCAACCTCAGAGGGGATTTAGGAGAATGACACACCACCAGAGTCTCCAACACACCAATTAAACAGGCAAGTGGCAGCAGAGCTAAGGAGGTTATCTGTGAGCTGAAGTGACACAGCATAAAACAGATAAAAGAAAAGCTCCTTGTATATCTGTATCTTTCTGTCCCTGCAAGTCTGTCTTTACAGTTCTCTCCACCTTCTTCTTTCACTCGTGGACTTTCATCCCTCGGAAATTCCTTGTTCCCTTGAGGTGTGTAAAAGGGTGTTGGCGGTGTTTAGCGAAATGGCAAATGTGAAACAGTGTGAATAGATAAGAGGAAGTAACAGTGAAGGAGACAAATCCCGTGCAGTCTGTGTTTGTTGTTCTACTGGTTGATCCTGTCTGTGCAGGGATTGTATCCACACGGTAGCAGTGCGCTTTCTGTCTGCCTTGAGTCTTGCAATCAGGTAGAATAATTTTGCAGTGGCAGGCTTGTTTCATGGAAGTCTTTCAGCTGAAACATAGTCCTTGCTTGCGCATTTAGGTTCGACTCTTTAGAGAGAAAATCCCTGCCCTGGTACTCTGTGTGAAACCAGGACTTTGCTGAGCATTATACTGATTTTCATCTTTAACCAGACTGTGTGATAAATTAGTTTGCATAAGATCTCCTCTGGCTACATGCAGAGACCACACCACACACTTCCTGTTTTGAAAGAGAGACAAGGAATCAACACAGCTAAGGCCCAACCTACCCCTCTTCCACCTTCTCTGCTCTCAGGGAAGAGATTGTAATTAAAGTTGGAAGTTTATCTCTCCTTCACACACACCGGCAGCTTAGAGCTCCTTGAAAGAGTCCAACTTGCAGCACACAGAGCTTCAAACACGCTGAACCCGAGCCAGACAACCAAAGAGCTCTGCATCTTTGTTCTTCATAAGCCTCTTACACATCCTCCTGTTGCTTCGTGTGTGCATGTGTGTCTATGACTCAGCTGAAATGATGCCACACGCATTCAATCACACACTCACTTGCACTGATACAAAAACAAAAACACAGCACTAGCTTAAAAGGAAGTCTCCCAATCATCTTTCACAAAATTGGCAATTCAAAATAAATACTTATTTTCTTATTGAATAAGTTAACTCAAATAATTTTATGTTGAACTTACATGACTGTGGTGAAAATAAGGACATCACGACAATCATAACGACGGTGGAATCATGACAGAAACTCATTTTCTCTCTTTCAGTGGCATATCAGAGAGGTGGAGAAGGTGTCAGCAGTGCTGGAAGGTAAGAGTTCATTTAGTGTCTTTGAAAAAAAATTATATTTTAAACAGGCACATTAAGTGAATGAATGCTAAGAATGTAATTTCAAATACAAAGAATCCTTAAACCTCCGCAGTATATTTGTAGGGTGTGCCTTGTGTACTTTTCTTTGACAAACACTAGGGGGAGTGCTGTGCCTTTCAAAGGTAGCACAGAGCAGAGGAGGGGTAAGGACTTGCATTAAGTATGTAATAATTCTACAGGAACAAAGCCCCATATAGTCTGCCAAGTGCCCATCCTTGTCCCAAATGGTGGAGAACCACATCCAACCACCAGGCTGTGCCGTAGCATCACCATAAAACATTAATGGAGCTACATGCATGTACATAGCAGCAACAGCACGCCGCCTAATGTAGTGGAATTGTGCATTTTGCATAAACAGCAAGAATGTCTGGACTTGGACCTGTATATCCATTGGATGGCATTTGGCATGTGTTCATATAACTGGTAAATAGCAGGGAAAAACACGGGAAAATATGCATTCATTCATTATGCTCTCTTTACTCTAGTCCAAAACATAGTTAATACTGTAATGTATGCGTGTGTTGTTCTTGTGTTAATGAACAGTTAGCTTGAAGCCATCATTATATTATTCAGTGGTATGATTGAATTGGCTGTGTCAGCTCTGCACAAAGACAATGGTTGTTCAGTATCAACATATAACTGCCAGGGTGATTGAGGAGTCATTGTGAGATTGTATTTGGCTGTACAAGACAAATGTGTTCATTACCCAAAATGAATCCAAGAAATGAGTCATTTAAGAGGGAATGAGAAAATGTAATTCATGGCTAATTCACTGTTTCGATATGCAAACCCAGAGTCACTCTATAGAGATTTGGATACTCAAACAATATATGTTCCTGCATTCTTTTTGTATACTAAATTGATTCATTCAATGAGCAAAAACAGACCGTCTTTACTTGGCTTAAGGTCCAGTCGTACAGTAGAATCCTGTTAAATGAGCCATCTTGATTCGAATTTGAATTAAAGCTGAAAAACAGGAGACAAGACAGAGATGGATGGCAAAACAATGACAAGGATGCATTTTTCTTCCGTTGCTCAAGTCTGTTCTCCTTGTGTACAGCTTAAAAAAACACTTTCCAGTGATAGAGATATTGTGTGACACTGTGGAATCTACTCGGTGAGTATTTGTGGTTCACTGCCTGTTCAGGACGTGGATTTCGCAGCATTGGGAGAGAATTTTATCTAGCTGTCTAATCCAGGCGGATCGCTAATGCTCACGAGGGCTCAGGGAAAGTGTCATCGGCTATGGCCAAGCCAAGCACACACAATCTATTTAGCTGGGCTTTTTTCTAATGTGCTCCCTGCGCCCGTGTGTGGCCAAAAGGCAAAAAGTGCTAAAGCCGGATTTCTACTTTTCCCCTTCTCAGCTGGATAAATAAACTCACATAATCTTCTCTTTCAAATATTATGTTATTGTGGGTGTTGCAGTTCATTCACATAAATGTCACTGTGGCATTGGCTTGGTTTCTTACTATTGTTAACCATTTGGTGCCCTTTTTGTTTTTTTCCTCCTCCTTTTTTTGTCCACAGGCCGGGTTTACTAAACATTGGGGACTCTGCCACTCAACCCTGGCTGGCTGACACATGGCCCAACTCATGTTCCAACCACAATGACTGCAGCATCAACTGCTGCACTGCTGGCAATGGCAACAGCGACAGCAACTTGGCAACATACAGCCGACCAGGTATGCATGTTTTGTCAGTGCCGTATGTAGTCAACAACCAAAATAAACCCTCCTCTCGAAGCCAACAATGCAATCATTTGACAAAATAACTGTAGAGATAAGAAATGTAGGGAGCTGGGGGAATCTGCAGTGCAAAAGGAAGTAAAATCTGATATCTAGGTTAGCTCCCTGGAGAGTTATTCTGTGTATCGCTCCCTTCTGTAGGTCTCCACAAGAAAAACCTAGAGAAATATTAGGATTAAGAGAGGCTGTGCGCTTGTGTGTTTGATTTATCTGAGGTTAAAGTAGAGCTGTTTTAGGCAGGAAATAAAAGGAACACACTGAGCAGGGCTCATAGCTCTACTCTGTTGCTAATCAAATTGCTCTGCTGATTTCCATACAGTTGTTATACCCGGTAATGTAATTTCCCCTAAGTGCTCAGTTATTTAAGAAATGTGCAGCGGGCGAAGGGGTCAAGGCTGGACTGCAGACGATGGCCAGAAGCAGAGAAAAAGAGAATGATAGAGGGAGAAGGGTGTACCTGGAAATGCAGATGGAAAGAGAGAAAAAGTAGTGATGAAGAATAAGTGTATGTTAAATGATACAGTGAGATGTACTGGCAGAAATACAAAGCATGGATAAGATAAGTAGGGTGAGGGGAAAAAAGAGAACACCACCAGGTGGCCTCTAGTTTATTTAGCACTAGTACAGTTATCAACAAAGGGAAGCATATTTGGCCTCAGAATCTTATGCATTGCTGCCAAACCACACACACAGAGTATGATGTAGGACGTAATATTAATAATTAACAGCCATGACCAAAAAACCTCTATCCTCTGGAACTTGGATTGCAATGAAATGCTTTATGTTCTAAATTATGCACTTTGGGACTATGCCTTTAAGGGCAGCACATAATTCCTGTCCAGCTGTTCAATCCAATATCCATCCAGCCACTAAATAGTTTCTCCTGACTTCAAACCTTTCCAATGAGGATTAATAATTCATTTTGTAGACTATAGTCAAGTTGAGTTTTTCTTTGCGCTAATCACCCCTCTGAGGTTGAAGTGTTTAACTCTACCTTAACATGGTCTGAGATGTTTAACAGGGAATAACAGGCTAGAGGCAGCCCTCACTCGCATGACACCCTGCTGTATGACACTAAGGAGCTTGCCAGATGCATGCTTTGTGTGTGTGCCAAACCTAAATTCTGAACATTAAGAGGATCACTGACTAGGTGACAGAGCAAAGAAATACGAGTTAATGTCCCTTTATCTCAGCCATAGGGGCGCTTTATCACACATCAACCTTTGAAGTGTTTGAGCTTTTCCATGCAGCTGAAACATGAGTTACGTGGCACGAGCTGCGCGCACCTATGGCCGTCCTTGGTATTTACCGCAAGGCTGGCTCTCAGATCTGCTGGAGGATTTGAATATTTTATGAGCCAGGGAAAATTGGATCTGTCAGTGAAGCTGTGCTTTTACTGCACGCCTCTTTCCAGGTCTTTGATACAGACATGTCTCCGTCCCTCTCAATGAGCAAAGACGCTCCCAACCATCAGAAGAAAAAGAACACAGATGACACCTACACTGAGTCATTGGTGAAACTGAGAAGGGGGTAACATAACCTGTGTCAGTCACCTAGAGCAGATCATCATTTTTGCAAACAAAACTGAAACTTAAAGCATAAGTAGAAATGTCTCTCTGGTAGGTGGGGATTATTCAAAAAGCTTGAGATGAAAAATGTGTCGCTTTTCTTAAATTTTTTCAGCTCGACAGTAGATGAAATGATGCCTTATTGTTTGAAATCTTTTGCCAATCTGGCATACTGCTGCTAAGCTGATCAGCAGTAGAAAAGACTGACTAAATGCCCTCCTCATGTTCTTCAGCCGACTGTATCGCCAATTATAACAACCAGATGGAAAACAAGCAGACCAACCTCATGGTGCCTGAGTCAGGAGTCTATGGAGATGTAGACCTGTCCAACAAGATCAATGAGATGAAGACCTTCAACAGCCCAAACCTTAAAGATGGCCGCTTTGTAGGTCCAGGGGGCCAGCCGACACCTTATGCCACCACTCAGCTCATCCAGTCCTCCATTATGGGAAACAACATGAACTCAGACAGAGGGACTGGAGGGAGTGGAGGTGGACTCGTGGGTGGAGGAGAGGTGAATGAGAAACACTGCTGGAAGCCCCCCTCAGTCCAGCAGCAGAAACAGGAAATAAGCTCCCAGCTGCAGTACAACATCATGGAGCAAAACAAGCTGAACAAGGGTGAGTGTGTGGAAAAGCCAGCAGCCATCTTTAGAGAGGGCAACTCCAAGCCATGATCTTCTTCCACTTGATTTTTCCCTCACTTCTCTCTTCTCCTGGCTGTTTCGCCCCACTCTGGATGCCTGTAGGAGAGTTTCATGCTCATGTATCCCTTGGCTCTGTCTCAGTCCTTTTCATTCAACAAAAGCACCATCGCTGTCTTTCTGCCTGTCTGTATGGCATTCATGCAACCTCTCCACGCAATCAAGTAGAATATCTTTACTGCTAAATGAGGGCCAGGCTTGAATTGCTGTCATCTTTTGGTATCTGGGGTGTCTCTTTTTATAACGAAAGCAGGTGTGAGAGTTTATCCTTGGTGTCAGATTTCTAAAGGAAAGATAAAGATAACTCAAAGATCTTTAAAGATGCTTTGAATGAAGCTATCATCACCTGGTCGTACCTGCAGAAAGGAACCACAGCTGGTGTGATAGTTTTAAGATTTCAGTGCAGCTGTTGCATGTGTTCACATACTCACATGAGAATGAATATGAAAGCATGACCTGCATGCCTCATGTGTAGCTAAAATACATAGTTCTCGGTGTAATCTCATTTCACTCCATATATTGTTTAACATTTCTAATGTAAAGTGGTGATCTTTTTTAGTACAAAGTAGTCGTCTTTGTGGTGTCCCTGTGTTCTTGCCTCCCTGCGATAACTATATCCTACACTATCCTCACCACCAGATCGCTACAGAGGAGGTGACAGCCCTATGCCAGCCACCATTCCCTACAGCCAGACTCATGACAGCCACACTGGGGGCTCCTACAACAGCTCTGACCGGGGCAGCAGTAGTACCTCCGGTAAGATGGTTAGAGGATCAAGGACAGGAGTTTTTTCAGGTCGGGCAGTCGGCAGTTATACAAATCAACACATAGACTCTCATTCGATGTTCGCAGGAAAAAAAAAAAGGCAAAATATTATTTTTCCAGCTAATTATTACTATGAATTCTATAATCACATATACCCTCAAGCTCCATTTTAAAATCCCAGTTTTCTCAAAGGCTTTGAATCACTTTGAGACACTAATAAAATATGCTTTCAATTGTAATTTGATTAATTTGCATGTTAGCCCATCTCGAAGCAAAGCCTTCAGTGTGGAAATACGGTGAATAAAACACAAGTGCCAACAATACTTTCAAACAAAGGCATGAGAGCATGTTTCCATTGTTTTTTGCTTTCTTTATGCAACATCATCCAAGGATGTTTAAGGCAAATTAGATAAAAGGAAATGCATCTTCAAATTATTTTGTGTTCATTATTCTGCTTTGTGCTTTTTATTTCTGTGTTTGTCCTTGCTTATTTTGCATTACTTCCGTTAATTGGCTTTACTTTAATTCCAGTATGGAGCAGCCTAATTTCATCATGGCCTCAATGTCTGTCTTTGGACAAGGACAAATGATAACACATTGCAGACGGCATGCAACACTGCCACCTTAATGCCATGTATCCATTCTGATATTGCGTTTGAAGTTCAAGCCATTAAGGAGCAGCCTTTAGTGCTGCCTGCACATCACAGCTCATTGGTTCACAATTTTAATAGTTTTCTATTAATTGGACCCTTTTCTGCTGTTTTCCTTCTACCTTTTCTCTTCATATTGGGTTATACCCCTTCAGGGAAATAGCTGTTTTATAGTATTTCCCCTCATTTAATTTCTGAGCAGTATGGGCATACTTACATAAATTGGAGAGTTGCATTAGCCTTTTCACTCTCACGTGTAAAATTATCGTTTTCTTGTCAGTCAGCCTTATTAATGTCAATTTTCTCTGCTGTCAGTATCTTTGTTACCTTGTGATTTCTCCAGCATTAATAATTGATGTGATTTTTAGAGACAGAGAGTATGTGTATCTGTAGCGGTCCTGTGAATGATCGTTTTCCCTTTTGTGAACAGGGAGTCAGGGTCAAAAGAAGGGAGTGCGCACCCCCAAAGTACCCAAACAAAGCACAATGAATTGGGCTGACCTTCTGCCCCCTCCTCCTGCAAACCCACCCCCATCTCGGAACACAGAGGAATACTCTCTACCGATGGAAGAAAGGTGGGACATGTCTAAATGGACATCTGATCTGACAGTATATTTAAATACTAGTTCATTGCTGCTGCCTTTTCTCCACATTCATTCCAAACAATTGCCCCGAGCATTTTCTGTCCATTAGTGCTAGGTTCATGTCAGACCCTGATAGAAGGCTGACATGAATATTTAGAGGATGTTTTCTGGCCTCAATATAAAAAAACCCAAAAAACATTCATGTTTTTGCTGAATGATATGAAGGTAATGAGGCTTGTTTCTCTCTGCTGGCAGCTGTGATCCAGACATGCAGTGCCCCATGCCCCCCTCTCACATGTACCTGCAGCCTGATGAGCTGGAGGAGGAAGAAGAGATGGAGAGGGGGCCCACTCCTCCCATCCGTGGGGCAGCTTCTTCCCCTGCTGCCGTGTCTTACAGTCACCAGTCCACAGCCACTCTCACCCCCTCACCCCAGGAGGAGATGCAGCCGATGCTCCAGGATGCCCCAGACAGCCATGAACGCAGGTACAGCAGCATGATGTCAAGGTGTCTGCAAGAACAAAGTAGCAGAAGAAGAGCACTCAGCCGCTGAAAAGAAAAAAAATCCTCAAGAAATGTATCTATTCTCTAAAGCCTCATAAAGAAACATGATTTACTTTGCATTTGAAATTCATGGCTGTTTTCCTGATTGAGCCCATTAAACTCCATGTATATCGTCTGTATATTGTGTGCACCGTTGGCCATTTTTCAAAAGCATATCTTAGGTTTTAGACTGATTTCTTACCTTCTAGGGAGTCATTTGTTGCAGTTCATTTCCGTATAGTATGAGGATTCAAGCAGTAGAACATTAGGTTTTTTCTAAAAAAGTGTTTCAAATAGGTAGCACATCAGCGTAAATTTAGTCAAATGTATTTTTGTCAGTGATTATAATTGTGCAGAAATCCAGCTGTGAGATAGAACTGTTTTGGAAAACTCATCCCTGTTATTGTGCCTGAAGGGGGGAAAAAAGCCATAATGAATTTCAAGTTCATCTTCCACAGAGAAGCCATTTTAAAATAAATTAGCAAATTCACATCATTGGGGTGATCAAAACTTAACTTCTAATGTGACATAAGAAGATCATCAACATCATCAACAGTAAAGCACCTCATTTGTAGTCAATTGGCTAAAACATGGGACGATTAAGTTGTTTTTTCCATAACTGGGTAACTATGATTTAATGATGCAAAAATCTCTACAGTTTATGGGATACTGATATGAGTTTTTTCTCACTTTTTATAGGCGCCATGCTGTGAGCCCCCCACCCCCTCCCAGGCCCATGTCTCCTTCACACACATATGGGTATATCAACACCCCGTTAGCCTTGGACACGGATGGTATGGAGGAGGAGGACATACTGGAGGAAGAGGAAGACGGCGATGAGACGGATGCAGAAGTGGCTAAGATGCACTACCACCACACCCACCCCCACACAAACCCTCACCATCCCCAGATGCATCCGCGGAGGTTGCTACTACGAGGGCTAGAACAGACGCCTGCATCCAGCATGGGAGACCTGGAGAGCTCAGTGACGGGCTCCATGATCAACGGATGGGGGTCAGCTTCCGAAGAGGATAATGTCTCTTCGGGGAGATCCAGTGCAGTCAGCTCATCAGATGGATCCTTTTTCACAGACGCCGACTTTGCTCAAGCGGTTGCTGCAGCTGCAGCTGCAGAGTATTCAGGCCTCAGGGTGGCAAAGTACCCTAGTTCACAGGGCCAAGACGTTGGGGGAGCTTCGGGTAAAGTAGACCACTTTTATAGGAAATGTTTCTGCAATAATTTTATTCTCTTCCTGTCCAAGAAAAAGAGGGAAAAAAACTATTGTTCTGTTTCTTTTGTCAGCGCGAAAATACCAAATAAACCCATCAAGCCACCGTCCTGGCAGCCCGGTGTCTACAGACAGTAACATGAGTATGGCCGCTGTACACAGGAGGCCTCCTAAAAAGCAGAAACAACATCCTGTAGGTCATCCAGCGAACCAGCGACGTGAAGTTTTCAATGAAGGTACACGTCTTTTAATTACATCTAGTTATATTTAAAACAGGCTCATTTGATATTGTAGATTACTAACTAAAAATATAATAAGATAAAATAGTAAAAACCCTTTCTGCCAATTAAGTAAAAACATTTCAGGTTCAAGTAATAGTGATCCAGAATTACAAGTCTGGTTTTAACGAATGTTTCTTTCAGGCCTTTTTTTGTTTAAAGCCTATGGTGTATGTGTGTGTGTGTGTTATGCAGCATCTAAAAATGATCAATTATCAAGAAAATTAAATGTTTATCATCTCCATCCGGGCACACACCGTCTCTTTATCACTTATCGTTATTTACACAGACAAGTGGCAGCAGTTTAGCTGTATCCCACAAGTACACAGATGGTCAGTTTGTATCAATGCTGCTCCTATATTTCCTGTAAAGATATGGAAGGGAGAAGTGCAGTTATCTGTGACAGCGTGTCTGTAAATGACTGAGTATGGGTGTGCTGTAAGCCAGAATTTTAATCATCTTCTCATGTGTTTATGCACATGCATACGTGGCTTCACTCCTAATTTGTGGCAGGGCTGAACAGATCGGGCGAGTGGTGGGCTGGAGGCCAGGGCCGTGGCGTAAAGAAATTGAGGGGGGTTGTCTCACGGGGGCTCTGCCCAGCTTGGAGATGCTGACACTGGGATGTCTCTCTACTCTAGCCACTAATGAAATGGATCAAGGTGCTGTGGCTCATACTGAAGCATCACCTAGCTCAGTAGGGGTGGAACATAAACCAAAAAGAGGCTAAATACCGGAACAGCTGCGCAGAGAAGGAAAAGCTTTAACCTTGTTAAGGGAAAGAGCAATTAACATTTTATAGCACCATCATTTAAAACTCAGAAGCCTACCAATGGACAACCTGCTTTCCCCACTTCCTTTCTGCTTTGATCTTGTGGAAAGATCTTTTTTTTTTTTTATCTGTATGTGAGAGTGTGCACATTGTCACTCTTGTGTGTACAGTATGTGCTGTCCCAGAGCTGGCTCTCCTCTTAGTGTCAGGTGTCCTTGAGTGTTGGAAGCACTTGACAGGGAGATTTAATATCCAGCTCACTGGGAGCCAGACCAGCTATATCACTGCAGAAACCCCCCCAACCCCCTCCAAACCACCCGCCTCTTGCCATCATCCTTATATCCTGGCTTCCTCCCCATCCGCTGCCCCTCCCATTGGCGTGATCTCTCCATCCCACTCCACTCTCCTCTCCTTTCCTCTCCTGCTCTGCTCCGTCTTTGTTTGAGCAAGGAGGGGGCGTACTGACAGCTCTGCAGTTCTGTCTGTCTATCAGTCCTCCTGCTGATTACATTTGATCTGAATGGATTGTTTTTCATTTAGAGTTTATTGCCTCCCCTGCCCCCAACCACCCACCCTCCCACCCTACATACCCTGTCTGTGGTTTGGAATACTGCTTCTGAGGTGATAGGTAAAAAAGATAATTTAATGAAATTTAAAAGAAAGGAAACACAAACCCTGTTTCCTTGGCACAAATTACATTTACAGAGGCAAACACATAACTGTCATTTGTTTATATATCCCTAAGGTGTCCTAATTTCTTTAGGTTAAGACCGCTAACCAGAAAAAAAAAATCAACACCTCTACCCCTGCACCTCAACAGCCTCACTTCCCTACTACTTATCCTTTTTTGACCTAGTCATTTCTTTTGTTTGCACAGTTGATGTGGAAACACCCAAGTTATATTCCCTCCATGATTCATATTATGTTTGACTCTGATGCCTTTGTCTGCCTCCTCACCGAACTTAACCCTTTCCTTTCCCTTCCGATATGCTTCAGCCTTGTCTGCCTAATTAACCACCAGACCCTCAGATTAATCCTCCTTGGCAAGCTCAGAGACAGTTTCAGACCTGAGCTCTGTTCTCGCCGATATTTCCTCGTAAATCTAAAAGGCGCTCTGCTCCTCCCTTGTAGCAAGCTATAGCTCACAGACTGTGGCATTGATCGGACTCTGACTGAGGCAGAACTCAGGAGGCAAGACAGATATTAAAAAACTGCAGACGCCTCTCTGCTATATGATATTGACCATCCCTTTTGTATTCAAGGGGAGTGGAGGATAATCAGGAAAGTGTATTGAAGCTTCACTATACTGCTAAGACAACACAGCAAAGACATCACCAGCCCCATTAGCTTGTTGTGTGTTTAAAAAAAAAAGAAGAAGAAGAAAAATCTTTGATTCTTCTAATCCAGTTTTGTCTTAAAGTCTGTGAGGTAGTCACTGAGATCTTAAGTGTAAGAGCTGACACTCACTATGTTTAATAACGTTCTAATCCAATGTGGATTATGGGTCTGGCTGCCAACAAAACCATCCTCCAGGTTGGTAGCTGATTAGAAGATGAAATGCCATTGATCGCAAGCAGACAAGGCTTTTTGCTCTGCGTTTTGTTTAGATAGCCGTGTGATGTGCGAGAGGCCAGGCGGCTCACTGGCTGGTCTCATATGAATAATGGCTCAAGGACAAGCAGCATTGATTCATCGACAGAAGAAGTCGAATAGGCCAGAGAGGCAGCTGCTGACCGTCACACTCCCCTCCTCTCTAGCTCAAATCTCATAACTCTCTGGCACATTCAGCCTCTCTAATGTCATCTGTTCTGTTTACTGTCTGTTCGGAGGAGTTTCCGTTCAGCATGGCTATGTCTGCAGCTCTGGGTGTATGTACACACATCACAGCTGTGTTTGTGCATCACCTTGCAGGTGTGAGACAAGTGAGTGACAGATGATACACACTAAAGTTTCATAAATACACAGATCTTGTTCTCCAGTCTTTTGCAATTTTCTAAACTCTTGTGGAGTTTTTTTGTTTTTAATGTGCTTTTGCTTCCTGTGTTTATTTTTCAGATCTCCCACCTCCACCCATCCCCCCTCCAGCAGTGCTCAAGTCCCCTACACACCCTTCCAAGGTAGCTCTGGAGGGCCGGGGAGTGATTTCCCCCAAAGCCGGTGAAGTTCGAGACAAGAGAGGAGGAACAGGGGGATATCGAGCCCGAGAGGACTCGGACCCCAGAACCAGCTCATCTGAACGCAAAGATGCTCAGGATAGACAAAAGACTGCTCACGGAGGGAAAGGGAATAAACATGAGAGTAGCACTACCAACAAAGCGCGCCAGCATGCAGGTACTACAATAGTTACAGCATAAAAGAATTCTTCAGTCTGATGGGTAGCACCTTGGTTCTTAACTATTGTTCCCTGTTTATAGGTTCAGAGGACATTATGCCGTATAGCCGACCACAGTTCCCTACAGTCAACAGCCCCCGAGACCCAAGCTCCTCTAGCTCCATGTCCTCCCGGGGCTCAGGGGGCCGGCGGAGAGGAGAAGGAGGGCGAAGGAACCCTGCAGATATGGGCCTCAACACCTCCGGAGCCTTCCAACCAGGAGATGAAGAGATAGAGGTAAAGGGTAGTCTTAAATTCTACTTCTCTGAAATATACATGATGGCCATCTACACTGTAGTAAAGACAATGTCCCATGTTTGCATCTGTTAATCTTGGCAAGAGATTGAATACAGTTTTTGGACAATGACACAATCTTTGTAATTTTTGGCTCTCTACAACGTCAGACTGTATAGAGCCAACTTGAATTAAAGTTGGCTCTAACTTTAGTTCAACGGCTCTATATTTTAAATCAAGGTATTTTTACCAAACGTATTGCATTAGTTGCTTGGCAATTTTCAGAGGCTGAAAAGTAATTGGACAATTGACTGACAAATATAACTGGGTATCTTAACTTGAGGGAAAAAAAGATCATCTTGCAAAAGAGGGAAAGATACCACTGGCTAAAAAACAAACAAACAGAGAGAGAGAAAGCAAAAATTGTATTAGTGGCCAAATCCATATTTGGGCCATTCTTAAAAACAAGGAATGCACTAGGTAGCTCAGCAATACCAAAAGGCTTGAAGTGAATGATCACAAAATTCTTTCCTTGGTTAGAAAAAACCCTGCACAATAGTTAGCTAGTGTTGAGGAGGTAGACATATCACATAAAAGAGCACAGTTCTTCTGGACAAAAAGAAAACAAAATGGAAAAAAAAAATACCAAGATTATCTTGTACCAGAATGGTGTGAAAAGAAAAGTAATTAGTAGGACTGGAATAGTTCCTAATCAAAAACACAGCAAAAATGGGTACGTACAGCCGCCAATGAAACTGGGTCACTAGTGTTTATTTGTGATGCGACTGCTGATAGAAGTAGCTGGATTCATTCTGTACAGGGATATACTCTCAGCTCAGGTTCAGCCAAATGCTGCAAAACTGATCAGACAACGCTTCACAGTCCAAACTGGTAATGAGCCAAAGCATACTCCAAAAGCAACTTAAGAGTTTCTTAAGGGAAAGAATATAGTATGCTTTTCAGTTAGTGAAGACAAAACTGAAAGCGGAGAGACCCACAAAAAAGCAGCAACTGAAGGTGCCTGTAGTGATGGCCTGGCTGAACAAAACAGCTTTTGGTGATGTCTGTGGGCGCTAGACTTTAATAAGTCATTGACTGCAAAGAATGAAAATCCCTAGCAGCCAATAATTTTGTATTTAAAATAATTTATGACTTAAATGTTTAAGTCCCCCATTGTTAGAGGACATTTGGACAATGTCTAAAAATGGCACTGACAAGAAAAAGAAATTTTATAGATGTTGCTGTATGTTGTTGCATTATACAGATGCGCAGTGAGTCACAGATTAGCTATATTGGTGTTTACTAGAAGGGAGACATGTAATGTTACCAGAATCATATATATATATATATATATATATATATATATATATATAAAAAATTCATTGTAAAGGTAAAAAATTGAAACACTGAGTAATAGTATGAGGAAAAAAAATGCAACGCAGAATAACTACAACCAACAAGTGCACAGAGTTTGAAGTCCACTCATTTATGTATTTCAGTCTATTGTCCCTTCACAGACACAGATCTACAGTGAGTCAATATTGGCTGACCTGTGTGCTAACCAAAATGTTTTTGTTTTTCCAGATGGTAGAAAGCTGAAGAAGGAGGAAAAGGACAGACTGTTCTGATTTTTTTCCAAGAATGGAGCACCATTGTTTCTCTTACAGTTTTAAATATCTTAGTATTTCACCATCATGTTGGCTGCCCTCATACTGTACATCAGTAGTGTTTCTTTACATCTGGAAAACAGACCAATGTTTTTTTTTTCTAACTTATCATTTTATATGTCCATTGAAAAAAAACGAAAGAGTGAAGAAAAAAATGGTGCATTCAAAACAAAATACACAGTAGTATATTTATGTTTAATTCCAATGCAATATGGAGTGAAATCTTACTCCAGATATTGACATGACTCAGCTTGCCTTGAAAAGAACTTTGGAAAGCCCATACAGTGAGATGTTACTGTAATAAATTAGCTGCAAGCAAAGAGAGGTGGACTGTCTGTAAATATACATGTATACATGATGTCTTCTTGTTTTACCCATTGTGGTACCTCAAAATTGTCTTCCTTGTTTTATTTTTTGCAAATTCTAATTTTATTATGCCAGTAAATATAATTATTTTATCAATTCCATCCATGTTGTAAATTGCTATATTATTTAGCTTCCCCAAGAAAGTGCCACTTTGGGATTTTTTCCTTTTTTTTTTTTTGTAATGCACTGTTATGTTTTGTGTCGTCATCAATGTTTGTTATTTGTTTTACTTTGGTTTTAAAAGCACAATCACTAAACTTTATTTTAAACCATTCTATCTATTAACCTTTTTGTCTTACTGGAGGAAAACAGGTATGACAAAAGAGTCTAGTTAATCCTGATGATGATGATGATGATGATGTTGTAGGTAAAGATTGCCGTTTACAAAGGCTGTGCTTGAAAGGAGACTCCTTATGTTGTGATTGTCTTCCTCTCCAGTTCTGACGCAAGTGATGACAACGACAGTTAATGTGAGTCATAGCTGCAATGTAAATACCTTTTCACATTGACCATAAACTCAGCTATTGCACATTAATTGAAATGGTAATGCTGACTCCGAATGCACTTAAATGAATGTCAAATACAGGAAAAATGTCACTTTGGGAATCTGGAGAGGTTGTAATTGGACAAGAAGAGTCTCTTTTCTTGATACTAAAGGGCTGATTGAGCCCTGTTTTAAGAAGAAAGGGTGCTGTTGTTTATTCATAGGACATCTGCAAACATTTGTTTCGTAAAGCAAAAAAGTAAAAAGAACTTTAAAAAAAGATGAATAAAAAAAGTTCAAATTATAAATGTTCCTTTGGTCATTTGTCAGTATTTTCTGAAAGGATAAGCCTATATCCCTTTTTTTTTTTTTTTTAAAGCTCAAATCCACAAAAAGGTTAAGACCAACAATTTGTTATTCTATGACTCAACATCCATTTTCCTTTGGTGTTTTTGGCACTCAATCACAACCCCACTCCTACTGAAGAATCTTTCCAGCCATCAGATTTCTACCGCTTATCCAAAATTTATTCCCAGGAACACTTTCCAAGTCCTGCAGGGATCCTGAGGCTTTCCCAGGCCTCCTAGTTTGGCGTTTTTGGAAAAACTCCAAACAAAGCTTAAGTTTGTACAACTCATATCGAAACAGTTACAAGGTGGGGAGAAAAAAAAAAGACAATCCCACAATATGACACAGATGATCGCACCATAGACTCAATTATGTGCAATTATGCCCCCTCAGCAAAAGGTTTTTTTTTTCCTTTCTATGTATTGCCCTCTGTTATCTTTTCCTAAGAAGCTGCCTCCTTTTTCTTGTCTGCAAGTAAGAAACAAACTAAGAAACAGTATTGTGTACCAACACACAGAACAAAGTTTTTATAAGCTGCCCACCTGCGCACACATCTTTCATCACGGCACAAAAGGAGCTACTGCTGGCAGTAAGAACTGAAAAACTGTGATACTCTCAGTACGTCTGCAGCAAGCATTTGGTCACTGTTGGGTCAAATATCTAAATGGCAGTTTTAGACTTTTATTCTGTAACAGGTCTGTGCTATATCAAATCATTTGCAAAGTGTTTGCCTCATATCAAAATGTCATATCACAATATTGTTCCTATAGTGCACAAAACAATGAGACAACCCTTCTTGACTAGATCCTAGATGGAAAATACTTTTCACTCTTATGTGACAATATTGTGCAGCTCCTGACAAGTTAGAAAGGTTAAGTTACTTTAGTTACTGTTAAACTAAAGGGTTTCTTTACAGTTTTACTTAGCATTACTAAATACTGGATAACTCGCAGGCTGCTAAGATATAGCCAACATTTTAACTTTTCAAAATAAGAAACTAAAATAATCCTGTGACACTGCAAAATAAGATGCACTTTCCACTTTAATCTCTCAGCTGCATACAGCTGACACCCCCCACTGCCAACCCCCTCAAAAAGTTGTCAGGATTTCCAGAGCATTTTCTAGAGTATTGCACAACATAAGCAATGAGATGTTCTATTTATTTTTAGCACTTTTCAAAAACATAAACAGGGTTTCTATTAATTTCCCATTACTGATTAATCAATAATGTGTCCAAAGTGTACAAAACTATTTCTGCTGATATAATAAATTATTCATAAAAGGCACATTTATTTTAATGATACATTTACCATAAATATAATTGATCATAATAACCCAAGTGTAATTGCATCAGCTACATTAAACACTTTTAATGAGAACTAATATGAGCTGACCTCCAGCAAAAGTATACAATGTACTTCAACAACACCATCAAGGAGGGAACTATCAATATTCTTGGCTCAGTCGCTAAATAGCCATTTCTGTACTGTAGCTATTCAAATGTATTACCTAATGCCAATTCCATTAGTGTTCTCCATTACTCACAATATCAGCATGCCATGTCATTCAGTAAAGGCATTTGGAACCATAGAGGGAAGCTAAAACCAACAGCGAAGGGATTATATTCAATTTGACAGGCCTAGATTGCTGCCAATTAGGTGTAAGGAGAATTCAATGAGGTTACATAAGAGAGTGAATACAGTACTCATCCCTTTTCGTCACTCACTCGGTGATGGAGTGGCTGCTGATGTAACAAAACAAAATATCCATAAAAAGAATCAGGAAATGACACTGGCACCACAGAGGGACTCTAGACAGCGACTTATCCTAATTGGAGACGGAAATACATTTGTTCCAGTTTATTACATCTAACCTGCCTACTGCTTGTTCTCACAGAGGCAATAACCTGGCCTATGGGAGTCTTTAATGTCAAGCACTGTCTGACTGGCTTATTCAAACAGCAGTGATGAAGAAATAGAGATGATTCCTCCCCTTTGTACTCCCTCATGAACCTCAAAGAACTGGAATTAAGTCCTGTTTTTACAAGCTAATGAGTACTGCTGCCCACCTCAACATGCTGTACCATCAAGAGACTGGTGCCTCTGCTGAAAGCAGGATTTTGCATCTACTATTGCAGTAATTTGAATAATTTTTTACCATTTATGAATATGTAGATTGTTTTTGCATTTTTTTAATTTTTTAAATAAAATTGTACTTTTTTCTTTAAAAATAAGAGAACATAGTTTGTTCTGGCATTTAGCATTTACACATATAAATTAAAATGTGAAAGATATTTGTATTACTTAGCAACAATATAATTGCAGCTATACCCTCAGAATAAGTGATTCTCTCCTCAACCACCTCCTCCACCACCTCAGCTCTCGGAGATCCCTTCCCCCCTCATTCCCCCAGGTGTTCTTTAATAAGCACCTTTCTAAACAAGAACAAATTTGGAACAGGAGAGAACATCCCCTCATGCCTCCATCCATCATTTTAATGAGTAGAGGTGTGTCCTGTTCTCACAACGAAGTGCAGGTGATTAAAGATCTTAAGTGGATACCCGGGCAGCCAGGGTTATTCACCCCATAATGACATGAATATGCACAATGAGGGTGAACCGTCTGTGGTCTGGTCCTTACAGTTACTCAACCTGTGTGCATATATATGCATTTAAAATAATTCTATGTTGTATAGTTTGGTCCTATTTCTTTCTACTGTCTGGCCAAAAAGGGCCTATTGAGCTTTTGGACAAACAAATAATGACCCAATTAATCAAAAACAGGTTGCAGATTGGTTGACAATAAAAAATATTTTTACTGCTAGTTGCAGCCTTAACTGACTGCAAAAATACAATCAGTTCCAAGCTTATAAATTAAATAGTTTTACCAGTAAAATAACTACATTAGAATTTCTATATTACTGAATTAAATATTTCGATAGAATAAAGGTATAATTATAAAGGAGGACATCAAAGCTTTTGCATGGTAGCAATTGATAAGAGAGAAAGCTACTTTCTGTTCCCCAATCACAGGGTTCACCACAGCACCGGTAGCTCCCAGGAACAAACTGGACATATTTCTTCAGTTATTGGCAAATGTGTAAACCACTGCACTATGGAGCCACACAGGGTTAAACGGTTAAAGGTAACGGTTGTAGGTAATTCCCCGATTCAGCAGCGACTTCAGCAAGTTTCAGGTGAGCCT
The DNA here is from genome assembly GCF_001858045.2 of Oreochromis niloticus. Lineage (NCBI taxonomy): Eukaryota > Metazoa > Chordata > Actinopteri > Cichliformes > Cichlidae > Oreochromis > Oreochromis niloticus. Next base: position 29,163,806 of record NC_031979.2, read on the forward strand.
GGGCTGCCATTAACTGGCTGATCACCCATTGGTTTGTGACATCAAAAGGGCAGGATGGATCTGGCTAAGAAGCTCCAAGCTAATTTGCTATTGTAAATCACAAGGCAGCCACAGAATCAAATCGGTTGCGGTGTCTGTCCGACTTTCTCCTCTCTACAGCTTAATTCAACTTCCATCAAAAATAGACTTGCTCCAGTATTTTTTGGTGAGTGGAAAGCACTTCTGGGAGACTGAAGTGCATCTAGTGGAATTGTAATTATTGTCTTGAGAGAGCACAAGCAACTCCAGCAGGCACGCCACAGCCAAAACAATATGTTGCACACCTGGTGAGATTCAAGGCTGACAAGGGAACCACAAAATCCAAAATGATAGTGACCGAGAAACTCAAACTCGTCTGCAAAAGTCTTCATTTGAACCACAGGACCAATAACCAAGTTTCATCTTCTCACATACTGCTATACAATCAAAATGTTTCCCAATCAGAGGAGCAGAAGATCTATTGAAAGACACAGTATTAAGACAGTTTGGCACTGGATTCAAGGCACAAACAGTAAAAGAGGAGGGTCAGAACTTTTGAGTCTAAAAAGTGAAATCAACCTCAGTCCCTTCAACCTGCAGTCTTTTTAACTGCCAACAGGTGGCGACTCCCCTGGTTGCAAAAAGTTGCTCAAAAGTCTGAGTTCTTGTGCTCGTTTGCTTTTTGGCCTCAGTAAACCATTAAGACTTTATTAAGTCAGTCAGTTTCAGGTCATAATGAATCAAAATTTAACATTTTCTAAATTCTTGGTCATTCTGAAAGTCAGAAAGAGGATTACCCAGAGTCATTACTTAATGATTAATCAATCACAAATCATTAAGAAGAGATTGTGTGGATCCACCCCTCGCTCGAGACACTTATGGTTTCCAAACACCAACATTGTAAAGGCGAAAACACTGAGCTCAAAACTTAATAACAGAACTATTAACTAATAGATCATTTTATAGTGACTACATCCATCTTTCATAAGCAGTCTATAGTGACTGCAATGAAGAGATTACAAAACAAATCTAAGCAATTTTTACAAGTTCTAAGGATTGCAAAATACCAGCCATTGGGTTTACTGCCTTTGCCTAACTTTGAAGAGAACAAGTGAATGATTAATTTTCAGAAGGCAATTCTTTCTCAGTACTCTATTGCATGCATTACATTGCTTCCTGTGACTCTATACAGGAATATAAGCACGCTAACCTCCCCCACCCCCTTTAAATTCTCATCTTTATGCCTTCAGTGTTTCACTTTTTGCAATCAATAATTTAAACTGCTGTTGCTTTCCCAGCAGCCAAAAACTAATTTCTTTTGTGCACATTCAGGCTGTCTCTCATTTCTGATCGCAAAACTGCTTCATTAACCTCCTTCCCATACTAGAAGGTAATTAAGTGAACAGCTGTGCTCTGTCTGACAACTCATCTTATACTGTCACTACCCTCTGTGAAAACACCAGCGAGGAACCCATCATCACAGGTGCGCAGCGTTTAGACGGCTTACCAGCACCTCTCCAAAGCTATTTACACTACAGCTGCAGGTCAAACGCCACCTCTTCAGACAATCAATCAAAACTCATTTAGGTTTAACAGTCTTACCAACCAGCTCATCACAATTACATGCCATTACAAAAAGAGTTGTTTATAATCAGTGTTAAACTCTTAAGCTCGTGAAACTTGTGAAAACTAAACTGATGAGTTATTGTAAAGGATGGCCGTCAGTGTGAGACTGCCAGGCGTAATGAGAGAGGAACTGTGGAAGCCTGCCAAATCCAAGTTGTGCGTGTTTTTTTTGTTTTTTAATAACCAAGAAGTAATCTGGATGATTTGTACATCCATTTGTCAGTTAGCCAGTCATTCTAACCATCCTTATTTAGTGCTGACGGGTCCGCACAATTAACCCAGAGGAATATAGCCTCCTCATGCTGTCCCCTGGAATCTTTCTTCCCTCAGCTATTTCTCTGCTTTGCATCCGTAAGTTGATCTCAAAATCTAGCATTTAACACTACCAGTGAATCACAGACTTTATCAAAGTGCTTCTTATAATTATTAAACAGTTGTTGGCTCAGTGATTTATATATATATATATATGTAATAAAGATTTTAAAAAAGAAACCATTTCAGGGAAAAGGGCTTGAAGCTATGTTGTTATTTAAGCAAAAAAAAACAAACCAAACAAACACTTGCACAAAGATGGGTTGTTTTAGATTGAATGCCAGCTGGTAGTATTTGTGAGCTATAAGACATGCCTTATAATCACCACTTTGATATCTCTAAACAAGAAGGGGAGGAGGCTAGGTCAACCAATTACAGGCACATCAGTCAAAAGAGGACGTATAATTACTTGTTTTTAGTTCCATTAATCAATATGCAGAAAACAAGGTCCAGACAATGTGTGGCTATAGTTCAGGAGGTAGAGCAGGTCATCTGATAATCGGTATGTTGGTGGTTCAATTTTGCATGCCATATACCCTTTGGCAAGATACTAACCCCAAATTGCTCTTCGATGCATCCAAAAGAGTGTAAATGTGTATCAATGTTAGCACTTAAGCATAAAAAAAGTTCTTGTATGAACAGGTTCCTTGAAGTGCATGGATCTTTGTTTCATCCTGAGTAACACCGACTAGTCATTGGCCTTCTTTCTTCCACTTAACATACAGTCTCAGGGTGCTGGATTTGGGGTAAAACCCTGCACAGTAATGAACTTTCTTGTCTTGATGTCATTGCCTCCTATTTCCTCCTTTGGCCAGCTGATTATCCCAGCAGGGTATCGAATGACTGTCAGGACATAGGTCTTGATTGTTCTTCTTGTTCTTTTCATTCAGCTGACTCCTCAAGACTGGCCTTAGTCTCTCTGGGTATTTGGTGGTTGGAGCTTTCCTAGTGATGTCTTCATGGTTCCCATTTGCCTGTGGGATTTCTCAGTGTCTGCAATGTACTAGAAGTACCAAGAAGGCAACAATTTCCTCAGTTATGACTATCTTCCCTCTTTATTGCCATCCGACTACATTTCTCCAGTCCAAATGACACTCTGATATTACTGTAAATCCTAGTGGTGTGGATCAGAGAGAGAGAAAGAGTTTTTTTTCCTTTTAAGTACGTGAATGATTTATAACCCATTCCCTCAAGACTAACATCAGTGCCTTAGAGCATCACACACATCACCCATTTTTTCAAAAAAGTTGGAGAACATTAATGAAAGATAATATTATTATTAGTTATTAATATTATATAATAATAATTTATATCACTGTCATTTTATTTGAAATGGCCTGCACCCACACAGCATTTCAGATAGTAATGACTACCCGTGATCACCGCATAAAGACCATTCTATGCTGCTGGTGACATAACCTTACTTTAATAACACCTTCACCCTGTACCCAAGACCACACACAGAAAGTTTTGGTTTTACAAAAACATTCAACAACATTTAAAGTTGCTCTAACCCATGAAATGATGTACAGTTACTGCTATGGATTTTAAAAATCATGTTATACTTCATATGGCATTTCTAGAAGACTAAAGATAAAAGTGAAACTTCACTCCATGACTGTATTCTACTGAACTCCCATTTTTTTATCTTCTGAATAGATTTGTTTTCGATTGAACAACAGATTAAACCAATCTGTGGGTAACTGTCCATCATTTGACGAATTAACTAATGCAATAATCACCTTAGCACTACCATTATTACACTGTTCTTTGGAAATGGATTTAACAATAATACTAGAATGGCTGATTTTGTGCTAATGCAGTAAATTAAATACATGCCAAGGTGCTTAATCACATTGATGCAACAGTCATGTAAATCCCATTTTGCCACACAGCAGTCCAAATAATTGATTTGCAACACTGGGTCTGCATTGACCTAATACAACCTGCATTATTAAAGAGAGATAACTCAGAGATTGTAGAGCAATCTTTACATGCGCTCCTTGGTCCTTTATAGATTGTAACTCGGGCTCCTCCTTAATACACCATTTCTTCTTTTACTAATATGATTGATTTCTGCGACATTATGAAAAAGTAAACAAATTAAAATCCTTATATACATAGTAGGCGTGTGAATCTACCTCCCACTCAATTCCCGGTGGAGTCAAACAATCCCACTGAAAGACTTTTAGTCTTAGTCAAGGTGTTCGTTAGACCCATAATTACAGTACTGGAAATAACCTTGAACCCATGTGACTTTTCCTCTGGGCTTTGAATGCCCAACACAAACAGACAATCACAGTGCTCAAAAAGGCACATGTTTCCATAACAGCATCACCGAACACGTTCAGCAAAACACTGACATGACCAATCATGGAGGCCAAATGTAAATGATGACAGACAAAAGGTCTGGCAGTGTTTGATGTTCACCAAGGGCACATAATGTGAATAAATTAAAGTGTTTTCTTAGTCAAATGACCTAGGGAGTGTTGGGTATTTGAATGGCAGGTGTTCGTCAGGCATTGATAGATGGAAGGTGAGGACAAGGGTGAGTGGGCAGTGGAGGTGTTACAGGGAGGGGAGGATCATGTTGGTGGAATTTAAAGGTTTTAGGCACCTTTAGGATCAGCCCTCTCTCTCTCCCTCGCTCTCTTTCCCTCTCTCTCCATTGCTGAAAGACTGCATGGTGGAGGTGAGACATCATGCTTTGTGTGGCCTTGGGGCTTTTTTTCCTCCTCACATAAGATGGCTGAAGTGCTTATGTTGCCATCTTAAGCTGTTGTTTTACAGCCAGGCCATTTTTTTCTCTTTTATGACTACTTGAGAGAACAACCTTTCACCTAAATTTATCTTTTACTTGATATGTTTGTATTTTAACCAATTAATTTCATGTAGACAAAGACCTAGATTGCTAAAGACAGGGCAAAATCATGTGACTGGCTTAAGGTTAGATGTTATTTGACTGCAGTGTATTTCTAAATCGTGTCCAGAGCTTGTTCTATCGATTATTATTTTTCTCTCTCTCAAAAAAGACTAATGAGCACACAGAATTCCACTAGAAAGGTTAATACAATATTGAAATGTCAGGAGATTAATGATATTGTTCTTTCTTCCTATGGTCTTGTAGGGGAGGGTGACAAATGTCTTGCCCTTTTCACTCCAACCCTCCCCATTTGTGATATCTCTCTCTCTCCTTCTCATTCTCTTTGTTTCTTATTCTCCAGCTTCCATTTTTCCTCCCTCCTATTGTCTCCTCCTCGTTCTCCTTCGCTGGCCATGGCCTCCAGATGCTAAGGACTTTCTCCACTTCTGTCTGTCAATACTGTAGCTATATGCAATGACACAATGCAAGAGATCTGCTGTGCTGCAGAGTGTGCAGTTGACAGTGAATGAATAGCATTGATCCATCTTCATTAGAAGGTAAAGAGACTTCTTTATAAGAATTCTGCCTTCATTCCAGGCCAGAAATGTTTGTGTCCATGCGTCACACCATCGAACTGTTTGTTAATGTTCAGCTTTGTTGTATAGAGAAAAAAAACAAAACACGTCTGTCTTACAGGCGCTACAGAAATCATATTCGGTGTTTTGGTCTTTTTACTGCAGATGTTAACTGGTATTATGTGTTCAGTGTTTCAGTGGTGCACATCTTGACTCCTCCCATGCTCCTGCAGCACCCTGGCATGGGGTCCAAGTTTTAATCAACTCTGCATAATTGGAGTGATTCCCTGTCTTGCTGTATATTTCAATCCATCTGTATAATTACGGTGAATTAAAGTCTTTGTCAGAAGGAATGAGGAGGGAGAAGCCTCACACAGACTCCTTCCTACCAGTAGACCCACACCCCCCCACACACACACAAAGACACCACCCCCCGCCCCATCACCTATACAGTAGCTCACACAATTAAACACCAGCTTGAGAGAAAGAGGAAATTACCTCCTTTGTCATCTCACTTTTCACTGGTGAGGGGCTAAACATGCATATGAACATCAACAGTAATTAATGCATCATGACGACCTGTGTACAGAATACACCTGATATCCCTCTACAGACTGCTACAGATTAACCAATTAGCTGTACAGTTTTTACACAGTCACTGTCTTAGTGTTATTTCTGGCTGTAAGACCAGTGGTAAAAGCCACTGCAGGGAACTGATCTTCCTCTTTGCCATGGGGGCAAAGATGAAGAGACTATGACCAGCCGAGCCTCAGTGCAGTAATTGCATCGATGAGAAGGGAAGCAGTAGCTTGCAGGCAGGAATGGGTCATCATTACTCTGTGTGAAGCTTCCAGCCCTAAGGTAGGTCATTACTGCCGTGTGTCAATAGCTGATGCTGTTCTATGATAGAGGCCAAACTGACCTCCCAGGGTCATGTGATCACTTCCTGCCTGTTCTGACAATAACTAGGATGCCACTTTATCTTCTGTCTTTTGCAGGTGATTCTCCAAAATGTTGAATATGATCTTGGACTTCCTGCAACGAGAAGAGAAATGGAGATGCAACCACTACATCTTTCCTCTAGTCACCAGTCTTGGCATTGTTCCTTTGATAATGTCATTCGCATCCTAGTCATAGACTGATCTGTGGTCTACGTCTCTCTAATTTCCTCATCTCATCCATCCTGCGGCGGACAGCCGTTATCTCTTCTTCTATATGACCGACATCTGCAGAGTACAGCCAAATCACTTTACTATCCCGCAGGGAAACAATCCTCCAATAACTTCCAACTCCATCCAGGAAGTCCTGAATTAACCATGAAGCTGGTTTGCCAAGTCATACGCTTTTATTCATTTTATCAGACCTGCCTGATTGTTTGAGTAATTACTATTCTACAGTGTGGCTCTTTCCTTTATTACTCTGAATTCAAGCCAGTCGTGGTTCAGCTCTGAGGTTGCTGTAGTGTTTATGATGCAATTCACATGTGACGGGCTGCACACACAGGGCACAAAACACTAACAACATAGTCATTATGAACGCAGTAATGATCACAGTTGTTGCTAAATAAATGGTCACTGCTGACTGTATAGCAGATTTATTCAGTAATAGAAAGTGGAGAATTGACGCCCTTTGTGCCTCTTTGTTAACGCAATCTAACCCATTTCTATTTTTTCTTTTCTTTCTTTTACTCCAAAACAATTGCTATTTCTCATTAGCAAGCCTTTTATGTAACACTTAACAATTACCTTGGCCTTTTCCAATTTTTCACCTGAAATCCTGATTCCTTTGGTCCTCACCCTATCGAGCATACAACCTTTCCTCTTTCATCTCAGCGTCACTATCATGATGTCTGCAACATCTCACAAATTTTCCTCACAAAATGTTTCCAACACCCAATTTATACAGTGACAGGATGCACCTATCTGTTGAAGGTTGAGGAGTGCTGCTCTTTGTATCCGCTCTTTGACTTGCTCACAGTTGTAACTCCAGCCCTGGGCAGTATGTGACTTACTCTCAATATTCTTGCATCACAAGTTTTCTTTGGGTTTGGCAGACATGAAGTAAGTTGCATAAAATGAGAGGGATGTCAAAAGCTCTTCAAAAATTAGTTGGTGACATGGCTTATCCATGACTATTGATTCCACCTTACTAAAGCTAAAACTTTGCCTATATACCACTGTTTAAACAATGTATTCATAATCGCTGTTATGGTTATGACGTCCTAAATATGATAAACTACAGATTGTAGATCCTGAACCCAACTCAGGGAGGCCATCTCCCGTGACTGTTGAGGTTGAGGGGAGAGAGACAGGACAAAAGACACACTGCAAAGCCACAGTTTAACAATAACTAATGATTAATTTCAAAGTGAGTTATAAACATAAAGAGAATTAAAAAGGTCAGTGAAGAAGAAACACTCATCAGCATCAGAAGAAGCCCCTAGCATCCCAGGCCTACTGCAGCAAAACTAAGAGGGGGTTCACAGTCACCTGATCTCATCATATGATCGCACTATAAACTTCAATTCAGTTTTATTTATGCAGCGCCAAATCACACCAACAGCAGCCTCAAGGTGCTTTATTTTGTAAGGTAGACCCTAGAAAAATTAAAAAGGAAAGCTTTAAGCCTAATCTTAAAAGCAAAGTGGGTGTCTGTCTCCCAAATCTAAACTTCCACAGAAGAGGGGCCTGAAAACTGAAGGCTCTGCCTCCATTCTACTCTAGAAATCCAGGTCTTTATTTCTTCAAGACATTCCTGCAGTTTAACTAAATGGTGTGTGTCATCTAGGTTCATGGAGAGAGCTGGGTATCATCTGCATAACAATAAAAATTTATGCTATGGCTTCAAAAGATAATGCCTAAAAAGTTGAAATACAAAAGGTGAAGGACCACTAAAGATGCAAAAGGTGTCCAGGAGACAACCAAGTCATATGCCTTTATTACCTGAACTCAACCTTTGAATGCAGGGGATAAGCAATTCAAGCTCCTCCTTATCTCTAAAGGAGGCATGAGCCTTAATCTAATTTTTTTAGTCAATAGCCATAGTTTGTGATCATCGGTGAAGGCATAGATCTAAGAACATAGATCTGAGCTCTCTTTTGACCACAGCACACCGGTACAGCATCTATATCACTACAGATACCACACCAGATGCTGCAGATCCTATGCCAATCGATCTGACAGTCCACCACTCCACTTCCCTCACTCGTGAAAAAGACCCCATCTCCTCCACTTAGGGCCTTTTCCAAATAGAACCATATCCTCAGACTTGCTGCTAATTTCATGCCAGCTGCCTTACAGTTAGCTGAAAACTACACCAGCACAAGCTGGAAGTCGTGACCCGATTAATCCAACACAACCATGTAATGAGCAAAGAAGACAGAGGACAGCCTGAAACCACCGAACCCAACCGTTTACACCTCTGACTAAACCTAGAAACTCTGTCCATAAAATTGTGAAAAGGACAATGCGGTTTTCGTCCTGGTCGCGGAACACTGGACCAGCTCTTTAGCCTCTCAAGGATACTTGAGGGTGCATGGGAGTTTGCCCAACCAGTCTACATGTGTTTTGTGGACTTGGAGAAGGCATTCGACCGTGTCCCTCGGGGTGTCCTGTGGGAGGTGTTGCGGGAGTATGGGGTGTCTGGCCCATTGCTACGGGCCATTCGATCCCTATACAACCGTTGCAAGAGCTTGGTTCGCATTGCCGGCAATAAGTCGGACTCGTTTCCGGTGGGTGATGGGCTCCGCCAGGGCTGCCCTTTGTCACCGGTTCTGTTCATAATTTTTATGGACAGGATTTCTAGGCGCAGCCAAGTGGCGGAGGGCTTTCACTTCGGTGGCCTCAGAATCTCATCTCTGCTTTTTGCGGATGATGTGGTTCTGTTGGCTTCATCGGGTGAAGGCCTCCAGCTCACACTGGAACGGTTTGCAGCCGAGTGTGAAGCAGCGGGAATGAGGATCAGCACCTCCAAATCGGAGGCCATGGTTCTCAGCCGGAAAAGGGTGGAGTGCCCACTCCAGGTCGGGGATGAGTTCCTGCCCCAAGTGGAGAAGTTCAAGTATCTCGGGGTCTTGTTCGCGAGTGATGGGAGAAGGGAGCCGGAGATCGACAGACGGATTGGTGCTGCGGCTGCAGTGATGCGGACGCTGCACCGGTCCGTCGTGGTGAAGAGGGAGCTGAGTGTAAAAGCGAAGCTCTCAATTTACCGGTCGATCTACGTCCCTACCCTCACCTATGGCCACGAGCTGTGGGTAGTGACCGAAAGAACAAGATCGCGGATACAAGCGGCAGAAATGAGCTTCCTCCGAAGGGTGGCTGGCCTCTCCCTTAGAGATAGGGTGAGAAGTTCAGCCATCCGGGAGGGGCTCAGAGTAGAGCCGCTGCTCCTCCACATCGAAAGGAGCCAGTTGAGGTGGTTCGGGCATCTGACAAGGATGCCTCCTGGGCGCCTCCTGGGTGAAGTGTTCCGGGCATGTCCCACCGGGAGGAGGCCCCGGGGCAGACCCAGGACACGCTGGAGAGATTACATCTCTTGGCTGGCCTGGGAGCGCCTTGGTGTTCCCCCGGATAAGCTGGAGGAGGTGGCTGGGGAGAGGGAGGTCTGGGCTTCCCTGCTTAGGCTACTGCCCCCGCGACCCGGCCTCGGATAAAGCGGATATATATATATATATATATATATATATAGATATATATAGATATATATATAGATATATATATAGATATATATATAGATATATAGATATATATAGATATATATATATATATCTATATATAGATATAGATATATATATAGATATAGATATAGATATATATAGATATAGATATAGATATATATAGATATAGATATATATATATATAGATATAGATATATATAGATATAGATATATATATATATAGATATATAGATATATAGATATATAGATATATATATATATATATATAGATGGATAGATGGATGGAAAAAAAAAAGAGAAATCAAAAACACCAGACTGATAACCTCAAGTCTTACTATATGATGACATGAGGTTGACAGAAAACCAAACAAACAGCAGTGCTTAGCTGCTGTCCCAAATTAACTTTATATTTTAATTTTAAAGGCTTGGAGAAGAAAACTGCTGAAAGGTTGTGACGTGTTCATCACACTTAATATCATCCAAGTTCGCTGTGTCACCATTTTGGTTTCTTCATTAGAAATCATTAGATTTGCCTTCAAGTTCACATGCATTAATGTTATACTCAAAGCTACTGGTTGGATCCTCAATTATACAACTATCAATCACCCGTGACTTATTCGCTAGTCAAGTCCTATGTGAGTCCAAGCACGAGATGTGTGCAGCCAGCAGAAACTGCATGAGTTTTCGCAGCGGCAAGAAAGAGCAAAACAAGCTGCAAGTGAAACACAGTAGTCAGTTAGTACTGGGTTACAGAGCCTTTTGAAAGCCTAATTTTCCAGCAACCAGGCTTTGTAGAGTTACACGGTTCTTCAAAGAACTGCACTATATCTGATAACCTGATGTTCTGTCTCTTCCTTCTGTTTATCCTCTTAATCAGTCATGTAATGAACGACACTGGTGCTACAGTTTGGATTAATTATACATCAACCCAATTAGACACAGTACATCGATGCTACAGCTTTATCTGATTACAAGACCAATGGAAAGATGAAAAACTCTTCATATTTTACATAAGTAGGCCTTCTGTATCTCCTTGAGGACACAGAGTCGAAGCAAATTAGTGCAAATATTTTTCTTGGAAAAAGGACAAATCACATGCTAAATTTTTTGTCACAAGTTGCGTTTTTCCAATTTGTGTTTGTAATTAGGGTGTGCAGGACCCAGACATCCAGCGGATAATCTGGCCTTTCTGTATTAGACGGGAAGTGGACCGTGAAAGTAATTGGTGAGTGGAGCACAAATTGGATCTAAGCGTGATGCGATTTTTATTCCTCTGAGGCAATGTTTGCAAAGCGATTAGAACAATGCTGCGGCTGCACATTTTCAAAAAACTTTATTACATACATTTGCACACATTTATGATTGAATGTTAACAGCTCCAGTAATCAACCTAAAGGTGTGAAGTATTATGTGAAGCTTACCATCAGCTGGGGAAAAAGGTTACGTTTACAATGGCGGCTTTGGCACTATGATAAATGAACATGGATGATAAATAAATAATAAAAATTAAAATGATTTTCATCGCTCAACTGTTTCAAGAGCATTCCAGTTAGGATTTCTATTAAATACTCCAAAATAAAGTGCCACATCAACCACACAGAATACAGATTGCAGAGTTGTTTTCTAAATAAATAAATAAATAAAATCCACAGAGACGGCTTATATCCAGTCCTGCTCCTGGAGACTTGTTGCATGATTTACCAAAAGTTATGTGAGGCAACTAACAAATAACATGATTAGACACAAATTCATTAGGAAATAGCACCAAATGGTAATGAGATCTTGTGCCTGAGCAGTTAACCACTGGGGATTCAGTAAGGCAGTAATAATCATACTTGTGTGACCAGAAAGCATAGAGATTGGATATATGTGCAGTCTGCGAACACTTCCCGCTGATAAATGGGGTTTTATCACTTCGGCAGAATCTTGGCCAGTATGCCTGGCTGAATACTGAACAGGACTATTGTGTAGATGGGGAGTGAGGATGAATGGCAAGACGATTTACTCTGAGGACAAGGAGGTGTGCAGGAACTGATGCCATTAAGCACGAAGGTGTTGTGCCAACATGAAGATGAATTGTAAGCTCCTTTCTAGCTACAGTACAGTGGATTTTAGATTATAGCAGGTCAAGGATAAACAAATTTCACATAAGAGAAGGAAATTAACAATGATTATCAGAGACATTCTTTAAAACTAAAAAAAGGAGCACATATTTACATTTCAGAAACTGGCACCAGAAAATAACTGCCACTTTTGCAAACTGAAATTACTTAAATGATTAATCAATTATTCAGATAGTTGGAAAAGTAATTAGTGTGGAGAAAAAAAAGTAATTGATATATTGACTAATCCTTTCGGCACATCTTAAAATTAGGGCACAATCAATACTGGATTTTGAAGGTTAATGAAAATACCAATATGTGAGTCAGGAAAAAAATCAAATAAAATTAAATGACTGTACATCACAAAAAACAATGTCTATAAATATCTGTAGTACAGGTTTGGATGGGTTTGTATTTTGCAAGTTTTTTGGATTTATATAGCTAAAACACATTCAACCGCCCAACAGCAAGGGTATCTAGCTGTTTGAGGCCAAACAGCACTCCAGAAAACGGGCAACAACTACAATCCCGAAAAACTCAGTTCTACAGTTTTGTTCAGATCCCAGGTGCCAGTGAATCTTCTCCAGGAGGCTGAGCTCCACTGCAGCTCACTCAGTATTTACAATTTGATCACCACTCTTGCCATACCTCTGCATGACAAGAAGAGAGAGGCAAGTTTCTTCTTAACAAGTGGTACCATAAACTAACACCAGAGCCGGGATTACATTTGATGCCGACTGAAGTTCAGCCACTCCCTTAAGTAGTAGCTCTCAACAAGGTCATCACAGGCAGGTGCATGATTGCCAGCAGGTATGTGGAAAAAAGTCCCACTACTGCACAAAAATCAGTACACCCAGATGCACATGCACACACGTAAAGACACAAATAGATAAGACAGAAACTGGCAGGTCAGCACAGTGAGGACAGAGCAACCATGACGGTGAACTCTTGATCAAAAGCAGAGAACGCCATTTCAATCTTAACAGTCCTCAAAATTCAAAGAAAACTTTCACAATCTACAATTTAAATCCATTAACTCCATTTCCTGAGGAAAGTCAAGTGTTAAAGCTTAAAGTCCCATATTTCTTCTTAACAGCTACATGGTCATTTTTGACTGCCCTGCATTATTACTAATGATTTGGAATATTAAGGTGTCTCTGGTGTGGCCACAACAACTGAGATACAACTGTCACAGAGGGATTATAGTACTGATGTAATGGTTCTGAAACCAAGACCAAATCCACAATACACACACCACCAACCTGCTAAAGATCGTGGTCCTATCCGAACCACAGATTTGGAGAATCGTTACACTCGGGAGTCTCAAACAGTATACTACAGGTGGCAGCATTGTCATCAGTACTAATTGTTTAAATTGAGCTGTACCTAAAACACTTAAAAGTTTACATTATCAGCACCCTGCTGAGCTCACCGCACCACATTTTGCAAATCTAATTGGTGGGGTTGAAAACTGGTGGGTTCTTCCCTGGTTGTGCTCTGTGCCTGTGGCAGTAAACCCCCATCAATTACCTGCTACAATCTGTTTCATGCTGAACATGAAGGAATGTGTCAACAACCCACAATACTGTTCTGCACACACATGAAAGCCTGGCCATCCAAACAGAGTAAAACCTCTGACAGCATAAATTACTGGGCGGAAAAAGGTGAAGGCGCTGAACATGTATCAAGCCTCGTCTGCTGTCAAAGACAGCAGACAGGGAAACAAAGGAACCCACAGTGGCTGAGCAAAAAATAGACAAGGATGTAAAATGTGCAGTTAGAGGGGATAAGAAGAACAGCCAGCTGTGCTGGACAAAACACTGGTCAACCGATAGGTAGAAAAGTCATATAGTAGCATCTTTTAAAGGACTGTCAGCTTCCATAATAGTGACTTCCTGTTCACCAAGGTAAACAGGAAGCAAACACAGCCTTCAGTCGTGTGTGGTGGCAAGACAAACAACTTCCAGCACAATCCAGTGTGCTCATTGTGTAGTTGTGGAAGAGGAGCTGTGGAACTGTTTGATGAGGGATATGTCTGGGTGCCTCTGCCATTGTTCGGCACAGTTGAGAATCATTTATCACAATAGGAGCACCTGGTGTTCAGAAAAAGCTTGAACAGAGCAGGAGCTGGAACACCACAACCAGAGCGTCTTAGCTAACAAAGAGGGCGAAAATAGCAACATCTTTTTCCGCATCTATCACTGTTCCTCTTCACATCTCACTCCCGCTCCTCTCTCCAGCTCAGCTTTTCCCTCCCTTTTTCAGCTGCTTTTAACATGCCTCCATCTCCCCATGTTAATTTGCTGCTTCAGTGACACGCATCATTGGGGGAGTCATTTCTAATAACCCCGCCAGCCCCCGTACAAGTGCCTTTGAGTCATGCGCTAAGATGTCATTCAAATTATTAAGCATAATGGTGACAATGATGCATTTCTAAAGCCTTCCTTGCTTCCTTACATGACTGCAGTAAACTCAACATAGCTAACCAATCCTCCAACATTTTCCCTACCCCCCAACCCTCTTCACAGATAAACCCCATGTCCCCATCTCATCTTTTTGAGGAAGAGCACGTACTGAGCTGCTGAGGTAAATCATTTCATTTTCCTGAACGTTTTGCCACAAGAAAAATCTTTTTATTTCTGAAGGATCTGTGTGTCACAACCTCCTCAGTGTCTTATCGCATGTCATGATGCACAGCTTCTCATTTAAAAGGGTTTCAAGGTAGAGGGGCTAGAGGTTTCTTTACCTTCTTTTCCCTGACCTGAGTCAAAGTAATTATTCATTCACGCAGGGCCATCAGGGATGATCCGCATATGACATTTTCCCTTAGCTGCTTTGTTGTTGCAGATCCAAGGCAGAAAGATTGTCAGAGCCCAACATCTGCTGTTGTCTCCCTTAGCCTCAGCTCAGCACAACACATCTAGGCAGCTAAGAAAATAACTGAACAGAGCCACAGGGATTCTCCTTTTCTCATTTACAAACTTTTTAGCATAAGCAACACATGTGAGGCAGATGGCAAGCTCCAAACATACCCGCACAATAATGTTTATTATTTTAGTTATGCATTATGTTAAAGTAACACAAACTGAGGTGCAGGACAACTTACTGTAATATGCAGAGCATTACATTAGAACGTGTTGTATCACTACAACCTGACAGAGAAACTGTTTTTCTTTGTCTCTGTTTATTTTCTAATTTCACAAATACAGCCTTGACTGCCTAGACGATGCCACGGTGTTCTGGATTAAAAAAGCAGAAAGCAGATGCCTCTGTAATAAAGACAATTAAACAAGCAGCTGCACCATCTGCCATTGTCCGTGACCAAAGTAATGAGTGGAAAAAGAGGTCTAAGAGGAATTTTGGGAAGGTAGCGATGTGCATACATTCTTAGGCTTATAAACGCCAAGGACCTGCAAAAGTGCCAAGATGGGTCAAACCACACTTATTTTTTTCAAACTGTGTAATAAGTATGACAGAGCCTTTTTAAGCAATTAAGCAAAGATGACATTCAGCTTAAAGGACCCAAAACAGATTATAGATGCAAGATAATATAATCTCTGGCATTATTCATTCCTCCTCCTCTTCGTTTCCAGCCTCTCTTCTGCCTCCTGTGTGGCCTGAGCCATAGAAGATAAGTGGTGGGGCAGTGTGTGACCTTGCCCATCTGGGGGTGATTAACTGATTATGCCTCAGAGAGTGGTGACATTCATGCTTGGAGGCCAGCAATTGTCCTCCTTTAAAGGAACAGCAGCAGGTGAAGAAGAGAGAACATTATCAGCAAGACAGGAAAAAAAGAGGGTTACAGCCTCACATGCAATGTAGCAGTGAGATTTCCTTAACATCTACAATGAGCATACATCAAATGAGGTATTTTACATTGAATGACCATCTATCAAACTATTTCCCATCTTGTTTAGCACAAATTAAAAAGCTTTAATCTGTTTTCTATTGTAAAGTGAGTGTTAATATATACAAGCATGAAATCATTACTGCAGCATTCAAAGGCAGGGTCAGAGTTTCAGCGAGGTCCTTGGCAAAGACTTGAAATCGTATGTGTTCAAGTGCTGCTGTGTGAAAAAACGTGAGCAAACTTGCATAGAAGTTACTAGATAAGGGAAAAAATGAAATGTTAGTCTGATGTGTTATCTGAGTGCATGTGTGGGCTGAAAAGGATGGTTTGGCATATTTTTCTGCCCCACTTCATACAACCAGAGACAAAAGCTGGCCTTGGCAAAGCTGCTTCGTTTTCCTTCAGTGTGTTTTTTCAAGCTGAAGGTTTTAGAAACGCTTCTTTTTTTTGGTTGTCAGAATTTTATTGAACAGAGGGACACAATTTGGTTCACAGTGAGAGAAAAGATTTCTAAATGTATGTTGTTGCTGTTTTGTTGGGGGTTTTTTTCCTGTGTGTATTCCTTGATTCATTTAAATATACTTGTGTACTGTATTTATTCTTATTTTATTTTATTCTATTATTCTATTATTTTATTCTAATTTTTGCTTCATAACTTTTGCACTGTCCACTTCCTGCTGTGACAAAACAAATTTCCCACATGTGGGACTAATAAAGGTTATCTTATCTTATACACCACAGGAAATATATAATGCTACACAAAATTTTTTACTTTTGTTACGTTATAATAAATAATCTACTTTCAAATACTGTTGGACCCTGTCTTTAATTAACAACAATCAGACAAGCTTTTGGGGTGTCTCCCACTGTGTTTGTTAACACACATCATTAATCAAGGGGGGGTTCCATTAAGCAGGTCACTCAGGATCATGCTAAACAATTAAGCTTTGATTAAGAGATTGCTCATCAAGCCATCCCACTAGCAGCCACTGGCACATTTAAAACCCTTAGGATAGGATGCTTTCCATCTACAGCCCTTCACTTGGAAACACTGGTGCTGGCAGTCGATTACAAGTGTACTTAGCTTCAAATATCCTGGGGTAAGCAGACAGACATATCCACACAAGCTATTCAAGTTAGCAAAGTAAAATAATACATGCAGTAGTTTCTTTTCAACTGCTTCTACCTTCCCTAGATGCCATTACAATACATGACAACCAACTGCTGCTTATTTTTGCCAACAGTTTTCTTTTCTATTGAATAAAATCCCCCAGCTTTCACGAACATCTCTGCTCTAAGCTTGTATGAATAGTCCTTTTTGAAAAGACTGCAAGGTGAAATGTAACGCCTCCTCCCACTCCACACCTAACTGAACCACAAATCTCAAGGAGAGCAGATAAGTGAAGAGAAAGGAAAGTGTGGGCAGGCAAGGGTGATGTGATAAAGAAGAGTGTGGGATGGAAAATTAGCCAGAAGAGTTGAATAGAAAGATGAACTCTGGGTATGCAACACAGAGAAATAATAAATACTGTTCATAATCTAAACTGACACATTCAAAACAACTTAAACAAAAAGAGAATTTTAACACTTGCAACATAATTGCAAACACTAAAATTCCCATTAGCCTGACTGCTAATTAGCAGCATTTAAATATAAAAAAAGGTTCAGTAATTAGCAATCTAATAAGCAAATTGTAAAAGCAACATAAAACAAGTAGCAAGTTCCCACTGAGGCTTAACTGTGGGACACAATTGTTAAGGTGATGATGGCTGTGATTCAGTAATGACAACGGAATGGACAGAGCTGTTGTTGTAGTAAACATACTGTAACCTGCATCAATTTTGAGATTGAAGTCCATCCATGTTCGCACCTCCTACCAAGGTATGCATCCTGGGCATCAGGCAAAACAGTGACATGGCATATAAAAATCAAGACTGTCATTATTGTATGTAATACATGTAATACTAGGCTGTTCAGGGATTGAGAGACTGAGTATTAATGTACCGAAGAACCTGAATTTATCAGAAATGTTACAAAGCTGCCACAGTACAGTATATTCATGAGCTAGCTAAGACACAGTTAGCTGGATAGTGACATGGCTACTACCCATTGGTACAACTTTATCTATTACAGCTATAATCAATAGATAATAGCATAATACAAAGATGGCAAAACCATGGGATTAGTGGGTGGGAATTATGTAGTATATCCATTCACAAAAGAGTAGCAAGCTAGCTGTATTTTAGTTCCATATATGAATATGGCATTTGCTAGTTTACCAGAAAACATTACAAACCAATATACAACCAAGCTAAATTACAGCAAACCCTAGGATCCTTGCACACTTCCTTAATTCTGACCTTTTTTCCATGTTTATTTTTTCTTTTAGACCATTCAAAGTCTGGTTTAGAGCAGTGTTGTGCTAAGCTAGTTGTTGTTTAATGTTTGTATTCACTTTCTAATCACCATTTGAGAAATTTCTGGTTTGTTTTGCTTTAACTGTCGGACAAATATAACAAGAACAATAAAAACATCACAGTTAAGAACTTAAAGAACCAGAAATAACTGCAGTGACAGTTATTGCAGTGATATCATATCATCTGGATTTGTTCAACAGAGTGATGTTGCAAGGTATAAACAGCCTCTGGGTGCGAGAATGTACCTGCATCCTGATGATACTAAGATCTATTCACCATGAAGAGGGTGTGATACATCACATGTTTCTAAGCTAATGTAAGCTAGAAATGCACAATAGTCACTGTAGTAGAGCAGGAGATGCATTAACATCACATCCTTTGGAATTTCCTGGTAAATCTGTTTTCAACATTTGCTTTTAAAGACTTGTGCTTGTGGTTGTCTTTCACATCAGCCATACATACTGTTTTCCCGCATGTCAAAATGATTTATTCTGTTCACATGTTAGATGCACATCAGGATCAGATCACCTTACTTAGGGTCCATATAAACAATGAAGTTCTAATCCAGATTTTAATCAGATCAGATCTAATATTATATTATATCTTCCCTACATTTTTAGGTTGGGTTTTTATTTTTTTTCTTCAATTAAATGTCAATGAATTGGGCAGAAGATTTTCTACTGCCTAACAGTCAGAGACATCCTGGCCAGTTTACCATCCTCAGCATCATCATTTTCACCAACACTATCATTACAGACTACCAGTCCTCAGACCCACATCTCAACAGCACCCTTATCAGAAGTACTACGCAGGGATAGTCTGTTTTGTAAAACAAGCTCAATATGTGGAAGTGCTGGTCAATAACACCATGTTTTCATTTAAACAATTGGAATATTATATAGCCTCTGAAGTCATTTATCACATTCGGTGCTACAATGGGAATAAACAGAGATACAGCTTGACAGACAGAAGAGAGCGACAGGGAGAGGGATGAAATGCTAATTTTTGCCGCTTGTCCCACACAGCTGGTCTAACTGTTTGACATGTGTGATGAATGGTGTTGCACTGGTACTGCTGGCCTCTCACCTCCACTCATTGTCACCAGTCTAGAGACAAAGAAGAGGAAAAAAGCTGGGGGGGAAAAAAACATCCTGCAGCACAAGCAGCACAAGCAGTAGATGCTTCCTTTCATCACCTCACACACAAACGTGCGCAGACACATGCAGACACTCCCTTCTCCCCACACAAATGCACTGGTACCAACATCAAAGGGCACACACATTCAAATGCACACTCACTCCTGTTATCACACCCTGATAACTTGTATCCTACTGCAGTATGTATTTGCTGAGCAAAGCCTTTTTCTTTCTGGCTACTTAACCAGTTTTTGCTCTCTCCAGACCGTCTCCACCGACGCCTGATGCAACAATTACAGCCATATGAAAGCAAGGGCTTCTGGGATTACGCAAAAAAACAGGTATTCCACCACAAACTGCATATTTGCTACGCATCCCATTGCAGGAGAGAATGAATAAGAGGTGAAGTACACACTGGTAAACAGCTGGAAATAAAAAATGGGACTGGAAGGGGAAAGTTGCTTTGTTGGCAAAGAACAGAGCAGTCATTACTCGTCCTACCCCCCAGGCACAGGGAGAGGAAGAGCTGCGAAACGGCAGCGCTTGCCTCCTAGTCTGCACTGATGGGTTTGTTTAAAAGGTCAGGATAGATCGGTGAACCTTTTTCATAAATATGAATGCAAAAACCTCTCAACCATTCCAAGGAAATATCATGAAAATGGGTTATTTACACATTATTCTTTGATTCTGTGTGGGGGGTGTTTTAAATTTTATGCCTCGTTGTTCCAATATTTCATAAAGAATTTTTTTTAAACACTACATGAATCTGTTCCATGACCTTATGTCAACAAAATAAATCTTTTTTTTCAGTGCTTTTCCAAAATAATACAGTTTAACACCAGAAAAACATGATTACTGTATGTCTCATGCCATGCCTATAATAGTGCACAGGAGATAAGTTCTAACTGCAACAACTGTGAAAATGAAGGTAAGTTAAATTAATGGAAGTAAAGCTATATTAAAAACTAAGTTAGCAGTATAAATAAGATGATCTGTAAAGCTGAAAAGCCTGATATTTTTAAAGCCCCTGCCACAACACACCAAAGAGAAACTGCAGGGCTCGATCTCCCACTGCACCATGAGTCCAAACGCTCTGACAGATAACCAAACAAACAAATACATAAATAAACTCTTCAGGCTTCAGTGTCACTAAAAAGAAAAATGAAAAAAAAAAAAAGAACCAGTATTAGAGAGAAACTGGCTGTTTTTCTGCATAAGTATGTTTTTCAGATGAAGGAGAGTCAAGAAAAATCCGGCAGCAAGAAGAAAGTGAGTGCAAGATGAGAGGCGGAAAAAAAGAACACCGATATGAGTAATTGTTGACATTTATGAGCAACTGAGGAAGAAAGAAGGTTCAAACTGTTAAAAGTGTCTACTTTACATATCCCATAATCATTCATGGAGAGAAACCACGCATGAAGTATCACAAGCCTGAACGTGGCATAGATCAGTGTCCACATCAGAAAAAAGAACAATTTTACAAAATACTGTGTCAAAAATAAAAAGGTGCCCCTGCAAATGTTCAACAGATTTACAAGACGAAACCAAAGTGGTTGATTTCACACTTAAGTATCAGATTTCACCAATTCGATAATTAACGACAGCCTCAATTGATTTTGGCACATCTTACATGTTAAAACGTGTGGCTGGCAGATAGCAATTAAGTAAATAATAACTCACGGAAGAATAGTGGGAAAGGGAAAAACAGATCAAGCTCCTCTTGCATAAGTATTATTAAGCAATTGTTTAATAGAGTCATCACTTTTGCCCAAATGGAGCATGCACCAGGTCCTTGGCACCAACTAATTTACCATTTGCTAAGCACCAAATTTTTACTTAAACCGAAAAACATCCTGACTTTCTACTTGTCGACGATGACCCAACAGGTACCCATTTAACAAACACTGTCTCATTATCGTAGTGAATATTCTTACCTTAAATCACGTGTCCTCTGCTCAACCAGCTCTGGAAATAATATCCGACTTCTGTGTGAAAACCGCTGGGCATTTTACGGAACGTGGTTTTGATAACTCATAAGTCCTAAGCTAACATGCGCAAAATTCGGTATTTTCGTGTCTGCACTGGCAGCTTTACGGAAATTGTTCTACTTTCACTTGAAACTAAACCTTGAAACATTTGACTTTTAGTATTTGTTGACCACTTGCGTCATGTTAGACTCATAAATTCCAGAAATGTGGGCCTCTTGGCCCCCTAGCCTCAGATGCACGTGACTGACAGTATTTGGTCTCGTGCTTGTGCCAAAAAGTGATCGCCTGCCAAAAACTGATTTCCGGTATTTGCCAAAAACTGATTGCTCGTATTTAAACTACTATAAATAACTTGTTGGTCTATAATATGTAAAACTTATGTCAAATGTATCCCTTATGACTGACATCAACTCATCTTGAACTACAAACAACATTCCTGTAACAAGGTAGAAGCCAATCAGTTTTTGGCAGTGACTTTTTTTATATCCTTTATTTTTCCAGTTAAAAAAAAATGTCATTGACATTAAAAATGTCTTTTTTAAGAGTAATCTGGCCAAGAGGACAGCAGAAATTCCAATAAATGTAACAATAGTTCTGTAAACATATTTAAGAGGACAAAAAGGACCGGGTTGGTTATGGCAAGTACAATAACACAGAGTTATTAAGGATACTTGAAAACCAGGTAATTTAACATTTTTATATATAACCCCTTTGTAAACCCTTTTCACAGAAGTCTATTTACCAACATACGTAAAGATATTACACATAAAAAATACACGGAAACATTGGAAATCAGTTTTTGGCAGGCTATCAGTAGTCCACTAAACTGCTGACAGCGAAGTTGGTAAAAAGATGAAAAAAATGCTTTCAGGTTCTTTTCATACATGAGTAACGTAAGTAAAAAGTTAGCATAAAAACGGAAGCACAATTTTATATACAATTCCATAGTTATTGGTGCCTAAATGGTGAAATCTACATCTGCGGAATGGTGCAACTGAGATTTAGAAAAATAGCACCGAACAAGTTTACAGTACATGATTTAATAAAAAGATCACAGCTGTGTGTTTGGAATAACCATGCAGAGTGAACAAAATCAACTCTAATTTGTGAGTTCACCAAGGTCATTCTTTAAATTTCCTCCCAAAAAGCTTTAAATACTTTTTTCCCATAACTTTTTATAGTAGTTTGTCTACTGAACATGTATTGATGAAAATGCTGGAGGTGCTTCACCAATCTCTGGAGGAGCTCTATGGATCTTCATAGTCAATGCAGAAAACTCAGTAGACCTGATCATGATGTGACAGAAATGTCAGGACTTATTATAAGCTCTATGCAGCAAGTGCTTAATACATAATTCAAAAAGCATTACTCCTCATTATGTAATTTATCAATACAGATATAATCTTTTCTGATTGTTAAGCTCATATATAACATATATTTGGTATCATTTAGAAAGTAAGTGATGGACTATAATGATTAAAATGTGAGCTCATTGTTTGTGAGTGTTTATAGAGATTTTATAAATATTTAAAGAGGAGATTCACAAATATTTTTGTCAGGAATAACTGTGTGGGAACTGTTTCTTGGTGACTTCACTCATGGTCCAACATTCTTTCCATCAACAATAACTGTCGGTGAATTTATACTGCAGCATTAACAAGAACAGTTAAGGGAACAGTTAAGAGTCACATAACAATAAACATCTTAAACAGCAACATACTCAAGACGCATGATGGGAGATAACTAGCCGCTCCCAACACACCACAATATGTACCAGGATTAATACAGTGTGACTACTGCAGTTACAAACTTACAGTCTGGTCCTGCCTACCCACCTACCTCACGTGGGTTATATTTGCATCTGGCAATAGATATTTGTATGTTCTGTATGTTCAGGTTTCAGACTGGGTTTTTTTCTGTCCTTGGGTGTCCGTGAGGTCCAGAATGCTAATATACTTAGCATGATCATGTCAAACATATAGCATTCTGGTTGTGATCATAGAAGTGCCAACCACTTCTGTTTGTGAGGTTCAGCCAGTCAGGGGCTAGCCAAGGCTAAAAGCCAAGGCTATGGAGCTGGTAACACATTCTGAACATATCATGTCCACGTGGAACATTTTTAAGGGCTCAAATGGTCTAAATAGCTTATTTTTTGTGATAATGATTAATTCTATGGGCACCTTCTTGAAAATCCAGAAGACCTCCACAACTCCTTACTCTCCACAGGCCATTTAGGACATCTCACAATGTTTCAGCATTTTGTGGGGTCAAGTAAGAACAGAGACCAAACCACTGACTGAGGCAACCCAACTGATCTCCTGTTTGGAAATCATGTGTCGCTTTTTATGTGATTAATCAGAGGCAAACTATCATAGTACACCACTCAACAGACAACCTAAATAGGCTAGTCAACCAGAAAAATTTCACTTTGTATTGGAAATAAATGAATCGCTGTCCAACAACCGCTCTTATACCCAAAATATTGCTTATTTGAGACCAGAGCAGGTAGTTTGTACTGCCTGTGCCGGTATGTGAACTACTCCTTCATAAAAAGTAAGAATAGGATTATTCGTTAGGCTTTTTAATATATTTAGGTGGCAATGTAATTTGTTTTTATCCATTTTCTTAACCACTTATGTGATTCAGGATCCCAGTAGGGTAGGAGCTTATCTCATTTGTGATAGTTTGAGAGGTGGAATACACCTTGGGCAGGCTGCCAGTCCACCACAGGGCTATCACATAGAAACAGCCATTCACACCTATGTCCAGATTAGCATCACCAATTACCTGACATGCAAACATGCAAACTCAACACAGAAAGGCCCCAGGCTCTGGCTGGCTGATTCAGCCCCTGGATTTTCTTGCTTTAGGTGACAGTGCACCACCATGCAGCCTGCTTGTTTATACCTGAATGTTAACAGAGGCTGTTCCTAATGTTATGCACCCCGTTCTACACCACTTCTTTCACAAGTTTTTGGAGAATTTTCACAGATTTTAGTTTGAGCTCTGTGCAAGAGAGCTTGAAAGCAAGCTGCCTGTCTCAGTGATTTAGGAGATTTGGGTTTGTGTTTGAAGCTGCTCTTCTGGAAGGATCAAGGCAGGGATTGGTTTGACATAAAACGCACAGCTGAGTCAGGAACCCTTTTAAACACACAGCGAGCTAAACATCTCTACTGCATACACACACAGCACAAAATAAACTACACTTGTGCTGTTGCTGAGTCAAACACTATTAAGATATTAGAAGGGCCATGTTTTGTAGAAAAAAGGCAAACTTGCGTTTTTAATGTTGCAGCTGCAGTGCAAGTATCCAAGAAAAACTGAATATTTAACCTTGAAAATAATCTTGTTTGACTGTATTTTTGTATGTACTGTATGTATTTTGTCTGTCATACTGTGTCGAATCTGACCTCCCGTGCTATAGTCTTTCTGTCAAAGACAAAGCCATTTTCCATTTTTCAAAAATATTTTATTTGATATTGATCCAGGTACAAGGAAATAAAAGAACATGGATTTATCTTACAGGACGTGGGAATGAAGCTGTAAAAGTTTATTTTCTTGATCCACTCTCTTCTTGGACATGCAAGTGAATACAGAAGGTGGTTTACAGGAAAAAAAAAAAAAAAGGAGAATGTATCGTACTGTAGAAATGGCATTGGATCAGGGTGTCGACCTCACCCTTAACTGTACAGAAAGACTTCACCCAACACCTTTCTCTTTTTGTCATTTTTAATCCTCTTTTATAGCAAAAAAGGCAACACACAGATAGGCTACAAAGAACCAACAATATTGAGAAAATGAACAAAGGAGAGGGAAAGCACTTTTATCCTTCCAAAAAGATGTTTTCTCTAGTCTCCTGACAAGCAAATTGTGAGCATTTTTACTCCTTGTGTTGAAAGGGTTTTAAGTTTCTTTAGTTTTGACATGAGAAGAGCAGTGCAGTGAACATGCAAGACGAAGAGTGACGACTACTGACCCGGCACTTCCCCATGCTGTGAGCACAGTGTGCCTTTCATCTCATTATGGCCTCGCTGCTCGGCTCTGACACCAAACTTTACAAGGAACAAAAAAAAAAACACATTTTATATCTCACAAATCTTTATGCATATTTCACAATATACTTTTATTATCATTTTAAT
Source organism: Oreochromis niloticus (assembly GCF_001858045.2). Classification (NCBI taxonomy): domain Eukaryota; kingdom Metazoa; phylum Chordata; class Actinopteri; order Cichliformes; family Cichlidae; genus Oreochromis; species Oreochromis niloticus. The sequence continues at coordinate 29,189,507 of NC_031979.2, forward strand.
AAATACAAAACGACACTGTGATTTAAAAGAAAACAATGAGTATTAAAGAGACACTAAAACGCATTAGACAATCTTAATTTGGTATGTTCTTTTACTGACATCTTAAGGTGGATGAACCAGCACATTATACTCAAAAGTCCACAGCAGAAAAGAAAAGAGGGGACGACAGAATCAGACATGAGAGGGATAAACTGTCAATGAAAATGGAATGGCATAATCAAGTGGAGATGCGTATGGATATATACACATATATACACATACATAAATACCACCAGAATGTAAAATAACCTGAGATACTCTTTGCACCTCATTTCCAGAACACTGGCCACTGGGTGGATGGTAAAAAAACCAAAATGACATGGCATGACGACAACAGTACAACAGCATCTGATGGCCTTTAGTTTCCCACCCCCCCTTTATCAACATTAGCAGTACAAAAAAAGACAAAACAAACAGTCATTAAACCACAAAAATCCTGAACATTAATATTGAAAACGTCATTGTTTTAAGCAGCGTTTTGGAGTCCATAAAAGGCATACAAAGAAACAAGCTTCTCATTAAAAAAAGGACAACCAAAAAAAAAAAAAGTCGTTTAAAAAGACAACAATTGATAATCAGAGGCTGACAAGTCGAAAGCGGCAAATGATAAGTGTGTGTGTTTTGTGGCAGTCGGGCAGACAGAAAGCGTTCTGCTCCACACTCGGGTTGCACACATGGAGGCAGTGAGACCTACCAGTTAATATACAAGGCCTTTCTCCATTTTCACTCCACTCAAAGCTACGATGTAAAACATACGCACTCATTTTTATTCCTTAACATCACTGACACAAGACTGTGCTGATCTTAGCATACTGGAGGCCAACCGCCGCTTCTGTAGATTTCATTAATGAACAGCACCCAGCTGAACCCAGCAGGTTGGTGTGTTGTTTTCCTGGATCATACTGTACCCAGTGACAACATCACAAACACCAAAGAGTAAGTGCTGTAAAAATCAAACAATTAAAAAAATAGTAGGAACCAAAAGACAATAAAATGAAACAAAAACAAAACATAAAAGATGTAAACAATTGCTGTTGTTCCACTCATGATTTAGGAGTAACATTACCACTAATAACAATAAATGCTCCTTTGTTTGTGTTTCCTACCTATTAAGGCCATAGAAGAATCACAAATCTGCCTTTGTAAGTGCTCTGACCGGACTGCAGCATGCGGATAGATTTCAGCGACTCCTCCCTTTTAACTGTTTTATTCTAAGTGTGCTGTTTTACTGAATTATTTAGGTAGTAAAACCTAATAAAAATGAAAAAAAAAAACAGAATTTGAAATGCTCGGAAACCCTTGTACTAGAATGGAGCCAATGCTTGGAGTTGCCCCCAAACATTGAAAACTAGATATTTCTATTATTTTAGGGGTTAAATAACCAACTAGAGCAATACAGTATCTTTTCTGTACTGCTTTTGGCCTCGTATCTGTCCTTCAGACCCTCAGGAACCTTGTGTGTCTGCCACCCAATTTGTTTCAACTGTGGAAATGGGCGCCTTATTTGTTGCTGTCTGTGAGCAAAGCATTACTCTTTAATATCTCTCTGTACATTAGCATATATTTTTCTTCTCTCTACTTTACAGTACAGAAACTCCTCTTCACATATTCTTCCGGTTCTTCATGTCAGCAGGAGCTATGTTTTTTTGTGCTTATCACCAAAAATTGCAGTGCAAAAACAATAATTAATAATAATAATAATAATGATAATAATTAATGGTAGCTATCAACAAACAATGGATTATAAAACAATTATTTTATGGCACAACAGCCACTCATTTCACATATAATACAAATAACCAGATAAAACCCAACTGTTCCTGTATATGGAAATAAAAAGCTCAAACAGAATCAGGCTTGCATAGCAATGCAACAACAAGTTAAAGAATATATTTACAGGAAACAAAAATCCCCTTTTCCTCAAGGGGAGTTACCAGAAAATTTGTTCTCTTATAGATGTTTTGATTTTTTTCTTTTTTAACTTGCCTTTTTCTAACAAAAAGAAAAATTACAGTAAGGTAGGAGGTGGAAAATATTTTCTTGAGGACAAAAAACATAGTGAGATGTACAGTATGTCTGTGTCTATACATCGCATTTACAGTTCTGTGACACTGTTTTTCTCCGTAGTTCTCATTGCTGCACTGCTTCCCTCGGAGAACACACAGGTAAGGACAAAGTTCACTACCCCGGCAAAGAGGGTGTCACTCTTCCAAAGAGAGAACAGGTTCTCTCCAGTTTAAACTGCAGGCAGATCACTCTGTGAGAAGTAAGGAGAATAAAAGAAAACATTAGGATTGGAAAAAAAAGAGAAAAAAATTTGTTAACTTTAAGTAAAGAACCTAATAAACATGTTGGGAGGCATTTTTGCCAGGAATTCAAAGGAAACAGCTGGACTGACTCTTTCCCAAGTTAAAACAATAACTGCCAGTACAATAAAATCACACAAACACTGACAAGCTGTGCTTTTGCAGAAAATATATGCTGAAACAGCCAGACACACTTAACACAGGAAGTGTGCACAAGTACTGGCAGGGTGGATAAACTGTTGTTTGGCAAGATGCAGTTATAGTAATTTTATGGTAAGCATTGCTGCACTACAAAACTTGCCCTTTTTACTGCAGTATATGTGCCGTGCCATATACCATAAAACGCTGCTGTCAAATATCAAAGTACTAAATTACTCACATAACTCTCCTGAGTACTGTCCTTGTCCGTTGGTCCCCAGAAATTCAGCATGCTCTGTGGCGGTCCACTGCTGTGGTTGTCGTGGACCCTCAGTCTTGCGTGGCCCTGTTGAGCCCTTGGAGGAGCCTGTGCCAGAACTGTGGCCACCAGGGGAGGGGAACGATGGTTTACTGTACGGCAGACAGCCCTCTTCTAAAAGCACACACATAGGAACCAAGAGGCATACTTTAAGTTTGAACTTTTATTATTGTAGTGTTACACATCTTGCATCTGATGCATGGAGACAAAGAGCACTTTGCAACCACCACCCCACACTCTTGACATCTGCAGAGTGGCCGTGCCAACGAGCAATGCCAGGGCGTGCCATGGAGAGGACTCTCAGCTTCGCACATGGCCTTGCGGCCACCACCCTTACGATGAGGGTAAATACAATAACAGGGGGACTACTGGCTGCTGTGGCACCCCCTGCTGCAGGGCAACATAACATTGACCCTCAGTAGTCTCCATCATTGCGTGAAATCTCATCAAACTGCTCCCCACTGCTCTGCTAATGACTGTAATATAGCCTTCCCTGACCTCACTGGAGTCTACTGCAAATCAGTCAATGCACTGAAAGATGAGTGAATTCACCTACAGTGTTTTTCGTAAAGATGCTGATTGTGACACCTGTCTTTGTCTCACAGCCTCAGATTAACTGTCTGAGAAACTCCTGGCACAAAGAGTCCAAGGAGCGCAGCATGGAGAGCTCTAACGGTCACAAACAAACAGGCGTGCGCACACATAAGATTAATGAACACACACACAGATGGAGTGTAGAGAGCTGCTGTTTGTGTGAGAAAAGAAAGCTGAAGCGATTAGAGTGCATTTCAGTTGCTGGGGCCTCCTGCCTTACTTGGAGTGGAGCAGGCTGGTACTGGCAACAGTTACAGGGGCATTACGGTGGCTGAGGGAGGGCTGAGGGGGGCATTCTGGAAACCAGAGCAAGTGGCAGACAGTCCAATCTGTTCATGGGAGCCCAGTCTCAAAGCAGCATGACTAACTTCAACACAATCACTTAGAGAAAAATCCCCTACCGCAAAGGCACAGCAGCAGCTAAACTCCTGTGTTATTGTTGTTTTCTGGCCATAATGAAAGGAATTATCTTTGTATTAAAACAAATAGTTCAGTCAATAACAAGAAATGTTCCACTTCCCTTTAGACTTCAGTTGCTTTGAAAGGAATGTTCTTTTTCCTTGCTAATGAATGGTTTTATGTGAGTATAATTATTTTATAGATTTTGTTTTAGGTTGCAAAGTGCATTTTTTAACAAATAAAAAGGATAAATTGTTTATGTGAACAAAACGTAATGTGCTTTCCTGAACAGCAGCAGCAAGACTCTGATCTGCACTCAGTCACAAACATTTCCAATTGGTTATTACATTAATTCATGAAAAAGACTTTAAGTCCAAACAACCACATGGAAAGCCTCACCTGACTTTCAGCCTAACTCTTAAAAAAGCAATTGTTGTAACCTCTTAGCGCACACATTGTTGCATACTATGCTTTAAAGTTAAATTTTATCTCCGAGTTAGCCTCAATGCATTAATGCCTGTTCCCCTTTCATGGCTAAATATTTTCATCTGTACCTGTTTTGTGGCCCCTGCGGCCATCATCAGCTCGGTCTGCAGAGCCCAGCCTGTCTTGAACCTGGCGATGATGTTCCAAAGAAGTGCGTGTCTGTCTGTCAATAGAGCTCTTCACGTCTTCTGGCCCACACAGGGGTCCTGACATAGGTGGGCGCTCTAGGGAAGAAGCCTTCCTATCTGTTGGGGGCGCCATGCTGTTTATACTGCGGGCCCCCTGGACACGGCCCTGCCCCTGACAGGGAGGAGGCTCAGGTGGAGGAGGTAGGTCTGTGCCAAGAGAAAACCACATTAAATCAACTGAATAGATGAGTTATGTATATATATACATTATATATTACCATAACCCCTTTACAAATATGTCTGTAAAATTTTTATTTCAACTTTTCAAAAGGTGTTTTCGGTTGCTTCCTCCCTCACCGTCTGCACCAGCATCTCTCCGGTGGGGTGTTGTGCCCTGACTTCGGGGTTTGCGAGTTGGCCTAGTGGCCCTCTGATGGCCCAAGCTGTGTGTGCCGACTGTGCTGCCATCTGTTGAAAATGGACTGCTGGGCCGAGGCCTATGGGACAAGCCTTTACCTGCAGGAGGGATAAAGGATCACGGGCCAGATGGTTAGTAAAGATATTATGGAGCCAACAGTGAAGTCAAAACAGTCATCAGGAAAAGGAAAATTTATCAGTCAAGATCCAGCAAGCCTAATAGGGGAAAAAAGGTAAATGTTTTCATTAGAAGGGAGAGCATTTGATTGAAGTCTTTAAAAGATTGTAAGCATAGCATATCACCCAGATATTACACAATGCACCAAAGAAAGCAGAGGCAGATCAGAGCTAAGTCACATTTAAGGATCAGGAGGAGATACCCGCAATGTAGCCATATAGAGCAGGTACCATGCACAACCTGGGCACAGCATCCAAAAGCAGCAGAAAGGGAAATAACAAGGCAGCATTATGGGAAAAACATCAGCCAATGGATGACAGGAGGAACAATTAGAACAAAGAAGAAAAAAAATAATTTGTCAGTGGCAGACGGTCCAGCCCAGCAGTGGACATCTGGTCCCACACACCAACCTCTCTTGCTGAGGCTAGTGCCCTCAACGCGATAGCCTGCCTTGTCTGCAGCAGCCACCAGGGCCTGGGCAAAACTGCAGTGGGTAAAAATCGAGCCATCAGATGAACTGCCCAGACTGGACCTATGGCTGGAGAAATTACGGTCATCTTCTGAGGCCGAGCCCCACCCATTCACCATGGACCCTGTAGAACACCATAGGTTTCAGCATAGATGTTTGTGTGTGTTTTTGTGAGTATGTGTGGAAATGGATAGTTATTTATCTGAAACACTCACGCTGAAATCCCAAGCTCATACAGATTCAACAGCTATAGCCTCTATGGATATATGAGCTCACATTCTGAACATCTGTGCTTTGATTAGACATTTAGATGAATAAACTTATTGAGTGGTCTTAAAAAAAAGAAGCAATATGAATATTGTACACTTAAATGAATTAAATTTGCTGTGGGGCATTTCTGTTCTTGCAGGTGAGCACTTTGTATAGTCATTCTGTTCTGGCATGCCCTCTTTCATCTATTATAAACACACACATTGCATACACACACACACAAAAGTGCACATTTACACACACCAGAATATACACAGTGGAACAGCAGGACTGTCATCAACTTATTTTGCTCGTCTTTTGATAAAGAACAATGAGCGCACCTGTGCAGCGGAGTTAGCTACACGACTGCCTCAGGTGACATCTCACAAAACATTGTATTGAATCAAACACCTGGAGGTATGCACACAGATTTTTTTTAGTCCCGTTTAAAAATGCACAACCATCACTGTCTAAAAAATGTGCAGTAGTTTTAAGAAAACTACAGGTTTTAACTTCTATGTGCACAGCACTTTAATGATTTAAAATTCTATGAGCATTAATCAATATACTACTCAATAAGCTACAACAACACAAGTGAGTATTTTACAGGATCAAAGGGGCACAAATAAATAAAATGTGTATATATTGTCAGGCTTTTGGCTTATATGCTACTATATTTCTTTATGCCTTAATTTTTCTTCCTTCGCATAAAAAGCTAGGCCAGCACTTTAAATATAAAAGCATCACTCTGCCAATAAAAATATGCCATTTTGGCAAGCAAAAACATAGAGAACAGTCGGCTAATGTGACAGCTTTCAGTGGGACTGGTTTGGCAGTCTTTGCTAAAGTGGCATAAACCCAAGCACTCAGCTCACACACACTATCTTTCCCTCACACAGAGCGATGTGATTGGACAAACTGGTGTAACAGAGAAGTGGGGAGATGTGAGGGTAAAGGTTGTTTAGAGAACGGTGGGGACAAAAGTTAGCAGCAGGATTCATTAAAAGGTCAGGATAATGCAAAGGGTAGCAGATTCTTGGCCAGGACTGCTGCATATTGCAGGCTTTGATTCAAATGAACACAACTAACACATGAGTGTGCTCTCTCAGATGGCACTTCCCTTTGCAACACAATAGATCACATTAACAATTGGACATAAAACTTGTTAATATCACTGTGGTTTATTTAACCAGACACACTGGGAAATCCCCTTAAAAGGCTTCTCCAACTTCCCCATCTGTGAGTCTCTTTGTCTGTAACCAGATTTCTCAAAGAGACTGTAACTTAGTCACTGGTTGTGACTTTATGGAATTGCACTTTCAACAGAAGAGATTGCAACATCTTTTCACTCCTATTGCAGGGAAATTCTCTCAGATTAATGGAAACTTCTATAAAATATAGGCTTGCATAAGGTAGAGTACCCCCTTACACATCCCATTTTTACAGAGCAAACTGAAATCGAAGGCAACTAGTTTGAGCCCTCCATCTTTCCTGGCCATTTTCTTTGAAATTCTTTTCTAAGAGTTTTTCACTAAGAAAGAAAGACAGCAATTCCACTGGGTCCAATCCTCCCACAAAGAATAGAACAGATAATGAAGTATAGGCAGTGCCAGCCAAAGCACTGAAGCTTCCAAGTCCTTTCGGCTCAGCGAAGGAACACTGCCTCAGCAAATCACATCACAGAATGACTTTTCAGTTGCTCTAACTGCCACTTTCTACTGCAGAACCTCTGGAGCACTTCTATTCTGAGAAACAGCAATCCAATCAAACTGTGATCATTCTAACATAATTTGATAAAAAATTCAATCAGTTTTCTTTTTGCCCTAGAAATATAACTTTTTTTGGCTCCAGACCAAGGTTTGCTCTACATATCTGCCATTTTATCACATCTTGAACAAGAGCAATGGGCCAAACTGTGTTCTCCAAAAAAAAAAAGAAATGCTGGCCGACACCCTCCATGTTCCATGCACTGATAGAGCAAGACCAGTAAATGCTAGGCAGTTGGAGGGCAGTAAAACCCAGGCTGCCTCCCTCCTGCCACTAAAACTGATTTACACTGACGGGAACCCTAATCTGCATGTCGTTAAGTAGGAAAATCATTCCCCCTGATGAGCAGGCGTCTCTACCTGCCACCAGGAGATCTGACCCCACACCTCGCAAACCTAGCAAGACTTTATGGGTGAGTAATCGCCCAGAACAGCCAAGCTTTCAAGTCATTGTACGCATAACAGCTTCACTGCCACCACATCTTAGCTGTGCATGACCTATATAGAGCCAAGTAATACCTACGTGTTCACCTCAACGCTGTAGCTCATGCAAGCAATCGCTCTGCAATACCACCACAACAGGAGGAGTTACATTTATCAGCTAAAAATAAGTTGCCTTAACTCAGAGCATAGAATAACGCATTGGAAAACCTGTGCAGACAGTCCGCTGGTGAAAAATGGCCCCTGAGGAGAGTGCAGGGTTTTCTTCTTTTTTTTTCTGGAACATCACTGAAAAGTTAGATTTACTGGCCTTTGGTGTAACATTATGACAACAGACCTATTTCCATATTATTAAAACAATGACAAATCCATCAAGCGACGCTTGACAGCAATCTCACTTCTACCCCTCCCCTGTTTGTGTAGCCTTAAAACGGTGGCTACAATAAATCTCAGCAGCTTCTCCCCTTTTCCCTCTCTTCCTCCTGCTCACCCCGGAGCTGGGGCCGTGTCTGTGTTGTCAAACGATGGGGTGAGAGGCAGACTTGGAGAGAGATAAAAAGAAATAGTGCTGTCTTCAGAGTAATACAGTGGAGGAGAGATGCAGCAGATTAGGGCCCCGTTGCCGCTTTATATTCCTCTAAATACATCAGCAGCAGCATGTGTCAGTGCTACCAAAACCACTGTTCCATCATCCCCTGGAAAACCACTCTTTAATGTTTCTACTGACAGGATAGGCCAATATACAGCACTGTTTGTCTTCTTATTTTTGAGCTTTCTCTCTCAGATAGCCCAGCTCCTTCGATTTTTTGCTCTCTTCCTTATTCTGACCACCCATAAATGTCTCAATAGAGCCTTTATTTTTCAGTGTTTACACACATAACCTGAGGGATACACAGTATCACAGGTGAACACTAAACTAGAATTTTCTACCAAACCTATTCCCCATATGTCACTTTTATCATAAAAGTCCATTTTTGCACTTTTACCCCTTTACATTGCAGATGGATAGTCAGGCCTGGTCAGTATGAGAGCAGCAATCCAGAACCCAGCTCTTCCACTGCAATGTCATGCCCTTCATATGTCCCCCTAACAGACGGCTGTAAAAGTTTTCAGTGAGTTGTAAAAATGGAAATGGTGCCTCTAGTCTGGAATGGAATATGCCGCACGTGAAATTTATTTCAAATCTCCTCGGGAAGATATGGTTGGCTCTGGCTCCGGAGCTGTGTGCAAGTTAAATCACAGTCACTCTCCCCTACCCTCTCCCTCCTCTTAATTTCCCTCTCACTATCCTGTTTAAAATTCATGGACTTTCTTATCTGTTTTTTTTTTGAAAATGATAATTGTAATTCCCCAGAGCCTGCCAAAGGTGCTTAAAAAACTTGATTGAGGGCCAAAAATTAACACACCAAAGTCATGAAGAACGTGTTATGAACAACAATCCATTTGCCGTTAAACAAGATGTAACAACAATGGGAGTTGAATACATTTTACCTGCTTATGGACATTTGAATAAAAATAAACAAATCCCATTTACTTATACATTAAAATAAATTATACTGCAGTTAACAACATTAGGTTAAAGCCCCGCCGGCTTCAGATACAAATCCAACAGCCTTACCTGTTAAAGAGCTGTCCAGGTTGTCCATGCTAGACCCTGGTGTGTGCTCAATTCCGCGGGGATGCCTGGCTCCATAGCCTTCATCCTCCTCCTCATCTTCCTCCTCCTCCTCCTCATCATCAGGCAGGTCAGTCTCCAGGTCGGAAACCATTGTGCTCGACACGTAGCCCACTGGAGGAGCTGGAGCCTGGGGAGGAAGAGAGCCTCCCTGCATGTGCCTGGTAAAAATAAATAAATAAATAAATACTCCATATAATCTGAGATTGGGGAACGTGGAGCGTTGATGACTATCGAATGTATAACATGTGGTTGCATGTGGAAATGTAGAGCTAATTACAGAGACCTGTATTATGTGGGCCGCTGAATAAATATGGACAATTTCACTAATTCCACAGTGCAGCTTGTATGCTAACACAATGACCTACTAATTGCTGCTGTGCATGGTATAAAGGGATGCTCTCCAGGCCTGTCGACACATGGCTGTCACCTCAGTGGCAGCCTGCTCTGCTGACAGTCACGTTTGTTAGAGGAGTGCAAAGTCTTTGACGCGGTTTGCAGTGGGAATTGGTTGTAATTACTGGCCCTCTGGTGTTGTCAGAGATGCTCTCTAACCAACAGAGTCATTACCGGGTAACATGACATCTCCTTCCTGACAAGGCTTCCCAGCTCCCCCACTACCACCCACTTCACTATTATGAATGAATGCCAGTCTCTCATTCTCTTTGCGTTGCTGACAGAATGAAGCATGGTCTTCATCTGACTTGCATGAGCACAACAATGGAATGCACCGTACGAGTGTAGGGGGAGTAAACAACCATGGGTAAGAAATTGTGTCTCTTAGAGTGAGCAAAATACAGTAGTTGCCTAAGTGGTAGCATGGGCCCATTAAAATGGAATGATTAATGGGTTTATCTCTGCTGCACACACACAGTTGACATGAGGAATACTGCAGGAACAGAATAAATCCTGGAAGCAATAAACAGGAACACAATGTACAGTAAGCACTGTAAAATAAAAACAATGCATGTACGACTACAATAGTATATCTGTCTAGATAAATAGATTGATAGGACTGCAGTATCTAATTTAAATATTTACAATGCTTTTTAATGCTGCTGTGTTTACCATGTTTGTTTTGCCATGTCCAGTTGGTACGCTCTGGTCAGCTCGTCCAAATGGGCCTGGAGCATGGGCTGCATCTCATCTCGGGGAGAGGGGGTCAGGGTGGCTGTGGACTGCTGTCCAAAGGACACAGCAGCAGGGGATGAGGCGACCCCCCGGATAGGCGGGGTGGGAACCCTTTCTTCCTCTTCCTCCAGCTCATCCTCCATGCCCTGGTGGAGATATGTCTGCACAGGCATGGGCGGTCCCCAACCATCGCTCTCATACCTGAGGGAAAATGCATGTTTACCACACAAATGTAGTTAAGGTTACATGTAGCCTGAGCAAGAGCTATAAGCAATTATTTTTTGTTACTGATTAATATCGACTTATTTCTACTATTTAGTATTTTCCCAATTATCAATCAATGAGTTTATCTGAAAATGCCAGAAGCATTTGATAGACTTAAAAAATAAGGAGCTTGGGGGTTCAATCACCACAACCAAAAATGATAATCTACTAATTTAATTTAGCACAGCTCGCTGATTTTAAAGCTATGCATATTTTATAGAAATCAAACTGGAAAGTATGGACAGACATAGTAATGGCATTACTGTAGAAGTGTGA